>NC_044208.1:2967760-3650260 GCF_900880675.1 Sparus aurata
AAACCCTGATCCTCACCACGGAGATGAGCAGCTTATCCAGAGTGATGAATTTAATGACCTTCTCTGTAATATTTTTGGCCATGTCGCTGTCTCGAGGATATTTCTCTTTCCTTTTGAAAGTATCCATGAGTGTTTTCTGCTTTGGTGTCTTTGCCTGTATTGCTTGAATGAACTTGTTGTTTTTTTATATGACATATCAAATGTGTAGTATTAAATGCAGCTCTTTTGTTACCCCTCCGCGCAGCAGTCATATTGCAGATGTTACATGTCGCCGTTGGACTGCTTTCACTTTCTAATTTAAAATATTTCCACACTGCAGACACTTTATCCACAGGTTTGCCACAGAAACGTTAGGCACACATCTGAGTTCTGCCACAGATTGTGCTCTGATGTAAAAAAAAAATAAAAAATTGGGCTTGGGTCCACGTTCAAAATTGCTGATCCTGATCAGTGTAAAAATGCCCATATCGGCCCTGATCCAGATCCTGCAGATCGGATTGGGACATCCCTAATTACAGCCACCAGTTTTAAGGGCAACTAACAGGAGTGTCCTGTGAAATCTAACCTTCAGTGTTTTCTCTTAACCATGACTTCTAAAACATGAAGCTTTCTGGTAACATTTATCAAATCAAATCAGATCAAATCAACTTTATTTATAGAGCACTTTTCATACACAAGCATGTAGCACAAAGTGCTTTACACAGGAAACATAGAACAATAATAAAGAAAGCCCATCCCTCCCACCGCCAATCTGCCCGTCCTCTTGGCGGCTACGTCCGCGGTTTTAGACAGAGGGCGGATAATTGAGGGTCTGTTTTGGTCCGCCGATTTGCCGCCTCTGAGGGTACACTTATTTCCACCTCGCCTGCTAGATGGGCAACTGGACAGCCACTGAGATCCGGGAGATGCTAGCGTCTTCTGGATCTCTAGCTTGTTGTTGTAGCCCAAGCTAGGAACGGTCGCTACTTTCAAATTAAAAGCCCCCCGCTAAGAACACAGTTCTAAACTCCAGTGGGGTGCAATGTAAAGCTCTTCTTTTGAAGACAAATTCATTGTCAATTGTTCACAGCCCAACTTCGAGCTTCACGTCACGTCACATGTTTACCTCTACCTCTGAGGCGGCTTTTGGAAAAGGAGGAATATTACGCCTCCGTTTTGGAAATCCGACCACAGCAGTTATCACATATCACCTAGTCAAGGATACAGCCCCAATAAACACTGTACAACATGAGGGATTAAAGGATGCGCTCTCATCTTGGAGACTAACTTTTTTGTTTTTACTTTCGTAAAAATCAATGATAGAACTTCAACAAAACAAAACAAAAACATTGCTTTGGCAGAGGCATAGTAGTATGCCTCTGCCATACTACAATGTTTTTTTTTTGTTTAAGTTCATCAGTGCAATAAACATTTTGTGAAAGAAATCGTGCCAGAGAATCGTGATTCAATTCTAAGCAAAAAAATCGTGATTCACATTTTTTCCAGAATCGTGCAGCCCTACTACATACACGCACACATACATACACGCACACACGCACACACAAACACACGCGCGCGCACGCACACACAAACACACACGCGCGCGCACACACACACACACACACACACACACACACCCCTGCACACTCTTACTACTGGCAATAGGGAGACATGGCAAGGCACTGAGGATTGAGGAAACGCCACCTTTGGGGCTGTCCACACTGGGAGGAGTCACAGGCTGTGCCACGGGGGGCACCAGTGCCCAGGCCCCCCAACCCTGACAGCCAACAGCTGGCCGGGCCAAAGGGACCCAAGGACAGCACCCCCAGCAGCAATCCAGACACAGCTCCCAGTGTGGAGGACCCCCCTGAGGAAACTCTGGAGTTAACCCTTAAAAACTAAAAACATAAGATAGGATAAAAACCCTGACAAAAGATAGTTAAATGGAGTGAACAGTTAAAAGGATAAAATATGTAAGATAATAATAAATAAAATAAAATAGTATCGAAGATAAATAAAAATAAAATTATTTAAGATGAAAATCATTTAAAAACATTTTTTTTTTTAAAAACAAGATAGAAACAACAACATAAAATAGGATAGAACCACGTAAGAATGGAATAAGAATTTAAAATATTAGTTAAAAGCCTGATTAAAAAGGTGTGTCTTTAACCTTCCCTTAAAAATATCAACAGTCTCTGCAGACCTGAGGTTCTCCGGCAGGCTGTTCCACAAGCGGGGGCCATAGTGGCTAAATGCCGCCTCACCGTGGGTTTTAGTTCTTGGTTTTGGTATGGATAAAAGGCCAGAGCCAGAGGACCTCAGGGTCCGCGAGGGTTGATATGGTAAAAGCAGGTCAGATAAGTAGGAGGGCGCAAGGCCGTTAAGACATTTAAAAACCAGTAAAAGAACCTTAAAATCGATCCTGAAGCGCACGGGGAGCCAATGCAGTGACTCTAAAACTGGTGTAATGTGCTCCCACCCTCTGGTCCTCGTCAGCACTCGTGCGGCTGAGTTCTGTAATAATTGGAGATTTAGAGTACTCTTTTTGGGAAGACCAGAGAGCAGGGCATTACAATAATGTAAGCGACAGGAAATAAAAGCATGCATTAGCACCTCCGTACTGGCCTGGGAGAGAAACGGGCGGACTCTGGCTATGTTCTTAAGATGATAAAAACTTATTTTTGTCATATTTCTGATATGTGGAATAAAATTCAGCTCAGAATCAAAAATCACGCCCAGATTTTTTACTGATTGTGTTGGTTTAAGATTTTGTAGTTTTGGAAAAAGTTTCTCTCTCTGGCCTTCAGGACCTATAACTAAAACCTCAGTTTTGTCCTGGTTGAGCTGTAGGAAATTCACTGCCATCCATGACTTGATGTCTACAATGCAGTTAAGAAGGGCATCAATTTGCTCTGTGTCATCAGGAGACACGGCAATGTACAGTTGTGTATCATCAGCGTAACTATGGAAGCTGATGCCGTGTCTCCTGATGACATCCCCAAGAGGAAGCATGTAAAGATTAAAAAGAATTGGACCTAAAATTGACCCTTGGGGAACCCCACATCCAATTTCATGGGTTCCTGAGGAGCATGTATCCATACTTACATAAAAGCATCGATCTGTGAGATAAGAACAAAACCAGTTGAGGACAGTACCAGAGAGGCCGACCTGATGGCTGAGTCTGTTTAATAAAATGTGATGGTCTACTGTATCAAAAGCGATGCTTAGATCCAGTACAACCAACACTGTGAGCTTTTTGTTATCTAAATTCCATCTGATGTCATTTAAAATCTTTAAAAGTGCTGTCTCGGTACTGTGGTTTCTCCTAAAACCAGACTGATGTTTCTCTAAGATGTTATTTCTGTTTAAACAGTCATTAACTTGGTTAAAAACCAGTTTTTCTAAAATTTTACTTAAAAACGGTAGTTATAACGGTTATCAAAAACGGTAGTTATCAAAAACGTTGGGGTCTAAGTTGCTCTTCTTAAGAAGGGGCTTCACCACTGCCGTTTTGAAGGCGGTGGGAAAGAAACCCGTCTGAAGAGAGCAGTTCATGATGTTTAAAAACTGTTCCTCAAAGAATCCATAAAATGATTTTAAGAGTGATGTGGGAATTGGGTCTAAAAGGCAGGTTGTTGGGTTTACTTGGGAGAATACTCGACCAAGTGTCCTTGCATCAACCAGGGCAAAACTCTCCAGTGTTTCCTCAGGCAAGGACAAAAGTTCAGATGCGTTAACAGATAAAACTTGATGGGATAAGAGGCAGGATCTGATGTCCTTGATGTCATTTTGGTTCTGAAGTGGTCTGCAAAGTTCTCGCAAAGATCGTCTGTGGGTGTCTTGAAAACTTTATTAGAGTTAGAACCTGTTAAAATATTAAGGTGGAGAAGAGGAATCGGGGGTTGTTTTTATGGTTGGTGATGAGTTGTGAGAAATGGGAAATTCGTGCCTTTATAACTGATAACTGTTAGTGTGAATATTATTATAGAAATTATCATATAAAACACACATTAGTCATGTTGTGTCTGTTTCTAAGTTTCCAAATATTTTGTCTTTCTCTAATTAAAAAGTGTGAGAAATTAAGACATAGTATATACCATTGTCGTTTCTGCCATGTTTTTGACTTCTCTCTCACACAATGCTCGTAGTCTTAGTATCTTTTTAGTTAACCAGCAAAAAGCCAACAGGATTAAGTCAAACGGTTGTTGTAAAATACCCTGATCTTTTTCAAAAAAAAGAATTTGAATGCAAATGACAATTGTTCAGGTCTTAAATAAATGGTCTGTTAATTTTTACAAATCCAGATGTGAGTTTAAAGATAGCCCAGCTATTAATGCTGAAAAAACCCCACAACACTCACATAAGTTAAATCAAATCATGGATTGGGAGAACTGTGAAACCCCTACTGTGAATGCAGGACAACAGCGGCTGCTTCCTTTAAGTGTGCACAAGCTATTGAGATTAGTTTCTTCAGGTACAGCCTTTTGTACCCACAAGTTGTGTCTCATTATAAAGAGAAAGTACTGTAGATATTTTACATCTTTTCACATTCAGCTCTCCTTTCTTTTAGGTGCAAGTCATGTTTTTTTTGTTTTAATCCCCGTACTTCAATATGTGGTTGCCGACTTCAGTGGGAAAGTTGTCATGAGTACCTGTGGGGTCATCAGGGGAGAAGTAACCTCTGCCGCTTGTCTTATCAGGTGGCATCATCCTCACACTAGGACTGGAGGACCGGCTGCTGTTCCTGCTTCCCTGCAAGAGGACACAACACTTGTTAATCACCTGATATCACATACATATTTTCTTACATATGGATACATGATTTGTAGGCCATGACATTTCTGCAGCACCACAGTAAGGGATGCATGATATGGATTATTTTCAGACAATACCAATAACAGATGGCTACCTGCTTTTCATGGCCGATACAGATAACAGTTTGTGTCATATTTTTGAATTTTAAAGAGAAGTTCCTAACCTATAGTTTATGCACACCTGAGGGTAAGAAAGGCTCAGATGTAGTGAGCAAAGATGGATGATTTAATATTCCACATCCTATGTTAAGATTTGTTGTGTTAAAACTCATTGACACCCTCCTCTCAGAGTACTTTGTCCTGTGTTGTTGTTCCTCGTCCCTTTCTTTTCTGTGTTTATCATCAGATTGCAAACCCATTGTAAAGGGGGACACAGTCACCTACTGTATAGCAGCAGCAGCAGTAGTAGAAGTACTGAGTGTGTAGATACTGTACATTTCACCTTTATCTTTTCTGATTTGGTTATTGCTTTTGGCCTTACTAAGATTTTGATAATGTTTTGATTTATTGTGCAGCCCTAATGCAGTTTTACATCCCGAGGTCCTGAGACCATGCGACCCCAATTTTTAAATGGCCCTCTTTTATACTCTTTTGAAATGAATCATCAACTTTCTGGTGGCCTGCCTGTTGAGGAACGTCAAACATGAACAACATGTTAATGTAGACAAGTTAGACACCATTTTAATCTGGACTTAAACTAAAACTCTGGCTCGAGTCAAATATCCAGTTCAAACAATGTAAAATCTGAATAATATATTACCAAAATGCAAACATGTTAATTTGTATGCAGATGTAGAACAACACATTCCATCAAATCTGAGGTTTATTGTATGTTACCAACACATTTCAGAGTATCTCTCTAGATCCCAACATGGGAATCAAAGAATCAAGATGGTAACCAAGCAAATCCACACAAACAACTCCATGATCAATGGTCCTGTCTCATCACTTGGAGTCTGGTAGTCAGGTTGATCCCAGAGGCAGTGTACCTTATCTTCTTTAGAAACAGTGGATTGTTTATAGTGAACTCTAAGTGAACTTTAGACTGCACAGTTCTGTGGGTTAACTACTAAACAAATGGAAACAACTGTTTGGGAAAGCCGGAGAAATGCTTTGAGCTCAGGAGCTTATTTGAAGCCGCATGTTGGAGGAGGGAGCACTTCGCTGTTCCAACACCAATGTCTTCATATTCTTGTAGCTGACATATCAAACACATGTCAAAACCTATGACACTTCCTCCCTAAGGACCGACAAAGAATGAATCACATTCTTTTGAAAGACAGTATCAATCAAACATCCACAAGGCTTCACAGGAGGAAAGAATGAGAGTAGCAAATATAGAGCTCATAAGGAGAAGAGAAATAAATCTGTAGGGGTGTGCTAGAGTGTAACTTTTCATCTAGCATTATTTAATGATTAAGTGTATAGAGTGTTCTGTGTATATCTCCCATTTTATATAACATTAAAATCACCCCAAATGTGCCTTTTTGCTGTGAAAAACAACTCTATATTCATCAGAAAGGCTCCTCTAACCTCCAAGTCTGTGAGTGGGTGGACACCTGTACATGACTGACAGCTGGCCTGGCAGGAGCACAGCGTTTAAGTTAAAAAGGACTTCTGCTGTTAACTGTAGTTTACAAGTCAATCAAAGTACAGCCAACATTTTGGAAGCAGTGGTCCTGAAAAATAAGGATCACAGCATTTAATATCGAAACTGACCAATGTTGACATGTTGACTAATATATGTTTTCGAGCTGGTCAATATGTTCAAGCCTCAAGGAAGTGCACTGAGCTGTAAAACCCCATAGGCTTACATTTTGAAAGAAGCAATTGTAAAACATGAATACATTTTTCTAAGCGTCACAAACAAATCTGAAATGGATCCAGTAAGTCCATTGCATGTGGAAAAGTTTAGCGACATAATTAAATTGTTTTATCACCTTTCAAGTTAGCAGAAGGATAAACCAGTTTCTAGTATGCATGTTAAATGGGCTATTTGTGATCAGGCCGAACTGTGCCTTCACTACCTTCTCCTCATTAACTGCTGTTTGTTTTCATTCTGTTGTTCCGTTTGTGATACGAGTTTGACAAAAAATACTGTGCATCAACCCAGAGAACCGGGTAACTTCATTTTCTTTCAGTAGTGAATAGGACACCATCGTCGGGCAATCACTATGTTTATATTTTTACAGTAATTGTAACAGAGAGAATGATTGCAGTGAGCAGAGGACGGAAATAGTTTTATCTAGATGAGTCTCTTTTTAACTTGCTAAATGTTATTTTCACAACTACCAAAAATGTCCAGCAGTGTCTTAAAGTTATAAACAGGCTTGAACAAGCAAGCAAAGAATAGTTCTTTGAATCCACATTTTATAATGTAACCAAAAACTAAAAATGTGAATGAATGTATTAATGAATGAAACTCACAAACCCTCTGCCACCTCTCAGAAACTTTTGCACGTTCTAGTGTCTGGCTGTTTCTTACCTGGCTGGACTCTGTGCCAATGCCTGGCAGATCCTGCACTGACCGACGTCTCTGAGGTTCACATGAGGCTGTTGACAAGATGGACAGAGAGGGGGAGGAATAAGACCCAGCAGAGTTTGTGAATAGTAATGGTGGGAGACTGGTGCCCATGTATACTTGAGGAATATCAAGACCAAACTGGGACAGCTGCACTGATTTAACCCCTAATATCCTGGCCTGACAACAGCTGTGGTTGGAAAGTGACCACAGTCCTAACATTTCCCAGCTCCACTGACAATGCACAACAAACACAAACACACACACATACACATCACAGTAGACTCAACATATTAACACAACAGCTGAGCCTAGTAATGTGAAGGGTTTGCACTGAAAGGATGGTTCAGGTAATCGGCAGGTGGTGAAGCCATGGTAACTTGCAGGTAATGTACATCTGCTGCCCAGATTAACACCAACATCCCTGATATCTCCTGTAGCGCAGTTGCAGTCAAAAAATGTTAAAAATCCTGTTCTATTTGCTTCAAAAGAACTTGAACATAGTCTTTATAGTCATCATGTCTCCATGTCATGACAGCTGTTGTGAAATAAGGTTTTGACAGCCGTGTAGCCCTCACGTCCTCAAAAGTTTTTTAGTAGCCTATTTATCTCACACACCTAAAACATGTGAGAGAGTAATTTAAAGGTGTAATTTGTAAAATATGCCAGAAATTTAAAGTAGCTCCTAAAATAAAGCTCTTAAATGCTCTTTGCTAGCTGTGCTTTGCTGTAGCTTGCTAAGCCAAACCCTGACTGAAGACAGCCTCAAAGACCGATAGAAAAGACAGGTGAAATAATACAGAGTTGATTTACAGTGGTTTAGACCAGGATTGTGACTCAAGGAATGAGAAAACAGGAGAGGTATGAGGTGGCAGAGAGGTGAGAGAAAGAAGTCGACATCAGCAGTGGGTGAAAACAAGCTGTGATATTGTAACATTTTACTCTGTGAATTGATGATTTAAATTGGAATTTTATTTAGTTTACATTGAGTTGGAATGAAGTGTGTTTTATGAGTCGATAAGGTAGTTACGCTTAACTTAGTTCAGTAGAAAAATGACACGTAAACTAAGAAAATGGACAGTTGTACTTTTACTGTTAGTAAGGAAATAGATGTCCAAGTATTCCATATTTTATATTTTATTACTTGTTTTGTTCCTTTATTGCAGACAAAGTTAAGAGAGTTGTGTAATTCAGCAAACTGGCTGTGGGCATACATCTTCCACCTGAAACTACAGGTGCTATTGGACCATCTCTTGAGGTACAAAGTGGTATTATGAGTGAGGACAGGCAGGGACTAGCAGGTTAGTATGCCAACTTCAGTAGATATCTCTGCAACACAGTACAGGGATGTCTTTGAAATAACATCAGCCTGTTTCTTCACATTTTGATCTTTAATTTTTGGAATGCTTGTGGCCATATCTTGCAAAGTTCTTCTTTGAGGGGGTTGATTTTAACAATGTACATATAGTAAACAGTAGTTTCTCAATCTTTTTCCCAATCAATGACATTTCCTGTGTTCCAACATTATGATATCCTAATTTTCTGTGCATTTTTGAGTCCCAAAATTCATCACAGGATTTGAAGATTTTGATTTGTTCAGTATTAAGCCCACTGATTGTTACTCACTAAGAGAAATGTTGACCTCACTTGCGATCTAAAATTAGCTGAAACAAACAAAGTCATAGTTGCTGTTGAGTGGAAAACTTGCTTGTCCAAAATGTCAACTTTTCAAAAGTTACTGAGAATAATTTTATAACTTAATTCCATTTTACACTATACAATGGTTAAGCTAATGCCCAAACACACGCTGACATAAAATCAATAAAAATACAAGGTTCACATAACAGCAATATGCAACAGGACTAAGTCATGTGTATTAGGACTGCACAGGGGTTTTTCATAATGTGTGCATATCCCAAAATTTACAAGACCTGGAATTGGTCAAGTAGATTGTTTCACACCTTCTCACACTTCAGTATCAACACAGATGCCTGGGTTTATCTGGTCTAGGCTGACTACAAGCGCCTATGGCACAATGAAGGCACAGCAAGCACGGAAGCCCACTTAATAATAAAGAACTCCAATGACAACACAAAGAATTAGTTGGATCTTAATTTTCTGTATCTTTTGTTGTTGTAATGTCCTGAGTGAAACTCTGCTGCAACTGTAGCTTTTCACAAAACTGAACCAAATTTAATGATTTTTTAAATGTATCCTTTAACAACTGAATATATGCAGTGTTACTTAAGTATGTACAAATCAGTAACAAATGTGGATGCCAATTCTAGTCTTGGAGTAACATTTCCTATTGCAACTTGATAGCAGGGGTGTAATGGTACATACATTTGTGCATGGATAGCCATTCAGTATAGGATAATTTGTGCGGTATGCGACTCTCTTCAAACAACCTGGTGATTTGCTCTGATGAACTTTGTCCATGTCTGGTGTGTGAGGAAAATAAATTCCAAAGTGTGAAACCTACCTTGAAAGCTGTGGCAGTGGGATAGAACTGATGCATTATCTATTTGATAGTTGCACTTGCACAGAAACTTTTTGACAAAGGGCCTTTGTCATGTTTTTGGTTTCAACATTGTCAAATTGTATTTATAGATTGTATTTTATGTGTATATAAAGTGTGTATATGTACACTTATATTTAAAAACTTGCTTGTCTCAAGTTGCCCCTTGAGGGACAAATAAGTATGCTGACTTGAATTGATTGTCTTCTTGATAAAAACCCATTCTGATGAGTCAGATATTGACTGTTAACGCAGATAAAAAGCAAAAGCTTCAATTTCGTCACTGTCATATAGAGCAATCTGGAAGCATTGTGGGTTCCCTGTAAATGACACTATGCAAAAAAGCAATGGAATGGACATAAACTGTGTGCAACATTAGTGAATCAAGCTTTGATGTCTTTGGTTAATTACACACAATCTGCCGTTGTCCAGGTTTTATCCAAATCCTTGACAGCTGCCCTCACCCAGGTTGGCTGGACATTCCCCCTTAATCACTTTGCCTTTTTGTTTCACTTAAATATCTAAATTGTTGATAACACTGAAGGTGATTAGGAATGACTCGCTAACCCTGCAAATCACATAAAACCTTAGTTGACAGCTTGTGAGTATCCAGCAGAGCTGTGTCATAGTAAGGTGTATGAGGGGGAAAATGTGGTTAACATTTGCAAATATCGTGGTTGGTGTCAAATGTATTAATTCAACCATTATCCTCCTCCTCCTGATCTTACATCAGAGGTAATAGCTGTATGATTTACAGTTGTTCCCACCTCCATCTCTCTTTCTCGAGTCTATTATGCGGAGAAGATGCTTAATAATTAAAAAAAAATAAAGTATTAAATTAAAATTGAAGTTTGGTGTTTTAGTGCTTTGATGTAATTTCAAAGTTAAAATGTATTGTTGAACTATAAAACACCCTACCTCTGTCACAGATCTTTCTCCCAAGTGTTTGATAACTGCATTTGTGGGATCAAAAAATGTGTCTGTACTGACCAATATACTGATACTGTTATTGTCATCAGCCCAAAAATCTGGCTTTTTTACTGACATACTTGATGATTTTTCTTTTCGTCCTTTCGCACTGTCTTGTACCGTTACCCCTACTGAGGTACATACTAGACATGAATTCTGTTTCCCATTACACTCCTGCTCGATGGCCACCAGGGATTTATGTGATGGGGAAAAGGCCTGATGTCCAGGTGTGCATATGCAATCATAAGTGCCATACCTTTAACCACATACACCAGCTGACTTCCTTTGTCACCAGATTAAATTAGCCACTCATTCAACGTGTCACACAAGGCTCCAAAATAGAAGCTTTTTCTGACATCCTGAGCTGTCCCCATTCCTTTCATCCATATCTCTGCTTGTAATAATAGCTCTGACCCTCAATGCGAGAGAAATTAATCAAAATGACTTTTTCAAAGTTAATGGATGTAAAGAGAGCAAGAGGGGGAGAACAAAAATTGCCATGCTTTCTCTATGTCCTCTAGGCATGGAAGGCAAGGACAAGCCCAAATGCAGAGAACTGGAGCACTGATTTTCTCCTGCCACCCATCTGCTGCAGCCAAGCCAGAGAGTTAGCAGAGAGGACAGGACCATGAGCTAGGAAGCTTATCTCATCTGTGTCACCTGATCTGATGCAATATACTGATTGGATTTCCTGTACCCAGCTTAAGATGTGTTGTTATTTAAACAGTTATAGAAAGACCCATCAACATCTTAGGAAACTGAATTAGCTGAAAATAGATTTGGGTTTTAAAAAGTGACACCAGATGAGAATATTAACTCATGTTCTGCTTCTGCCAACTGAAATTCACAGAATACAGAGAGACATAAGGCAACTCTGATGTGTGTTACTCCAAGATTAGCTAATTTGGGCCTTTTTTTAAATTACAGACAGCTCTAAAGGCCTTTATATACTATAGGTGCTGATTTGTGTGATTAATTTGCACGTCCATTACTTTCGAAGTGTTGTTTTTGTCAAGCATACTTTCACATAGCAAATATTACGGAGTGAAAAAGCAACATAATTCTTTTCAGAACATGGTAAATTGGAGCTTTTTCCCATCGCAAATAAAGACATTAGCCAATCATGCGACCTCCCTCCGTCTGTGCTGCAGTGCAACACAACAGAGCCCGGAGCCCTCTCAGACTGCCACTGTTTTTCTGCCAGTCCTGATGGCCTAGAGTTCGCATATTGGAGTTTATATTCAAGTTCTAAATACAAATTTGCATTGCTGATAGTATGCATAGTTTTTAATGCCAAATATCCGCAGGAAAGTCATTTCATTTTGTTTGTTTGTCTCGTCCACAGTTTGTAAAGGCCTCAAGACATGCAACAAATGAAATATGACTGAACCTTCTGGGGTTGGTATCATATGGAGTGACACACAGGAGAGGGACCATGTCAGAGCACTGCAACCCACGGGCTCAGCAAAGCTAGCTCCACCCGGTCACCAGGAAGCCCAGTGGTCTCATTATACCTGTGACGACGATCTTGGGGACATCCAGAATGGTGCCGAATGATGCCGTTTTACGGTGGCCTCGTTTATACTGGGGGCGTGCTGCGAAAACACACACATACACACACACACGTACAGCTGCGGACACAACAAGCATGCAGATGCAGACTAACACAGACTGGGGGCCCACAGCTGGACTGATAATGAGGGTCGCACACATGCAGAGCATACATTGTACGTGCAAGGGCAGCATGCACCCAGTCATTCCAGACGCTGTGGAGTGGCACTGTGCAGACTGTCGGAAGCCACTGCACTATTTTTCTCAGCACAAACAACAGAAGGCATTCAGCTCCAATGCTGTTTGGATACACAAAAAGTTCAACAAAGCAATCTAAGAGCTGGTGTTAATACTCAAATTACAGGAACTCTATTCTTTAAAGTTGCATTGAAATCTGAAAACAACAAAAACTCTGACGTATGCTCTGTGCCCCTGTCCAAAATCCTGAGGTTTTGTTCCAGCACGACAGCACTAGGGATTCTGCTGCCTTCTGTTTGAGGCTTTAAAGTAGGGCTGAAGTTTGACAGGCCTCTGTGTCCAGGGGCATCTGGATGGGTTCATATGAGGAATAAAAAAAAAAAAAACCCTCCTGGAGAGAATAATACTGCGTGCCTTTCCTGTACAAACTGTCTTAGTAGGTACCATACAAAATAAAAAACTAAAATTATATGAGCATGCCAGTCTTCCTCGTTTATCTCCTCTTCTGCTCTGCTTTCATGTGTGTTTGTGCTGTGTAATGCCTGGCTATACCTGCAGGTGCAAATGGCATCTTGGGCTCCAGCTCTGACAGGTCAGCACTCATTCTTTTGCTGTCAGATGATGCCAGGCACTGTGTTCGTGCAGGCAGACTCTCAACACTGCCCCCTCTGGACAGAGGCAGAGTCCTTAATTGGTCTCCCTGAAAGAAGAATAGGAAAACATGTTTTCTTCATCTTTATCTGTTATTTTTTCTATTTTCTGTTACATTTCAATGTCCAAAATGAGGACAAGAAGGAAGAATTGATTTACCTTTGGCTTGAAGTGAGGAGCAAATTGAGGCGTTATCTTGATGGTATCATTGCTCCCTTGAGAATCACTGTGCTCCATGTTTGCGTCACTTTTGTTGCTTGTGCTGGTGCCAGTGTAGTCCACATATGAGCCTGTCATTCCAAAAAACAGGACAGCTTTTATGATTTCTCAACAGTGGTGCCTTTCATCAAAGAGTTTACATTATTACATCTCATGACAGTATCTGCTTGTACAGATGGTTCACACTGAACACATTTGAAAGTAATAAACAATTTAACAAATGACAAATGTTGTAAAACTTTTCATTCGATTGATAAATTCCCAAAACTGCACATGTTCAGAAGAGTACACCCTTTCTGTACACTCAAACAACAGACTTTTGCCCAGTCTGGTCTGTTGATTTGTACATCAGTGCAAATATGTCAACAACAGTTCATCAAAAAAGCAAGACGGTTACCCTGAGCTTAAACTCAGTCAACTGCTTATATCAACAGGTGCACAAGTTTTGCGATTAAACCTACCTGAGGACAGAAATTTGACTTATTTTACTGCATTTACATGTTTTTTTTCCAGACATTATAAACTTATTCATTCCTGACAGAGGACAAGTACCAGTAAAGTTGTTTTTGATTTTAGCTTTATATCTTTATATAGACCTGTTAACCTTGCACAACCTAATATGTGTGACTGCACAGTTATTATTTTCATTGTGATGTATTGTATTAACACATTGGACCTAAAATCAAACAAATAACATAAAATCCTAAAATCTTCCTAGCTCAAAATTTATTTTTTTCTTTGAAAACCACAAACATGTTTAACAAATCACTTTTATAACTTGCATGCAAATATAAATATAAATTGTTGTTTGCTAAATTTGTACATACGTTTTTGAAATGTATGAAAATATATATATAACTATTTATATTTAAATGCAGGCAATGCCTCTGGCTCAGGTCTCCCTAAGCTCCTTCCAGCTCAGAGAAGAGCTGCACTGCCTGCTCCACATTAGTAGTCGCCTCAATGTTTTGACACACAAAACAACCCAAAAAATAACTACACTACACATTAAATATACACTCTGAACATGCTAAATGTCACAAATCTCCCAAATCTCAAAACTCGCTAACGCTGTTTCTCTTTTGTTGCCGTCCCTCACCACTTCTTGCTGCTACGATACCTTACATTGGTCATGTGTCCGTCCCCTCCAGAGGGTTGAAATACATTTGTTAAACATAATGTATTTCTCTCTTGCACCCGCTCTATTGTTAACTACTTTTATTTCAAGATGTTGTATCTTGGACATCTATGCACTTGATGCACCGCTTTAACATGCTTCCCGTACTGGTTTGAAGTTTTTGTTGCGCTTGAGGATGACTGTGGTACCTGTACTTGTTGCAGAGTTGCTCTGTCCCTCATCTGAATACTGGTATGGATATTGCAGGGGTTCATCAGACCCTGGGAAGTACTGCAAAATAAAAAACAGACAAGATAGAAGAGAGTAAGTAGCATTGTATTTAACAAACCTTAAGGTTTTCATTACATCTGCCATAGTTTCCCTTGTGTCTCTTTGTTTGTTCGTTGGTTGGTTTGTCAGCAGGTTTACACAAAAACCACAAAACGGAATTCCACACAACTTGGATGGGTCTCGGCCAGAACAGACCCCATTAACTTATGTTGTGGATCTGAAAGGGACGGATCCAGGAATTTTTTACTCACTTACATTCTTAAATAGGGCAGTTAAAAAAAATAATTGTTAACTTCTAACAGAAATAACCTATGGTTCTTGATGTAAAAATAAGGCATACTTTAGTGGCTGGTATCTATGAGTGAGTACAAGAGTATAATGTGATGTGGATCAAGTAGATTCAAATATGTTTTCATGGATGGTTAACTTTTTTCAGCTGCTTCATTGTTACAAAAGGGATAGATTCTTGCATCTACCACCAACATGCAGTTGACATAATGGGGATAGGTGCCAATGGTGATCAGGCTTGAATGAAGAGGAATGGGCTCGGAGGAGATATATGCACTACTGAATGCCGTTCTAGTTTCTAATGATACACTCCTTAATATTTTAAAGTGACTACGAAGAACTCAAAGGTTTTGTTGATTATAGCGTCCCGTTGACAAAAGTGTGACAATCTGTAGTAAGATCTTTGCTAGCACATGCTCCCGGCGCATGCATTTGTTCTGGAAGCGAGTGACAGAGAGACCACAGGATGGATTGCAATGAGGTAATGTTTTAACACGCGATATATGTGACTGGACCCGAGCACAGGCATTAATAACTATATAATAATCAAAGTGTGTTCGCTGATGGTCTTGTTTGCTGTTACACGTCATTTATAATCATCAGTTTCATAAACACTTAAAAGTTCCTGGTAGTCATTTTAAGTGACCCTAAATCCACATTTTTAGACCCAAGCACATAGTGTAGGAAAAAAATGGGGGTAATTCCAATATAACAACTTCACTTTCAGTTTTGGCAATCTAATGATTTGATTCTTGGGTGTCCGATTCAATTCAAAATTATTCTGGATTCAAAACAGATTTTCAAGGTCATTTTTCAGTACTTTGCTTCAGTATACTGAGTGCCAAACATCTACTGGTGTCATAAATCTGCATAAATACGATATGAAATACAACTTGAAATTAAGATTAATGATCTGCATCAATTAAAGTATGATTTAATTTGAAAGCATGCATGTGTATGTGCCTACCAAAATAAGGGGGTGTGCTCAGGCTGTGTTATTAACGTTAGAAGTCCAGCAGTGAGAGTAGCCTCTTTGCTAAACTGTTAGCTCCGGGGGTCAATGCTTGTTAAAGATGGTGAGCAAGTGCAGAGTTTTTGGTGTTAAACAGAAGAGTTATTTTCTTCACCAGAGTTTCACGAGGTTTTTTAATGCTGCGGTGTGTATTATCAGCTGTTACTGCAGATCGCTGCTCCACTTTGTTTTTCTTTTTGGTTCATTGCTCCCCACTCCATTAACATTAGTCGCTGTGTGACATTGTTAAAAGTACTCATAAATATATGGCCTACTTCACATTCCTCTAGCAAAGGGTATAATGGAACTTTAAGATGACTCTAGCGTGTACGTGCTGTGAATTTGCTGACTAATGCACTACCCTCACAGTTTAGTTCAATTTTTTTTACTTTCGTCACAATCACAAAATTAATTAAGATTTTTGACGTTGTGAATCAATTCTGGAGTGCAGCAGATCAGAATCAATGGATTTTTTTACACCCATAGTTTTGGTCCAGTTCCAATTGGTGCTGCTCACTTGTATTGTAAAAACAAACTAGACCAGGGGCAGGATGTTATGACCAACCATAGCTATTGTAATCACTTCCTGGCTATTTTCATAGGGACAAACTCTGGTTCTGCTCTCTGTGATTTCGTTTTAGAGAGGGTAAGCACTGTACAATTACCTTCATTAGATGAGTCATGATCTTCACTATCTCCTCCATGGAAGGCCGCTGAGAGGGGTCTTTAGACCAGCAGCGAGTCATCAGACTCTCAATGGGCTTGGGCAAATTTTTGATTAAAGGGGGTCTTGTGCCTAAATATAAAGAAAAATAAAAAAATAATGAAGTAATTGCTCACACAGAATCAAAGGAAAGAAATAAGTGTTGGCATCACACCTGACAGGCAAAGTAATATTGCAAATTTATGCTAAATCCCCTGTCTCCTGCTGCGAGAATCTGTAATGACTCTGGCAGGCAGATTCAGCGGTGAAAATATTAAACTTATCCTCAGGTACTATTAGTGTCCCATTAGTATTCACCTCCATCCATCTCTAGATCAGAATAAACTGCAGGCAGTGCTGCACAGGTGAACATGCCTTTTAGCTGCTCTCCTCTGCCAGGCTCTTAACTTTCTCCCAGCAGGCCTCGCAGGGCAGGCACGTCTGAGGACTCACCGTGGCTGACAGCTGGACATAGTCTTTGCACCCCCTCCCCCCATCCACACTGTCAGTGACTCACCGTTGTGCACAGCCCACATAATGCGAAAAGCTGGTCCTCCAATTTCATCAAAGGGCTTCCTGCGAGTGATCACCTCCCAGAGAATGATCCCCCAGCTGAACACATCACACTTCTCGCTGTAATTGCTGCCTGGAAGTACAGAAGAACACACAGCAACACTTAGGACCTTTTCAAAAAGGAAATAAAGGCCTCGTTTGACATCGCTGACTGACTGATTAAGGTAATTCTCAGTGGCACATTTGAGATGAGAGATGAGGATGTGCCTGAGAAAGCATAACAGCTTTTATCTCATCTCTGCTTTCAGAAGGGAGGAGGATGAAAATAAGGGAGCAATTTTTGCCAAGGAACAGCTCCTGTGTTGCTTAATTACTGGGCCTATTATTGCAGAATAAAGTGCACATCACACACCTATTCTAAAGTTGCTGCGCTGAGGCTTCCTGATAGCATTTTACACTGATGCAAATTAGTTGTAAAGAGTTCACTGAGAGGGCAAAAGTGAGTTGTTTAATTGCATGTCTTGTAATTTGCCTTCAAAAACAAGATAATGACTCCGGCTTAATTAATCTTTCCTGCTGACCCCTCTAACCATGAACATGCCTCATCATGTAGAAATATATTAGGATTCTGGCTAAATGCGAACACAAATTCTACACCGTTGTTTCCTAGGGGAAATAAAGCCACCAACATCACCCCATTCATCTTCTCACTATGCTTGGGAGACAACCATCAATAAAACAGGAGAGTAAGGCTGCTGCTGATGAATCAAGGCTTAATGCCTCTATGCTTGGAGCACTAAGCTGCCGTTGAGGTGAGAGGTGACAAAACAAAGTTGGGCGCAAAAAAGAGCACATACAATGGTGTGGGCAGCTTCATTTGATTGAGGTGATGCTGAGTGTATTTCTACAAGTCATACAGTAACTGGATACATGCGAACACTTTTGAGTTAAAAAACAACTGACAGGGCAGGTATCCAAAGCCCTTCAACTACTTGGAATGCCACTCATACTTGCCTTCAAATACCTCTGGGGCCATCCATGCTGCACTTCCTTTGTTGTTGGTCATGTGGGTCTGAATGTCGCATGCTGTTCCAAAGTCACATATCTTCAGCACAGTGCCACCTGCCACTAGAAGTAGACTAAAACAAAGAAAGCAAGAAATAACCTCCTTCTGAAGCTGAATTGCATTTAACTTTAAACTTTAAAGTCAGAGCTTGTTTGAGTAAACTTATAAATAAAGCTATAATTACACAAGCTAACACTGTGTTTTCCAAACCTTTTGACATGTGAGTACCTTTTCTCTCCTATTTCTCTTCAAATTGTTTAATTTAGACGATTTTCACAAGTCCAGAAAAATGCTTGTCTTTGTTTGTATGGATTTTTTTCAGAATAAATATCTGTTCGGCTCACTAGAAAACATAAACTTCCTTTTGGTTAACAGAAATATAGTTAACTATCTTGCTTACTCCTTCAATTTGGAAGTTGGGAAGTCTCAGGTGAAGGGGCTTGGGAACCACTGAAATAACAAATATGTCTTAGGAATCTAAGCGATATCCCAGATATAAAAGCTAAAGACATATTCTAATGTGACTAAACATCAAATCATCTATGTACTTCAAACTGCAAAATATATTGGCATATTTATGTTTTCTCAACAAAGGAAATATAAGTCCAAGTACACACTGGGGAGTAACTCTGGGAAGAACCATTACAGTAGAAATTAATTCCTGTACAATAACCCAGAGTTCACAATTTGTCACAATGCAGGACCTTGTTATTCCTAGAGACTCCACAACACTCCTCTAGGAAATGGACCAGCTGGTCATTCCCAGAGAGTCCTGCCAGGAGCTTTATTTCCACCAGAGGAGAGAAACAACGTCTAGGGTCTGGACATCCTTCTGCAATGCTGTGTTACTGTGTGTTCAGACCGATAACACAAGACCGCTTTAAAGGGACATTCCGGTTGATTGCTTTTCCATGGAGTCATAATCATACATTTTCATCCATGAGCAGCGGAACTCTACTGCACTCGGTAATCGTCGCATCGGGACTTCCCCGACCCGGAAGCTGATGGAGGAGAGTTGAACTCTGTTTTTAGCATCCCAATAGCTTCCCTAGCTAAGCTAGCGGAGGTTAGATGCCCCGGACTATGTGCTGAGACCCTATTTGTACTGTTGCTGAAGTTTGGTGCTGTTCTGAGCATTATTTGTGGCTTTTTGGTGGCGGTTTATATTTGGACCCATTTACTGCAGTTTATTATTGTCGTGTGGTTGTTTCTGAGGTTGATAAAACTCCGTAAATTAGCGGTCTGCTAACTTGATCTCTCGAAAGGGAGTCTAACACAGTTTCAAAGTGATTTAGACCATGGATTCAATTTACACCGGAATATCCCTTTAACTAAATGCAAAGGGCTGCGTTGGTGTGTGTGTGTGAGTTTTAGGCTTTAGGGTTTGAATACAGAGATACAGCCCAAGTCCAGCGTGATTAACAGATGCATCAATCAGATACAAGAACACTGTATGAGAAGGGATTTCAAAATAATGGAATTGTCACGAAAACTATTTATAATTTCTCTGTTGCATAAATGAAAAATTTCAAGTAATCCATCAATGCAGTACTTTTAGTTTAAACGATTGTTTTTTTTCCTCATGCATGTTTTCATTCAACATTGTCACACTTACACAAATGTTTTACATCCAATTTGTGCAAAATCTGGTATATTAGTGCATTAAAACAAGTACTTGCTTTGAATTTTTGCCATGGATGATCTGTCCTTTGAAGTCTTACATTTTCTTTTAAAACATATAATTTCCAACAATGTTCAAAGCCAGATAAATCCACAAGTTATCTTATGTCTTGGTATACCTTGGTTTTGGTATGTTTCATTTGGTCATCACGGGCACTCCTCCAAGGATCGCTGCTACATTATGCTTAATAAACAGGAGTGAAGATAAATCAATTTTTTAATCCAGAATGTTCAAAAGTTATTTCAGAGCTCTCCTCAGAGCAGACTTCAATGTGACTCCAGAAGGTCTGGCATTGCAACCAACTCTCATCTCCAGAGCTGGCTGACTCTAAATAAGATGAGCAGCACTCAGCAAACATCTTGTTTTGTTTTAATTGAGAGACCCCAATCGGCAGAACTTCATATGTTGAGATGTAAAGATCTTAACCATATTTTAGATCCAAAGTTTTGCAAACCACAGAGGTTGCTCAAAAAAACACTTGCATACTTCTTCCTCATAGCATCAGACAGCCTGACCAAAGTTAGGCATTTGTTGAACAACATAACATAAATAATTCAAAAATGTAAAGGAAACCACAAGGCACTTCATTGGGACAGCGACACAGTAAACAAGAGAGAGTGAGGTGAGGAGGTGCATACTTGGGTGGCTTGAGGTCCCTGTGAATGAGAGCCTTTGGTTTCATGCCATGGAGATAGGCCACACCCTGGGAACACTGAAAACACCAGCTCATGGCATGGGAAGCAGTGTAATAGGGGAGGGGTTCAGCACCATGCAGCACTGTGGACAAGAGAGCACAGTCACAACCACCAGCACCACAGACAGTAAACCCCCAGAGAAACTGGTCAAACACGCATACACACCCACATACTAAACATAGTGTTGCTTACCTTTCTCTTAGAGCTTCTCTAACTAATTAAAGGTCCCATATTATACTGTTTTTCATCAATTTCACACAGCTGTCAGAGGTCCAACAACTCTGTATTCGATATGTATTACCCCAAACACATCCGTGGTCCTGCACTCCAGCTGTCTAAAAGTTGCTCTGCTGAGCTGTATTCAGAGCACTCTGTTTCTGTGCCTGCACCTTTAAATGCTAAGGAGCTTTGTCTGTCAACGCCTACTTGGGGAGCCTTGCCTGCTACGTCACCCTCAGGGAGAGGAAGCCCCTTATGCTAACGGTAGCATGCACTAATGTTTACGGTGGATGTAACACTATGGCTCGTGGAGATTTTTTCGTTCAACCGAACCAGTTTGACCCAGAATTGGACCCAGAAGGAGAGGCTTCTGAAGAAGTACAGACTCTGCGGCTGCAGCAGGACGTTTTAGAATGGTTAGTATGGCTAAATAATGTTAGTTTGTTTGTATGTGTTGTTACAGTTACTACCGTGTAGCTAATGGCTAACAGCTAGCGAAAGCTGTGTTTGTCTCAAACACAGTCTCCAAACTCTTGGACACTGTTCGCATAGTATCTGTCTCCAGTCTGCACGTTTCCAGACTTTTTACTGTGACAACCAAGCTCCATCGTAATATTATTAACACCACACTCGCTTCAAACGCCATTGCATAGCGGACCGAAGTGGAGCTAACTAGTTTGCGAGTTTCCAGCTGACTTCACCATACTCGTCGGCAACTGTAAATACTATCAAACTACAGCGACAATTATCGGTGGCTCGGGTGCAGTTGCTGCGTCCGGTATGGTTGAGACTGATCCTTTTATGAGGATCAGTGTCGAGGCAAAGACAGCGTTGTACTGACACTCGTTACTGAAGCAGTCCGATGTAAAGTGGATAGCACACAAATACAAGCTAACACGAACCGCAGCCGGCACGTTGTCATTAAAAAGGAAACACAACCATGGTCTCTTCTGTTGTTCTGTAGCTGGGACAGAATATAGGCACTTATGTTGATTTATACAACCAACAACAGAGCAATTGCGTGTCTAGCTCTGAGCGACAACGTTGTGAAACACTGCTGTCTCTCTGCTGGACACACCGAACTTCACCTCAGGGATGAACGCCCCTCTCTCTGATATCTCCTATCACCACGCAGAGGAGGTCGGCCTATGATAATGACTCCTTTCGTTACGTAACGAAAGGAGCAGAATCTGAACAGCCTGTAGGAGCGCCTTGTTACCAGTTGGTGGGCTGCAGAGACCATGCAGGAATCACTGGTTTTCCTCATTCTGGGAGTTGGCAGGCTGAGGGAGGACCAGCTTATATATGTCGAGAGCAGAGAAAACGTGTTTTTTATGATATGGGACCTTTAATTCCAGGAAGAAAAACTTAAAAAACTAAAATATATAGATCAACAACAGAATTCACAACTCAGCTGAATCACATCAAAGTAATAGTACCAGAGGGTATTTCCCAGGAATAACTTTGATAGAGATCCAGTAACTAGGGATGGGGTAATAGTTGTGAAGTATGAAGCACTGCAAAAAGTCCCACGCGATGGGTTTTACATCTTAAACTAAAACTTGCCAGTATGAACCTCTTGGGAACGAAAGCTGTTCCAACCACTGATGAGTTTGGAAAACAAATACGACGTCTATTCACAGTATGAATCACTCATGCATGTAAGAATTACCTGCAATAATTCTTTCAGACTTGAGAAGTATCTTATTGTACACACTGGGACAACTATTTCCTGTTTATTACAACTTAGGCCTTATTTTGAATTTTTCGTGATCCTTATATCTGGGAATACAGTGACATTGCTTCATCAAAGTCCAAGTCCAGTTCATCCTGTTTAGTAGGGATGTCCCCATCCAATCTGCAGGATCGGGATCGGGCCCAATATGGGCATTTTTCCACTTATCGGAATTGGCAATTTTGACGGTGGACCTAAGCCCGATTATTTATTTATTTAATTTTTTACATCTGAGCACAATTTGTGGCAGAACGCAGACGCGCACGTAATGTTACTCTGGCAAACCTGTTGATAAAATGTCTGCAGTGTGAAAATAAATTAGATAGCGAAAGCAGTCCAACGGCCACATGTAACATCTGCAATACAACTCTGGGCTCTGTGGTAGAGGATCAGGGTTTTCTTCATCATCTGGAGTTTTTGACTCCCCGGTATGCCCTACCATCTTGTTATTACATTACATTGACTCTACTTTCAAGTTACAACGTGCCGGTATGTGCACTAGTTTCGTGGGTCTCATACAGCAGAGCATGTAAAACAGGCCATCGAGGAGATGCTGAACACGTGAAATAGACAAGCAACGCGTCTATGTCATTTTATGCACACACTTCAGCTGGCTGTACAAGAGGTTCTGCTGTCACAGTGCAGCGTCACAGACCCACCCGCTAACAAAAGGAAGGTGCTAGGCCAATGGTGCAATAGCATTATTATCCAGGAAAAATATTAGTTAAGGCTAAGTATCGGATCGGGACTTGGTATCAGCATTTACTAAATATTAAAGACTCGGATCGGGATCAGGGTAAAAAAAAAAAAACCCTGATCGGTACATGCCTATTGATTGGGATTGGGCTGGCGGAGGATGCCATCAGCATGACAGTAATCGATTACTGAGCCCTGACCACTGTAGCATGTAGTTGCTGTGAAATATACATCTCCATGAGATCTCCCTCTTTTCAAACCTGTACAGTTTGGTCAACCCAAGATTTCTGCAGGCCCCTGTTAGTATGTTTCTCTCAACGTGCCTTTGTTATTTGCCTTTCTTAGCTTAGCTTCCACAGTATAGATATCGGACTAACATTGTTTTTCAAGCTTCTAAGGCTGAACATGGCTCAGTTATGCTCAGCTCAGCGAGAGGGACAGTGGGAAACGGTGATTACACAATACCTAAAATTCAGGAACACATAGCGAAATCCATTGTATGCATAGTAGGCAAAAGTAAATGCAGGAAATCTATCTGTTAGCTGTGGTGGATGTTAAAGCTAGGGTCTGTAATGTTGTTCAGAAACACATTTTGTTATACTGGGTGAAATGATCCTGCTATCCTGAGAGTAGTCAATACATTATGTACTCAGAAAAAGGAACGAAAATAATCGGACCTCTGTGGCAGATGTAGGACTGAGAAAAATCCTCCGCACGTGCACACGTTACGTTTCACTGATGCCGGAAATATTCAGCACACTCCTCTGCAGAAAAACGGAGTTGCAGGAGAAGACGTTCATTTGGTTACAATGGCAGAGAAAATGCAGCCAGCGTTACTTGTAACAGCTCAACCCGCTAAAAAGGCAAAGAAAAGAAAGCCTGAGGCTGAAAAGGCTGCAACGAAAAAGGCTCTGGATAAAGAAAGAGTCAACATTGGTGCGGCGTTTGAGCGGTGGAGACAACTGGGGCATGTGGAGGGCCTGAAAAGTGATGCAGAGGTTGCTCTCTTTCTGTTGGTCAGGTAATTATTTGTTTTGTTTCAGGGGGATTTGTTATTTTCATGAAATATGTGAGGTTTGCCAACTTGTCTATGTTTGTAGCTCGTATTAGCCCAAAGCTAAAGTTAGCATCTTTGTGTGTTGTTTTTAGCCATGAGAATGGCTAATGAGTCGGCCCAGTTTCCACTGGATAGGGGTCCACTGCGTTGCGGCTCCGATCCGGTTTTTCTCCGCCTTCCGGCAATCCTCACCGGTTGCGGTTTGAGTCTGCCACGGCACAGTACAGTAGACAGCTGGCCTCACGATGTGTGCTGGTGTCAACACGGAGTGTTTTATTTTGAAAAGTAACCGGATGTAGTTTGTTATTTTGGCGCTTGACTTCCTGTCTGCTCCGTGCTAAATTCAGCTGAATTGCTGCGTCTTGCTCCGGCATCTCCTTCTCCCTGCAGAATCCCACTAACAGATGCGCGTTCAAGTTTGTGGGGGAGTGGCTTTGGACGGAGCACTGACGGGATGGGAGGGGGGTAGAGGAGGTGCCACTTTCAAATCTTGCTAGCTCTCTTGTTAGCTCTCCAGGATTGTAGACCCTAGCTTTAACTACAAACAGCTAAGCTACAAATGTACCGATCCAATGTAATCTTCTTAAAGAGAAGTCCATATGGGACATTTATAGCAATGTTTCTGCATTCTCAGATCATTGAGTTTTATAGTGAAAACGTGTTGTTAGACATGGTAATGATGGGAAACTACAAAAACAAGAGCCTAATTGCAAAAAACGTAATTCTCCTTTGATATTTTAACGACTGTGCTCTTCTTGTGTGGTAAGCAGGGTCCATATATGTAATGTCAGACCTATTATTGAGAATGATCCTACAGACTTGAGCGAGACCTCTTCTATTTTTGTAAAACCCTAATACAAATATATCTCTGAAACGTCCATTGGATACTTAATGCATCAATGAACTGTGCTAGTTTATATAAGAAATTGGACAAGTGACTGAACATGCAAAAAGTGGGAGGGTCAACTGAAAAGGGCTGCTTCTCATGACTGTGTGAGGCTGTGTTCATTTCACTGCTAGCAATGTGGAACAAATGCTGTCATTGCTAATACAACATTATTTTTCTCTAGTAGACTCACCATTGTACAATGACCCTCCTTCAGCATACTCCATCACAAGGCAGACCTGAGAGAGAAAGAAAATCATCTGAGGCTCACAGATTCAACTGGAAAATCCAAACACACATGACTGAAT
Source organism: Sparus aurata (assembly GCF_900880675.1). Lineage (NCBI taxonomy): Eukaryota > Metazoa > Chordata > Actinopteri > Spariformes > Sparidae > Sparus > Sparus aurata. The sequence goes on from NC_044208.1 coordinate 2,993,451, forward strand.
ATAGACAAACCATTAAGGGCCATCCACACATCCACATCACTATAAGGATAATGACATGAGCATCCACAATGATAAATGTGACAGCTGCACACTATAGTTGTGTCAGAAGCTTAGGAAAATGGATATTGAGAACCTGTTACCATTGCACTGAAAAACAAATAAACAAATAAACCCAGAAGAATAGGGTTTTACAATTGTATTCATATTTTTGAAAGCATCAACATCAATTGGCATTATGTACATTATTTATTTCTGCATCCCACTGTTATATCACACAAGCATTTAAGAAGTTGTGGACACGACTACGAGTAAATTCAGATATATGGGCTGCCCGATTAATCGAATTTTCATTGTCATCGCGATATGAACATTTGCAGCAAACACATAGCAAAAGACTGCCTGACACTCGATGAATAAGAAAAATCATTATTTTGTTTACATGCACCATGCATGCACCTTGAGCATGCCAACATTTAGCCTATCAGACGGAGTCCTGGATACAAGGGCCAATCAGATGAAGCCCCAGCTAGCCGTTGGCTACCCTGGCAAAATTAATTGGCATCAGTTTGGTGGTGATTGCCAGGCTACGATAGATGAGGGAGGAGAGAAAAGCGATGAAAATGTGGTCGACGAAGACCTTGTGGTGAAAAGAAACAGCACTTCTGCTATATGGACTTATTTTGGATTCAGGAGAGACGATGTGTTACAAACACAGGTACTGTGTAAGACATGCCGAGCACTTGTTGCAACTTCTAGAGGAAGTTGATTGACTGTGTGTGTCTCTGCCGTTCATTAAATCGCTCTTAAAGGGGTCAGCGTTATGGTTGTGGTGTGGACTCAAACTATTGATAGTTATTGTTCTAGGTTTGGACGGTCCTTCACTGGTGAGTTGGAATATCACCGTGGCCACATAGTCAAGAGAGCATAAAACATAATAACTTTGCAATTAACTTACTGGACTATGGCAAGAGCCATACAACTTCACAATGTTGGGGTGATTCACACGTGAAAGCTGCCGGAGCTGGACACAAAGAACAAACATTATGCACAATTCCATCTACATGCTTACTGTCAATCACATCAACATGTACTATGTGCTGCTACTACTGATAGCACTGACGTTAAGTGAAACAAATTAAATTGTGATATTAGATCTTGACAGTGTTTCAACTGAATCACTTTTAGTGAGGAAAACACAGTTCCAAAAATACCTCAACAATAAAGGCTTTCCTCTCTGATTCACTCTCGATGGTCTTGATTGCAACATCTTTGCCTTTCCATTTGGCTTTGCAAACAACCCCAAAAGCTCCTCTCCCCACCACCTGTAAATAAACAGATAAGAAGAACTTTACCAACAAGATGTATGCTTCTTCACCTTCTGTGATCAACGTTAACGACGGGCATCGACATTGCATTATTGAGGACATGGACAGAGCACACCAACAAAGTCCACACACCTCCTCAACTTCAATATCCTCATAGTTGATTTCTTCAAATGGATATCCAGGAGGTGTTTCTAGTATATCGGCGGATGGTAACGTTAGAGACATTACTAGCCAACGTCAGCTAGTAACTTACTGTAAAGAAAGAAAAAAAAAACATAAATATTATCGTTAAATCACAGTAAATTCAGGCACAGGGATACGCAGACTTACTTGTTGTCATCTAGTCCCATAATGATACAACACTATTTAATAGCAAAATAATAAATACATTAGTAACTTAAAAGAATTGCAGCACGGTTAGCTGTCATGAGCTGTCAAATAAGATACAACAGCTTAACGTTAGCCTTCTGTCAGCTTGTATGATGCAGTCAACCAGCTGGCTAACCGCGTAGCGTAACTAGGTAGCAGAGTTAACTGTGGCTGCCTTAGAAAACCTGTCAGTGAAATTTAAGGGTGCTTAAAGTTAGCCTTTACTATACGATAATCTAGGTTGCATGCTTATAGCAACAACGTAATTCGGTGCTGACCGCAATTTTCCCATTACTTTGCCTCTATCGCAAATAACAACAAGCTATACTAGGCCTACAATGTATTAGCTAGCCAGCTTGCGCTAGCTGGCTGGCCTGGATGCTAACGCTAGCTACCGGGACTTGTTAGCTTAAACAAACCAACCCTTCGTAGTTGACTTGTCACCAGTGCCGGCGCTCTGGACATGGGGATATTTTCTACAATTCATGTACAGAAACCCGACGAAAAACGTCCATGTTATAAAATAGTCTTTCTATATCCACTTGACAGCCAGACATAACTTTTTCGTAACTCGTCTAGCTAGCTTGCTAGGAGTGTATTTTTATTCTTCGCAGGAGCAGCTCCATCAGGAAGTGTGTGCGTACTGCAATTCTGTCCCCCTGAACACTAGACAGGAGCGCACATTCCAACCTTTAGAAAGGGAAAGGCTCGCTGTAATGTAACTTTTTCAGGTGGGGCTAATTTATACTGTGTTACGTCCTGTTGGATATCTTTTGCTATGACAAAGCATCGTATTTCAGGAGACAAATATTGCTTTGTATGAAAATGTTACAGCTGTAAGTAAAATGTTATGAAAGAAAAGGTAGCCATTTTTAAAGTGTAAGGTAAAAATGTAAAGTTAATTTATAATTTTTTAAAATACAGTATCAGAGGAAGAGTTGGTTAGATGGCTTCCCTTCTGTTAACCAAGTTGGGTCCCCTCATATGACAGTGTAAAGCCCCTGTAAACTGTCTGAAGGGGTGAAAGCTCAGTGTAGCTGCTTTAACAATTAAATCATGTATATATGTAAATACATGTAAGTGAAAAATCCTTTGAAATGCTACTTACATATTTATGCATGTCCAATATTGCATAGGCCTACATGAAAATAAAACACTGACATACTTTTATATATAGTATTTCGCTCATAATGCTTTAATTCAAGTGACATTTTGAATGCAGGACTTTCATTGAAGGCTATGAATACTTCTTTGCCATTGGTTGATTATATCCCATTTGTTGTGTTTATTCTTTCTACTATTTTGTACAACTTTCTGTTCACCAACTCTCCACTAATCAATGTTGGGATTTATTTTATTTTTTTTAATTTAAAAAATGTTTTCTTACATTTTACTTCAGTAGATTTCCTAGGAGGGCTGAGGCTGACTCATCTTAAATTGTTGCATATGTCAGTGGGCATTACACATCTGATAAAGGCTAATAAACTTAACATGAATTTTGAACTTGTGAAACTTAACGTGATTTTATATGAAATACTGAGGATCGTCGTGGCCAACCTTACTCTGCAGAGTTTAGAGAAAAGTTCGGCTGACCTTTGATGTAACTGTTTGGTCCCGCATGCAGGACCCTCCTTGATCAGGCAAGTAAAACTTATGTAATGTCAAAATTACATTTACGGGGAGAGATGTTATATAAACACAGCACTTGATGAATGCTAATTACATGCTCCACTCACTGGGAGTAATAAAGCAAGTTCCCAATGGAGGCTTTCCAAACCACTAGGCAAGCACAACTCATACTAATGAGCATGAACTAATTTGTTGTGATATTGAACAGAGGGTTGTTAATAGCAGGAGCCATCCCTCTCCCCTGAAATAATTATTCTAATCGCTCATTTCAAAGGTGATTAAAACACTCTCACCTGGCAGTTTTTCTGGGACTACCTGCACCGGCATATGGTTTGGGACCTGCGGTCAACAGGAAGTTGCATGTTTGTTTACTTTGTCAGCTGCCAAAACTCTTTGAAGAGTCAGACCTGACGACATGCTCTCCTTCTGGACAGGTGACTTTCAGTGGGTGTAGAGGAGGCATCCTTGCAGCCATGTGGCATCATCATGCAGCAATGTAAAGGAAGTGATGATGTTGAGTAATAGACCAAAGTGACTTTTACCAGCTGGGGATGGAGTGCAATGTGAGGACAAATTACAGCTGTCATTAGTTCTGTACAATGCATTCAAGAAATTCTGACACTGAATGAATAGGGATTACAAATTGTGATGTTTCTGGCCAGAATACTTCCTATTTTTTAGTTTTCTGCCAAAAGTGCCTCCAAGCAGCCTATAGTTGCTTTAGATCAGCTTCAGTCTGGTTTCTGACAGAAGACTTTTAGTCATTGTTGATATTTATGATTTCTCTTTTGAGACTCTGTCCGATGACCATAGATTCTGTCCTGGCTCCCTAACTCATGTCACTTATGACTGATATGTTGATTCATTCCTAATTATTCATATCACAAAGATTATGAAGTGATTGAAAGCCAGACACTGAATCTTGGCCAGCATGTCAAATGTTTGATTCATTCCTATTTTTACATTTGCAAACCGTGTCTTAGATGGAGATGAACATTTATGCATCTATATCACCCCATTTAAACTACTGTACTCTTACTTAGCAAGTCAATCACACAGAATCCTGTTGCAGAACTTTAGACCAGGTCCACAAAAAGTTAGTGACACAGGTATTGATTATTTACACTGGGTTCACATAAGACACATAATCCAATTTAACATTCTTGCAGTGTTGATTGGGCAGTTTCATGTCCAACTTGTCACTTTTGGGTTACACTTGTGCAGGCTAGGTTGTGTGGACAGGATTTGGGCTGGCTTACCACGAGTTGGCGGGTATTTATATGAAATATAAGAAATGTGAAATAACATTATATTAAAAATATTAATAATGATTCATTTAGGAATTATATACATTAGTACTGCAAACACGTCCAGTGACATGACATCATTTTATTCACTCTGCTGAGAGGAGAAATGAATTACCATTATTGTCAACCACCTGCAACTTATGCGCAATCCCTGTAAGTGTAGTGTTTTTGCAAATCTCTATTTTCAGTGTATGAAACCTATATGCTTGCAACATTACATGATTATTTGGCTTATTGATTGCATGGGATTCCTTCTTCCTATCCGTTCTCTCTGCCTGTCTTTCTTGCATTCTATCCCTCTTTGTGTGTGTGTTTGTGTGTGTGTGCGTGTGTGTGTTTCAGCAGTTTACCAAATAAGGTAAAACCCATTGTTTTTTGTGATTTGAGCTGTCCTTTTATTCATCTTTCTTCATTTTGAAGGCACTGGGAAGATTTGGAAAATGGTTCTAGAGCTGCATTGTAGGCCTTGACATCCTATCTGTGGGCTTGCACACATGTGAACACTTAAATTGTTGTTTCATTATATGTCTCATTGAAAGAATGTGTTAAACCGCAATACTGTTGCATTTTTTTAATCAGTTGTGGTTGATTCTGAACAATTATTCAGATGGAAAGCATCAGAATAATCTGGCAACACTGGATTCTTGTAACAATTGGTAGAGCTCTATTTCCACGATAAATTAAATGAGAGTGGATCTCAAACCTTCAATGACTTCAGACCTGTAGATCAATTTAAAAAGGCAGCTCAAGGTCTACTTATTTAGATTATGCACACACACAGTAGTTTCCAGGAATCTGAGACTACTTGTCAAAATACTTTTACTAATTTTGCATTTGTTTCTCATGCAATACTGTTTTCCTTTATTACAAGTACTGATATTAGCCAAACACTTTGAGTGGGGTATGTCCCCCTTGTGCTTGTCCCCCTTTTTGCCCATTTTGATGTCACAGAATGCTTTGCTTTCTCGGTTGTCAAGTTCCCCAATAAATGTTCAATGGGGTTGTAGTCAGGTAACTGTGGAAGAAAGTCCATGACAGTCAGGACTCCTTGGTCTTCTTTGGTCTTCAAGTAGTTCTTACAAAGCTTTGAGGTGTTTAGGCTCATTGTCCTGCTGCTCCATGCCCGAGAAAGATTTTGTAACTTACTACTTGCTGTAAATCCTTGTTCTCTGATGCCCCATGCATGGTGGGAATCAGTGTGTTATGTGTTCTGATGGCCACAGGATGTTGCTGTTGCACTTCCAACAACTGGCTTCCTCTTCAATCACAGTTCCCTCTTTTTTTTCACTTCTTATAAGGCCAGCATATTTCACCCGCTTCTGTACCACGATACACAGGAATTTCTCACAGTTAGAATGCATTCATTTATATTTTTATGTCAGCATCAGCACTCTTATACATGGGAAATAATCTGTTTCTTCCGCTAAGTCGTATGATTAATTATGGTTCACTCGTGCAGCTGATGAACATTTGTCTTGTGTTTATGGCTTTTAAGTGCCACAGGCGCTCCAGGTTGCCGTTATGGATATCTCTGTCCCCGATAAGACTTGCATTGTTTAATTAAAGTGGAGGGAAAAAAGGCCACTGTTTGCAAATATTCACCCAAATCGTTTTCCATAAGTGGAGCAACTTCCACCACTGAATAAACACTGTAGACACTGGGGACCACTGCAAAGTCATTTTGCAAAATCATTTTAACTTTATCTAAATGCACCGTTCACTTACGCTGAATTTATTTGACAGATGAAATACATCACTTGGAAAAATAATCCCACAGGCTAATTAGTATTAGTCTGAGGAGCTGTTCCAGCACACGGCTGAATACCCAATAGAGTCACATAGTGAATCAAAGAGCTACACCTGAAAGAGTGGCTTAAATCCTATAGAAGGCTCTGTGAAGACTGTAGCAACGGGACTATTACAGTCAAGGCATTTTCAAAGCCCAGGTCGAAATGAATGCATTATTTGCCGTCTTTTTGTTCTCACTTCAAGAGCTGATTTGAATCAGATTGCCACCCCAGCCCCCATTTTCCCTCCTGTTCAGCAGGTGACAAGTCAGCTCCAGCCCAGCACAGTTGGTGGCGGTTGTTCCAGCAAACACGCTGACTGCACGGCAACCAACTGAGATTGACCTTTCTGTATTGTTCCACCAAGACTCGAAAGCATCAGACTTGATAAGTGCCTTTACAGGCAGCCATCCCCTTCCATCCTAACCCCCCCGTGCATCAGCCCCAACGCCTGTGTGATGAACCTTCCCTTGTTTCTCATGTGGGATAATTTACCCACTCAGGCTTATCTGAGGGGAGTGGTTGACCTTTTCATTTTGAACACTAATGCTACCTTCTGGGTGATTTTTAGAGCATGAGTTGGTGTGTGGGACAAGACACCTGCCTGGTGGATAATCCTATGGCAAGCTGGTGTTTAATATTTTTAGCTCATACTTAATGAGGTAAGAAATATTGCTCCCAGCTGCTCTCCTTGTCTTTTTACTGTCTACTATGAAATGTACTTTTATTTCAAAAAGATAAAAAGTCTTGAGGCAATTTACGCTAACACTTTTGATGTCACAGGTGTAATATTTCATGTTTGTCTATAATTGCTGCAATGCACCAAAGCTTTTTTCTACAGGTTGAGCCTAACCCTCCTAAGGAATTATGCATACATTTGAATGTTTTATTATTATTATAAGGCTTAATTATTTTTGGTGTTTGTGTTTAGTTTTGACATTCTTTTCACACATAGCAGGATCCTGAGCCCAAACACACCTCACATTTTTGACAGAAATACTTGCAGACCAAAGAGGACCAAGTAGTCCTGACTCTCATGGACTTTCCTCTGCAATCACCTGACCTCAACCGCATAGAACATTTATGGCAGCGCCGAAGATGGAGAGAGCCAAGTATTCTGTGTCCATGCCAGCTGAAGTGCATGCTATCATTAATGTAAAAGCAGGAAATAACCAAGATATCCTGAAATTCATTGACATTTTTTCGCTCAAACTGTAAAGCTGATATTATCATTTGTAATGAAAAAAATTAAATAAAATAAATCATAGAACAAATGCGAAATATATGGATTTAAACTTGTGCATAATAGATTTTTCTGATTTTCTACATTCTGCTGTCATTATCAGTAATATTAGTTTCTATTCGTCATTATTGATCTCTTTGAACATGTCTACATCTCCCAATATAGATATTATGGGTTCCAATATAATTACTTTCAGTAGCAATACAGACATATTAATATTGTTGAACTACAGGAACTCTGTGATAATGATATCTTTTCTGACTTCACTTTTATACAATTAGAATTTTATTTTGTATCTGCACACTTGAAAAAAAGCACTTCAGAGTATTTCCACACTATTTCAGACAAGCCAATTAAAGAAAATGTTTAAAGTGCAAATTCCCAAAATTATTCCCAAAATTATACTAAACTATCAGCAGCAAAATGAACTGCACAGCTTTCCTACATATGGGGAAGAGATATTAGATGTGAACATGCTATGAATATTGAGAAAAAATTATTCAAAAACCACAAAAATCTTTGGTCCATATTAGACACAGACTTATGCGATTTAATATATTACGCATGTGTTATATCCCACATACACTAGATCAGATCAGCCCACATGCAGCCCCTAAATGCCCAACATTTAACTTGGATAATGAGGATCTCATGCACATGTTTTGGAGGTGCATGTCTATGATGACACAATAATGCCCAAAAGCCTGTTTAGATTGATTTTAAGATAGTTAATATGTATGACTCAAGATGACTATGCAACGACATGTTCTTAAAGTACCTCAGATTTTCATCAGTAATATATATATATTTTGAAATGTACAACATACTAATTAATGTAACATGTAAGAAGAGACAACAAGTTTGCAACATATTGCAATCATACTTTTCAAAATGGTTGTAATTAATGGTTGTAGTTGTAATGTAATTCTCCACAGATCCTACCTTATAGGATCAGTAGGAGGCCTGGGATCTCTGGGCTGTGTTCTGAATATATAATGCTGCACTGAGCTGTAGGTTTTACATCTTCAGACTTACAAGGTAACGCTGTTCTACAGGCCCTGGCACCATGGTCACCCTACCTTGTATCTGCACACATTGTTCAAAGTACTGAGCTTTAATGCAGGAGATGCACTTTCACATTCTGTCACAGACCTGCATTTTACATTAGCCTTTTTATTAACTGTAACAACAATCTTTCCATGACCTTGACCTAGTTGTGTAGTAGCCTCAGTATCAATTAATTGCAAAAATCATGAACTTTCCCAAATCTTAAAGGAAAAGTTCAGTCGGAAATGAAAAGTCAGTAATTGTCTACTCACCCCTGTGCTCATGGATAGTCAGTGAAATTTTGTAGTGCACAAAGCTTCACAGCATAGCACTGTAGCATTCTCCTAAGTAGATAAGGGCTTGTTTTTAAAACAAAACAAACCATAAAATAGCTCCATACAACTTGTGCGGTGAACTCCAAGATTCTGAGAGCCCTGAGATGCTGCCCCCTGCAGTCGACATGTTGAAGTGTCCAGGGGCAAGATACTGAACCCCAACCCTTCCATCAGTGTGTGAGTATTCATGAATTGTTATTGATCCTGATGAGCCGGTAGCACCTTGCACTTTGAGTTGTTGCTAATACTAGAAAAGCACTCACAAATACAGTTCATTTACCATTTAGACGGTGACCTCTAGCGGCTGTAGCAATAATTACATCTGCAAAGACGGAAGTTATTTGAGATGTGACAGGCTGTATAGGGAGGAGGCCTAGGATGGATGGTCAGGTTAAAGAGGCACATGACCTCCATTTAGGAGTGTGTGGTTAATGTCCAGAGTAAAAGGGAAAGTCAACGGTGAGTTCTTGAAACGTATCAACATGATGAATGTCCTTCATGTTCTTAACTCAAATTAAGTCACTGAGGTAATATAACTACATTTGTAACAGAAGTTACAGAAGTAAAGCAGTTATTTCAACCCAAACTGTGGTGTTTTCCTAAACCTAACCACATAGCTTTAGTGCCTAACCGTGCTGTGACCATATGACAAATGTTCAATACATGTGTTACGCAGCAACATTTATGTTGTTTTTGGAACAACGATATACATCATTCTGGAAGAATGAAGAATTGACATATTCTTTTCTTTAGGTATGAGGATGTGCTGCAGTACTTTCACCTTCGACACACTGTCGAACTCTTGCACCCACTTTAGACAGCATGCATGCCAACACTTTTTCTGCTTAAAAAAGGGGTGTAATGAAAGTCTTTTCGAGTCGATTTGGGATCTCTAGGCTTCCAGAGACTTGGATTACACCTGATGAGCTGTCTGGAGCCATTTTGTGTTTGTTTGTCTTTTTTTTTTTTTGACATTTTAAAGCAAGACCCTATCTACTTCAGTTGTTTAGGAGAATGCTGCAATGCTGTTTCAGATGGGAAGCCCCATGAATATATTGTTGACTATAAGACTTCACCTGGCTTTCCATCGAAATGGGGATGAGTATTTGCGGCCTGAATTTTCAATTTCGTGTAAACTGTTCTGTCAAGTATGCCATTGTTTTATTCCCTTTGCAGATTGAGATAAAAAGAAAAAGAAAAAAAAATGTGCCGAAGAAATGTTCTCAGGATTTGCAGAATTATCCTATATTGACATTGTTTTCTTATGAGAGGACACTAACTAACCCTGGCATTTCTGTAAAAATATTTTCCCCACAACTTTATTTAGCAGCAGAAAAAACAAAAGCAACCAGCCAGATTTCTTTAGTTTCTTACACTTTATAAGCTTTTCCAAACGGTCAAGTGACTTCTGAGGATTTTCAGTATAGAGACAATGCAGCTCAAAATGAGCTGATATGTCCTGCATTTTTCTTCATATGTGTCTGAAGCAGAAAATTGTGACCACATTGAGCATAACCAGCATCAGCTATTTCTTCCTTGAAAGGCTTTATTTGTTTTTCTTCCTTATACTTTTGCATTTAACTCCAGTATATGTTATCCAGGGGAATCAATCATATTCAAACAAAGTGCAAATCTGTTGGATAGAATCAGAAGTTGTAGATTAGTTCTCCATAGTCCCCATAGTTCTCCCATGGGATCTAGCTCGGTAAACACCACATTTCATCTGGAGCCACCAGCTTGACAGGCCTGTCTGCGGATTTGTTTTGGCTTTGGAGGATATGATTATGGAAACAAATCACTGGTACACATTGGTTCAAAGCTGAAGCGGTTTTACTCTCATTTAAAAGCTTGGTGTTTTTATTGGAAACACAAGAGGTTATCACAGGGCTCATATAGCCCGTGACATCATCCCAAAGAATGTCTGGTAGCCAAGTCTTGAAGTGAAGTTATGACTGCTCCCACAGAGCTCCTGATAAAGACTCATTTATCAGACCTGTTTTACCTGGCCTTGACACTGCTTCCAAAAGGGCCTGTTGAAAGATAAGATTATTTTTCTGGTTTGCAGACTTTACAGCTGCTTTCCACATCAGAGACGAGTAAATGCAATCAGTTATTCCTGGCATCTTCTCCTTTGGTACTCTGACCGTTCACCCAGTCAAGAGTCTGCCGCTGTGATAAAGACAGTGCCCTTTGCCAAGGAAGCAGCCAGTCCAGCAGCACATCAGTGTTGAGCATCAAAACGCCTGGAGGAGTGGGATAAGGTAATGTCCGTACCCTTGAGCAAGCGCACAGTACCAAGGCGAGAACACAGAGGAGCAGAGTGTGGCAGTCTCCAGAGTAGGGTCAGACAGGGATCAAGGGCGTTCTTGTTATTTGTGATTATTCCTCCTAGTATCTGCACGACTGCTTTTGGAGGTGATACGAAACAGCAAGAAAGAGTGGACATAGTTTTAGAGACGCTCCTTGTCAACTCAGAAGCCCTATATGAAATCGTTACAGTCTGAGGAACTGATTTCTTTTCAGTGGCATCGGGTCAGGTGTACAACCTTTCAGAGATTTGGGGGGATTATGGCCACCCTTTAGCAGCATCTCTCTGTCTGCCCACAGACTTTCACTCCAGCTACTGTGCAACACCAGGGAGTGTTCATGTGACAAGTGTGGGGGAAAAAGTCCCTCATGCATGTGAGTGTTATGATGGGAGTTTTCATTTTTTGCACAATGTTGGGTGACTTGTTGGAGCACTTTTAAGGCTTTGGCATACATGAAACTCTTTTGATTGAATCAGTACCAGAGATGAACAACTGTGTTCTTTGATAAACATGCCTAAGGTTCAAGAATGCATACATAAGAATGCAAGGAGAGAAGTCACTACCACTGCCAAGTTTCTTTTTGGTAAAAAACATCCAATCACTTGGCTACAGAGCATCAGTGATATCAGTGAGGTGTCTGCACAGAGCCCAAAGGATACTAAAAGCCAACACCCACCCAGCCACATCTTTTCACTCTGCTGCCATCTGACAACCGATACAGAAGTATCCACTGGTGCACCACCAGACTACAGAGCAGCTTCTTTCCTTTAGCTTTGAGACTCCAGAACTCATCTTCAACACTCCATCATTTAAAATGTTTTTTTCTCTCTTATGTAGCAACAATTTATTTAAGATCAGTTTTGTTTTATAAACCTATTGTAGTAAAATGACAAATAAATTAACCTTCAATGTTTAACATTACTTTGTGTGTGCCAATGTAATAAGGCTGATGTTCCATTTTAAACTTTGTATCATTCTGATCATTCTGAATCATCTCACTTCATCCGGTTTAAGTTGATTTATCCAGTGTGTATTGTTTTTTGGCCTCACATTTCATTCATTATTGAAAAAAAAGTAATGTAAATTTGCCACTTCTCTGATTTTCGCAAAGTTGAATAAGGCTGTTCTTCGACAGTTTGAAAAAATAATGCTGATGGTCATAACATTTTTTAAAAAGTAAGGTTGGCAAATCTGCTGGCCAAGATGGAATAACCCCCCATGTCCGTAACTCTTGCAGCGATAGTATTTCAGGTTGTCACAGACATGGACAAGAAAAAAACAAAACACCATTGCAAATACCTATGCAACAATGTTTGATTATAGCTCCATTTTTAATATAATTATACCTTAAAAACTGTTAAAGCTCAGAGGTGTTGGTGATTCCATCTACAACATGCTAAATGATTTTAACATTAGTTTAGAAAAGGAATCCACAGACACGAACTAATGACTGGCTTCCACCAAAACACCAAAGTTACACAGAGCCTGTTTTTGATAAATGGTAAATTTACCGTTAACAAACAATGATATGCTTTATAAACCATTTATGAAATGTTTATTGTAAAGCTGATGTTCATTGATACATGTTTAAAAGAAATACTGTTTAGATCATCTGTCAAATTTATTTGGATGGCCATACTAAAGTTGCAACTGATGTATATAAACAATACTATTGCTTTATAATTGCTTAATAAAACATTTAATTGTTTGTTAATCATGAATTAACTATTACCTAAGGTTTAATTAACTATAAAATTACTATTCATTACTTGTAGTTATCATAAAGTGTTACCAAAGTAATTGTTGACTTTAGGATAAACAGAGGAAATCTGTCAAAATTGTTGCCATTTTAAAAGTTCTGGGTACTCACGTCACATTCACATGGTTCCTTACGCCAAGGACATCCTAAAGACGGCAAAGCAGAGGCTTTACTCCCTGTTTTGCCTCAAGAGCTCCAGTATTTGGAACCAAAGTTCTTGTGAACGTTTACTCTTGTTCCATCAAGAGACTGCAGGCAGGCTGCATCACAGTGTGGTCCAGCAGTCTGACTGCACAGCACTTTAAAAACCTATAAGGAACTGTAAAGACAGCACCTAAAATAATTAGCATGGAATTACCACAGCTCCAGAACATGTACAACACTCACTGCAAAAGGAAAGCCCATAACTGCCATCCTGCTCATGGTTTGTTCTTGCTGCTCATAAAGCATTACTGAAGCAATCAAATCACACACCGTCCTTCTCAATAGTAGTATTTTCTACAGGCAGTCATGCTGCTGAATAGAAGAAACCCTCAGTTTTGGTTAATAGCATCTACACTATGTGACATGTGAATGGGGATGTGGTTATGTGGGATTTAATTGTTACCATTATGTGAGTGTGAAGGTTGTTGTGGGTTTTAAATATTATGGCATGGACTTTCCATATTTATTTACCAATACAAAAGATGGGGGGTCGCAGCAAATGGGACTTACTTTCCACTTCTTTACTTTCCATTTCTCTTCTTATTTTTATTGCTAACCTCAATTACTGAAGGGAAGAAGTAGAATATGTATACCTTTTTTGTAATATGTATATAGATTATAATGTATTAGGTGAATATGTGAAAAGGCTTATAAGACACTAAAACACTGCTAACCCTAACCCTATACACCTATTTTCCCATCAACTAACCCTCATGTCTAATACCCACAGACATGATTTTAAATCCAGAATCTTATCACTGCAGTAACTGTGTAACAAAAAGTGTACAGCTACACTTTCTTGTCCTTGAAGAGGTGTGCTTTGGCGCGGTATGGCTGCTCATGCAACAGCACAGGCATGTCTTTGCAATGTGGACATGAATAATAATCACGCATGTAATGCCACCTTGCAAAATCAAGAAATCCAGGAATGTGTGTATGACCAAAACGACACAAAATAAACCATAATAAAGTCAGTACAGTCATGTTTGGAGTAACTGGGCCAAGTGTGAGTGTGCCCTAAAAGACAACACCCACCCCAGCCACAGTCTGTTCACCCTGCTGCCATATGGCAAAAGACAAAGAAGTATCCATGTTGTACCACCAGACTACAGAGTAGCTTCTTTCCTGAGGTTGTGAGACTCCTGAACTCATCTTCATCATAGAATAAAGTTTTTCTGTATAGAATAAAGGGACTACAACTTGCATTGCATTTTGTTGTACAGCCCTGTGTTGTAAAATGAAAAATAAATTAACCTTAAATTATTTCATATTTAATCAGGACGACTGTGATGTAAACAGTAGAAATATGGTGTCCATCTTTAAGTACCCACCAGGAATGCACACTTGCCTGTATGTTATTGGCTAATCTCTTTCCTGAGGGTCTCATATTTGAAACAATTTTTTTATTTTTATTTTTTTATTTAGTTTATTTAACAGGGACAATGCACGGCTCTCAGCCGTACCAGAATTAGCTCCTCGCTAAATTTCATCTGTAGTCCCTGGGCAAGAACAAATAACATAAATCTAACACAGACAAGCACATAAAAAAAACAAAAAAACAAAAAAACAAAAAAACAAAAAAAAACAAAACAAACTCATCACACAAACAGCCTTTCAAACAACAACAATAACATGGTTTCACACTCTTAAAACACAATACAACACAACAGGAATAAAATAACAATGTTAAAACACAACAAAACAATGTTAAGATACAATACAATACAATACAATACATGTTTAATTTAGGGCTGTCCAAGTTAACACATTAATAACTCGTTAATGCAACATCCTCTTAACGCCGTTAATTTTTTTAACGCGCGATTAATGCTCGGTATTAAAAAAAAAAAAGAAATGCGCATTGTTTGATTTATGGCCGTTGATGGCACCTGTAGTCTTGATCCAGAGGGTGGCAGAAGAATAAGAAAGGGAATCAGAAGAAGAAGAAGCAGGGTTGGCGGTTCGGGAAAAACAAGGTGGACTGAAAAGCGAAAGTGAAAGGAAACGGAGAAAGGACTTATGAACGGCAAATTCACTTTCAAAACACTGCCAGATGGTTCGGTCGATAGGACAAAAGTTATCTGCGCGTACTGTCGACATGAAATGAGTTACCATTGAAGTAGTCGAGTCTCAGATATCATTTGCAAGGTGGCAGATGCTGAGAGCGCTGACATCACCATGTTTTGATCCCATTTAGAGTGAGGGGATATTTTTTGAGCCTTTTATTTTCCTGAATGATTTGAAGTGTCGAATAAACATTTTCATAAAGCAAGCATATTTGCCCTTTCTTATGTTGTGAAAAGTATTCAGAACATGAAAAAAATACATTAAGGTACATTTAGAACAGAAAAAAATGTGCCAAAAAAGTTGCGATTAATTTGCGATCAAAAAAATTAATCGCTTGACATATGGAGCCAGAACGGTGACTTTAAAATTTGGCATCCAAAAAAAAAATTGGCATTGAAAACAAAACCAGTACTGAAAAAAGAAACATTGTCATTGAAACATTTGTTTTGAAAACAGTTGTATTGGCATTGAAACAAGTATTGGCACTGAAAAAAGAAAGTCATTCAAATAATTCAAATCCGAAAATCTTATCATTTTATTTTATTTGGATTTTTTTGTATTTTTCAATGACAATCTTCAGATTTTTTCTTCATGTCACTTTTTTTTCAGTGACAGATTTTTTTACAATGTCAGTTTTTTTTCAGTGTCACTGATTTTCAGTTTCAACTTTCTGTCAAGTTGACCTCCTGCTGCCTGATCACATCAGCGAGATCTGCTGGCGACAGCAGGGGCGGGGATACAAACGCTGCTATGAAGTGGGACACTCTCTCTTCCCGTAGACGTGACGTGACCTGGCTGAGCTTGCAGTGTTTGCCTTTTTTGTCAGGGAAGAAGTGGAGGAAATTGAAATTCCATTAATGTTTGCGGAAAATCAACAACAACTGCGATCAGTTTTCTTACCTGATGCTATGGGAACTTTGCTGGCCTTTTTCTCATATTAATCTCCTTTGGAAATTATTCAATCAGAGATGTTCAAAGGAGTAGCTAACTAAAACATTTGGGCTGAGGGAATAGAGCAGTGGAACTGCTACCGTGTTGCATGCAGACGACCGGGGATCAAGACCCGTGTCAAGCCTGTATTTTTGCAGAGGATGTGTTCATCTGATTATGTGTATGACAGACAGTTCATATTTAGAGACAACAGAATGTGACAGCTTTGTCACAATAACAACTTCAAATTTGGATACTTTGTAATTGCTTCACTTCAAACGGTCACACAGTGGCTCATCAAGAGTAGATGAAGAGCCTAAATGTTGTCTTACTGTAAATGATCATGTTCTGTTTTCCTTGTAATGTCACCATTAAATACATTTGAACTTTGTCTATCTGGTACATTATAGTAAGTCTTGCCTAATAACAATACAGTACAATTACAACAGTTACTCATAATTATGATGACAACTTTGCTTATGTGCATGATTATATCACAGCTGAGGGGAATTTGCTGACTACATTTAACAAATAAGCATAACTGTAGACACATAAGATGATGCATTTTCTCATAGCAACATTCTTCACAATGAATGAAATACATTTCACTGAATGAATGAAATACAATAATCAGAACAAATGACTGAATCAGATGCCTTGTCCTGCTGCGCCATCTCATCACACGCAAAATAGCTCAGGATGATTCTTTGTATTGTTAATGTGACGGGAACAGAAAGGGTTAATTAATAAGAGTGGATAGAACAGATAACACTGGACACAGCAGTTAACCACTTCTCCATCATCACCCTAAGCTGACGACATCTTTCAGGGTTGTTGCGTACATGAAGGATTTTATAGGTTTATTCATGGTGACTATCCCATAGGTGCAGCCACACGGCTGCTCCTGATCTGAAAGTATTTGATATTTGACTAGAAAAGAGGCAGAGGCCTTATGGATATGGAAATTCATCGGAACACACGTCATATACGTCAGCGTAGATGAGAGCCAATTAGGGCAAAGTCCTGACGTCATGAAGGTGGGTCTGGGGTCGCGCAGTATCTGGAGAGCAACTGCGCGAATGCTCTGCAGCAGTCTTGCTCCCGCGATAACTTAAGGTCATGTGACATCAGATGCGGAGCAGAAACCACGCCCATCCAGGTAATCGTGGACACATTTTACCCAGCATGCATCACGATTTAGGCAGGGCTGCGCAGCGCTGCGCATGCTCCGTGCTCGGCGCCCGGGTACTACTACCACACTCCATATACATGTAGAGACCAGAGCTCGGGAGCTCCGGGACAGAACCAGCTACACAGAGACTTGGACACATCAGGAGAGAGCTTGAAGAAAAGTCCGCGAGGTAGTTGGACTCTGTGTTGCCCAGAGACGGCCGGGTACAACGGTATTGTGGCTGGACTGTCCAGCCCTGCCTTCCCGCTGGCTGCTGCCATTACCTTCTCAAATGATATGCAAACCGCGCTCTACTTGCCCCTCCCCTCAGGCCCCTCCCTCTCGACGCCAAAACAGTGACAGAAAGTTGAAACTGAAAATCAGTGACACTGAAAAAAAACTGACATTGTAAAAAAATCTGTCACTGAAAAAAAAGTGACATGAAGAAAAAAATAATTATTTGAATGACTTTCTTTTTTCAGTGCCAATACTTGTTTCAATGCCAATACAACTGTTTTCAATACAAATGTTTCAATGACAATGTTTCTTTTTTCAGTACTGGTTTTGTTTTCAATGCCAATTTTTTTTTTTGGATGCCAAATTTTAAAGTCACCGTTCTGGCTCCATATTGACAGCCCTAGATTAATTACAATGAAATTAATAAGACTGTAACTTCTAATCAAGTTAAGAATGGCAAAATACTCTGAGAGCAGTCAATCTATATATTAACACTAAACACTTTATGTGCATTAGTTTTCTTAACTTCCTAAATAACAGTTATCATCTAATTTGCTGAAGTGAATTCAAATGAAATGTGGGATTACACTGCACAGACGTCAGAGTGACTGAGGGGGTTGGAGTGTTTCCAGAGCTCTGTGGCCCGGCATTTATCTCCACATGGCTCCGTTGCAGCTGAGGAGACTTGTGGCAGCTGCTTAGTTTGCCCCTACCTTGGCATGGCTGATGAACTGTGACAGCTGATGTCTGAACAACCAGTCAAAGAAACTGCCTGTAATGAGGAGTCTGCTGCTTGAGAGACAGATGCCATCATATTTCAGATAAAGTTATTCCCCTGCACTGCCGGGGCCATTCTGGCTCTGGCAGGCTCAATGTGCCGGTGGCTGTCACGTGGTGGGTTATTCTGAGATCACTGTCTGTTTGTTTTTCTGAGCGAGGGGAAAAGCAAATATCTTGGCCCTACCTACACGTGTGAAAATGTGGCTCCACACATATAGCTTCGTAGAAAATGCAGAGTCTGGCCTTCAATCTGGCTTTGGCCTGCTGCCTGTGGATGAACCAGGCCAAAGTGAGATTCAAAGCCAGACTGATTTAGACAACAATGGGAATATTCAGTCTTGGCTGGGGTTGTACTTCCTAATTGAAAAGCTACATTTCCCTCTGGTTTAGAGGTGACTCAGCTATATTTAAACTAGTATGACTAATGTTTTAAATTAGTACATCATTAATACACCCATTTCCATAAAACTCACAACTAAGCAACTTTCATCTGGTTTTTCATACCCTGAAATTTAAGCAGAAGTGGAAGGAGTACAAAAAATATGTACTTTAAATCATTAAAGTAGTAATACAACAATATAAACATAAGCACTGTTGCTTCACAACAGTAGGTAGTGACACTGCAGCCTTTACATATACATGAAGTAGTAGTAAAATGGTGAAACATGCACATGGCAGTGGTCCCCCCAACAGGACAATATGTGCCCTGCCACACTGAGAAACTGCTCAGGAATGGCCTGGACGAATGTGACAAAGAGCTCAAGGCCTTGACCTGGCTACCATATTGCCCAGCTCATCGATAGGATGTCTCTCAACAAGTCTGGTCCATGGAGTTCCCACCTGGCAGCCTACAGAACTCAACAGATCTTCCACCAATGCCTTGGTGCCAGAAACCACAGGACGACCCCAGAGGTCCTATGTCTATGCCTTGATGGGTCAGAGCCCAGTCAGGTCGACAATTGGGCCTGCATGGATCAGACTTGATCAATCGGATTGGGATCTGGGAGTTTGGAGTCCAGCTTGACACCTTGAGCTCTTTGTCATGTACTTCGGGCCATTCCATAACAGTTTTTCCAATGTGGCTGGCAGGGGGCATTGTACTACAGCCATTGCCATCAGGGAGCGCTGGTGCCATGAGAGCAGAGTACTTGGTCTGCAATGGTGTTTGGGTGGGTGGTGCATGTTGTTGGGCTTCGCCTTACACAAGGCCCGGTTAAGGAGTGTTTAACAACAATAAAAGGGGGATTTAGGTTAAATTTGGCTATCAATAATAATTAATGATTATTTGGAATAATTTTTAATTATGATAAATAATATGATCCAATTTGCATTAGATCACCTCGGGGCACCACCCTTAAAGAAGGGAAAGGATAGCAATTTTACTAAATCAGTCTCAAAAAAATGTACTGAACTGTTTATAACTCTGGTTAATAATTAACTTAATAACTACAACCAAATTTACCATAACAGCTAGTAATGGTTGAAGGATTTTGGAGTTCTTGACAGTGTAGAGGTTGGCAACATTCACTCTTGTACAATATTAAATAGACAGCAAGAAGGTTCAAGGTCTTTTATTTACCACAAGATGGAAACACACAATCTAACTAACATGTACTGTATACAAGTGTGTGTGTGAGTGTGTGTGTGTGTGTGTGTGTGAGTGCCTGGCAGAACAAAGAAACAATGGCGGTCAATGATATCACATGTGGGTGTGATATGCTCTAGCCTCAAGGAATGTGTGTGTCTGCGAGTATGTGTGTGTGTGACGTGGTGCCAGGTTATAGAAGATGGTTAGTTGCATGCAGAGACTCTGAGTCTGTGTGAAGCATAATTCAACTAACGTCGAATTAGCCGTCTAGGAAAGCAAACCACCAATAACTTGACTTGAGGTCACAATAACACCAAAACATTGAACAAACACATAAATTGAACACATTACATCCACCAGAGTTTAAAGTCCTGTGCTTAGCCGTGCTATGGTTTGCTATCTAAGCCCAGTTCAACGTTACCAGTCTTTGAAGAGAAGGTGCTGGTGATTGCAGGAGAAATTTGGGGCTCCAATGTTGAACAAGCTGTCCTTGCTGTGCAAGGTTTGATGAAAGTCGGCAGAGGAGGAAACTGGTCGCTCCTTTTCCTGTGTAAGGATAGCAGCTCGGTGCTAACCTGCCTGGTGTTCCTCAGCTCCTCAGATTGGCAGGACCTCGTGTCGCTGCAATGAGGAGAAGTTCTTTTGGCCCTGCTGCCAATGCCGCTTGCAGCTCTCCACAGCTTATTGGGCCCAGAAGAAGGGATCCTGAAGGCAGGCAGGCAGCCTCGTGGGGGGAGGTGGAGAGGAGCCCTTGAAGATCCAAAGTTGAAGGAGTAGAGGGCGTTGAGTGAGAGAGAGAGAACATTGAATGCTCTGGGGTTTTGACTACCTGATCAGCGGGGGGGTCTGTCATCCTGACCAATAGTAGCTCAAACCTGAATTCTGCACCTAGGTGTGAAGAATGGGGAATTCTGGGACACTGAGTTCAGTTCAGAGTCCATTTTGAAATCCACAATGAATGACTTCATCTGTGGGTCCCAACAATGTCAAGTAAGATCCACATGAGTGCCAGTGCCCAGTTTCTCCTTGATTGTAACGAGATGGTCATTGCTATTCACTTCACCTGTCAGTGGTTTTAATGTTATGGCTAATCAGTGTATATCTCATGCACATTTCTCACTGAAAGCTACCCAGAGCATGCAGCCAACATGAACACATCATCTGTACTTTTATCTGTTCACAAAGCATTTACATTTCTCTGATCTCAGAAAAATATGCATATACCTGGGAAAATAATAACCCCAAAGTTTTGTAAATATTTTTACAAACCAACCATGCTGTCAAACACAGGATGATGTCGACTGAAAAATGGCATTAGCCTGATCACTGACTGGTGATGTCATCAGTTAGAGACACAGCCCATGTGACCTTAACAGCTGCTATACAGACCCAACACTAAATGACAAAAAGAAATAAATTATAAAAACTAGTAAAGCAGTAAAACCAGAGTCTCTGCTGAGTAATGAAACTAAATTCAACCTGAACCCAAACCGCACAGACAAACACATGGTCGTTGTGTACCATTCCTTGCTAACGTAGCTTACGGCAACTGTACAGTGAAGAAAACTGACTGTTGGGGCAAAAAACCCTGCATGAGTGAATCAAATTAACACAAATGTCCCTGCCATGAAACTCGCTTCACTGTCAATGTATACACCATGAAATAATAACTGCTGCTGATGAAAATCATTAGGAAGACATGACTCAGGAACAAATATTCACAGATGTGGTAATATTTAAAGTTTGTCTGCATTAAGTTTAATGTCTTATCAAACTTCGGTATCCTGGTAGATAAAGGTGACCACATAAAACACTGTTACATAATTTCTCTGGGTTTTAACAATGTTAGAAAAAATTGGGATAATGTGATAGCATATCAAATCTTTTTACAGTTCCTTTGTAGTAGGTTTAAATACAATCAAGAGTACTTTTTCCACCACTTAGTGCCATAGAATAATCAACTATAAGCTACGTTTGTGTTTTGTGTGTAGCATGAAGGGAATAAAGCTTGCATTTTTCAATAGAATAGACTCTTCAAACCATGAACATCGTATTTCATGTCTTTCTTGCGTGTCTATAAAGCACAGAACAGGCTTGTTCCACTTGCATTGAGCAAAGCATATGCAGTGCTGTTTTTCTGAGGGTCGATTCAGGATCTAGTGAAGCTGCCCATAGTGTATTTTCTCCTACTGTGTTCTACTCCTCTCTCTCTCTTGCTCTCCTTCTAAATTTTCCCATTAAACACACTGTTTTTTCGCCTGTGCATTACACATGCGTCATGAGTAAGGTCTAGAGAAGTAAGTCTGTACCTCCAAGTCAAAAACTGACTTTAACCTTTACCCCGCTACTGCCCTTAGTGACAATCAGAGTTTTAAAACCACCTTTTCTTCCACTGTAAGGAGTCCATACTTACCATACTCAATGTCATCAGTTAAATGTTGTGCGTGTGAATGTGATGGGAGTCACCTCTTCTTGTGTGGTAGTGAGCTGAAATGTTGGGTCAGGTCTACTTAGAGGCAAATTTATAGTGACGTTTGAAATTAATAAAGGAAATTGAGATTCATTTATACATGCCGGCCTCAGCAGGCACATCAGCAAAACTGTCAAGCAGAGGTCACATATACCCCTGCTTCCTATGGAAGAGGCCCTAAGCCAAGTAGAAAATTGCTTATTTTCCAGTTCCAACAGGATGTAGTATTCTCTGTGGCCAGCAGCAAACATCCATTCTTATGTTAAAGCAATAGATCAGCATTTTTAACAGAGCTTGTCAGGGCTTGCTTCTTTGGGGTTTAGTGAAAGAACTGATATGCTTCAGCAAAACATAGAAACATTACTGGATAGGATAGGTAGGACATCAATCAAACATCACTCTGCTTTATAATATTAAAAGTGCTTTGTTTAACAGAAACTCACTGAGTATTTAGTTACATTTAATTCAACCTGTAGTTGTCTTTATAATTTATGAGAAGTAACAAATGTCCTTTTAAAATTCACTTAACAGGATTTGTCCAAGAGCGTATATTAAATAAAAGAATAAGCAAATGTATTCATATTTTTCTACTGATATACTGTTGCTATTTATAAAAAATTCTTATCCCCATTTGTTATCTATACCCTTACCATGGGCAGTCTGCAGTCTGGGGAATTTCTCTCCTTCATCTCCTTGCTGGTGTTGAATGTAGTTGATGTGGCTGCATTGACCTGTAGTATTTTGATGTTCATGTTTGCTGTTTGCAGCAGTGCAAAGTGTTCTCAAATTGTTGTAAATAGGTGTTCATAATTATTAATATAAGTTATCTTGGCCACTCAATTTAATAAAAAAACATGATGTCCACCATTTACAATGAAGTCCTTACAGTATATGGACTAACATCATGGCACCTCCAATTGTGTAAGTTGACTTGAGTGACTTCTCAGCTCTAAACCCCATACATATATATTGTAAAGACTACTGTAGCTTTTCAGAATGTGCATTTACCGTTTATTGTTTGTTTTCAATTCAAGATTTCACATCAAGATCATGATCATGATATCACTTTGTGACAAAAGTCTTGTGACACTGGTCACTTATACCTACCCAGTGCAGTCTCACTTTCTCTCTGGTTACTATTTAAATTATCCAACCAATCTATTGCTTATCAGGACCACATCTCTACCAAACACAACCTCACTGTCAAAATATATGCAGCCTATATGCTCATTGTCATTGTGTTCAGTACGCTGCAGCATTCTGGGACCTTACTTTTCACTGCACTAAATGAAGATATTATATGACCATATAACTCCCCCACCCGACCAGCACTCTGAAGTACTTCGGATGCAGCTAAAGTAGCTATTAAAGCAGTGTTACTTTAACAAACCAACCAACAATCTAATTTGATTTCTTTCCAGGTGAAGTTGTAAGGCATTTGCTAAATTACAGATTTTGAAGTCATTTCCCAAACACCAACAGCCCATGCTTTTCTCCCTGACAAGCTGATAGAGGCTTAATTTCCTCTTCAGAGTGGCTCCCTCTTGGGTCATTGGACACAACTATTATTGTTTCTTATCCACATCTCAGTTTGGTGCCACAGTCAGCCTCATATGATTACACAAATTTAACATCGAACTCCTTCAAACCAACTCAATGTATATTTTATATGCCACAGGAAGAACATAACTGGGTTACGGTTTTCCTTTGTATTTTTCCTCTGATGTTCAAGTCAGCATTTTTATTCGCCTTTTTCATTTCCTGTGCGTCTCGCTGTAGTATGAAAAATGAAATGAAAACTTTTGCCTTACTTTCCTGAATTCAGAAGGGCTTTAATCAAATTTTTCTTTTCATCAAATTCAATCACATAACCGAAGCTGCTGGGCAACTCTCAAAATGATCTTGAGAACATGGCCGACTGCATATATCAAATATATTCTCACTTGTTTTCATAAGTTGAGTATGATATGTTTATTTTGTTTTGAAAACTACTAATCTACTCTGTAACAACAAGAGTTGCAGAGTGCTGTAGAATAAATAACCTGATTTGCAATGTGAACCTTACAGTGCTGATCTTTGCTCAAACAGACTTTTCTCAGCAAAGTTGCCATTCACATGCAAGGTCTGATCCAGGGCCGTTTCTGTCTTTGTGGGGGCCCTATGCAAGATGCTGTTTCAAAGCCCCTATTTTGTCAAACTACGATGGATAGATTCCTAATCCTTTTAGGTGATCCATACAAATGCAACAATCTATTACATTTTGAGAGGCAGACAGACTAGAGTCGTGAAAACCTCTCTCAAATTAAAATCAAACATCTTAAGTTGACCAACCCAAGCAAGTTGAAGTGAACAATAGGAATTCTCTATAGGTCAATAAAGTAAACTGATGCAGTATTCCTCAAAAATGTTTATTCTAAATTGTAAAAAAGAAGGTTCTTAAACATAAACACACACACACACGTATATATATATATATATATATATATATATATATATATATATATATATATATATATATATATATATGTGTGTTTGCAGCACCCATCAACTCCACTGTGGCATTTCAATATATTTTTGTGAACATAGCTACTGGAGCCTGACACATTGTATAGAATATATTCAAGGGCCCAAGGAACACAGTATATCTTTCAATCACCAGTCACTCAAAATTCAACACATTTGCACATCGTTTGCAAAAGCCCAATTCACAGCTAGCTGGGTCCAATTATTACCTCCTGCATGTGGGTTTGCAGGGTGCAGCACCCTCTCAGGCCGCTCGTGTTTCTAAAGACATCTTCCCTGTCATTGGGCTGGAGACACACCACAGCACTGAGAGTACGGGCGTACACAGGAATTACGCTCTCTAATTGTCTCAGCGCTTGCGTACATAAATCAGTGTATGGCAATTTCCTGAATGCCACAACATCTAGAGTGTAAGCTAGCTGTTGTGACTCGCTGCCTGTGTTTTCTCTGTGTGGAGAGGTTTCCATTTGTCTATTAAAATGGCAGGGTCTCAGTGGGCTGTCTGTCACTGGGGACAAGAATGGATGTTAGCGTATCGAGTCGCTGTGTGCATTTACTTGATAACATGATCATGAATGCAGATAGGTATGACCAACAAGTGCTTATCTCTATGTGAAACAAACCGTACCCACAGCCAGTCACATCTCTGCTGTGTATGATTATAATAAATACCATATCACTGGGAAAGAATTGTGATACCTTCACTGATAAGCAATGGCAGAGAGCTCCCACTGGTGCTTTTGTATGCTGTAAACCTGAGCGAAGACTGTGAACCTCAGATTCACTTCATTTATCCTGCTCGCTTCGTACTGTGAATGTTTTACTTGCTGGTTAAAGTAAATCAAGCTCTCCTTGTGATTTCCCATGTCATCAGATTGTATTTACCTGTGTGGTCCCATACGGATAAATGCACAGAGCATGTTACAAATGACAACTGACTCGTAAGGAACTGATTGTCATTGCTGCTGTCTCACTGAATACACTCATTCCTAATATGTAAGCATTTGCCGTGATGGTTAGGTGCACCCACAAAATGACAAACGCTGTTATCAGGATTTTAACCACTTCTGACATTCTATCAAAACCTAACAACCTGACCTGCTTTGAACAGAAAAATTGTATTAGTGGGAGCCAAGATAAACCAGGAGGCAAATAAGATCAGAACATCTTCCTGTTTGTATGAAAAGAATCGCTTTGTTGTGGCTGAGATGGGAACTCAAACCAAAGATTAGATAAAATAACTGAGAGCACTGCTGTTTAAATTGTTGTATTAAAAGGTAATCCATCCTTTGTTTTTCCTTTCAGCTGGCAGAAACAGTACTAAGAAAGGAAGTGGGACAACTTTGTTTGTAACGTTTTAAATTTCACAGTGTGAAGAGACTTTTCATTATGCAGCTACAAAGGCATCTGAAAGGAGGGCAGTTGAGATGGAGACAGAGTGTCCTATCCACTCCTCTGGTATAAGAACATGAAAGGAACATAAACATGACCTCACATTCACTTGAAACAATCATAAGATGTGACCTGCATACAATGTCACGCTCAAAATCCATTTTCATTTTAATGAGAACGTCAGTGAGTGACAGCTCTGAGGAAGCCCTACAGTAGCTTCATGTTTTAGGGTGTTCTTTTGACTGCATTGTAGAGGACGATAATCTAGAATGAAGGTCTCTTTTTATTCATTAAAAATGAGTGAAAATGGTGAAACTTATTTCACCAGGAAGAAAATCCTCATGGATTATATTATATTTAGCCCTCAGTTATCTGTTGTATGACCACTACCTAAGTCCTACTTGTAATATACAAGACTAACTGCAAGTTGTTTAACCCTCTATGGTACGCATTATGATGCGAGTTAGGAAAAAAATGTTTGGAGTGTTTTTATGTCTTAAAATAGACTAAATAAACATAATCTAAAGGATTTTTTAAATGTTATCATTTTTTTTGGACGTTTTAGGGGTTCGTTGCCTGTAGGCAACATTGTACCATAGTGGTATAGAATGAAGCTGAATCTAATATGTAAATTGAGGAAAATATAACAAATACTAATAGTAATAGATAATAAATTATAAAGATTATGATGAATGGTCTGCTTTTGAATATTATATATACACTATATTGCCAAAAGTATTCGCTCACCTGCCTTGATTCGCATATGAACACGAACAAGTGACATCCCATTCTTAATCCATGGGGTTTAATATGACGTCGGTCCACCCTTTGCAGCTATAACAGCTTCAACTCTTCTGGGAAGGCTTTTCACAAGGTTTAGGAGTGTTTATGGGAATTTTTGACCATTCTTCCAGAAGTGCATTTGTGAGGTCACACACTGATGTTGGACGGGAAGGCCTGGCTCTCAGTCTCCGCTCTAATTCATCCCAAAGGTGTTCTATGCAGCTTTCTATGCAACACCTTTGGAAACCCAAAGGTTTGCCATGGAACCCCATTTAGGAGCAAGGAAATTTCACAACTGGACTTTTTTGCTCACGTGGCATCCTATCACAGTGCCATGCTGGAATTCACGGAGCTCCTGAGAATGACCCATTCTTTCACAAATGTTTGTAGAAACAGTCTGCATGCCTAGGTGCTTGCTTTGACACACCTGTGTTCATGGAAGTGATTGGAACACCTGATTTCAATTATTTGGATGGGTGAGTGAATACTTTTGGCAATATAGTGTACCTAAACACACTCTACCAACATGACATGCTGCCATGTTGATTCCATAATGGTACACTTTTGCCTCAAGGCAACATATGCAATTTTCCATTATAGTACGTTGTTGCCTCAAGGCAACAGTTGCATTTTAACAAGTTTCCACTATTTAATGAGCAATTAAATTGCATTAAACTATAAAAAGTTAAAGTTTACTCACCTATGAGTGTGCATATATTTTTTATGACGGAAAAGGGCCAGGGAATTATGTTTTCAGCCACTTTTTAAGGGGCAAAATAGCAAAGCTGTTTTCTTTGAAAAAGTCTGGGAAAAAGGGTTTCTTGGATGGCTTCTTAAAGGTCATGTGACAAATTAAAGCATTTTTATTGGCTCCTTATGGTCTTCCGGCTCTTTTAAAGTATTGCACCATGCAAAGGGATGCATTGTGGAGATGTGACAGGCCAAAAATGGGTTTGTTGCCTGAGGGCAACACGGCACCATAGAGGGTTAAAGGTTGAGCAAATTTTGATACAGTTTACTTTTTACTAAAGCTGAAAGCAGCATTGAACAGCCCTTGCACTGGTGACTGTGGACTCATTACTTGACACCAACCAGTCAATGCTGCTCTGAATGTAATGAGTTTTTGACACTGCATGTTCATTGTGACCCACACACTAATTATATGTTGTGTGCCAGTATATCAAATGTACACCGCACCATAAAAATGTCATGTAAATCAAATGACAGTTACACAAGTTGTACATCCTTTTGCCAGAAAGTGGCACAGTCACTACAACTGTTACACTGTAGATGTCCTCTGGCCAGGACATCAAAAATACACCCTACGACAGAAACATAGACTTTGAGCAACTTTTTATGGTTAAGGTCTTGAGATTGCACAGGCCAAATTTGAAGTTGATCAAGTTTAATCTGTAGTTCATTGAAGTATAGTTCCTGGAAATAGTAAAAACGGCATACATTTTGAACATGTATGTGAAATTCACCATAAGGGCTAATCTGCTACACAAAATATTGCAAGTACAATAACTGTTTTTTGTTGTCGTCTTTTTTTTAATAGCTTCTTAATATATCAAAAGGACAAAACAATGCTGATGATGGCAAAGCTAGAGTTGGAGCAGAAGAGTCTCTCTCAGCAGTAATGATGATGGTGAATACAGTGTGCAGGCTTTCAATTAAGGAACAGTGTCTGGGTCGTGCCAGACTGTGGCAGTGTGCTGCACTGCACTGAGCATCATTAACAGCTCACTCATCCCCTGTTTAAACCAAATGGTGACAGAGAGTAGCGGGCATATGCGGTAATTAGGCAATTTCTAACACATATTAGGAATTAATTGCTATTTGATATGTAAGGGTAAAGTGTTAAGGAGGAGGGATGTACCCATATTGCCCCCAGCTTATTGACATTGATTACCACAATGATTTAGCTCATGGAGAGGGCTAAACCTCTGTCTCCATAGAGTTTTATAGAGCACGTTTAGCTGCTTCATATAGTGATATTTCCCAGCTTCAAAATGCTCGGTGTGGATGCCATTTTTTGTGAATTTAAGTGTAGATTCTAATACAATACAGCATGTCAAATCCACTCTGAGAATGTATTCACCATGGATGTTGCAATTGTGAGCTGTACTGCATAAACCAATACTTGCCTCATGGCCTTGCTGCATATGCCCAAGTTTGTACTCAGGAAATGTATGATACGTTAATTTTATCTTCCCTCAATGCCTGCCTGCACGATTCATCTCACACCTGCTATCCAACTGCTTCATTTTTTTACAGTTTGCCCACACAAGAGACCAGCACAGTCGTTTACTGGTGCCAAAGATGACCACAGAAGTTTGAGAGAAACTGCAGTCAGAACAGAGAGTCAACATTTCTGTTTTTGGCTGGTGGATAACATTCTCAAAAAGTGGAGTTTAAAAGAAGACAGATTTCTTATTTTTTTTCTTCATTGGTGGTTAGTCTAGAGACCCTTGGAACCACTGAAACCCAGCTCATCCTGATATGAACTCATTTGAGGAGACATGTTGTTCGGGCCATGCTGTGTCTAAGTATTCCCACTAAGCCCTTTGACACAGCACCTAACTGAGAGCTGGTAGACTTCCACTTCTACAGCTGTAAAGACTGTCTCACTCATCAGCACTGCTGAAAAGAGAGCTTGTGTCAAGGATGAGGCACAGAAGAGAGAAGAAATATTTAGTCTCAGCTTGCTTGTTCACCCAATGTGGATCAAGCAAGGCAATTTGGAGTAAATAATACCATTTCCTTCCCCCAGGCAATCAAAACACTATCTCTGTGAAAAATAACATGGGCACACACCAGATGATTGCCCACTTTTTTCTGGCGGAAATCCACTCACCCAACTTGGGTGGTAGTGGAAGACTCTGACAAAGTTTCTCCCTATATCAATTTTCCAGCAAACAACTGGAAAGAAGTTGTTTTTAGATGAGATGCTCGAAGAGAAAGTTTTTCAGTGCTGCAAATATGGATCTTAGAGAAGCAATATTTTTTGCGATATGAATTTGATTTAGTGATTTATATAATTAATAGCATATCATATAAAGTTTCAAATAAATCAATCAAACATTGTTTATATGCCACCTGATTGGATGCTCTAGTTTTGTCTGTCTGCTCTTTGGTGCTAGGCAGATAGTGTACGATTGGATTGATCATTGTTTTTGATTGACTACTTACTTATTATGCTTTTGAGTCACTTTTTTTTTTCTTAACACAGATACATACACATATGTCCTTATACCCACACGAACATATTCCAAATAATAATAATAGTACTACAAAGAAAGAAGAGAAAAAAAGGCCCAAAACAACAACAAACAAACAGAAAGCAAAACACAAGCAGACAAAAAAATGGTACGCCTCCAGTCCCTCCCAAACCAACCCCCCCCCCCCATACACTATAACTACAAACTTCATCAAAAGAAATATCAAGAGGACAAATCATCACGTACATGTACATCACAACGACATCAAATAATTTTCCATTGGAGCCAAATTTCATCATAACCCACGCAATTATTTTCCAGACTAAAGGCTACTTTCTCTAAATTCCCTGCCTCCATTACCTCGGTGAAACACTCCATCTCCGATGTAGTTTTGGCGCTGATCCAGTTGTTGATGATCACCTTTTTTGTGATCATGCATAAAGAGAGGAACACTTTCTTGTCCTTTGGTGGAAATTTATTAAAATTATGTGGATCTCCTAATATACATGACTCTGGTGTTAGTGAAATAGTTATGTTAATGTGGTTCATTGCGTGTTTTGTTATACCAAACCAATTTCTTTTATTTTATGGCAATCCCAGAGTAAATTAAACAAAGTTCCATCAGTATTGCCACATTTTGGATATTTACTGTCTTCCTACGGTGTGTAGTATACTTTTGAGTCACTGTTGATATAAGAGTATTGCTAAGTGCAGGAACACCATCATTATGTGCAAGGCCATGTTAACAGATGAGCTTCATACACTGTATTAACATAAATTCTATGTTTTCTTTAATTTCCTCAACAAAATGTCAGCTGTACAGTCTGCTCCATCTCCAAATTACTGGCCATTGTCAGAATCCAAAGTGGATGGATATGAGAGGAATCCTGCTGAGAGTGATTATGAGTAAAGTTGCCTGGCCCGATATTATCCCTTGCAATGTGCTGAAAAAATGTGCCAATCAGCTAGCTGAAGTCACGACTGACATTTGTAGGATTTCACTCTCACAAGAGACTATCCCCACCTGCTCCAAGATAGCCATCATCATCCCTGCACCTAAAAATTCTGCAGTGTCTAGTCAGAACAACTACTGCCCTGTGGCACTTGCCCCCATTCTGTTGAAGTGCTTTGAGAAACTGGCTCTGCAGCACATCAAAGACAACATCCCAGCCAGCCTGGACCATCACCAGTATGCAGTAAGAACCAACAGACAGTGTTGGGGAGACATAAACTACATGTAGTTGAACTACATAGCTACATTTGCTGTATGTTGCTGGTAGTTAAACTACATTCATATTTTGTGCTGCGTCAAGTATTTCAACTGCTTTTTGGGTCATTTTTTGTAGTTTAACTACTCAGTTTACAAACTATAATTTTGGCCAATAACATGAAGTATTTTTTTTATATAAAAAAAGACATATATAATATAAATGTTATATTATTTTACTTTGAAAAAAGGCATGAAACATGTCATGACATGCCAAGTCAACGCTGCCACTGATTGGCTAGCCCTGGCAGCACTCAAATGCTTCACAGAGTGAGCGGGTCTTTGTGCCAAGGAAGGCAGTGCTCATATGGCGCAAGCACGTCATGGACAACCCTCCCGCTACCCCCGATGTGCCCTGAACGTGCTAGCCCAAACATGGCCATATTTGAGCATGTACGTGTCGGATATAGATGCATTTACAGACACGACCTACGTGTTCACGTGTTAGTGCCTCTTAAGTTCCTGTGATGTTGACCAAAAATGTCAGTTTTTGTTCTATAAAAAATAAAACTTGAGTTGAGAGGCATATTTCTGCTAGAATGTGAATTCTTTGTAGGCTATTATATTTAGTTTCATATACACCATATGTTGATTTATGTAACACTGAGTTAAATGAGTATAATGAGTATAAGTAGTTGCTAAAGCTACATTTTTCAGCAGTAGTATTTCCATGGTTAGAAATGTAGTTCAAACTACTGCCAGGCTGAACTACATGTAGTTTTACAAGCTACGCTTGCAAAGTAGCTTCTCCTACACTACCAACAAATCACAGGGGATATCCACATCAACTGCCCTCAACTCAGTATTTACACACCTTGAAAATAACAAAACCTATACCAACTGTGTGTTGATTTCAGTTCAGCCTTTAACACAATCTCCTCCATTGAGCTGATACAAATGTTGCAATCTTAGCTTCAGGGACACTGGATATTGGACTTTTTGACAAACAGCAGACGATTTAGATTTGAAATCACACTTCCTCAACTGTAATGCTAAACACTTGAGCCCCAAGGATTAAAATGTAACATGCTTGGTACCCATATCAAGCATCAGTGATACCAGCGAGTTGCCTACACAGAGCCCAAAGGATAATAGAAGGCAATACTCACATCAGCCACAGCTGTTCACTCTGTCTGGCAAGCGATACAGAAGTATTTGTTGCTGTACCACCAGACTAGCTCCTTTCTGCAGACTCAATTTGTATAATTTTCTTTCTGTGAGTAGCAAAATGGGACTATCCTTTTGTTGTACAATCCTTTATTTTATCATGATAAATAAATTGAATCTCGAATATTGTGGGAGTATTTTTAATTGTGGTATTACAACCTTTACTTAAATAAAGGCTGAAAATTATTCAGCTTCCAACATGCAAAGACTTGGTGGAGAGAAAGCTTGCATTATACATACTTTCTTTTAACCTTGTATGGAGAAAGGCGAAAGGAGGAGAAAGGAAAAAGATGTATTAACCCGAAGATCTGTCAAAGAATGCATTTTAGATTCAAGGCCTAAAATGGGCTTGAGCCTGCAACATTCAACAATTTTCTACCGTTTAGTCTTGTATATTTTAAGCATCATTTAAAAGATTATTTATGGCTGTAATTCACAAGTTTTACAAGGCATTAGCAGAGCAGCTGGGACTTGAAAGACAGAAACAAACATTGGCCTCTTCTCTGAAATTGGAACTTTCAACATAATTACATAGTGTTTTGACAGGAACAAGAGGAAAAGAGGGCATAGATAGTGTTCGTCATTCCGCCGTGAGAGCGGGGTGCGACGCTGTAGAGAGCCATGCTTCATGCAGCTGGAGCAGATGCTGCTGTTGTGAATAGAGCAGGATCCACGGGTGATCCTGCGAGACTGATTAGACTTCCTCCATTTCCCCCAAATGAATTCCCAGTGATTGAGTATGAAGCGACGGCACTCTTCTCCTTGTCACTGTCACTCCTTATTGCCCTACCTTACACCATCCAGTTCAGTCTGCGAGACTTCTACTGCAAATACTGAAGGACATCATTGCAGAGGAGAGTGTTGAAGGGCCCTGTGCTGCTGTATGACCAGCTGCATCACTCACAAGTGGACCTAGGCAGTAGACTTGAGTAGGAAATGAAAATTTTTTTGTCAAGGCTTTGACTGATAAATATTGAATGTGAAACCGTTCCCATACCATAATATAGGCAACATCTACTGTACAATAACATAATTATAATAATACATGCAAAGGCGAATTTATATTTTTTAACACATCTTCAATGTTGTGAAAGTTTCTATTTTAACTCAAAACTGAAAACTGAAAAGAAATGAATGTATAAGTTAAATAAATAATAAGTAGTCAAAATAGCAAACAAAGTAGTAACAAAGTAAACACTATAACAAAAGGTGATTCAAGCACACCAACCTGGAGTAAGAATCCTTCACATAACAAATGTAGCCATAACAGATTGGTACATGGTGCTGATTTTGTAGCTTTTTAGTAAGTTGAAATGGTGGTCCTGGATCAATTTAAATCATTAAAATATCAAAATAATAACAATTTATCAGAAACCTTGCTGGAACCACCCTTTTATCTTCAAAAGCCTCAATTTGATCTCAACAAGTTTCATGACTGCATCTTGCACAATTGTGACAACGCGTATACATGGCCAAATACTCAAAACTTTTTCTTTTCTAGTCGCCCCTACAATAGGTGTCTCCTGGAGCAGTAAGTAGTAGTAGTAGTAGTAAGTAACTGCAAAGTTGGTAATAATTCTCTGTGCTAATGTAAAGTGGACTGGCCGGGAGAGTTAGCTAATACTAACCCACAAATTGGTTTGGCATTTCTTCAGTGCAACAGTGCAATTTATAGCTAGTTTAATCATTACTGGACTAAATTGGCCAAGTTGGTTGATTAAGCATATGCTAAACTATCTTATCTGCCTTCAATCCTGGCCCAACTCTAGGGGTGGTCCAAATTTGTGTGGGTTTTTTTGTCAGTTGGTGAGAATAGTAAAATCATCATTATGCTCAGATATAATCATCTTATTGTGTTGACTGAGCGTTTTTGAGTTTATTTTTTTACTGAAAAAAGTAGGGTTGCAAAACTGTGCCTTGCTCCACTACACTGAATAATGGGGATGCATTTTTTCCACTTGCTTCCTTGTTCAGGTCCCTATGAATGGACAAAATGATAGATTTTTAACACTGACTTATGAACCATTGCTTTTTTGTCACTCACTTAATACTACACACACCATTTTCCATCAGATGCTGGTGTGATGATACCTTAGAGCAAATGAGAAAGATTGCCTACAGTCATCAACTCATTAAAAAAAATGAAAGCCAAGATTTGGATGAAATAAGCAATTAATCCTTAGCCACTTGTGGGACAAGATAAAAACTAACAAACCCCCACCATCCTTGATTTACTATTATATCCTTTTTAATAAAATCCTTCAAAAAGAGTGAGAAATCAGTATTTCATATCTGTATTTGTCATTAGCTTTTTACTAGAAACTAAATGGGTCAAACCATTGTTTTAAAGTGCTGCACACCAACTTTTTGAACTGATAAAATATCATAAAGAGTTAGAGAGAGTTTCTTTCTTTTTTTCTTGGCCAACATAGGGTATTTGAGACATCTATGAAAGTCCTTGACACTTTTGTGTTTCTTGCAGCTCTTCTCTTTTTGATATGAGATATATACAACTCTCAGAGGTCACCTTTGTGTTTTGTGAGAGATTTTGAAAAGGGAGGGGGGAGGCACTCACAGCGAATAGCTGCTGGCAGCTCTTCATTTGAAACGGTTTAATTCACGGGGAGGTGAGTGAACTGCTTGGGAGAAGAAGGGAAGACATTGGAGACACAGACAATACTGTAGACAGCCAACATAGTGAAGCGAAAAGAATCACTAGGGGAATCAGCAAATGAGGACAGGCTGGAATAATTTGATGGTAATAGTTGTACAAGATGTAGGCATTGGATTTATTATCGCCAGTGAGGCCTACGCTTTCATCAAGTCTCATAGTAGAGATAACAACAGCCATTTGACAACCGGATTGCCGCTGACACACATCACACACACCAGGGAAGGCCATCGGCATTCAGCTGGACCAACATTAGGTCAGATCCACCCTGCGTAGACTCGATGCGAGGAAAGCAGCTGGCCCAGACGGAGTCACTGGAAGGACACTCAAGGCCTGCGCAGACCAGCTAGCAGAGGTATTCAACACCATCATCAACCTCTCACTTCTACAATCTGCAGTCCCCACCTGCAACCATCAACCCAGTCCCAAAGAAAGGTACAGTGAACTGCCTAAATGATTATTGCGCAGTTGCTTTCACCTCCATAACCACCAAATGTTTTGAGAGGCTCATCCTCTCTCACATCAAATCTGCCATCCATTCTGACCTGGACCAGCACCAGTTTGCCTATCAAGCGAACAGGTCGACAGAGTGTTGTGCTGTCAACACAACGCTCCACACAGCCCTTACACACCTGGATCAGCCCAACATGTATGTGAGAGTGCTGTTTGTGGACTTCAGCTCAGCATTTAACACAGTCATCCCCACAAAAGAATCAACAAACTGAGCGACCTGGGCTTAGACAGTTAACTGTGCACATGGATACTGGACTTTCTCAGCAACAGACCACAAGACGTCAGGATGGGAAGCCACGCATCATCCACTCTCATCCTGAACACTGGCACACCACAGGGCCCTGTGCCCTCTCCACCATGCCCTTTTAACCCTTGACTGCTTCCACTTCCACCCCACCAACACCATCGTCAAATTTGCTGATGACCGACCATAGTAGGGCTGATAACAAACAACAGCGAGTCAGCCTACAGGGAGGAGATTCAGCATCTGACAGAATGGTGTTCGGACAATAACCTGGACTCAAACTTCTCCAGAACCAAAGAACTGATTGTGGATTTGGAAATCCAAATGCACAGAACTCTCTGTCCTCTACATGCATGGAGAGAAGGTAGAGAGGGTAGAGAGCTTTAAGTTCCTTGGGGTACACATCTTGGCCGACCTCACCTGGAACACTCACATCTCTCATCAGGCGGGGAAGGCCCAACAGAGACTTTACTTCCTCAGGAAGCTAAAGCACCTCCCTCAGCAACCAACTTCTATCGGTCAATGATAGAAAGCCTCCTGACCTACTGCTGCACGGTGTGATTTTCCAGCAGCACAGCACAGGACAGGAAGGACCTGCAGCAGGTGGTGAGGGCAGCGGAGCATGTCATCGGGACAACACTACCCCCACTCAGAGACATTTACACTGGCTGACTCCAAAAGAAGGCCAGCTATATCATTAAGGACCCCACTCACCCCAGACATTACCTGAAAAGCATTGGATAAATAAATAAATGAATAAATAAATGAAAGGGTAGACAAGGGGAGCTTTATGAAAAGCTAAAACAAATACTCAGTGCGTTTACATGCACAGCTTAGTCAGATTACAGCCATAGTTCGACTATGCTGCTCAATCGGACAACTGCCGTATACATGCCAGTGAGAAAATCGAATTACTGGCCGTAAGCATGTCATATCCCGGTACGCTAGGTGGCGCTGTACCCATTTCAACTAGTGTTAACGGCGCACCTCCGGCTGACCTCTTGACGTCACCAGCTGCCTCAGCATTCAAGAAAGATGGCGTACGAAGAGCGAGACGAAGCTACATCTTTGTACACTTCGTATATGGTGTACATGATAATTACACAAACTAGGTGCACTCTGGCGCTCTTTCTTGCGGTGATTTCGGAGGAAAGCCGCCACTGCCACCGCCATCGCCGTCCATCTACTTCCGGCTCACGGCCCCGGGGAAAAATCTTGCGCCTGCGCAGAATGCAAAATCCGATCCGATCTGCTGGAAGCGTATACATGCAGGAGTAATGCGACTATCAATCGAATAATCAACGTGGTGTAATTCGACTATGAGAAATCCGATCCGGTCCGATTTTAGTCAGACTAAGGTGTATACATGCATCTTAAAGATCCGATCATAGTCTGACTAACGCAGTAATTCGGTTTTCTTGAGTGTCATGTAAACGCACTGACTGTTTGTTAGATACAAGCAGCACTACAGGATCCTTCATACCTCCAAAAAAATCTGGCTGTAAAGGTTTTACATATTTAATCGATTTAGTCCAGAATTTAGTGAACACTTCTTTCTGTAGGCGAAGGGAGAAAGTAATCTTTTCCATAACAAAATGCTTATTCACTATATCAATCCATTCTTGTATTGTGGGCCATTCAGGAAGTAACCAGCGCCTGGTTATAGCTTTTTTGCAGGCTGATACCAAAATACCAAGCATGTATTTATCAGCACACCTTGCCAGA
The DNA here is from genome assembly GCF_900880675.1 of Sparus aurata. Taxonomy (NCBI): domain Eukaryota; kingdom Metazoa; phylum Chordata; class Actinopteri; order Spariformes; family Sparidae; genus Sparus; species Sparus aurata. Next base: position 3,031,514 of record NC_044208.1, read on the forward strand.
ATGTCAACATTTCCTAGGAATTATATGTAAATCCCAAGGGTAGGTCAGTGTTAAGTGGGTTTTTGAGTGCTCTGTGTAACCCCAAAAGGGTTTATAACTGAACAGTTCCAAAATATACGCCAGTGATTGAACCACACTGTCTCTAACAACCAGAATTCCCTCCAGAAAAATGTGCCTTGGTATCTGCCTTGGTAATATGAAGAAATGAATAAAGCATTTCCATCCGAATTAGAATTAGTACATTTCCATGGGAGTCTACACATATCAAGCCAAGTTTCACTTGAGGTTGACAGATTACCTTCCCTCTCCCATTTTTCTTTAATGTATTCTGTGGTGTTGGATTTCTTATTTTGGTCATTGAAGTCTGTTTTATTCTTGATATTATGTTCATAGTGATTGCGTATCTGGAGATATGTATAAAACATTTTTTTTTTAAGATGATATTTTCCCCTCATATTCAAAGTCTCTCAATTGATATTTTTCTGTTAAGGAGTAAAATGTTGTTATTCCTCTTGCAATCCTGGAATTAAATCTGTAGTCCAATTTGTTTATCTTGAACATAGGATTAGGAGCGCACCATTGGATTATATATAGTTTATCTTCTAGTTTATACTCATCCCTAATGGTATTCCAGATATTTAGTTGAGCTTTGAGGAGTGGATTATCTGCTTAATTTATGAATCCCACCACGTTTTTGTGGGGTAGTACTGCATGAATTGGAGGGTCATTCATAATGGAAAGTTCAGTGTCTTTCCACCTAGCCTGGAATGTTGGGGTATGTTAATCAAGGGTTTAATTTGGGCTGCAGAGTAATGAGCTTTTAAATTGGGTAGAGCCTTTCCTCCTTCCTCTTTTGGGAGTTGTAGGGTTTTGCAATTAATCCTAGGTTTTTTCCCTCACCAAATAAATCTAGAGATCTTTTGATCCCACTTTAATTTAAAGGTGTCTTGAAGGTACATAATTAAATGACATGATTTGTGTTTTTTATATTTAATTTATACCCTACATATTCACCAAATTTGTCAAGAAGTTTCATAAGGCTAGAAAAGGATTCAGAAGGGTAACTTAAATAAACCAAATTGTCATCTGCATACAGCGCCACCCTGTGGTCTTCTTCATTAATGCAGACCCATTGCCCCTCCCGAGCCCTCCGGTCATCCTCCACTCTCACTCTGACCGTACCACCATCCAGACTCAAAACCTTCGGAGACAGAGCCTTCTCCAGAACACATTTTATTTATTATCATTTCCAAATTCAAATCCCGTCTAAAAACCTACCTCTTTACTCAAGCCTATGACCTCCCCTACCCATAACCACCTTCATCCCTGCCCTCTCCCCTTGACCTGCCCCTCTACACTCTCCTTCTACTCTCCTCACCCACCAGCCCCCCACTGCTCTTCAACCCACCCCTGCCACCTTTAGACTGCGGATGTACCTGTTTTGTCTGTTTGTCTGTAACAGTGTCATCTACTCCACACTTCACCATTGCTTATGTTCTCTGTTGTGCTGTCTCCCGCTTGTCCCCCCTAACTGTCATTGCCCTTTTTGTGTTTTTATTATCTTTATGTGTCTTCATCTCTGTAAGTAACTTTGGGTCATTGAAAAGTGTTATATAAGTAAAATGAATTATTATCATTATTATTAGATTCCTTTCAAGCTTTCCGTGTGCCTTACGTACTGTGCAAGAGACTCTATGTAAAGTGCAAACACTGATGGTAAAAGTCGACACCCTTGTCTCGACCCCTGCTCTAAGGTGATTCTGTCTGAAGGTGCCCATTTATTTTAACCTGAGTTGATGGTTTGCTATATTAGGTACTTGAAGTTTTTATGAAAGCTAAATCTTTCAAGGATCTCATATAGGAAAGGCCAGCTTACACTGAGTTAAAAGCCTTCTCAGCATCTAAACTCACGGCTTCAAGCTTGATTTGTTGAACATGTTTTAGTGTGTACAGAGACTGTCTGATGTTATTGTGGGTTTGTCTTTGGGAGATGCATCCAGTCTGGTCATTGTGTTTAAGCTGCGGCATAATCTTCTCTAGTCTTTTGGCAAGGATAGCTGTGTATATGCTCATAGTCTACATTTAAACACCAAAATAGGTGTGTATCATTTGCTTTTTAGTTGATCTTTTCCTAACTGAAATTACCACATCATTCCATGAAGGTATGTCTGTTTTGAAATGTTTCACATCCCAGTGGTAAGGGAAAGCATATATCAATGAGGGAGCAGACTTTGACACAACACCAGTGCTCTCCATTGAGTGAATGACTGTCAAGACTGTGAAGACTGACCAATCACAAAATCCGAGGAAGCTTTCAAGTCTTATTAGAGATTTAAATTTGACCATTGAGTTTATGTATACTGCTTAAAGCTCTTTGCTAAACAAACATCAGGCAGTTGCCTCTCTCCTCTAAACTGCTTTGTGAGCCAACTAGAGAAGACTCTTTTCTTTGGAAGGTTACTCAATCAGGAGCCACTACTGAAAACTTCCATGACAGCACTGACTCAGCCACCACCAATTATCCTAGTACCTGGATGCAGAATAATTTCTAATACACTGTAGCTCAGGATAGTATTTGATGTTAACCAAAGAATTTAAAGCCAAACAGCCGAATGAGTAAAATAGTCAACATGATTAGGTCAAAATATGCTCTGACAGCTAGGGATGGGTACCTTTCACATTTGAACCGATACGGTACTGATACTCGGTACCTGCGAATCGGTACCGGTATATATCGGTACCTGTTTTCGGTACTTTTTTGCGTATATGTGTGGTGATTAAAGTTATTTTGTATATAGAAAAAATAGTCAAAACTTCTGAATTTTGAATATTTGTTGAAGTGTCTATCCATGGTCACATTATGCTTAATTTTTGATGATCTAAGTACTAATAATAACAATCATGGCAACAAAAAATTAACAAAGTCTGCAAATCAAGATAAGAAACTGCAGCAGCAGTGAGCCTGGTTTCTTTTTTTCAGCAGAATAGAGATATACTCCATGAAAGAACATTATAACATATGATATTGTATAAAATAACATTTAATTATAGTAAAGAAAAGAGTAAAGCTGCAGTGGGCTACTATTATAAATATGCACCATATATAGTTTTAATTATTATCATTATTATTATTATTATTATTATTATTATTATTATTATTAGAAGTAGTATTAGTAGTAGTAGTAGTAGTAGTAGTATTAGTAGTAGTAGTAGTAGTAGTACTATTTTTCTGCATATTCTTGACTTTGAATGGGAGCATCTGTAACGTTGCAGTTTCTCTTCGGGCATCAATGAAGTATTTCTGATTCTGGTTCATACATTATGAAGTCAGTTATTTAAACTTAAATTGAATTAAACAAGTTGACAGTATGGTAGAAATATGTCACATTTACATGTCAGGATCCGGTTATTATAGACACAGATTAAATATTTAACTGTCATGTATCATCACAGTAACAGCGTCACATACATTAGCAGCTATAAACACTTGTAAAAACATACAAATACATATAAAAATACATATTGTGGTTTGGTGCGGACCTATAGATTGAACATATAAGAAGTAGTTAATGTTTAGTCATCAGAGAACGTTACGTTGTTTTTGGTTCGTATATGTTTCCTGAATATATCCGTACGTGAGTGAATGTGTAAATGAGAGGCATTAACTTATGGCACTTTGTAGAAGTGCTTTATAAAGTTCACTTCATTGACTCGTATTAGTTCACGGGGCTGAGCTGCCTCCTCCAATGGCGGCGACGTTGACGTACGGTCCAGCGCTCAATGAGGCAGGTCATTCTATGAAAATGGTTGCTTTTTGAACAGCAATTTCATGTTTTATTTGTATTCTTTTTTTAACAACTAAAACATGGTCACATAACAGTTAACCACTTACCATTATAAATCAACATAAATTACAGCTTAATGTATTTAAATATTTTTATTACATTATATTAAAAAATGCTTGTTCTGCCTTTTCGTCACTGGTGTTACCGATGTTTTAGATCATAATTCAGGCTTCCTGGGATGTAATTTGACAATTTCATTTGCATATATAATCAAAGAAAGAAAAGGTTAATGACATTATTAAGACAATTTTTAAAATGAGTAACATTTTAGTTTAAATATTTATGTGTACAGTATAATAATGTGACATTTTTCAATTTCTGTCACTCACATTTTTACATAACTTTAGAATTAATTGGCATTGAGTCTTCAAATTTGAAATATCATATCCTTAAAATGTTTACTAATGAATGTTGCAACAGTTAGCTAGATACAAAAAACATATTCAAATAAAATGGACAACTCTGATGCCAGAACACCAATATGCCATACAGTAACACCAGTGACGAACTGTAACACCAGTGACACAATGTGAAGGAAATGGAACAACTGAAGATGTTTCAAACAGATGTTATCAGTCTATTTGTATTTCACCTCAAATATTTTCGCATTAATGACTTGTTTTATTCATATTAGCTTGGAGTGGGTGGAGGGGTCAACAGAGTTTTTCCTGTACTGACTTTCTCTCTGTGCTTTGCCTGCCTGACCTGCCATTTCCTCCGCTCTTATCTTTACTCCCTTTCTTCACTCTCTTCTTTTTTGAGTTTCTACATCATTTAAAGGGATATTCCGATGTAAATTTAATCCATAGTCTAAGACACTGTGACACTGAGTAAGGTTGGAGGTTGGAGGCATAGACTGCAGTGTATTGTTATCGTGCAGTCTTTTCTGAGGTTGCTAAAACTACATAAGCTAAGTTTTCTTGATCTAAGCTAGTGCTAGATCAAGAAAACTTGATCTCTCGAGGCGGGGTCTTACTCGGTGTCACGGTGTGTTAGACACTCGGTGTCACGGTGTGTTTTTTTTTAAAGGTACGCTGCTCTGCGTCCAGGGACAGCATCCCTGCGCTGTCTGTAGAGTCTTTGCTTTTCAGCAGCACTCAACTTTGCCATATCTATACAAAGGAAAGTCATATGGTTACAATATTGAGTCAGCAATGAAATGCTAATAAGTCTGTTTTATGTAAATGCTGACCTATCTATTTATTTAGGGGAAAGGGATTAGTGGTGCTAATGATTGTCACTGGTGTTACCCCCTTGGGTAACACCAGTGACAATCATTAGCACCACTTGTCACAGACCCTTGTCTGGTGTTACTAACTAGAACAGTAACACCAGTGACAGTAACACCAGTGACACATCGACAGACAAGATGGCCTATTCAAGATGGTGGACATTGCAGGCAATACCACACCTCTTAACTTATAAATATATCAGCTAATCATACAATTTGATCAATTATTTTAATCAAATCTCCTTTCCCCTTACTATAAAATCTGTAACACCAGTGACACATCTTAAGTCTTCACATGAAATTAAGAGTTCATTCTTAAAATTGTCATCACATGAAGAGAAGGTGCTGACTTGCCATGTGCTCTTCAAAATGGACACACCTCAAATGAGCTCTTGACCCAAGAAGATGTTTGCAGGGATGCAGCAGTTTTTCAAAATAAAGGTTTTTACAAATAGTAACACCAGTGACATGAAATCAAGGGACAGCTATTTTTTGTAAACTATTATAGTTATTAATTGATGTTTTCATTTTTTTTAGTATTATACTAAATAACTATAACACTTTACTTTGTATTATGATCTTTAAAACAGGAGAAAAACATTAATTTATATTCAAAATATGTCACTAAACCATGACTCCTTACCCAAGGGACAAGCCATATTCATGGCGCTAACCATGCTCTTCAAGATATATATATAAAAAATGTGCATTATAACTGTCATATGTGTGGTTTAATAACAAGAACACACTTCAATTACAACAAAACATGTATATTTTGTGTTATTGTTTAACATTTTTGAGTGTTTTTCCTGGTGAGTAATGCAGGGACAGGAAAGATATCATTTTCATAGAATGATGGTGCGACCCACAGCCAGGGAGTTTCAAAACCAGGAAACAGCTGATCACAGCAGTCAGTCCATCACTTCATCCGCGGACGTCAAGATGAGCAACTGGACAGCCGCTGAGATCCAGGAGGTGCTAGCGTCTCCTCGGTCTCTATAGCTGTCTTCGTTGTCCGCTTGTGTCGTAGCACCAAGCTACTACCGGTCGCTACTTTCAAATTAAAAGCCCCCTGCTAAGAATCCAGTTCTAAACTCCAGTGGGGTGCAATGTAAAGCTCTTATTTTGAAGACAAATTCGTTGTCTTTCTGACAGAGAATGCAACGTTCAAACCATGTCCCGTCCATACCGTACTTCCGCTCTAATGGACGCCCGTGAAGGTGCGTTCAGGTACCGAAATGTGGTACCGACTGACTTCACGTGAACCGATACTCGGTACTTCGGGGGGAATTCGGTCGGTACCAATAAAAGTATCGAATTCGGTACCCATCCCTACTGACAGCTAAAACATCATATATGTAGGAAAGACTGCGGTATGTAGTCAGTAATAGAGATGGGATTTATGGCTCTTTGAGGGGAGCCGGATCTTGGTGAGCCGTTCCTTTCAAAGAGCTGTTCCAAAAACTGGGTCATTTGACTGATTTTAAAATGTATTAAGTTTTAAGAAGCCAGCCTGGTGGTAACTCATTTTATCTTGGAAATAATCACTGGAAGGTATGGGGTGAGATTTGGAACAAAACTGTCCTCCTCCTAATTAAGACCGCTCAGCTGCTCTGCTCTCCGAGGCAGGGCAGTCACCTGTTTCTGAATTTTGCAAAGGCAGCGTGCACAACTCAGGTGTCATGCTACATTTGCATATCTAATAGGCACCGTGCAGCTGGGCTGCGCTCCTCCCCATGTAACTTCTCTGTCCCACTCACAGAGAGGAGCAAAGGAGGAGCACACAGTCAGTGCGTTTACATGCACAGCTTAGTCAGATTACAGCCATAGTTCGACTATGCTACTCAATCAGACAACTGCAATTGTCCGAGTATACATGCCGGTGAGAAAACCGGATTATTGGGTCGGAGCATGTCATACCCCGGTACGCTAGGTGGCGCTGTGCCCATTTCAACGAGTGGTAACAGAGTTACCTCCGGCTGACCTCATTATGTCACCAGCTGCCTCGGCATTCAAGAAAGATGGTGTACGAAGAGCGAGACGGAGCTACATCGTTGTACATTTCGTATATGGTGTACATGATAATTACACAAACTAGGGGCACAATGGCGCTCTTTCTTGCGGTGATTTCGGAGGAAAGACGCCGCCGCCGCCGTCCGTCTACTTCCGGCTCACGGCCCTGAGGAAAAAATCTGATCCGATCCGCTGGAACGTATACATGCAGGAGTCGAATAATCTGGGTGCTTTAATTCGACTATGAGAAATCCGATCCGGTCCGATTTTAGTCAGACTAAGGTGTATACATGCATCTTAAAAATCCGTTCATAGTCAGACTAACACAGTAATTTGGTTTTCTTGAGTGTCATGTAAACGCACTTAGTGATATTAAAAAAAAAAAAAAAAAAAAGAAAGAACGGTTCCCAGCTGCGACTCGGATCCCATCGTTCATGTTAACGAGCCGTTCAATAGAATCGGTTCGTTCGTGAACGTCACAACACGAGTCAGTAACACTTTATAATAACAATCATTAATAATGGTAAATACATAGTTAATAGTTATTTCACTGTTAACAAACAATGAAATGCTAAAACATTTATTTAGCAGGACCAGTGTTAGACAGTAATGGAGTAAATTTACTTGAGTACTGTACTTAAGTACATATCCAGAGGATTTGTACTTTACTTGAGTATTAGATTTCTTTGGTACTTATTACTCTTACTTGAATACATTTCCAAGACAAATATTTTTACTTTTACTCGAGTTACTTTCTAGGAAGGCTGAAAAGTACTCGTTACTTTCAGGTCTGCTCTTTTTTTTTTTTTTTTTTTTTCTAAAATACTATTGGACACAAGCTGTGTTTGTCAAAGAAGGAAACCTATCACAGTGCACGCTCTCCACTGGGATCTACGTAAAAGTGGAAATACGTGTGTTTGTCAACACAAAACCGTGACAATGGCTGCATCAGATGTAGTTTTTTGTGAAGCAGTGATTCTCAACCAGTGGTCTGGGGACAACATTGGTCTTTGAGGGGGTTCCAGTTCCCAACTTAGCTAAATGATAGAGAGTTAGTTGGACGGTGCAGGTTCATTTTGTTACAGTTTTAATGATTGTTCATAAACATCTGCATCTGCAACATCTGCTGTCCACCTGTGATCCCATTCATTTTTTTTTGTTTTTATAGGTGTTTCTGCAGGCTTTATATAACATTGTGGTTCTAAAAGCAAGCACATCAGTGCAGGTGGTTTCAAAGAGTTAATTCTCAGAAACAAGAGTTAAAAGGTCCTTAAATTCATTTAGAAAAAATTATAGTTATTCATTGATGTGAAAAATAAGAAATTTACTCTTACTCTTACTCTTACTTTTACTTAAAGTAAATTTAAAAGCATGTACTTTTGGATACTTAAGTACCTTTAAAAGCAAGTACTTTTTTACTTTTACTCGAGTAACATGTCGACTGAGCTACTTTTACTTGTAACGGAGTAAATTTTGACCAGTAGTATTTGTACTCTTACTCAAGTACTGGGGTCGAGTACTCTGTCCATCTCTGAGCAGGACTTAATTGTCAAGTTACAGCCAATGTTAATGATAGTTTGTAAATGGTTAATAAATGCTGTCTAGTTAAGCTATAAGCATTATTTGAATGGTCATTATAAATTTGCTACTGACATTTATAAACCTTAACAAATGCTTTAAAAAGCATGTCATTGTTTGTTGACAGTGACACTTAACAATTTTGCTTGATTGTCACTTAAGTGAATTAGCATTTTTATTGGATCACCCCATTCCCAATCCACTACCTGCTTTCTACTTGGTTTCTTCATTATTTCATTTGATTTAATTTGCTGTGATTGTGTCTTGTTTCACTCTTGCAACTTACTACCCTCAAAGATATCAATAGAGTTGTGTTAACATCTCTTCCAATGCTCCTTTCATCACAATTGTATTAATATGTAATATTACATGTGAACACCTTGTGTACATCTTATGTATTATCTAATGTTGTTAATCATTTTAACAGCAGCTATACCAAGTGATCACAGATCCCACTACACGTAGCCTATCTGTCAGCTATCTGAGACACATGTTAACACATTTCCTCACTCTAAATGGTTCATAATTTTTTCACAAGCTGTTTCCATCCAATGGTGGATACTCATTTCTGATATTAACTTTATTTACATACTGACTGCTTATCAGTATGATGCAGACACATTTTTAAAAGTGCTTCATTTGACATTAATCCGCCAAGTTATCTGGACCGTGGGACAGTGCTATAAACATATCTTCTGTGTTGAAAGGAAAGTTTCGAATTAAGGTAAATTTGCCCATTGGCATTAAGTAGTCTGACAGTCAAAGTTCACTCAATGACATGTAAAATGTCTGTGTTGTTTATTTCTTTTTTAAACAGTGCAATTGATGAAATAGGGCAATTATATCAAAGTAAAATCCTACCCTCAGGAGCTATTTTGTCATTTGCAACGTGTGCTTGTACCTAAATTACTGAATATTGCCAGTAATTCCCAGTGTTGGACAGTAACGGAGTAAATTTACTTGAGTACTGTACTTAAGTACATATCCAGAGGATTTGTACTTTACTTGAGTATTAGATTTCTTTGGTTCTTATTACTCTTACTTGAATACATTTCCAAGACAAATATTTTTACTTTTACTCGAGCTGAAAAGTACTCGTTACTTTCAGGTCTGCTCTTTTTTTTTTCTAAAATACTATTGGACACAAGCTGTGTTTGTCAAAGAAGGAACCCTATCACAGTGCACGCTCTCCACTGGGATCTATGTAAAAGCGGAAATACGTCATCCCTCCCCATAAGGATACCACCAAAGTAGCCACGCTCTCGACTGTGTTTGTCAACACAAAACCGCGACAATGGCTGCATCAGATGTAGTTTCAAGCAGCGATTCTCAACCAGTGGTCTGGGGACAACATTGGTCTTTGAGGGGGTTCCAGTTCCCAACTTAGCTAAATGATAGAGAGCTAGTTGGACGGTGCAGGTTCATTTGGTTACAGTTTTAATGATTGTTAACAAACATCTGCATCTGCAACATCTGCTGTCCTCCTGTGATCCCATTCATTAGGGCCCGAGCAGGGAACCTGCAAGGACCCTATTGTAATTGATTCTTATTCTCTTTTTTTTCCTTTGTCCAAAATGATCGCATTTTTCACTACCTGAACATACCCCAAAACTCACCAAACTTGGAATATAAGTCACACCTGGCGAAAAATTTTATAATCTATTGTCGTCCTGAATTTACACCACTAGGTGGCGCTGTTATTAAGGAAAGCGCGTTTTGGCTAATAACTCCCATATACTTTGTCGCACATTCAAATCCATCTTATATCCACGCGTTCAGTGAATTGTGCTGAATCTCGTGGTATAGGCCACGCCCATTTCCGCCTACCGTTTTTTTTCGCTACGTCGCAAAATGTCGAAAACCTACTTTTTCCAACTCTTCCCAGGTGATTTCACCGATTTGCACGAAACTTGGCACACAGCATCTGTAGACGCTTCTGACAAAAAGTTATTAAAAAAAATTTGATAGGCCACACAATACTAACAACAAAAATAACAACTTCCTGCAGATTTGGTTACAGAGAGGAAGTGTTGCATATCTCCACATTGGTGTGGTCTAATGACATGAAACTCAGGATACTACTTCCCCATGAGCCCCTGAGGCCCTGTGCAAAATTTTAGGCGATGACCACAAGGTGGCGCTCTTTAAATTGATGTATTTTATATCTCCACATCTGTTCGTCCGATTAATACGAAACTTGGTACATTTATTGTCAGTGCCCTCCTGAGGAGAGCTTATGAAGGGTTTACCAATTCGACATTAGATGGCGCTGTGGTGCCACTTTATTTTATATTTGGCCCTGTGCCCACACCATAACACTTATGGAAATGAAATTCATAGAGGTGCTATAGAATGGCCCCTGTGACTCACTCACCAAAAATTACCAGCAGGTGGCACTATTTTCAACGCAGAAGCCTTTTTCGCTCATATCTCCCACTTAATATGTTGCACATTATTAAACCTCATACATATTTGTTCCCTGAATTCAGCTGAATTGTTTGATGTAGGCAACGTCCACTTTTGCAGTAACTTTCCATTCGCAAAATTGCAAACAATGAAAAACCTACTTTTTCGAACTCCTCCTAGACGATTTGACCAAATTGCACCAAACTTTGCATGTAGAATCTGTAGACCCTCCTGACAAAAAGTTATCGAAAGAATTTTAATAGTCCATAAACTGCCCAGAATATAAAATGACAAATTCCTGCATATTGTGTTGAAAACAGACAATCTTGCATATCTTTACAGAATACTATCTGATTATCACATAAATGTTCATCATTGTGTGGTATGGGCTGATGAGGATTTGTGTAAAATTTGGTGCAAATCAGCCAATAGATGGCGCTCTGGTCGCAGTCTAATTAGTTTCAATGTGATTAAATGGGGAAATCTTCAAGTCCTCTTCAAAACTCATCCACCTTCAACCTCTCCTTGTCCCTCATACTTTGAGCTAGACACACCATTCTAACTTTTAAAGAGTCAGAAGACCTCAAACTATTGGGCATGTATTGAGTTTTTAAAAATCTTGTACAGTTTTCAAATCATCACAGTTTTAGTTTTAAGGATTTTTAGGCCGTCTTCTGATTTTATAATGGGTGTGTATCGCGCAGTGTTGGGCATGTTACTTTTAAAAAGTAATTAGTAATAGTTACTAGTTACTTCTCCCAAAAAGTAACTGAGTTAGTAACGGAATTACTCCACTATAAAAGTAGTCAGTCACCAGGAAATTAACTATTGCGTTACTTTTATTTCTTCCCCCCTTTGAGCTCGGCAGTCATTTTAGCTACTTGCCATCTACATATGTATTTAGAAAATGTATATCTGCATGGCGGACCGGCACCTGCTCTCCCCGATATTTTGCCAATGAGTGCTCTGAAGGAGTCTGAGTCAATTGTTGATAACGGGAGCAAGTTCTCATCAACATACCTGTCTATCATTGCATTCAGTTCAGTCTGTGTCACAAGTTTTTGTGAAGCTGTTAGCGGAGCACACGTTAACCACACCTGGCCTGCTATCATCATCAACAGCATCAGTAACAGAGTTTTGGCCAGTGTTAGTTTTGTAGAAGCATGTGCCGTTGACAGATGCTTCATTAGATCAGAGTTGCTTACAACGGACGTGGACAAAGGAGATTAAAGTAGCGTCTGTACTTCCACAAATATTAACTTTCCTTCCGGACTCACCATTGCCGCAGTTCCCCTCTGCTAGTTTGAGTGTGTGAGGCTGCTGTGTGCGTGTGTGGCTTGTGTGTACACCGAACATTGCCACTGATTGGCTTAAGAACTCTCACTCAACGTGAGAGAGCCAATCATCATCACTTATGCGGTTGTCTCGCTCCTCCCTCCTCCCTCACCGTAGGAAAAAAAATACAGCTCTGCAGCTCCGGTGGCTGAGAGCCGAGTGACCACAGCTTCAATGATCAGCTTCAGTTTGTCACGCGCCACATTTAATAGTCGGTAACGGTAACGGCGTTGTAACGATGGAAATAGTAATTGGATAGATTACCCGTTACTGAAAAAAAGTAACGCTGTTAGTAACGCTGTTTATTCTAACGCCGTTATTCCCAACACTGGTATTGCGTAAACTAGAATGTGTGACATCATTGCTACAGTGGAGAGCAGCTAGAAGAACTGGAGAAAAAATTCTCTTCAGCTTGATTTGGATCCCACATCTTTCACTTCACATAGACAATATATACATAGACATGTAGGAAATGTTGTTGGCTTTCAGCTGATGGTCTTATTTCGGATGTAGGACTTACACTTTTGGCTGTTGAAGCCCCAGAGGGACAAGCACAACAGCAACTCCCCCATGAGCTGCAATTTCCTCCTCTTCAGCTTTCATCATGCAGCAGGTGACATCTCACATCCCATCGGTTAATCAGTTCTTCTCTGACCTGGCTGGATTGTCTGGATTTTTTTCAAGAGAGCCAGTGTGTGTGAGAGAGTGGTGGCACACAGACTCCCAAGAGCAAACAGAGTAAGATGGAGCTTCCATATCTGTGCAGTGAACACTGTTTTAGCACAAAGGTGACATCATCCAGTGTTTCGAAACCATTAGGGGAGTTTGAGCCTACCACTGTGCGAGAAGCTGGAAGGTTTGTGAGGCTACTGGAAAATGATACTTTCGGCTTCTTCCTGAAACTATTTCATTGCATCATGCCTCGTGTGCACATTCTCTTCAGCCAGCTCCAGAGGTGGACCATCGACTCAGTCTTTGTCCGGGGAATCATGCAGCAGTTCACACAGTTTTCTGACTTCAGCGTACATTATTTCACACCGCAGTAGCAGGCCACCGAATTATAAGGCAACGACTTCTTCAGCGGAAGGTGTTGCTTGAGCATGCCCCGACGGCAGCATGCATCGACAGCAGCATGCCCCGACGCACGTGGACTGCGAGGGCCCGTTCAACGCTGCTTGCAGCTTTAATTTTATTTGTTTTTATAGGTGTTTCTGCAGGCTTTATATAACATTGTGGTTCTAAAAGCAAGCACATCAGTGCAGGTGGTTTCAAAGAGTTAATTCTCAGAAACAAGAGTTAAAAGGTCCTTAAATTCATTTAGAAAAAATTATAGTAATTCATTGATGTGAAAAATAAAAAATTTACTCTAACTCTTACTCTTACTTTTACTTAAAGTAAATTTAAAAGCATGTACTTTTGGATACTTAAGTACCTTTAAAAGCAAGTACTTTTTTACTCTTACTCGAGTAACATGTCGACTGAGCTACTTTTACTTGTAACGGAGTAAATTTTGACCAGTAGTATTTGTACTCTTACTCAAGTACTGTGGTTGAGTACTCTGTCCATCTCTGGTAATTCCCAAAATGACATATGTCAGTGTTCCCAAAACTGCATGGCCATTGCAGCATACCAGCAACAGACATATAGACCTTTGTTGTATGCTAGTGTGTTAGGTATAGGAAAATTGTGTTTGTAACAGAAACTACACAAGTCAGTATTTAAACCCAAACATACCAACGTTAATTTCGGTTAGTTAAATTACATTATGTAGGGGTCTTAAATAGCTTTAGCATGCTAAAATCACAGTTGACTTTTGGTTTACAGGACACAGATAGTGGTGTGGGGGTAGGGAGGGGGTCATGTTATGCTTTAAAGCAAATAAAAACACATCCACATGGGCTTGCCCATTGTATCTTGTATTCTATTCATCATTTTATTTATTTAATAATTAATTTTATTTACTTATTTCCTAAATTAGTTATTGTGTGTGTTGGTACACTGGTATTTTTAATTTTTAAAATTTTTAAATTTTACATTTTGTTTTTGATGATATTTGTATTGAATATGAATGACTAATACTAATTATACGTTCTTTTTATTAACCTGATAAACAGATGGACGAAATGGTTTGTTCTTATCAGTATACAGTAAATGATAGATCCTAGATCTGTGGGAGTTGCCACACCCAGTGGGGCTTTCAGAACTTTCAGCAATGGTTATTATATCATTGCTAATTTTGATTTTAAATGTTTCACCCTATTAAAATAAAATGACAGCTTCAAAGTCATTGTGATGTAAGTGTCTTATAATAGGTTGAGCAGTGTCTCTGTCACAGCCACTCCACTCCCATCACTTGTTCCTGCACTATGTAACTTTAGTGGGATATGATCACAGCATTACATACATGTTAACTTCAACATACACATTTTCAAAACATAACATTATTATGACCAAGTGAGGTTTGTTTGTGGTTAGCACCTACGTTAAGTCTGACAAATTCTTATAGACCTGGGATAAAATGCCAATTTCTACATAATTTTGCTTTAAATAAATCAGCTACTTTGATCACAACCACATTTTCATACTTATCGTGTTGTGGGTTACCCCACAACACAATTAGTATGAAAATGTGTGTCAATGTTCAGAGCATTGATGGAGCGATTTGTGGCATATATACAGCTCACAGAAATGATTCATCTCAGTTCTAAACACAGTGAATGATAGCTTACCAACAAAACTAAAATCAGACTCAATACTTCTTAGCTTACAGCTTAACGGACAGCTTTTGGCTGCTTGCGGAAGACAGATATCCATTTACTGTGGTACTGTGTGTTCCCAACATCTTATGCTGAATTTGTGATCTCACTCTCTTATTGTATACTGTACATAACAAGACAAGGAAGCAGTGTCAGTGCAGTCAGATCTGCTGCTTTTGCTTTCTCTTCCCACATCAACAGCCTCACGTATCCCATTAAAATGCCTACAATTTTTATTGTCTCTTTTTGTATGTCCTTGTAAATCCTAAATATAAGCGGATTTTAAGCATTGCGTTGCAGTGGAAAGTGCTTTGGCCATACAGCAATTAGATCCTGGGTTCAAGACCCAGTTTGGGCAAGTGAGGTCAGATGACCACTCACTCAGATGAGGATGTGCATGGTTGATTGGTTGTTTGTCCCTATCTATGTCAACCCCCGCCCAGTGTCAGCTGGCCCATCAGACCGTGCAAAGGATCCCTTGCAAATGATGGATGGATGATTTTAATTTTGAAGACTGAAGAGCTGATATGGTGGAGCTGATACGGTGGATCTGTAGTTTACCCAGTGAACACAATGACCACAGCTGCTGTGTCTCTTTGCTGCTGCTGATTTGCCCCGTGGTCACCATCTCCTAGCCCAGAGACACTCTGGTGGTGAGCAGCAGCTCCTCAGGATAAATGACCCCAAAGGTGGGAAAGGAGGTTGCAGGAGAAACTGTAGCTAAACTACTGTGTCATAACCACAATAAAAATAGACTTTACATAGCTACACATGGGCATGATCACCAGACCAACAGTTTAAGTAAAGAATGCAACCAATGAAGAAAACCAGTCACAGGTGGAGTAAGTTAGATCTTGCAAGAAAAGAAGCGGGATCCATAACAACGTCTCACTACCGTAAGTTAGTAGAGATCATTTTAAGTCATATCAGACCGAAGAACTTTAGATAAAGCCTGATGAGAGGTGAGAGGTTCATCAACTTCACGTAGTATCATCCTCAGGGGAACATGAATCAAATTTCAGTGGTTTCTGAGATGTCTTGAGATGTTATCCTATATGTCTGAATCTTGTGGCCTCCATTTTAGTAGTAAAACTCAAAGTGACAAGCATCAAAGCCACACCAACAGCAGCAACGTGAATCATTTAAAGTGAAAAAAAAAAAATCCTGACAGGGATCCCTAGGATTTTCTGTTTTGTTTGTTACTAAGACTGAATGGGGAGGTTAACAACAAGATGGGAGAGCAGAAGAGGAGTGAGAAAAGCTATTCGACTGGTGTTATTTCAAGATTCGCCTTGGCAATTACTAAAAGTAATTTAAATGCTAACAAGCTGGATGGGCAAAACGAAACAGGACCTTAAAGACCAAACCCTTTGAATAATCCCTGTGATCAAACAGGAGAAAGGACACACATGAGTCTCACCAAACAAAGAGGCACACAAATTCTTAAATGAATATAGATGTTTTTTGACAGTGGTAGTTTCATTTGTGTTAAAAATGTCTCAGAGATAGTTCAATTTGATGAAGTGACATTCAAGTGTCCTGTTGAAATGACCACACAAGACTCTGAAACCCTGCCTACTTAGTCACTGTCACTGGTACACTGCAATGGCCAAATTGTTTTGGGAACAGTGAAATGTGTTGATGTAGGAGTCGCTTGCAATCCACCTATTCAGTTGTCTGGTGATGAGGACATGTTGCTGCCTTCATGTGGGAAATATCACCACAAAAGGTTTAGCTTATATAATCAAGCTAACCTGGAACATCAGAGATTGATGTGTGCCATAAAGTTACCAGAGAACTCCTAATCAGCTAAAACACCCCATTTCAAGTACAATATATAGTGCAAATAATTACCATTCTCATGCGACAACAACCCAAACACTATTGTGGAATCTCTGTCTGAAAAGGGCTCCTACAAAAACCAAGAAGTGAGAACATTCACATATTTTAAAGTATAAATATCTGTTCCTTTTTGATTGTTGTTTTTAAACCAGAGGTGAATGCAGAATATGGTATGTGATGAAGATATACTGCTGGCCTGCATCTATTCTGTTGGCCAGTGGATAATAAATGATCTTGCGGGTGGTAGTGATGCGTTTACCAACCCCCTTTAGACATTTCCAAAAGATATTGTTGTATTTGACAACATTTTCTGTACAACACGATGTACAATCTGTTGCTTTTGAGCATTTATGTAACACCTTCAATACCTGAAATCATTTAAGACAACAACAAACTGATGCTTTTGGGATTCATTGAATATTTACTTCGACAGCTGTTTCTCATTAAGTCCTTTGCACTGATTAATTGGGATCCTGAATAAATGGTGTTGCGGGGGATTGTGTTCTGAGGTGAACAAAGGTGTAAAGCAAGAGCCATTTAATTAAATATTGAACAGTCTCAGATGAATGTCTACGTTGGTGACCCAAACTGCAAGCAATGCTAATTAAAATGTCTCTTCTGTCAGGGGACCTAGAGCAGATCCTCCCTCAGGTTGCTCACCTGCAAAAAGCTTTAATTTCAGAAGATAAACATGAGAGGCTATTTAGAAGAGCAGAGCTTAGTACACTTGCGCTGATGAAAGGGGATTTATTATTATTTGTTTTTACATGAACGGGAACTTCTGTAAATTCTCAAATTCAAGTTGGTGTATGACCGAATAATGGTCAAGGACCGGCTGCTAATAGAGCCGCAGGTATTTTCGATTTAAATTTTGGATTATTGCAGAAAAAACAAAAACTGTGGCAAATACAACTTCATGATACTTGATACATTGATACATTCATGATACACATTTTGTTTAGCAAGATAATCTTCACAAACGAACACCATGTTTGTAATTTTTACATCATAGATGAAATTGCCCTTAGTAAAAGGCTAATATTAGGTTAAAGAAACTACAGTGCGGTCACATGACTTCAACATCACCACCACTAAGCTTCCTACTACACTATACTATACACACTTTATTTAACTGATCAGTCTACATGTTGTAAAGTTAGAGGTAGAGTAGTAGTAGACTGGTGAGTAGATGAGTCTCCATGTTGGGTGTAAGGACTTTGAATGTCCCCAACAACCTCTGAAGACACAGCCATATTATAGGCATTTAACTGAAAATCCATTCAAAATAACCTTACAGACAAAAATGTTTCATATACTTTGGGGTTTTAGGACTCCTGTGACCCTCTATAGGGCAAGGGTAAAAACACTGAGCAGGTCTCAGATTAGCTGTAATCTAATACTAATAATTTTAAATTCCATATAATGTAAATTTCTGCAGCCCCAATCAGTTGGTCGGAACAACAGTCTGTACTGTTTCAGGATCCTTATAGGTCTGAAATCTTTTATGAACCCAGGAACAGTAATGATCACTTTGCAAGTTGATAGATTTTTTGTGCCTGAAGTTTAGTGAAGAGTTCTGAAAGCACATCTTGTATAGTTATTAACAGGCAAGGAAAGTAGAGCTGCTGAAGAATCTGCAGCACCCCCAGCACCAGGGCTATTATCCCCGCCTCCAGGTGGCTTCTGTATGCTATATATTGTTGACTGAATTTTCACTCACTGAAAACATGTTCCCACAGCTATGAAAACACCATTTTGCTACTTAAGACATCTGTAACACAGATGACACAACAGGTAAACGAGTGAGGGAAAGATTTCAACATGAAAAGATCAGAAAACAGGGAGGCTCTGTCCTTAAATATGATAATACATCATAATACAAAAAGTCTGTATTTAGGAGAAATCTGTTTCAAATAGAGTTCTCTCTGCAGTTAAAGGCCACTGATTGACATCTACAGGTTTGATGACATTGATGACCTTCGTGTCATATAATCAGCTATAGTTTGAAATGTTGAGATTTTTTGCTCAGATTACTAGTTGCATCTCTTTCTGTTTTTCAAATGCACACAGAGGAACAAAGATGTTTTTCTACTGTCAAAAACAGGAACACTGTGTGCGGCAAAGCCTCCACTGGCAAGGTAATAAAGATTTCTACTGAGAGCTCAAACTAAGGGAGTCTGGAGGAAAAAGTCTGGAATTTTATTTTTGACTCTGCAGAGCCAAAGTGACAACCTGTGTCTAGCTGAAAAAATAATGAGCCAGGAATGCTCGCTCATCACTTTAGGAGCAGCATCTCTTTGTGGTTAGACAGGAGCAGAGTCCGGCCCATCCACGCTCCCAGTGCTGGAGTGCTGTTGTTTCTGGAGAACCTGGAAAGTTACTCAATCATGGCCCACCCCTGGGAGAGCAGTCAGGTACTTCACCTTATGAATGCTCTGCTGCAGCAGTCGCTTGCCGGCTGAATGCCTCGGCAGAAAGCCTGAGCGGCAGGCAGCTGTATAAAAGGAATGATGAGACAGACTTCCTGTCATGGTTGGAAGTCAGCAGCTGTGACCCCTGTGTAATAACTTCAATTGTGGAGCCTTTTCTCTTTCCTGTGGCCTGTATGTAAATACGGCAGAGGAAAATAAATGTGGAAAAATAGCAATTATCAGGCAAGTTTCACCTGTGAGTGCTCTCTATTTTCCTGGATGAGCAGACAGCTGTATGTGGCAAATAAACTGAATCAAATAAGATCCCTCTTTTTTGCCACTGGCTAAAATATTTCTATTGGAACTTGAGGTGAATGAAATAGGCATGGTGTATAATCCGCTCTGAAAGGATTGCAGAGGAGTAAACCTGCCCAGCAGAAGCAAATTAAGATGTCAGCAGCAGTGTGTTGGAGTAGAAGAGCGCACATCTCAAGTGCACGGATTTTGGACTATTTTTGAAAGAAGCAGACAGGAAGATGACCTCAATCACCATCACAGTTCCCTTATTAAATCAGACTCAACAACAGCAAGACAGGTTCCATTAATGCCACATCGGCTTTTACATGGATTCCTTATGAAGAGACATTATCAACAAAGTGTAAAGAAACAACAGGATTGATGTTATAGCAGATATCTTTATGTATTGTGTTGCAAAGATGTCTATTGAAGTTTAAAACAGTCTTGGTTTGTCTTTCCACTATTACCTCTGGTTTGGTCAGAATTAATCCTTAATTGACAGAATAAAATGTAAGAATATTCTGGCTCTACATGCTGATGTTGCCTACTACTGATACCCGACAGGCGCTCTCTCCTCTCTGCTGCGCACCTCCTCTAACTCGCCCTGTCAGAGGCCTTGTAAATTACCTCCGTATTGTATCCCCTGTCTTTAGCCTGTGTTCAGTCCTAGCATAGTGTATCCACTCTTAGGCTGCTAACCCAGATTGAGCTGAGCACTGTTGCCTGCAGTGACCCGCCCTGTTGTTTGATGTCCAGTTAAACTAATGCAACTAGTTAGCTTTTTAACTAATACTGCTAGCAAAAAGCAGCAGTTGTTTATTACTCTAGTGATATGCTGACCCCTGGATTTTTGGACATATTTAGAAAGTACACCTTTCACTTGTATGGAAAATTTAACCTGCCACAAATATATTATGTATTTTGGAATTTTAAATAGAGACAATGCTTGTACTAATCCTAAAGTAGGGTAACCACATCCTGATGGCAGCATTCAACAAACCTGAGATTAATGTTGATCTTCACCTATCACTCTTAAAAAGACAAAGAATAAGCCTGGTTCCGTAACACTAACAGTGTTTTTCTGTGGTGTATAGCTATAGTTTTTAGCATTCTGAATGCTGACAACACTGAAAAAGATAGATAAAGAAAGATAATACTTTTCTGAACATCATACTCGGATTCCAAAATATCATCCTCACTCTGACCTGATGGTGATCCTTTATCATACAATCTATAATCTTCTACTCCAACTTTTCCAACTCATGTCTCACCTGAAACTTAATGTTTTCTAATATCACTTAATAATGAGTTGAGTATCAGCATTGGATTGTTCAAATCAAGAGTGACCCAGATTCCACTGTGCTGTATTTTAGCTCCCTGTAAAGTGTGGTATTAGATAATAGATAGTGAAGTGCTTCTTTATTTAGCTTGCTCTGAAATGTTTTTTAAAAGCCCCTCAGGATACTTTATCACGCCTGGGCAAATGTATTTGTCTCTCCTCTTTTTGAGCTGTTATCGTTGTGTTTTTAATGTTGTGCCATCATCATTTGGTGTCTATGTTTTATCACTAGACTACATCCATACAGGACATGGATTTGTCTGGCCAGTGAGCTTATTAATTCAGTGAAGGTCTAATACATCGCTGGGTTGGCAGCGCCTGTAGTGCCTGCTGACAGGAAGACTGAGTTTTCAGATTCTTGTGAGAAAGACAGGCTGCCATTTAGGAGTCACCTCCAATAAAAAGAGTACCGTGTGCAGAGATGGGCCATCAACCACCGCAGTGCGTCTCTCTCTGGAGGGCAGTTTTACCACTGTCAGGTCTTTATATATGGACTATGATGTGCTCTGTAAAATGTAAGACTTCCACCGAAAAGATGTGTCAGGGATCACAGCAAAACTGACTGCTTTTTCATGCTAATGTTTTTGCGATATACTGGGAAATGATAACGACATAATTTAGCATTCCCCTCTGCAGATGCAGGTTTCATGCTGCTGATGAGCGTTTGTAAAGACGTGTCAGTCAAACTTTTCAAAACAGCAATTCGTCATCATCTCAAGTATTTTGTTTACTTGTCAAGACAGCACACTCGAGCAGGCTTGTAAAATTGCCAATGATGACAGGGAAGTTCTAACAGGCAAGTCAATGTCATGGTGTCTCTTTTCAAATGGCAGGAGAGGAGAGGAATGTTTTCTTTGTCAAGAGTGACTGACTAACCACAGTCACCTTTTGTAAAAGATGGCAGAAAATGTCAGAAGTGATGAGCTTAAAACGTGAAAACATTTCTTGTGTCCACAGCTGCTGTACAGTTTAGATGTATTCTCACTGCAGGATTAACACCTGCTGGGAAACACACAGCCACACCATATGCTGAAATAACCTGTTGAACTATTGCAGTACACTTATTTCCGCCTCCATTGCTATCTAAATCCGAGACGTCAATGTTCCTGCAATTGCATGAGATGGGTGGAGGTGTGGATGACCTGCACTGTTGTGCGACCCACAGCTGGGGAGTTTTAAAACCAGGAAACAGCTGATCACAGCAGTCAGTCCATCACGTCATCCGCGGACATTAAGATGAGCAACTGGACAGCCGCTGAGATCCAGGAGATGCTAGCGTCTCCTCGGTCTCTGTTGCTGTCTTCGTTGTCCGCTTGTTGTTGTAGCGGCAAGCTAGGAACAGTCGCTACTTTCAAATTAAAAGCCCCACGCTAAGAACCCAGTTCTAAACTCTGACTCTGACTTCTGAAATTCATGAAGATTTTTCAAAGACTAAACTTTTAACTAAAATTGTTGAAAGTAGGGCTAAATTAAAAGATGAAGACTGGCTTACAATCACCAAGTTGCCAGAAACACAACAGCACATGCTAATGTTGCTCCATATTGGCTAGATTTCCCAAGCTCCAAAACTACGGGGTGCACCAACACCTACTAACTGTCTATATATTCTTTGCTGAAACCATTTTTTTCTGTAGGGACTAGCTGCCATTAGCAAGTAGCGTAATTGGCCCTTAAGTGGCCCATTTACACAGATTTCTGACTTGAAATTCAGACTCGGATGACTGTTCCTTTGCACTTTCCTGTGTTTTTGTTGTTCTGAATACAATGGTACCCACCATATGACTCAGAGGATTAGAAGACACAGCAGGCGGGGACAGAAGAGGCATGATGTGGCAGAGAAGCGAGAGAGTAGAACATCAGCAGCAGGTGAAAACAGTGAGTAAAGCTGGAATATTTTCAATTCTTACTCTGTGAATTGAGGATTTCTTGTGACCAAACCAGAGATGATTGTGGAAACACAAACCAAGACTGTTTTTAGTGAGTTTTTTGTTCATGTCGAGTTTAATGAAGTGTGTTTGATGATGAGTCAACGAGATGATTAAGCTTGTCTTAGTTTGTTGACGGAGAGAAACATGAATTCAGAAAGTTTACGGTTGTATTTTTTCTGCTTGGTAATATTCTTTGGCAAGAATATTTTCTTTCTTGATATTTTGTGAGTTTAACCTGTTTACATATTAGACCAAGTAGTAAACATGTTGCGTTTAGATCTCCCAGCTGAACCTAGGCGGAATATCGTAGCGGTTCCCAACCTGTTTTCCATGGAGCCCCCCTTGCTTGTATCAAAGAAAAGCTGAGCCCCCCACCCAGTGTAAACACACACCAAAAGAATGATAATGATTCATCAGCTCCTTAACAATTGATTAATCAGCACTTATACCAAAGCTCTGTCCTAGATCTCCCTCAGACCAAATAACTAAAACAGGGGCAGTTTGTTGCATATCCACTGAAAATGCATGTGAACACTGTTTTTGACATACAGCTATATAGTATGTGTTCATTTGGCTATAAAACTTTCAATAACAGCTTCCGCTTTTTTTTACCCTGTGTATCCTGTTCATTCATAAACTAATGGCCACCTTGGACTTGCATACCTCTGACCAGGGATGGAATGTCAGATGTGATGGCAGTGACAGCCAGCCTAAGGTCCTGCTGGCCTGTTACAGGGCTTTGTTTTCATTGTCAAAAGGGTTCTGAAGGCTGTCTCAGACAAGGACGTAGTGCTGAATGGGAGAATAACCCTTGTAACCCTTTGACTATCCAAAACATTTTGTATCCATTCTCCTGGAAATATTTCTTTGACACCGAATCGGTGATCTTGCAAGTATTCCTAAGCGTTTGGTGCAGTTTCTTTTGAAAATCTCCAGCAGTTTTAACAATTCAGTCTTTGGAAGTTCTGTCAGAGAGTAGAATGGTTTTCACCTAGTCCACCATCTGTGGGCCACACAGTCTCTCAATTTTCAGACAGGTGGGTTTGATTAGCTGCTTTCCAATATTGTGCGTTTTTTTAAGCCTTGGCAAAATGACACCTCTGTGGCTCTGTGTAAATCACTGCCTCTTATTCTAAATGCTTTTCTGATGTCCGCAGATCTTTTTGAAAGTGTATTCTGCTTATTCCTTATTCGAAACAGTCCTGAACTTCACTAATAGTCTCCCAGTGTTTTTGTTTCCACGTGTCACCATACTTGGAGTCGTTTAATTTTGCTTGGCTTCATGCTGTCATTAGGTGGCATGAAGACTTGTCCTGTCGAGATATAGCCTTACTTTTTTTTTGATATTGATGAGTCATCAGCACTTTTACATTTCTCAGACATTTTGTTTCTTTCATAAAATAGTCACGCTGCAAGACAGATGAGGATGAGCTAGCCAGGTGACCTGACAAAACTGACTGACAGCATGCTAGTTAGTCTTCTATTTTTGAATGAGGACCAAATCTCTCTTTAAAAAGTTTTTAAACAGACTATAAATCATCCAATAAGTGGGTTATTGTGATTTTATTAAGCATCCCAATCTAAACATTTTTTGACCACCTCAAAGCAGACAAAGCCCCCCTGGGATGTTTGGCCACCCCAAGAGGATGGCGTGGACCCCAGGTTGGGAACCACTGGACTATCATACTATTGCCTCTTGGGGGGCCAAAAACATATTACTGCATGAGACAGGATGGGCCTGGTCTATGAAGTTAGCATGCTACCCTAAGTGACATCTTTGACATAATGTAAACAACGTTGTTTCTTCACATTCTATTGAATATGTTAATGATGTTTCAAACTATAAATGTGGGCCTTATCTTACAAATATTCCTTTAAAGGAGTCATCACCTGGTTTTTTACATATCCAGTCCCTCTTGGATCGCTTTGGATCAATTCTTAAAACTTATTAGAAAAAAAAATAAATATCAAACATAGAGCTTGTTCTGACCCTTTTTCATACCGCGACTTTCTCATGCGAGATTATGCGCGAGGTTTTGACCGGTCCGGATGTGCATTGTATTAATATGTAATGAGGCGCGCGTTGATTGGCCGCAGGAAGGACAGAGCCGGAATGGGGGGCGAGCCTGCATGCACACAGACTCCAAAACATAAACAGCCCCCTGTCATGGCGTACACACTAAATGACGAACCTTACGGAATTCAGGCATTTATGTACGAGCCAGAGTCGGAAACCGAACGGGAGAGGGAAGAGGCAGAGACTGTGGAAGAGACACGTTTACAGCAGGAAGTCTCTGAATGGTAAATTCTTTTTTTTTCCTTCTTACTTTTCACACTCGTGTTTTACATGTAAGACCTGAGTTTTAATGCTGGCGGTGATGATGTATGGCGTGAAAATGACAGAGAAATAAGCAGATTCGGCGTGCTCACTCAGAAAGTCTGGCTGAGGACGGCTGTGAGCCGATGCATAAGCCAGTAGCCTCCTGTGGTAACGTCACCACAGGAGCAGAGTCAAAATCTCGTGCTTTAGGAATGCGCACTATTGTGCGCTATTCGTGTTCGGAAAAACAGCCAAAGCGAAAAAAATAAGCCACTTTCAGACTCCAGCTTTTCAGGCAAGTTTCAACAGAGGTCCAACACCAATATGCAGGATTTAACGAGAGAAATTGCGATTTCCGGGTGATGACTCCTTTAAACAGGCAGTGCTTTGCTAGCATGTTAGCCATATTAATTTAAAAGAGATTTTTAGCTTGTTGCGTAGTTGTGTGTAGCAGGCCAAAGATTAGATTAATGCAGCTTTGATGTTTTCTCAGGTGACAGATGAGATTGACTCCGCCATTACAAAGAAACTTGATTCAAAGCATCACACCCAAGATACTTTTAGTTTGCACGCCTGGGGATTACCTTTTATTGTAGAGTTCATATCCATATCAGAACTTTGTCACTCTTTGCAAGGTTTCAACTGATACTTAATTTCTTCTGGTGTCCTCCTGCACATTTGTTCTTCTGTATTGTCCTGTCATTTCCACATCCAACATACGTCTGTTTAGTATTGTTCACTCTGTTATCTCTTCTCTTGATCTATCTTTTAATCTGCCACTGTCAAACTGTGTGTTCCACCAGAAGAGAGCTTGTCCTCATTGTGTCAGACGGTCAAACTAAAAAGGTTGTGAAACTAAATGAATTAAAGTCATCCTAAACTTTCGTTTTGCTTAGCTATCATTTTGAGAGGGATATTTCAGGTAGCAGGTGGAAATGTGTTCTCTCTGTTGTTGCACTCATCAGTTTATAGTCCCCAGAGAGTCTTTAGTGCTTTACATTGATTATTGCACACATCTAAAAGTAACTGGTGCTTATTATGAGAATCACTTATCATTTGACATGTGTTGAAATTTTGTTTAGGATACAAACATATAATCATGTAAATTCTGTAGTAACTCTGTAACCCTAAACACATTATTTCCCAGTTGCCTTGACTGTAAAATTGTTATATTTGCCTCTCATTTAAAAAATATGCTTGAAGACGGACATGAGAGCATACAGACATAAAGTTTTTGCCGGCCTTTCCAGACCTAAGTTGTGCAGCAGCAGCATATCGGAGGAGACAAACAGTGGCAGATTTGTATCAGATTTGGTTCTAGCTGGAGGGTCCAAATGGTAATCAATGAACAAAACAAACTAGTGTTTACACTGCCCACTCATTTGGGTGAATCTTTCAATGGTGCACTCATTGAATAATGATCAATTTATTTAGATTAATTAACTGCCTGAGCACTTCTCAAAGTTTAAACTCAATTTTATTAGGAACTGCGTGTTTTGGTGTCATTTTCAAATCCCAGGGCAAAATCACAGTATAATATCGGTAAACAAAATAAACTCACAAAATATTAAGAAAGAAAATATTCTACTCCTATTTTTCTTACCAAACAGAGGAAAATAAACAATACACTTTTTGAATTCAAGTTTCTTTATGTTAAGAAACTTAGACAACTGAATACCCATGCCTCACCCTCCACTGGCTGCTAAACATGCAAAATGTCCTCTACATAGAGGATTTGGTTTGTCTGCTCTGGGCTACTGTAGGAACATCCAGGACTCTGAGGCAGAGGAGACCCGCTCAATGTGTAGGTGTAAAAGGCTCATTCTATGAATTTATGGCATTCTGATTAAAATGTGACAGAAATAGATATTTTGGCTGTGTGTTATTCCCTCTTTTTACTTTCCCTTTTAATTTTCCATTCCATTTATTCATTAATCCATATTTTTCTCGCTTTGCAGTCTCACCCATTTACATTTACAAACATATTTATTTCTGTATTTTCTTCTTACATTTCTTAGCATTTCTACTTGATTTAGCAATAGACTACTACACCTTGTTCTGCACTACAAACCATTACACTCTCTTCGACCTGACACAGTTGGACTGCTGCTGATACCGGCTTGTACAGACTCACTGACTTAATCACCGGAGAGACCAGTTGGGGGCTTCGGGGCTGACCAGAATCGTTCATGTAGCCTACCAGAGGCACATGGTAGACTTAGTGCTCCTCAGCTTGTTAGCCTGTGGATATCACTGCTGCCTAGTACATTTGTGTAGCATCATTATCACAGTAGCATCATTATCACAGTAAGACAGCTGCATTAAAGTGTGGTACTGTCAGCTTTATATTGTAACCTACAATTAATATTGATAACCATAAATAAACATCAATCAAAGATGAAACAGTAAAGTTTCCAAGTAAACAGTAAGGAGTTCTATTTGGTGGATGCAAATACGATTTCTGTCAGGTGTCAAAAAACCCCTAAAATGATTCTGATATTAGTGCGTTAACAAAAAAAGACACACACAGACACAGACACACACACACACACACACACACACATATGCGCCCTTGTGCACCCACACACGTACGCACACACATATTATCTGATACGTTTTTCTAACATAAGAAATTTAATGAAACCAAAGCAGGGGATTAAACATGCAAAACAATCACAGTAAGATGTTTATATCGCCTTGACAGATATCAATATGGATATTGTTAAAAGAAGCTGCTCATAAATCAGATAATTCCTCTGTAGGAAATGAGGGAAAACAGGCTCTGTGTTATTCCAGACGGTCTGCTGTGGGTCTTTATAGCCTTTCCTTTGACCAGGGGGAATATTTCAGGCCTAATGCCTGCACACTACCTGCATAATTCACGTCACAACGGAGCACTGTTGAGTTTATGAACTCTCCCTCGCCTGTTCAATGTCTTCACCCAAAATCAGTTTCCCAAAGGAGCTTTATACACCTCCTCTGAAGTGAAGGGAGAATCTCACTCTCATTCTGTGCAGACACACACACACACCAGTAAGAGTTTCCACTCCCCTCTGTCTCTTTCCTCCACACTCTCTTGCTTCTTGCCTCTGGCTGTACTCCAGCAGCCAAAGCTGGACTTCAGTATTTCACGGTGAGGTTTGCCAGGATGTCAGGCTGGATATATGTGCAAAGTGTCTGTATTGGTTGTGACAGTCAGCAGGGATCCCTATAGTGATTGTAATGGAGTGCACAAGTAGAGGACAAACTCATTATGTTACTAATTACTGTTGATTGTTCTATGGTTTAGGTCTGTAGGCCTGTCTGTCCATCAATAACATAAAGAGCAAGAAACCTGCTACTTAAAGCACAAAGAAAAAAAGTCACCAAAGCATGATTCCTAAGTATTTTGTTAAGCATCATCATCTTTAGTACAAGATTTGGTGCAGGTCTAAATATGTCTAGCCATTTCATTTATCCTCTTTTGAACCAATATTTCAGTTACAGTATGTCTAATTGAAACCGGGCCTCAATATGTGTTGATGCCTGAAAGTCCACATGTATAAACATATTCAGCACACATTTCAACCGATCAATCTGACATTTTAACTGTAAATCATCAACTCAGTTACCAAATGTAAAAGTTCTGACAGGGAATTCAACAGTGTCTTGTTCATTCTGTTAGCTAGCAATTGTTTTTTTTTTTTTTTTTTACATATTTCAATGGTGCATTCCTCCCTTTGATGACATGATTTTAAATGACTGAAACGTAACTACAGTGAAGTTGGTGCACTTGGTACTGCTCCTCTAATATCAGTGCAGACTGGCAAGGCTAGTGGCTAATTAATGAAGTGTCCTTCTATTGGATGACTTCATTGATAACTTGAAGTTGTGAATTAACTGATGGCATCCATGCTTTTCTTTTCCATTAGATATATGGAAAAATTGGCATTATGATTACACTAAGATTGCCACAGTTGTGTAAAAGAAATTGCCACAGCTGAGGACAGTACTTTGGAAATGTGCAGTCACATATGTCATCTTATCACGCCACTGTTATAGGGTGATATTTAAACTGCTTCCCCTTGTAACTTTGTTCTGAAGGTCAAGGGGGCACTGGAAAAACAGAGGGAAGGGGTACAAATTGTGCACGGTTAGAATTACCCATTACCCATGCGGCTGCATTTGCAGATGAATTAGTATCAACCTTGTTTGACAGTGACTGTTTAATAAGGCCTTACCTCAGTCATATTGTAAGTTGTATTGAATGCTGCAGCCTCTAGAGGTTGTTTTTTGATAGCCTTTGTGTTTTGGTTGAATCTGGCCTGTGATATAAGAAACTAAAGCGAGCAGTAAACATTTTCACACAGTCAATTTATGCTTTGCAGTGTCATTACATACTCAGTGAAAGTAAAGCTTTTGTGGCTTTTCTTCAGTACAAAGTTCTGCAGACTGGAGCTGAAATGTGATGAGGCAATCTCATCAGCAGGCATCGTTGTCCCCATTAACTGTCTCTAAGAAATATCTTCCTGATCAGATCCAAGCAACGGTGGCATTACATGGTCATTCCAAACGGATGCAGGGGGTGAAATATTCAATTGGCTGTCTGCAGGCGACTGATGCTGCTGATTTCTGTGAACAAAAATGATGAAGAGATTGAGATGTTGCGATGAAATATGATGGGGAGGACCCCAGGAATTTATTGTCAGTGGACAAATTAAAAACGATTTGTGGCGTGACCTTGACAAGTGGCTCTCATTTGAAAGCCAGCATACTGGAGAGCCTGCTGTGGTGCTATTCTGTGTGCTAGTCTGCACAGTTAAGGTGATTCAAACTCCAGAGATGACTGAAAGGAGAATCTTGACTACCTTTGGCACATTGCCCAGAAAGTGAAATTAACTAAAGAGATAATTTCCAAAAAAGAAAGCTGTCATATAGCCACATATACTCTCTTATGTATATTACCTATTTTATCTTAACAAGGGCCCAAAGCCAAGAATCTTTGAGCTGCTGAGCTCAATTTCACCTACAGCTCTTAAGGAGCACCCAGAGATATTATATTATATAATATTTGGAATGTTCCCTGTACAGTAATCTCAGCAGTTATTACTTTGTGATCCATGGGACCGTTCAGTGTTTGAGAAGGCATGTCAATGACTTAAATGGTACAGATATGATCAAAGGATCTAATACTGAAGAGAGCTTAACATTGGTACTTCCTCGGAAGGCTGCCAAAAGAGAGGCCGCTGTTGGAGACAGAGTTTCGTTTATAACTGTGAGATTACTGCATTTTTTTAATGAGAGACAGCCATTAGAGAGGCGTTTTGATATTTGTTAGCCCAAACCCAGTGGATATTTATAATGGGACATTGACCAGCCATATTAGTGACAACAAAAGAAGGTAAGCCAAAACTTGAACTTTTCCTAACCATTACCAATTGGTTTTTGTGCCTAAACATAACCAACGCATTAGCACAGCATTGTCACAACGTAATATTAAAAACCAAACAAAAGATACGTGAAGTTGTAACGATATATCAAACATAAAGTTTTAACATGGCATGGTTTGCGACACACTGCATTGCCACTGTGTATTCTGGAGACTAGGTTGAGTTTTCCTGTGAACAAGGCTTAACACCTCTCAATAGTTTCATCACATCATTCATCTAATTAATTAATTTCTCCTTTCACCACTATTACACATAATTCTCCATGTTACTCTGTGTTATAGTGACAGTAATTGTTGCCCATGGTCTGGCACATCAATTTTTCCATAAAACTGATGAGTTACCTGAAGGAACACCTTGTACTACGACAAAAACTCTGCTGAATCGAGAGGTGGTTTTGTCCATAATTACAAACTACATAATCCCTTGAACTAATGACCATGGAGGAAACTGTATGTGGAGAACAGATGCAAGCTTAAAGTACACTTTGGCCTGAATTTACCACACAAAACCATTCAGCTGCAAAAAATGTGTTTGGTATAGTATTCTGCAACCTCCTTAATTATCCATTAATTTGAAAAGGTAAAACAAATCCCTTGAAAACAAGTCTTCAAAAGCCCTTCATAAACAGAATTAAAGAGATCCCTCTTGAACATAGTTGATGATAATACAATAAAAGGGTAAGTTAGGTGGTAAACTATAGTTACGTTATACATGTGACCAAGGGCATCACTGGTGAGGACTCAGCAGAAAAGAAATTGCATAATGGCACATCAAAATGATTTGTATTATTTTTTATTTATTTGTAGGACATTTTTTAAACAAATTGTGTTTTAAAAAATTGATGGAGACAAGACCCCCTATTTAAAAAAGTGGTGGAGACATGTCCCCAGTTTCCCCAGTGTAAATGACACCTATGTATGTGACACAAGCTGACATTTCTAAGTTAAACTCTCTTGACCTTTGGTGTCACACTGGACATGAACAGCGGGCTCCTGGGTGAAAGTCCTGTGCTTCATTTAGTCCAACCATCCAGCCCAACCTTGCCCTATGTGGAATGTGTGTCTCTACAGTACTACTTCAGCTGATTACCTCCTCTGCTGTCGTAATAATTACTATAGCCATTTGCTGCAAAAAATAACCCAAGAAGATGATTGTGCTGTTATAAGTTGCTCTCACACTTTTTTCTTGATGTCATTATTTTCATTAAGGTGGGTATTTGAGGTAAGCCAATTCATTATTCAATCGATTATATTATATTAAAACATTAAATGGATAATCTCTAATTATCAAAAGGGTTAGCATTTCAGGACAGAGGCATTTAAATGAATAAAATGGCATAAAATTTAGTCCTGTCTCCTCCATCCCTGGCTGTGGACCACTGTAATGCTGTGAAACAGTTGCTGTTGGGGGAAAGTGCTCTTACGGGGACACCAGATGAAGTTGTAAATCTACTGCAGTGGCTGAGTGACACATCAGAATGAAGGCAGCTCCAATTACACCAGGGAGAACTGGGATACTTATCCCAGGGCATGTCTTGTTATTTCCACCATGGTAAAAGTCAAATAAATAAATAAATAATTAATATAGAAATTATATTGTCAACTCTTCAAGTCCTTGCTGGGTTTGCAGTTCTTTAGTTACTGTCAGACAGGGGAGAGATTCCATTTCCATTCAGTATGACATGCAGAAGAAAATATGACCCTACCGATCAGTCACACTGCGGTTACTGTTTTCAGGCAGTCCTGTAGTTTGATGGAATCATTGTGCCCGTTGGATGTTTCTGCCACAAACACATCAGTAGCACTATATGAGGCTGACACACTCACTCTCAAATATGTACATTTTAATTAGTGACTCTTATGCTTCAAAAGCAGGATCCTTCCTCTGTCTGAAATAGTCAATATAATTACCTGTAGTTTAAAAAAAACATTCCCCAAACCAAAAAGCTTTCACATTATTTTGAAATAAAATTCCTACATTTTCATCCTCATCCCTGATTTTAGCCATGCACATTGGTAAATGCATTTCAGCAGCTTTCCTATGGGGGGCACAATTTGAACAAGCAACATGAGGAGACAGGAGATAAAAGAGGACAACAGTACATGTATGTCTAACTCCACCAAAGCCAGGCACAGGCATTCAGACTCACTTCCCTGTTGATTCCTAGGTGTGCAGTATGCAGGGGTGGCAGGTATCAGTCTGTAGTCCAGGACCAGGCCTCATCCATTTACATGATTTGTCAGAAGAGGTAAGTGTCGATGGCAGCTGTGAACAGTGGTGTTTTATTTCTGTCTTTGCGCTTTGTAGCTGTACAGTGTATGTGCACGTTTGTGCTTATGTTATGTATGGACAGGACAGGACAGGAGTGTTGCTTACTTTTCAGTCTGGAATCATGGTTTGGGTTCTAATGAAGATAAATGTTAATGCTACATCTTGCATTAGTGGGCTGCCCAGCTGTTTGGCAAAGTAGGTTTTTGTTTTTCAGCCCTGACCATGCCCCCATGCACAAAGCCATAAAGACGTGTTCCTCCAGTTTACTGTGGAAGAGCTTCACTGGTCATCTGAGAGTCAGACTTTATATCATAATACATCAGTGGTCATCCTCACTAATGCTCCTGTGGGAGAAAATCCCTGCAGCCAGGTACCCAAATTATTTTGTAGTGCATAAGTGCCCAAGTTAAATTTCCAACCAAAAATATTCTAATTTCAAGTTAATGTACTCCAAGAGTATTATTATCTTTTAAAAAAAAATAAATCACACCACTGCATATATATGAAAACACACAATACCTATGCCAAGGAAAAGGAAAGGGGGAGATATCTTCTTAGTCTAATAACAAGCAACACTATATTATTTAACTGTGGTCTCATTCAAACCATTTGATCTCACCTTGTCTGATATGATGTAACACTGGATGCATTCTGTTACATCATGTAAACAATCCACATACCTTTCAGCTGTTTGTTGGAGATCAGGGCCCGTATTCACAAAGACTTTTATCTTAACGTTAGGAGTACTCCTAAATCGGACTAAAAGTTTTTATGTGGGAGTCGTTTCTTAAAAGTAATTCACAAAGCCGCTGAGACCTACTTTTAATTATGAAAACAGTGAACTCCTAAACTAGAAGTAACTCTCTGTTGCTATGGATGATGTCATTTTATAAGGACGCACTTAGAAGCGGTGACAATGGTGATTGGTTGTTGAGTGAAAGGGCAGCCCATTGAAAAGTCATTTAGGCTACGCAATGCATGAAGTGAAAATAAGGAAGTTGCCTACAAGCCCATGACAAAGCCTATGAAAAGATATTGGACAAATAAATGTATTTATGAGAAGAATTAATTGCCCCCCCCCCAAAAAAAACCCACTCTCCATTCAAATTCGGGAATTATGTGTTGATCCAGGCCGTTTTGCAACAATGTCCAGTATATTGTAACATGCGTCAAAGACAATTTGTGTATTGATGGAATGCAACTTTTTCCGATTGCCAAAAGCCCTATTTGCACGGGACTAGTATAATCTTGGGACCTCCAGTAATTTGTAATAATTGCGGAGGTCGTCTGTGATCTTAATCCCGTGCGTATCTGCCATGTCCATAATTTGTAATGTAAAAATTCCACCGCAAATTACCTACCATATTTCACCAAACACAGAGGTCATGTGATAACATTAGTCCAGTGCGAATTGGCATCTCTGTGATTTGCGGTCGTTTTTTGTTTTTCTCAAGGTTTTTTGTGTTTTCCACACCTTTTTTATGCCTTTTTCCCAGTCGAGAATTATGGAGGTTGCGTTGGGAATTCTAAATTAAAGTTTTGACAGCACTTTGGGTGCAAATTCAGGAGGCTCATCAGAAGAGCGAAATCTCGACAGATGATTAGATGGATTACATGCATGCATAGCAGTAAGGAACATTTTTCCATCTTTAAACAGGTTCACTAGTTATTATATTAAAAATATCCATATCTAACCGTTGTGCTGCTCCAGTAAGGGCTCCGGTTCGATCGACCCGGGGGATAATGTCAGTAAATTAGAGTTAAAACACAGACTTTGCTTATCTTGTGCGAATGCGCCGCACGAAACACAGATGTGGTGGGATAATTTCTAAATCACTTGAGGTCCCCAGGTAATACTAGTCCCGTGCGAAGAGCTGCATTTTCCCCGTAGCCAAACACCGGAGTGTTGGCAAACATTTTAACTCCAGCGTTATTGGATTGTTTTGGTTGGTTGGGAACATTATCGCGTGCCTCACCAACTCAACCACAACTTCAATCCCTTTGCGGTCCATCCAATATCGTTTTAATAATTCCCTGTTATTTAGCGTCTCCAAAACATTCGGCTGTGACCAGGTCTTAGCGAGTTAGGAGTCCGCTGGACTACTTCTAAGGTCTCCCAGACTTAGGTGCTACTTTTAGGCTTAAAATGTTTTGTGAATAACTCTTATTTTCAAAAATTAGGAGTCCTAAAGTTACGACTGACACGCCCATTATTTGTAGGAGTTGCTCCTAAATTCGCATGTTAGGAGCTACTTTTTAGCCTTAAGATTTTTTGTGAATACGGGCCCAGATTTGACACTTAACCACTCATGTAAAAGATCTGTGAGTTTGCTAGAACAGCCTATCTTTCTACATTTGTCAGATGTTTAGATGCTTAGTTTTTTGCTGTGTATGTTATTCTTGTATACAAATAATTTATATTCTTCAATTGACTGTTATGTCATGCCCATGGTTTTAAAAGAAAATCTTCAGTGGACCAACTATTTCTTTTATATGACATACACCGATCAGCCACATCATTAAAAGGCAAAGTGAATAACACTCAAGTATGTATGTGCAGCCCCCACATGAGTTGATACTTCAGTGTGTTTAAATAACTCAATCTGCACATGTATTAATTATAGGCATGTGCACCCAAAAGGTTTGTATGTCGAGTGTTTTGGTTTTGTATGTTTGCAAAAATGTACGTTCTCCTGCCGGTGTGTGTGTGTGTGTGTGTGTGGGAGTGTGTGTGTGTGTGTATATGCATGTGTGTGTGTGTGTGTTGAAAGGTGTGAGTTACATAGGTCAGAGCGTAGCCACTCGAGGTCGATTATGATATATATCTGCCTCTGACATGGGCTCATAACCTTGTCACTTCAGAACACAACATTATGAATAAACAACATCATTCCTGAAGTCACAGTGACTGTGCAGCAGCTGAAGAATGTGCTCCTTCCAGATTAATGACTGCAATGGTCTAATCAGATGAAAAAAGCGCTGCCTGGGGCAAGGAAACGACTGTCCATTTTCACAGGTAATTTGCCTAATGCTCCCTTATTAAGATCACCGTTGTGATGCTGCGGTGCTGCAGCCGACTGACAGCCACATTGGGTTTGCTCATGAAATACAGCTTCGTCCACTTTCCTCTGGGGCACAATTCCTAGTTATTATATTTCACCCCAGATCACTTGTAATTATCACAGATTTAAGTCTTGTCACCACAATTAGCCTTCCCCAGCATCAAATCAATCCCGCTGGCTCATACATGTGAAGTAAACATCTCCCATCAAAAGGGCAACATTTTATGATCTCTGCTTACTCTTTGTTCATTCAGAGCACCACGCCATTCAAGCCCAACATAAAGGGGCTGTGATTCAGCTGCTGAACAAGCTGGCAGTGCTGTACCTCTGTAGGCACTGGCTGTTGCTCTGGTACTGTGGGTCCTCAGTGGGAAAAGTCTGATGTTGAAATGTAAGTTGGGGTGACAAGCTGCTAGCCAGGAGCAACTGGGCTAACAGTATGTCGCCTGTGCAGAGCAAAGGCCTCACCGCCAGTGAGGGCCAACCGGCTTGCAACATATCAGTTACTATTAGTCTAGAAGGTGGTGACAAATACTAAAGAGGAGAATGAAGCAATACGAATACATCAGTGTTTAGGAGTCTAGGATAGGGTCAAATACTGTCATGCTCCAGCTCTTAATAGGCAGTCACTGCTTCACCAAAGAAATATGTGAAATATGGCTCGATGACACATACATGTGAATGTATAAGTTGTTTGCAGCAATGTTACCTGCCAACATTTCATTCTGGTGACTGGGTTGCCATCGGGGTCCCGACCCCCCAGGGTGAGAGCCAAAGATTTAAGATGCTAGTGAGACAATTAAGTAGCTTTAGAGTGACTGACTGTTGAAACAGCCAGCCTGCCAACAGCAATGATCCTGCTGTTTATTTTATGAGGGACATAAAGGTTCTAGTGACAGAACATTTTATATAGCTCATTGCTGCAATCGCACACTTTGGCTCCAACACTGATAAATACATTTGCTACTTCAATCAT
Source organism: Sparus aurata (assembly GCF_900880675.1). Classification (NCBI taxonomy): domain Eukaryota; kingdom Metazoa; phylum Chordata; class Actinopteri; order Spariformes; family Sparidae; genus Sparus; species Sparus aurata. The sequence continues at coordinate 3,068,553 of NC_044208.1, forward strand.
TATTCAGTTAAAATTGGAATTATACTGAGAAAACTGAGAGGAAAAACAGGACTGTCATGGCTGCCTTTTGACAAAGGTGCTAAATAGGGTACAAAATGGATGAACCAAAAATTAAATACTTGAAGAGAAATCAAACCGTAGTTTCACTCTGTAGAAACAAGCAGGACAGCAATCATTCCTCCATCTCTGGACTGATAAGATTTACATGAAAAAAGTTTCAGGAGGCCTACTTTTTCTTGTACTTCCAGATTTCCAAGGCTCAAAAGTCCTAGAAACAGAAGATAGCCACACAAATTTTGAGGAGTGGTTACTCTATTGAATTTACAACTTCAGGCTCCCCAGATTAACAGATAGCGAGGCTTGCAGGCAGGCTACACTAGGATGAAACAGACGAGGTGTAGCGATGTATTTGTATTCGCAGGGCCCTGCTCAGGTGTTCCAAAAGCTACAGTAAAGCCTGTCAGATCAGCGTTGGCACAGCAGAAAGGACAAATGTTTTGTCAGGATATAGAATTCCATTGGACCTCCTTGGGCACAGAAAGCCATTTAAACCCCAATTTCAGTGCTCACAAACAAGGGCAGAAGGCATCTGGCACAGTGAATGAGATTTCAACGCAGCAATATCACAATATATAGAATGTCTGCTGCGTCTCTCGGTCTAAATCTCAGTGTAATGAGATATAAAATCTTATCATCTGCATCTCCCATAAATTTAATGTGAGCGAGAACAAATAAAACTGCTCCCTAATTGAGGCCTCATTAAAGGGGGAATGAAAAGACTATAATGTACAATGAATTCCAATTACCTCAACTTTGCCATTTATTTTGTTCAATTACAAAGCTGTACTAAACAATATTTTTATATTAGATGAAATGACTTCATGTCAAGGTGTCGCTCATAGAGGGACAATTCTACAAAGAATTACGGCTGCACCACAGTTCCCCTTCACATTTTTTGGCTGATTGTTTGTGGTTTTACAACCAGTTTTGGTTTAGACTCTCCACTCTCATCAACCTAATTTCCTGTTACCATGGAAAAAGACTAGAGATGGTCCGATCAGGTTTTTTGGGACCGATACCGATCACCGATCACCTAAAGCCTCACCGATCCGATTACCGATCAGAACCGATCGATCACGTGGAACGATATTATTAATATTTATATTTACTCTTTTTTCCCCATTAATTCATCCACTCATGCAAAGGCCTATAGTCTTTCAATTTCTTTAACCTTGTAATTATTTATTTATACTACTAGATTACCTTTATTTATTGCATAACAGTAACTTCAATATTCCTTCATAGCAGCAGTGGCACACTGGAAAACAATATGCCAAAATGGCCTCTAGAAGGCAGTCAAGAAGAGCTGAAGGTTGAAAGTTCAGTCATTTATTGATATTAGCCATTTAAATGGCTGTATTGTTGCATACATAGTGAGGGTGGGCGATTAATCGAATTCTGATCGCGATTTCAATTTTGGCTTCTCACGATCATGAAAACACTGTAATCGAAGAAAAACGATTAACGTGCCGCCGCGCGTCGTGTTTGCAAATTACTGCGCTGTAAAAGCACAGTGAACGCACCTGTGTCGCCAGCAGCTGCAGCAGTGAGTGTGTGGATCAATTGTGGAACGAGTGATTGACAACATGGCAGAAAAGCAGCCTGAGCCTTTAGTTGAAAAGAAAGGTAGGACAACTTCGGTCATTTGGAGACATTTTGGCTTCAAATCGTCGGACATGGAGCAGAAAGAGATAGTTTGCAAAGTCTCTCACACCCTCGTGTCTGCACCCCAGGGCAACACGACACATTTATTTAACCATAAAGTGGTCTATGACAAAGTATTGAAGGAGCAAAAGACCCAAAAAAGTGCAAGAGCGCCAACTTCAGCCACAGCCACCGCAACACAGTCCTCCATTGAGGACACTCTTTACAATGCCGCTCCATATCCCACCGGCTCCCGGCGACAGCGAGAGATAACGGAGGCTGTGACATTCATGCTAGCTGAGGACATGTGCCCTATCAGTACAGTTAGCAACCCAGGCTTCAAGACACTGGTCAACACTTTGGACAAGCGGTACGAGTTGCCATCACGCCAACATACAAATATTATCATTTACTTTTTTACTTGTTACTAATCTATCTGGTTGTTTTTCTTAAAGTTATATTTAAAGTTGAGTTTTGGTGGCTCAATAAATACTTTTTTTGAAATCAGTGAATAATCGTGTTTATTAATCGTGATTTCAATATCAATCAAAATAATTGTGATTATTATTTTTAGCATAATCGCCCAGCCCTAATACATAGTATAAAAAAATAAAATATAAATTGAGCCTATATAAGCTATATAGCCTTCTTGTGATTCCCATGGCCTTCTCACCGCGAGGGTTGTAGGGCTGCGTGCTCTCCAATGTTGTTTGCAGCAGTGCCTGTGGGGTCGGCGTTGTCTTTTTCTTTTCGCTAGTTAGTTGCAGGAAATCGTTATGTTCTTTGCTGTGAAACGACTTCAAGTGCCGAATTAAATTGGTAGTATTAAAACTACTTGGTTTGCTTCCCCCACGAGGCACTAAACGCTTGCATGCGTTACAGCTGGCGTGTGTGACATCTGTCTCACATATTTCAAAGAACTTCCATATAACTGACATGTTAGCAGTGCATGCAGGCAGTGTGACCACAACACAACACTTCTTCTTTGTTTTGAAGCGGCAGTGGTTTGGCGCACTACCGCCCCCTTTGGATCCGGAATGTAACAAACACAAGCACATGTATAATATATGTATAATGCGATCGGATCGGTGATTTTAACCTTTTATCGGATTTCCCGATCGATCGTTTTTTTACCATATCGGCCCGATCCGATCAGTTACCGATCGATCGGCACCATCTCTAAAAAAGACACTGATAAATCCACTCTATTACTTGCCCTAATAGAGTGTAACAAAAGCCAGAGATGGTGGAGACTGAAATAAAAATATTATTGAGCCCAGTCTCACACACAGAGCATGTAATAGATCTGCTGATCAACAGTTGCACCGTATCTGTGAGTGTTTGCTGACAAGCTGGCCATATCATGAAATCATATATCAAATGTGAGAGATTTTTAATGTAATGTTGAGTTCTACCTCAAAGTGGTCAAAATACAGAACTAAAAATAAACAAGTGGAGCTTTAATATTAATGAACTCAACCAGAGCCGTTTTCTGCTATATGCAGACTATGCGAGTGCATAGGGCCCCCGCACCACTGGTAAACATCTAAAGAGCGTCAGTTAAGGTGAGGTGTCTACACAGCACCCAACAGCACACTAAAACCAAGCCAATGATCAAAATACATTTTTACAGTGTAAGTTTCTGCAAACCAGATTTGTTTTAACTTTGTAATTTTTTTATGTTCCCACTTTAGGTTTCTTTAGATTGAATTTTCGATTTCATCTTCTGACAGCATTGTGCCTGTGGCCTAGTTAGCTCATAGGACAAAATCACCTGGTTTGGTTGCCACAAGTAAAGCTGAAAATTGTCCTGAGCCTCCTAAAAAATATCCAGTGTTGTCACGCTGAAACACAGTCTTGAACTGTGGTCACTGGCTGCCAGCCTTCTAACTTAAATCTACCACCAGCATCTCTTCGCCCTGAAATCAAAGTCTGGTCTTATGTAAACTTGATATGACATTTATTGTAGAAATGTCAATATGATACATGTGACAAGCACAAATCTGATTAAAGAAGAAGACAACACCTACCCCAGCAACTGTCTGTTCACCCTGCTGCTGTGTGGCAAAAGAGACTTAAGTATCCACAGGCATACCACCAGACTACAGAGAAGCGTCATTACTCAGGCTGTGGGACTCCTGAACTCATCCTCATCACGCCACAATGAACAGTTTTATTCTGATTTAGTCATCCATTAGTCTGCATAGTTTGACTTAGATCACAGGAATTTCATGATGACAGTTGAACTGATCTTGAATCTTGAAATTCTCATTTGTTCAGCAATTCACACTGGTCAGCGCTGTACTGATGGACAGCTTTTTACTCTGGTTGGAAAAACAAACTAATCTGTCAAACCTATGCACCATAATACACTGAAAACATTGGCTGTGTGAGCAGCACTTGTGCATGTTGGAACGTCTTGTTTTTCATTTTGGTGCCCAAGAAAACCGGATACAGCACACATGCTGCCAGCGTGAGTAGTGAGGCTCATCTAGAGATTTGGAGTCTCGCCTACTTGTTACCTTGACAAGGGTGTGGTTCTCAGCAAAAATAGACCTGAACATGACCTGCAGACAGTCATATCGACATCATACCAGCATTTCACTACAGTTATAATGTCTATGTCCGTAGAATATGTCACAGACATGAAGATAATACACACAACAGGTAGGGGGAGTTTTTTTTTCTTTTTCTACCTCCTACTGTGTTGCTCTTTCAATGGGATTGAAGGGAAATCACAGCATCATTTGTATTGATAATTGCCAAAGGCAAAGTAAATAGATTGGGACAGGCAGTAGTCGTGCTGCAGTAGCAACACTACCCGTGTGGACACACACACGCAGGTGAGCCACAGCAGTTCAGCAACGCAGCCGTCAAGCCCTACACAAGCAGGCAGTGTTCCAGAGTTCAGTTCATTCCAAGTTTCAACTACACACCATAGGGACCTGCTGGCTGACTGGTTGCTCCAACTCCTGTTGGGAGGTGGGTTTAAATTGAGAAATAAAAACATAAAGTTTATGTAAGTTGTTTGTGTAAATACAACAGAAAGAGCCAGGCAAACATCTTGAAACAACCCCATGGATGTTGACCTATGCATGGAGCATGTACAGACATTTTTGTGGACCAAATGATATGTAAGCTTAACTTCCTTATCTCTGTACATTGATATTGTGCGGAGGCTTGCATAAATTGAAAGTGTGAAAGTACACTCAGCTGGTGCAGCAGGCTCCAGCTTCTCTCTGCAGTTCAAATGAATAAAGGCCAGTGTTTACTTGTTTCACAGGGCTTCTCAAAACCGAGAACGAACTCACACTAACAACCTGAGGTGGTAAAGAAGCAGACTCAATAGATATGTCTCACCTGAAATTTTCAACAGTACTGCACACCTCTATTGTAGCGGGCCGTCACAATCCCTCCCGTCTCATTTTTTGGAGATATCCTGGGAGGCCGGCCTCATTTCACTTTGATAGAAATGAAGTCGGGAAGCAGAGCCGTTCAATTACACAGCTCGGGCCCACCAGGAGAGAAGTGACACCACATCCGACACTCACACAACCCTGCAGAGACGAGGGAGGAAGAGAGGGAGGAGGAGACAGGAACAGAGAGCAGGAAGGAGTGAGAGGGAAAGCGACAGAGACAAAGAGCGTCCACAATATACAGTGTATAATGAGTGCTTTGCAGAATGGTTGCACGACAAGCCCCAGAGTGGAGATAATTATGGCATGGCAGCAGCAATGAATCTTTGCAGAGTGAACAGATCTGCTATTCCCCTCTCTATTTGTCTTTGGCCCTGTGAAGCCCTCCGGTCTGTAGCTTGACCTAAAGATTACCTCTCAACACTTGCCTCAGCTATGATGCTGCAGTTTCCCTAAAAAGATATTTTTAAATCTTTATAAAACACATCTTTACCGTTTTGGCCTTTTTGATTCAATAAAAGCAAGATGAAAAGGTAAGGATTCCAGGCAATAGAACAGTGTTTAGGGGATGTATGCTGTCAGGAACAGAGGTTTTCTGGGAGGCGGGGTGTCTGTGATGGGCAAAGGAAGGGTAAGGCTCACAAAGCCACCAAGTAGTGTATACACATCCTTGCATTATTATCAGAAGCATACATAAAAAGGTGAAACAATATCAAGAAATAATATTGATTCAGAGGCAGATTGATTATACATATCTCTTAGACACAGAGTCCCCAGAAGCTGGGCCCCAAAACTCTATGTCTATTGTTTTAAATGTCACAAGTAAGTCCTGAAGTCCAAAACTTTGTGGTTTGACTCTGAAACAAGGCCTTAAACACATTGTTTTCACATTGCAGAAAAGGTTGGCTTGGAAATGTGAAACAGTGATATAATTGTACAGAAATGATGGATATCCTCTTTTATTTGTATGTCTTACTTTCAAACATATTGTATAATACCATATATTTTGAAATAAAAAGATGTTCTCTCCAGGCTGGTGACATTGAACATGTAACAGATCGCAACAGATTAAAAGCTGACAGGATCATCAGGACCCCAAAGTCTAGCTATTGACCCTTCATGACCCATTTCCCATTTCACCTAGTGTAAAGGCGAAAGGCTCAGAAGTGCAAAATGTGAAAGTTGTTGTTATTTTGCCAAGTCAAGTCAAGTCATCACACTCGAGTCTGATATGAACCAAATCATCTGACTGAAGTGCACATCATGGAGATTTGTCATTCATTTTTGTTTTACATTCTATTATTAAATTGTTTTCCTTAAATTTATTTATGTTGTCTCTTCTATTCACAAGATTGTGTTGTGATTGTGGGAGTATCTGATCACATCCTGCTGATTAAAATCTAATTGAAATGTTGTGTTGTGAACATTTTCTTTTTTCGCACGTGTGTTCATGTTGGCATAAGTGATGATAACCTGGGATACACACTTGAAAGTTGTGTAGGATTGTGTACTGTAACGTTTAAATAAGTACCATCTTGGTCACATTGAGTATAACCTGATGAAAATGTAATTAATGTCATTAATGCACTTTTATAAATCTTTTGTTAGGAGCATCTATTCATCATACTTTTTCTTGATATTGTTGGTTACCCATAATAAAAAATGTCTAAATCCAAACCCACAAATAGACAAATAAAACAAAAAACAATCAAAAAAACCAAACAAAAGTTACCCATAATAAAACATGTCTAAATCCAAACCCACAAATAGACAAATAAAACAAAAAACAATCAAAAAAACCAAACAAAAGTTACCCATAATAAAACATGTCTAAATCCAAACCCACAAATAGACAAAGAAAACAAAAAACAATCAAAAAAAGAAAGAAAAAAGACACAAGTGCATATTGTACACAGAGAGAGAGAGGCACTCAGAGACTTGTCTATATGCACACACCCATCCACTCATACATGAACACACACACAGGCACACACAGGGTTGGAAATGGCTCAGACTTCCTGGGGGACTCAGCTTGCTACCATTACGCCGCCAGAAATGAATCATCTGCTATTGATTTCTGCACACTCTCCTCCACTAGCGTATTCATCACAGCTCGATTTCAGAACCTTTCTCTTTTCCAACCATTTCCATAAAAGCCTTTTGATTGATCCTCGAATTGTGCCAGACTCTGGTGTTTTACTCCTCTTTGGTTTCCAGGCGGTAGCAGGATTTGTCCCTTGATTATTTACAGGGTGAACAAGCCTGTGGCGCTGATTAATTTCCACCTAATTGTAACCTGTGTGCGCTGTATTGATTTTCTAGACATGACTTCGCCCAGAGCTGCAAATTAATAATATCGCAAAGACAAATGTGTCTAAAACTTTAACCTAACCCTTAAAATTGATGACTGTTATAGAAAACAATCATTTCTTTGTAGGTAAATATTGCTTTTCTGACAACACTGGGCCTCAGCCCCCAATTTGACAATAACAAATGTATTTCGGGAAGCAGTGAACACCACATCATCTTATTTCCACCTGAGTGTATAAATTGTGAATATTGATTTGCCTCTGGCTGGTCTACTTAGGAGGGGAAGAAACCCTATTGCAAAGAGAATTTCCCACCTTTGTGTCTGGTAAAGTACCATATGTTTCAAAATGTGCATCTCATGTTTGGGATGTCATAAGAAAAAACTAAATAACCATGATGAAATCTCTAAATCCTGACAAATTCAGCCTTAGTTTAACAAAAAATCCTGCCGCTTTTTAGTGTACAAATTCAGCAGTTTTGCCATTCATACTCAAATCCGTATTCTGGTTTACAATGAGCAGATTTCCTAAAAATTCAAGTCATGAACATTTATCACAGAAAGGGTTATGAGGAAATAGTTCTTGTGTGTGGGGAGGGCCAGGTGGAGCGGAGGGGCACAGCTGATGCTTAGATTACCGAGCTAACTCTTCTGGAGGAATAAACACCCAGGGTCCCATCATATTCTGCTCTGATCCAGAGCTCTATACTGATGGGACGAGAGCTCACAGATTACTTTTTAACTTTTGGGTTTTAAAAAGTAGATTTATCTTCACTCCTGTTAACCAACCTGACTGCAGCAGCGATCAGCAGAAGGGAACTCCATTGTCGTGTGTTTATTCATTGCAATATTGACTGCTAACTGAAGGTGGAAGGAAAATGTACTTTACTTCATGAATGTAAGGTTACAGAGAGCAGAGAAAAAAGAAGCGAGGGAAACAGAGTAGATGGTGAGTGCTGAGTCTAGTGAGATGTTGACCTGAATTCAAACCCACACGCACCCTCTTTGATGTATTGTAAAGTAATCTGGAAGGGAAGGAAACATTTATTACTGCTGAGGGCCAGTGGTGGACACTGACCCCAGTGGTTATTATACTTATAGGCAGGTATAGAGTAATAACCCAAAAAAGTAGGGCTGGGTTGCTGTCCTTGATACTTAGGTCAGCCTTTTTGCAGTGCATGGATTCACTGTCTTGCTCTACTAACAGAGACCTTTCCTTTCACATTTTGGAGGTGGTTCAAGTGACTAATTGGGCCCATTTTCCCAGGACACACATGTTTTCCTGTTAATTCCCAGTCTGAAAGTAAGCAGAGCATTGCTGTGCCTTTGGAGGTGACTTGGTGCAGCGCTGCGTCAGGTGCTGATCAGGGGGCTGTCCAGAGGACCACTGTGGGTCCTATTGTGAGGATTGATGGGAGGCATGTTGTTCCTCACCTGGAATTAGCAAAGCCTCAACTACATAGCAGGGACGACACAATGGCAGGCTGTAATGCAACAGGAACAGGAACTATCAGAGGTGCATGTCGCTCCAAAAGAGATCACCTTAACGCTGGAAATCTTTATGACATTTCCCTGCCTGAATGGAAAACCCTGGAAATGTGTAGCAATCCTGTTTTCCATGTTAATCATTCTTCATGTTCATTTCAGCATGACACCATTGTTTGCCACGTTTTGAGCCAGACAGCAGTTAGACTTCAGCAAAGTGACGATGAGATCAAATATACACAGCAGGGTAAAGAGATCAAAGCAGGATGCTGCTCAGAGTCTTATGTGCAGTACTTGACTTCACAGAGACCTGCTCTTACCGTGAGACCAACTGCCTGCTGACAAGTAAATGGACACCAGCTATTCAAATGAACATTTCCAGGGCGATGATGGTTGAATTCTTTTTATTATCCATCACCTGTCACTTCCCATTGTAAGCCAGCCCTATTTCTGTGGTTTAGGGGAGCTTGTGTGGGGTTTTCCATATGGAGTGGACCAATCTTAAGGTAATATTTAAGATCCTTTACTGCTCACACAAGCCAACAAGCTGAAAAAAATACAATTAGATTTGCGATACCATCAAAGGTCCTTGTAGCTCAGGGGGTTCTCCTGTTATGTGGAAATTGGCTCAACTATTTGGAAAAAAATTAAATTACAGTTTGATTACAAATATATTTTGAGTCGTGACTGAGTGCATTAAAACTAGTAGGTGAGCTCAGAAGTCTAAACAGTTAGCTAAAAGTTATGATGGTGATTTATTCTATTTAATCAATCCAGACCAGGGATCTAAAGTGGGGGGCCAATGTCCCTCTTTTTGCCTACTACCTTGTTGTGGTGCCCTTGCTTGCCAACCCTGTGTCTAATCCTATCACTGCTGGTAAAGAACACACTTTGAACATGACTGGTGGCGTTTGCAAAAGGGCACCTCATGTGACAGGACTGAGGAGGTGCGTCTCAAAAAACGATTTGGAACCACTGGTCTAGTTGAGACTACAACAGCTACTGATGGATGACCTTTCTTTGCACTCTCGCTGTTTGTCTCACAGCTGATTAGACAGACTTGCATATCTGAAAGACTATTTATTCCCCTTCTCGTTTCATCTCCATCTGAAGTTTCCTGACATGCCGAAGGGGATGTGAATCAATGTGAGATCTGGGGAAGAGTATTACTGTGATAAGTTTATTCCAAAGACATGAAAGAGAATGCCATAATAAGCCGTCTGCCCCAAAGTATTTTAGACTGCGAGAGCGTGTGAGAATTTTAATCTCACAGCTGTCTTCTCTTGTAGACTCGGCTCCCACCAACAGATGACATCTTTTGCGTGACAAATGAGAACTTCATGGCATATCTAGGTTTCATTTGGAGTCAGATGTGCATTTTGAAGGAGGAACAATGAATATTTAGCCACAACTCATCATGTCTCTCCATGTAACAGATAAACGTCTAAGAATACAATTTCATCCAGAGCATGATGTCGACAGGCAGTAAGTGGGTTGTTTTGCGTGCAGCTGAAGCTGGAGGAATTCATCGGTTCTGTGGGCACGCTCTCATCATGTGTGACAACAGCACCTCTCCAACAACTTGTTATAAGGCAAGTGTGAGGGCGACCCAGCAGGAAAACTTTTCACTGGCATGTAACAAGATTTTCACAATTCTTCACACTGAGAGAACATCAAGCACTGAGCAAGAAAGATGCACACAACTCTATACATGTTGGAAGACTGTATGATAAAGGAGCTGCGTGAATGAAGCTGTGTGGTCAAACCTTTCACGTGGTCTTATTTGGTATTTGGGCCAATACTTGTTCATGCTGGCTCACTTCTTTACTGCATTATGAAGCCAGAAACTGAAAGATTATTATTTTTCTTTTTTTTAACAGTCAGTTCCTGCTCGACATCCAGCAGTTTAAGGACTAAGCTGTAATGGAACATGACTTGCAAATCGACTTCACCTTTAAACATTATCTGACAGACACAGGTGTGAAGTGCATGTAAAGTCAAGTACTAGAAGATAATCTGTTGTCACTTACTCTGCCCTTCGGGTCAATGACAACACCTGAGGAAGGAAACAGTATGCAAAACATTCAGTAAGTTTAGATGCACACAATAAACCAGGTTACTTAGAGAGACCAGGTAATCCTGACATGTTCTGGTTGGTTATCCATGCTCTGGCATTATACATGCTGATTGTGTACGAGCACAAGGCAAGAGCACCTTGCTTTGGTGAAATGTGGCAAAAAAAGACCGACTTTAGACTTAAGATTGCATCCTCTTTTCAAAACAAAAAGAGCTTGTGAAAATTGTGTTAATCATTTTTCAATTTTATTTTTTACATACACACATACTGTACACACACATTGTGTATCTCACAAGACAGCAGTGCAGCCGAGCCTTATGGTGGTGTAGGTAAAGGCAGGCCACAGTCAGCATTGTAGTCATCTGAAAGCAAACAAAAAGGCTAAAATCGTTATACAATAATATCAGTGGCTAATCTCATTCTCAATTCATAAGCAGGGCGAAGATCAGCTAAAATTACACCACTCCTGTTTCAGTATGTAACAGTATGGCAGTAATAATCTGTACTATATGCAGCTGCACAGGGTAAACCGTCAAACAATCTTTTTGCATAAGTAGTTCAGCACCATGGCAGTAAAGATAGATTAGCAGTAGTGTACCGGAATTTCCTGCCACCTTACAAATTCCTGCAGACAGGTTAAGGAGGTTTACATGCTCCCACAGCACTCGCCAGTAGTAACTAAACTCTGTTTCAGGGCTGCACTGTTGAATGAAAATCCTGGATCAGAGCCTGCATTACTCTGAGGCTAGTATCAAAAGCTACATGCTAACAGAGCAGCTGGGATTGCTGTTGGTGTGGAGAAGAAGAAAAAGGGGAAGTCAAACAGACAATTACTCCCCCTGGCCTCCATGTCTGTTTTCACCACTGGTGTTCAGTTGAAGACAGTGGTGAACACAAGATATTCCCACTGCATGCTACAGTGCTGTCTCTCTAAAGGTTTCTATTGAAGATAATCCAAAACACGCCCTCCACATGCTGGAGGGCATCCACTGCTGGCTTCAAAATAATGTTGAAGTTCAAATCCCAAACTTGTAACAATGTCTGGTATAACCCATCACACAACTTTTCTGAGCATAAATATTGGTATCAAGGCGGCATCAAGCCAATGTTTTTTTAGGGCTTCATGGTTAAGGTTATTTCGTATGATCTGGCTGTTCGTACCTTAGTGGCTCGACAGAATGAACAACCCGAATGTCTCATCTTATGGTGTGGTCTATCTTCCAGCATTTTGGTTCCTCCAGTGCCAAAACCTCCATGTCTTCTCTAGCATTCAGTCTACAGATCTTGTAAGTACAAATTGGTGGGAGACTTGAACTCAATTTTACAACATCTCAACTTGTCTTTTGAACTTTAAACATAAACCTAAAGGAGAACTGATCTGAAATATCAAGACACCAGATTTTCTTTGGGCAATTGTGAGTAATGTTTCACTTTTTCCCCCAGTAAAAATAAGGGCATTCCAGAGGGTGTTGATAAAGATGAGACTATCCTCCCAGAAAAAGCCTTGAAGTGGGTAACTTTTATGTTACATTAAAAAAAGGAGACCACTATTCTGTAGATATTCCCACCAGCCAATGATTTTCCTGATTCTTTTTAAAATAACACATTTCAAAAACTTAAAGCTAGAGTCTGTAATGTTGTTCAGACACACATTTTGTTATACTGGGTGAAATGATCCTGCTATACTGAGAGTAGTCAATACATTATGTATTCAGAAAAAGGAACGAAAATAATCAGACCTCTGTGGCAGCTGTAGGACTGAGAAAAATCTGACCAATCCGTGTCATCCGGCCCGGATAGCATGGATTGGTCAGATGCACGGATTGGTCAGATGCCTTCATGTCTCGTTCTGTCCCTCCCTCCTCCGCGCCTGCACACGTTACGTTTCACTGATGCCGGAAATATTCAGCACACTCCTCTGCAGAAATACGGAGTTGCAGGAGAAGACGTTCATTTGGTTACAATGGCAGAAAAAATGCAGCCAGCGTTACTTGTAACAGCTCACCCCGCTAAAAAGGCAAGGAAAAGAAAGCCTGAGGCTGAAAAGGCTGCCACGAAAAAGGCTCTGGATAAAGAAAGAAGTCGGACCGAGTCAACATCGGTGCGTTTGAGCGGTGGAGACAACTGGGGCATGTGAAGGACTTGAAAAGTGATGCAGAGGTTGCTCTCTTTCTGTTGGACAGGTAATTATTTGTTTTGTTTCAGGGGGATTTGTTATTTTCATGAAATATGTAAGTTTTGCCAACTTGGCTGTTTGTAGCTCGTATTAGCCCAATGCTAACGTTAGCTTCTTTGTGTGTTGTTTTTAGCCATGAGAATGGCTAATGAGTCGGCCCAGTTTCCACTGGATAGGGGTCTGCTCCGGTTTGCTCCCTTCTGGCAATCCCCACCGGTTTGAGTCCGCCATGGCAGTACGGTAGACAGCTGGCCTCACGGTGTGTGGGGGTGTCAACATGGAGTGTTTTATTTTGAAAAGTAACCGGATGTAGTTTGTTATTTTGGCGCTTGACTTCCTGTCTGTCCATGCCAAATTCAGCTGAATTGCTGCGTCTTGTTCTGGCATCTCCTTCTCCCTGCTGAATCCCACTAACAGATTTGCGTTCAAGTTTGTGGGGGAGTGGCGGGGGTGGGGGGGGACTTAGCGGAGGTGCCACTTTCAAATCTTGCTAGCTCTCTTGCTAGCTCTCCAGGATTGTATACCCTAGCTTTAAAATGACAATAATTATTTTTCCCCCTTGGCCTGGCAAAATTCAAAAACCTAAACATCACAGGATGCCAACATGTTTTGGCCCTGCAAAGATTATATGGCTTCTTACAGTTGGCATAATAAGCCTATTTTTACATCCAGCACACACGGACAAACAGAGGCCTTCATTTTGAGTTGGGTTTCTTTTCACCTGCTGAACCTGCTGTCGGACATAAGCACAACATTGTTATTGTTCATGTGACCATTGCCTCCTGCACCTTTCAACAGTTCAGCCATGGGGAGAGGAAAGGGGTACAGGTGATCCAGCAGCACTAAGGAACAGACACTGAAGTGACTCAGTACAGGAACCAAACAGACAAAATGACAATTGATGGAACATACATGGACTAAATAGAATGATAATCTCATAAAAGACAGATGAACGGGCGGAAAGCAGGAAAAAAGGGCAGGAAGCATAAATAAAAACAATAAAAAATAAAACAGACTAAAACACAAAACCACAACACAGCTATTCTATTTCTTGGGTTAAATCATTAATCCATTTATTATTGTGGAATGTAGCATTACAGCCCACAGTGAGAGGAAACTTATATATATTGCAGTAATGTCATGTGAACATTTTATTATGATTTCCAACTGACAGACCACTTCTGAGGATGCTGATAAAAATAAATATCCTCCATTCAGGAAAATGTACTGCATCATTAAGCATGGCAAACCTGTTAGTTTGGAAATGTTTGGTGGAGAATCCCATACGAGATTAGTCAAATCAGATCCACTGCAGTAATCATAAAAGGAGGAATAGTGCCTCGCCAGCCCAGTGGCATCAAAAGGGATATCGGGAACTAAACATGGCTCTTTGTGCATGAATAAACAGGGTGATGATTCACTCTGCGCACAGATAAAAGCAGCTCTAAAATGTTGCCCTTTACCTGACTTTCATTTTTACTGTCACAAGTTAATGCTCACAAGTTAATGCTCATAACCTTTGCTGCCAGTGTAGCTTTGCACATTGTCTGATTCCACGTTACCTTTCCCTGTTAAAATATGACCAAACATCTAATGCAAAATCTAAACAATACAGGATAGAAAAGGGGTAATTACACTTGTGTGCTCTACTGTGATAGCTAATGGGTGCCTTTTGTGACTCAGGAGGCTGAAAATGTGATAACATCTAGGAGCAGAGGTGAAATTTGTGTCAGGATATTCCCCTTTCCTTCAAACGCACAATATGTAATTTCTGCTGCTAGGGGTCTCTTTCAAAACGAGACATTTCCCAGTGTTGTGTGGGCAAGCTGCGAGGCAGGGTCACTCTCAGCTGCTCATAGCTGGCCACCTCTTGCAGTGAGAACTTGCAGAGCCAGGCCTTCTGGGGGAATAAACAACCAGAGTCTCATTGGATTCTGCCCTGATCTAATTTTGAGAGGAGAGCTCAGAGATTACTTTATAACTTTTGGAAATAAAAAGTGGATTAATCTTCACTCCCATTTATCAACCTAACTGCTGCAACAGACGGTGGAGGTGAACTCTATTGTCTATTGTATTGAACATTGTTAGAAACATTTGGGATGAAGTAAGTAGGCTACATGTCAAAAAAATATATAATATAGGTCTAATCATTTGGACATTTTTAACGTGTAATTCCTAAATATTATATCTTTAACAAGGCCCTATTTATACCCATATTTTTAATGAGCTATACCTGGGGAGTATAAGGTGAGGGACCACAAAGAGAATAACTAAAATCACGTGTGAACACGTGATCCTGGCCTTCTCATTTTTAAAGTGGACATTGGGTAGTGGTAATGGGGTCTGGAGACCGCCTGAGTGTTCAGAGAGCGAGGGCTTTGGTTCAAATAAGAGCACCTGCAGAGCTGGACGTGCAGCAGCATACCTTTTGTTGTGAGTATATATTGACATTTCACACTCCAGTAAATGAGCAGGTCCTGGCCCTTGGCCCTCGATGTGGGTGCAGTGCCACAGAGCAAATTAAAGGCAGCTCAGGGGAAAAGCCAGGAAATAGACAGAGCCTCTCTGTTGGGTTGTTTGTTTTTCTCAGGGCCAATAGAGTCAGCAGGCCAACAAAATAGTTTGTATGCTACATAAATATACACTCATCACCTAGCTGTTTCTGATAGGCCATGTGCTTATAACAACATTGGCCTGTGCACAGAGCAAAGTCAAAGTACACACACACACACACACACACACACACACACACACACACACACACACAAGTTGAGTTAAGTCATTGATCTTGAACCCCAATGAGATTTTGTCTCTCTTGCTTTGAAGAAATGTTGAGTAACTACAACACCATACTGCTGGACACACACACACACACACACACTCACACACTTGCACACACCGCCGTGGTTTTGGCGTCTTGGATGATGTACGAGATCTATGAACACATCACAACAAACTGAAACTGACAAGGGTATAGTACAGCCAAAATTCTTGAGGGGGCACAAATTGATACAAACATCCACAAAGTAAATCCGGAGGGAATACAGACAAATAAAACCATATACAGTACGAGACTTACCGCTACAGGTACCTAAAATATGAGGGTATGGGTGATTTATGTCTACAGTTTAATCATCAAAAACTCCTGTCTGTCACTTATCTAAATCTTAATGTCCATGACTGAGACTAAAACATTTGGATGCCAAAGTTCGCAGAAGCTGGTGTTTTTGTCTGAGAGTTGGAGGTAGCCTGAGGTGCTAATGGAGCTGTGTCTCATCCCTGACAGACTATGACAGCTGCTGATACTCAGTGGTTTTTAAGAAGAAAAAGTTTGCAGACTTTGACAGAGCTCTGGCCATCTCAACAGCAGCACCTCTGTCCTTGTGAGGATGGGTTCATGCATTGGGGTAAGACGGCTCTGGCTGATGCATTGTCGTTCAGCTCTTTATTGTCTTACTTTATTAAATTAGCTGTCAGTAAGCTGACAAGACTGCCTGTTTCATGCGGTGGCGTAATGCTTTGGTATGAACCCCAAGAGCTCTTCAAAGAGTCCTCTAAATACATCTGTCTCTGAAATGTATTTTTCAGGTTTTTGCTTTTACAAGTATGTGTTACATCCACTACAAGGACTTTGAATTGTAAGTCATGTTACCACAGCATAGATCGCCTTTTTCATGACTTTGCTTTCAGTCAAGATAAAATTTTACTCATCAAAGTAATTGCTGGGATAATTGGGACAATGTCATAGCTAAGGGTCAGGGATAACTTATGATGGATTTTTTTTTAACCCGGGCCTATAATAATGATTAACATCAAACAGTCTGAGAATTAAATATTATTGTAATTTCTGTCCACACTGAGGCCAAAACCTCCCTAGGGGGCTCAGAAAGGTTGGGAACTAGTTTAAACAACATAGATGTAACTATTTGTGAAAGCATGCTCATTACAACTCATCTTTATGTTTCTTGTAACTGCCTCATATAAAGAGCAACACAGTCTGCGTTAGGCGTAGTTTGTGGTGGACAGTTTGGTCAAACAAATGAAAAACTTTATCCCAGAAGATGACTGTCCGTGGCCCTCACCACAATGTTGTTCTAAACCTAACCAAGTTGTTCTGGTGCCTTAACTTTTACACCGCAATGGTCATGTTGTTATGGTAACTGTGATACATAGTCTGAAACCACCCATCAAAATATACTGTCAATACTGAACAGGTGTCCAATTCCAGAGGAGGCAAAACAGCCCCAGACATGAATATTCCCACAATCATGTCACATTGTGGGTTTGAAACAATGTGGTATCATTCTCTCTCCTGTCCGTCCCCATACATCCTTCTGTTACTGCTATAAATCTCTGACATCATCAGTAAATAGAACTTTTTCCAGTCATCCATGTAGAAATTTTCTTATTTCTTAGCCCACATAAGTGTTTGGCCTTGCTTCCATCCTGAGAAGTGCTTTAGAAACTGCAGTGCCTCCTCTGCAATGGCTTCTGTCTTATATTTTCCTTTTCATATATATCTATATATCCATATATACAGTATATGTATATGTATATGTATATAAATATATATATATATTTACAGTGTTGGGGAAACTACTTTGCAAGCGTAACTTGCAAAACTACATGTAGTTCAGCCTGGCAGTAGTTTGAACAAACTACATTTCTACCCCTGGAGAAATGTAGTTTGTAAAACTACTGCTAAAAAAAGTAGCTTTAGCAAGTACTTATACTCATTATACTCATTTAACTCAGCGTTAAATAAATCAACATATGGTGTATGTGAAACAAAATATAATAGCCTACAGAAAATTCACATGCCAGAAGAAATATGCCTCTCAACTCGAGAGGAAAAAGTCGAAAAAAGTCCAAATTATTGTTGTTTTCAGCTTGCAGAGCTCACACGTGAACACGTAGGTCGTGTCTGTAGATGCAACATGTACACGCTCAAATATGGCCGTGGTTGGGCTGGCACATTCACGGGCGCATCGGTAGTAACAGGAGGGTTGTCCATGACGTGCTTGTGCCATATGAACACTGCCTTCCTTGGCACAAAGACCCACCCACTCTGTGAATTTGAGTGCTGCCAGGGCGAGCCAATCAGAGACAGTGTTGGCTTAGCATGTCACGACATGTTTCATGCCTTTTTTCAAAGAAAAATAAAATAAAATTTATATTATATAGGTCTTTTTTAAATAAAAAATATTTCATGTTATTGGTCAAAACTGTAGTTTGTAAACTTAGTAGTTTAATTACAAAAAAAATGACCCAAAAAGCAGTTGAAATACTTGACGCAGCAAAAAATGTGAATGTAGTTTAACTACCAGCAAGTTACAGCAAATTATAGTTAAACGATGTAATTCAACTACATGTAGTTTACGTCTCCCCAACACTGTATATATATATGAGTTAAGATAGCTGCTCACCAACATACGAGTAAGGTATCCAAACACTGAAAAACAAAATGCTCTCAAAACACTCAATATTCAGTTAGCATGTTCATACAATACACACAAAACAATGTAGCAAACATTTTCTAAAATTTAACAGCATAAATAATAATTTTGTACCTGAAAAGGGAAAATATCAATAAAAATGCTTGGACACAGAGCTTCCTCTCTGGCAGCATTTGTGACTGAAAGGTCCCACCTCCAAATCACAAGCGTCACCTCTCAAAAGGCTCATCGGTTATATTGCAGATTAGCTCATCTGACAGCAAGATTCTTACCTTGTTTTTACTCATTTCAACCTCTTTGATGATCGTAACCTCATTCACTTGAATTTGAAATTCTGATTTAAAAAAAGGCCTTTTTTTAACATTTATAGCTGGCCTATTTATTAACGACTTATTTTATCACTATGACTATTTTTGTTTTAACTGTTTTATCTATTAACTGTTTTTAATGACTTTTTTACTGCCTTATGAATCTGTCAACCAGTGTTCCTGTGGAACGGTATTATGTTTAAAATACAGGCTAAACTGGCACAGAGATCAATTATAAATATATAATGAGCATGTAATATATCACAAAATAAATAAATAAATAAAACACCTTTTCAAATTGGTCAGGTCAGAATATGATAAGTGCAAGCCAGAAATTTCAATATCTGACCCAGTAATCACTGAGTCATTGGAATTAATCTAAAATCCCATCAAACTCCTGCAGATAAATTGCAGTCATTTTCTGTTATAGAGCGATAAAAATCCTCCTTATTGCTCTTTTAAGTGTTAGAAGTCATGATTGGAGCAATTTTGAACAGAGTGACAGAGAAAATTGTCTCTTATATTGTTGGCCTAATACAATGAGCCTTTACTTGACAGAAGAACTTATCATTCCAGCACTTTAAGTGTTTCAAAATCTTTCTTTTTCACTCTGTATCATTTGCATAAAGCTGTGCAGGTTTATAAAACCACGACCATCAGTGATAGAGTCATACATGCTGTAAGCCAGAGAACACAGTGTCATAGATGAAAGAGGAGCATCTGTGGATGTGAGATGTTTAATGTTTGTCTCTGCAGGAATGAACATTTTTATTAAAGTGGAGGTAGCACAAATCTGTCTGGCTGCAGGAAGCTACATATTAAACCCTCATGAAAGCCTGCAGTTCTCCTTCGGTCTTTTTCGGGTAACATCTAGATTGGCTGCTGAATCACTCCTAGTTAAATGATGGCCTTGAGCGACTTCCCTGATAGTCCTGGGCTTCCAAAAACCTGGGTTCTTTCTATCAACAAGTATCCAGTGTCTGAGTGTCTACAAACTAAGCAGGACACACAAAATATTCTTCATCTTGAGAGCTCCCACATTCGCCATAACTACCTGAAACAGCCAGGTAACAACATTTGCTTGTCCAAGGGGAGAGAGGTGACCCGTTACAGCTGATCCTACCCACCTTAGCTCAAACCTCCTACCTCACTTACCTGCTGTACAAGCCAACCATAGCCCACCAATGACATTTTACAGTAATATCTGTTTGGAGATCTGGGAAACACTCATGTGTAATTGTAACACGCCCCCCCCCCCCCCCAATTTTTTTTTTTAATTTCCTGTAACTTGTTAATTAATATGGGTTTACTAATAAACATTTCTCTTTGGCTGCCTTCCCAAACAGGGTTGACCACAATCAGTCAGAGGAATGCATTACCACAACACATTAGTCACTAATCACTCTGAGTAATACCGCTGTGGAGGCCCTCCATTATGAGAATATAAATCTCCTATATTAATACAGCGGAGCAAAATGGCTTATTGGCTAACTGAAAGGTCAGCTTGGAGTCAAAGTCACATCCACAAACCTCAGATTGAACAATTAGATCTGAACATTAGCATAATACAAAATATATTGGAGGTTGGCAGCAGACTACAACTCTTGATGTCTCAGATACTGCCCTGACAAGACCTCTTCCACATGTGAACAGCATTTTTTGACATGAACTAATAGGACATTCAGAGTTACAACTCAAAAGTAATGTACGTTTCTGCAAATCACAAATATGGAGACATTTTATATGTCTTTATTTTGCAACGCTACATGTCTTTGGGTTCAGTTTTACATTATATGTTGTAAGAATGCTGTGCATTAAGTTTAGGCACAAAAACCAATTGGTTAGAGTTAGGAAGAGTCCATGATTTTGCTGACAACACCTGTTTTTGTCACCACAGACACAGATTAAGATCATCCAAGATCTTGTTAAAAAAACTGGCTTTATTCTAATACCTCTAGCTACTGTTTCTAGGAGCAAGAATCACCAAATTGACACCGTCAATGTCCTGCTAAAGGGAACATGATGGGAAATTCTGGAGGACTGTGGTTCATTCCAACTTGGTTCTCATTTACACACTTTGTTCCTGCTGGGAACTAAAAATGGCTCCATCAGCAAGGACTCTGAGCAACCCTGATTGCCTGGCTGTTGTTGGCCTCCAATTAGTCCATCAAACTATTTTATTCAACTTGAGAATTAAATGACTGGACCGCCTTCCTGCTTGTCTACCTTTATACCTGCCTACCTGTGCACTCTGCCCAAGTCTCTCACAAGGTCCAGCCAGAAACTGTTTTCTTTGCTTCAGCATGGATATTTTTCTTAAGCTATTAGTCAGCTAGTTGCACAAAATGAATAAAAACTGAGAGAGCTTGTTGAACGTT
This sequence comes from Sparus aurata, assembly GCF_900880675.1. Lineage (NCBI taxonomy): Eukaryota > Metazoa > Chordata > Actinopteri > Spariformes > Sparidae > Sparus > Sparus aurata. The sequence goes on from NC_044208.1 coordinate 3,089,861, forward strand.
GCAAGCTAGCTGCTAACCTGCATCTCTCAGCTATGGGGCAGTCGCTGTTGGATGGCTTTGAAATTAAAGTCACTCTTGCTGGTTTTACAATCTTATCAACACAACTGTAAGTTGCTAGAAATAATGCTATCATGGTGTTGGATCATTTGTTAAAACAACTTACGTTGGTGTTTTCCTGTCAAATTAGTGCCTAAATTCAAGCTAATTTTGACAGCCCTCTCAGGTTACAAAAATGGATAGAGTGTGACATTGTTATATGACCGTAAAACCTCCAAGGCAGGAAGTAAGGTGGTTGTGATTGCTCCAGACAATCTAATTTTGATACCCTAGAGGGTTTTTCATTCTGTTTCATACACCATCATTGGGGGTTTCTATTAGCCATGATGATTCCCAACAAGTCATCTATAGTAAACATCAAAGCTGTTTTTTAGATTGCCATAAAAATAAACATTATTAGATACTCCAATTTTGATACTGATTCAGCACAATATTTGTTAATGCCTTCTCAAACAGTTTTAAATGAGTTCCCTGATTTCAACCTGTTATGATTAAAGTTTGTCTGAGCTTGGGGTGAAACCACTTGTTTGCGGTTTAGTGAACATGATCATGCTTAAAAAAACTACCAAGGGAAGATACAGTCAGACTTTGAACTGTGATAAAAACATGAACCAAACTGGTGGTCTTCCATTTCAAAGTCATGCTTTGTTGACCTATCTGCCCTGACCTTCTTTTCCCTTTTACAGGGTTTTGTGGTTCTACAACTTCACAATACTCGCATCCTTGCTTCTGACAGACATGAATCATAATTCACATGGTTGCTGGAAGAGCTTATTGGTTTTACAGCTTTCATCGTCATCCTGCGTTCCAACTGCAATATGGTCTGCAGGCATTACATGCTTTCACATGTGGTTTTCCTTATCCACATTAGATGTCCAGATAGAGAACGCATGTTAGGGTTGAGATATTAGAATACTCTGCTGGTCATCATAGTGAGGAAAAATGTGTTTTTTGTTGACAATGGTACATGTGAAGGTAGATAGTATGTGGTATAAACACTATGCCATATTTATGGATGACATGGTTATAGCGACAGCCTTAACACAAAACTTAAACTAAAATTGTTCTGTCTTCCCTATGAAATGAAATTTTCTGTTCTACTTCTCGGCGCTACACATTTATTCTGTTTTTTTTATGCATTTTTTAATGCATGCATTGAATCTATTTGTATTCATGTAGATAGCTCTCATGGTATATGAATCATGTGATTGGATTTGCGTGTGGCTGCACATCTATTTTCTCTTCACCAGATAGAGGAGGTGACCTTGAACGTGACCTTGAGGGAGGGCTGTGAACACTGTCTGACACATTCTACCAGCTGTGACATTCACTGCCAAAGTTAAAAAGAATGTCAAAATAGTTATGACAAATTTGGAAGATAAGGTATTGAAAACAGAAAAGGCTCTTGCTTGTCACATTTGTATTATTATTTTATTTATTATTCCTCAGGTTTTCATTACATCAAACCCCATTTCTGAAATAATTTGTTCATTTTCATCTATAGCCATTCTTTGTATTCTACAGTTGCCTCTTTATGGAGTGGTTTAATTGTTGACAAACTACATTTCTACCCCTGGTGAAATGTAGGTTGTAAAACTACTGCTACAAATGTAGCCTGGCTACTGCTTATACTCATTATACTCATTTAACTCAGGGACTGATCCTTTTATGAGGGTCAGTGTCGAGGCAAAGCCAGCTTTGTACTGACCCTCGTTACTGAACCAGTCCGACGTGAAGTGATTAGCACACACATACAAGCTAACACGAACCGCAGCCGGCACGTTGTTGTTAAAAAATAAAAAAAACGCAACCACTGTGTCTTCTGTTGTTCTGTAGCTGGGACAGAATATAGGCACTGATGTTGACTTTTAAAACCAACAACAGAGTAATTTGCGTGTCTAACTCTGAGCGACGACATTGTGAAACACTGCTATCTCGCTGGACACACCGAACTTCACCTCGGGGATGAATGCCCCCCTCTCAGAAGAAATCTCCTAACATCGGCCAGAGGAGGCCGGCCTATGTAAATGACTCCTTTCATTAAGTAACGACAGGAGCTAATCTGAACAGCATTAAGGAGCGCTGTTTTACCAGTGGGTGGGCTGCAGAGACCACGCAGGAATCACTGGTTTTCCTCATTCTGGGAGTTGGCAGGCTCAGGGAGGACCAGCTTATATATATATATATATATAAAGACCAGAGAAAACGTGTTTTTCATAATATGGGACCTTTAAATAAATCAATATATGGTGTATATCAAACAAAATATAATAGCCTACAAAGACTTCACATACCAGCAGAAATATGCCTCTCAACTCAAGTTTTATTTTTTAAAGAACAAAAGCTGACATTTTTGGTCAACATCACAGGAACTTCAGAGGCACTAACACTAAGGCACTAGAACTAGATGCCAGGGCAGAATCGCTTGTTGACACGACAAGTTGTCCATGATGTGCTTGTGCCATATGAGCACTGCCTTCCTTGGCACAAAGACCCACCCACTCTGTGAAGCATTTCAGTGCTGCCAGGGTAGGCTAATCAGAGGCAGCGTTGGCTTAGCATGTCATGACATAGTTCATGCCTTTTTTCAAAGAAAAATAAAATAAAATTTATATTATATAGGTCTTTTTTTATAAAAAAATATTTCATGTTTTTGGTCAAAATTGTAGTTTGTAAATTGAGTAGTTAAACTAGAAAAAAATTACCCAAAAAGCAGTTGAAATACGCAGCACAAAATATAAATGTAGTTTCCCCAACACTGGGTTTGAAGGGCATACTCACTACCCGCTGGCCCGTATACATTTGCTTAAGAAGAATAAAGTAATAAAGTGTTAATACAGCTATTGTGCTCATTTTTAAAAATAGGTATATGGACATATTTTATTTTTGTTGTCCAGACTTCCTTCAATCTAGATACAATCTAGATACAATCTGTTTATAAGAAAAAGAAGAAGAAAAAAAGATTTTGGGTGTGTAAATGTGGCCTCTGGTGGTTATGATGGAAAGTCCAATGGCCAAACATTCACACAGGATAAATCTAAAGTAAGGGGAGCTTTCACTTAAAAATCTGATTTTGTTTCATTTTGTACTTACACTTTTAAGCAAATATCAACTGCTGCTCACATTATTCATTGCTGTTTCTATCTGCTGCTGTAAGCTAGATAGTTCAGTGAGCCATGCAGCTTGTGGCCCTAAGCTGACTTGAGGTACACAGTGGTGTTATGAAACTGGACGGGCCGGGCTAGGTGGTTAACATGTTAAATTCAGAAGATATTTCTGTAGTGCAGTATAGATGTCTTTGACACTACATCAACAATGTTGTTGATGTGTTTTTTTTGTTTATGTTTCAAACAAAATTCTGGCCATCCTTCTGTGTATCCTACACAATGCACTTTTAAATTTGCCTTTACAACAAGTAACCAGAAACAGGTGTCACCAAAAATTCAATCCTATTGATTATAACTTAATCATACACTGTTCACTAGAAATAGATCATAATTATTGTTTGTTTATTCTTTTTTAATCAATTTATTCAGCATTAAACAGCATGCAGAGGAGAGAGAATGAGAGAGAGGTAGACAGGAATGATGAGGAGGGGAAATGATGCCACGTGGCAGAAGCTGATGGAGACAAAGCCACAGTGTAACAGTGACACTGTGTGCGGTGTCACCTGCTGGGCCACCAGGACGCCCTGACTAAATTAATCTTTAGTCAAATTAACCTCCTCTTTTTGTTGCTAAATCACTTCCACTATGAAGCCTATTCAATAAAATCTGTGTGATTCATCAAGAAAAATCACCTCCTGCCATTTCATTTAGTTCCCCCTGATGTTGGCCTTTTTGCAACAAAAACATCAGTTTCTTCTATTTCTCATGTGACTGTAAGCGGATTACTTGTTCTTGAGCTGAAGGTGGCCTCCCTGTTTTCTGCTCAGAGCAGTGGGAGATGATAGATATGACAGACAGAGATTAGGGGATTATAGTTTCTAGTAGATGAAACAATCGTTAAATGTAAGCATCTGTCAATATGTTTAGGAAGTGGAAAGAAGCAGCAGATCACTAAAAGCATTGGACAGCTGGATTGTGCATACTCTGCTGGTTGCTTTATTTTTTTCCAATCAGGAGGCAATATAAGGGCAGGCAGGTGGTGTCAACAACTGAGCTCTTCATGACACTGTGACGATCGGCCAGAGGCAAAGATTTCTTACTCATTTTTGTCACAATAAAACCTTTGTCTATTTGATCTGCAGTGATATTAGTATGCACTGATGCAGCCAGAAATAGTTTTGCAACAAGGTTTTCATTTGGTGAAGGTGTTTCAGGCCCAGCTGACTTTAGGTGTGGTTTCATTGTTATTCTACCTGGGCCAGGAATCTTTAGAGGGAATGCTAAAAGTTCAGGTCTCATCACAAAGACTAAACAGACAGTGGTCAGTGAGAATGTGTACTTCCTACTCTGGCTTCATGTCAGAACTATCTCCCATATCACATTGTAGTGGTAGTGGTTGAAGTGGTTGGGGGACAACACATGAATTTTCATCTATTTGCTGGTTCATACAGATGGTGTGGCGTGAATGAAGTAAATACTTAGATTTTGCATCATTCGTGCAAGTTGAAAATATTGAACTGAAAACACCAAAAGGTGCTGCATTCTAAAAAAATATGTTGAAAGCACAACATGGCAAACTGAAGCCAAACAAGCTGATGGGATTGACCTGAATATAGCATTCCTTAATAATACTTACACAATGTAGTGTCCAACATTACAAGGTTAACTGAACAATGTTAATTGGCCTGCAAGCTGTAGCCACCCGTTTAGCTATCGCTGTTGAAAGTTTGTCTCATGTAGTTGTCCAGGCGTCTCCATCGCAAAGATGTTCTTGAGAACCATCGGTCAGAACTTTGAAGCTGAACCAGCCATTCAAAAGACCCCTTTCTTTATCCATTTCTGCTCAAGGAGTTGTTTGTTGTTGTTTGTTTCTGCTGCCATCCACAACGTTGCTGCTGCTTCACTTCTTGATTTCCCAAACTACAGGATGGGCCGAGGGTCATAATCACAGAATGTGCATTCTTATCGTTAAAAAGAACGATAACTCTAATGATAACACATCTACTTGTAATGAGACAGGACAAACAAAAAGCCAGCAAGTCAGCAACGAAGGCAGACTGCACGGTAAGTCATGGAAATATGTCTCAGGACAGCATAGCTCTGATTCAGGGGTGCCTTTTGGGGGGGAAAAGTTAGGACAATTCCAAGGGCCCCTGACTGACATATATGTACTTTTTTCACCCAAAATCCAAAGCCACCACCTGTGAGTCTACAGTTGTGGAGATAAATTAGACCTGCATGCAGGACTACAAGGTTTTTTTCACAAATATGGGAATGTCAAAAATATCATTAAAATGCATAGTTTTATATAAAACAGCATCAAATTTCTTTGCCGGACTATACAAGTGCCTAATTAGATTTCTTTTCACGGGGCCCAAAATCCCTGGCGGCGCCCCTGCTCTGATTGATCCTACTTCATTCAGGGAACAAGCATTTTAAAAGTTGACAGGCCTGACAAAGCATGAATTAAGGCTTTTTACAAGATGGCATTATGCTGTTGTTATGTCAGTGTTCTTTTGATCCATTCATTGCAGTCAGATCACAATAAAATTGCTTTGTTTTAAGTTTATATCGAGTGGTTAAACAGATGAATTCAGTTCATGAATGCAGCAAGCTGCCAATTTGGCCATCCTTTTTGCGGCTAGGCCCGCGGATTTAGACAGAAGGCGATAAATTGGGGGTCAGTTTTGGTCCGCTAATTTGACACCTAGGAGGGTACACTTTTTTCCATCTCCATTGCTATGTAAATCCAAGCTGTCAATGTGCAATTGCGTGACATGGGCAGAGGTGTCGATGACATGCAATGTTGTGCGATCCACAGGGGAGTTTTAAAACCAGGAAACAGCTGATCACAGCAGTCAGTCCATCACTTCATCCGCAGACGTCAAGATGAGCAACTGGAAAGCCGCTGAGATCCAGGAGATGCTAGCGTCTCCTCGGTCTCTCGGTCTCTGTGGCTGTCTTCGGTGTCCGCTTGTTGTTGTAGCGTCAAGCTACTCACGGTTGCTACTTAAAAAATAAAAGTCCCCCGCTAAGAACCCAGTTCTAAACTCCAATGGGGTGCAATGTAAAGTTCTTATTTTGAAGACAAATTCGACCTGCTTCACTGTTCACGCCAAACTTCATGCTTCACGTCACATCACATGTTTACGCCTACCCCAGTGGCGGCTTTTTGGAAAAGAAGGAATATTACACCTCCTTTTTAGATAGACAAGGCAGCACATTGCAGCCTTTACTTTGCAGCAAATGTGCCACTTTTTCTATCTAAAAGGGGCTACTGTCTACTTTCTGGTCACAGTTACCACTTATCGATTCTAACACACCTATTAGGAAACTGCCACTCACCGGAGACAGATGGACAAGTGCCAAGCGGCCAACCAAGAACTGGGCACTGGTCAGCCTCAGGTAGTGCTGGAAGTTGCAGTAACCCAGATGGTGAAGTATACCAAGGTGGATGCTGCACTAGTATGGCAGATCAAAAGTAATAATCCTGATGTAACTCCTGTAACACGAGAGAGGAGGGTGATCTATCCGTAGAAAATCTTTGTCACCAATCCTGGCCCTAATATTCTTGGTATCAGTATTTCGGGTTCCCCAAAATTCATTGGACTCAAAACCTAGGGGTTCATTTGGCTACAGGTTTCCCTCATTTCCTAGGTCGTTAAGGAGATTTGCAGTAGCAGACGCTATGAAGAGCAATAAGACCTCAAGCCCACACAACACACATACACAACACAGGGTTATGAAAGATAGGAAAATACTTATATATTGTCAAGAGGCTATGTTCAGTTTTGTGTCCTTGTTACGTCCCTGGTCTAGAGGAACCAGAGACATGACATGGTATGCCTCTCCCCATTCTTTTCACACCCCAAGAAAGTCAGTGTCACAGGGTACTAATACCTAGAGTATCCTTTTATTTAGCTTCAGAGGGAGACAAAGCCAACACAACAAACAAAAGAATCTGTTTCCCTAACTTGCACAAATCAAAATGATTAAAATCTATAATAACAATGATAATAAGATAAAATACAATCTTACCTAACTCCTAAATGAGGAAAAACAAGAGAAAAAGGGTTAAAGAAAAAGGCTTCTCCCTCCTTCCGGGCTACCAAACAGTTTTCTATTAACACATTTACAAATGATCAGATTGTAGCTTATTCACAGGTGTACATCACTAAACACGAGTGCTATTCAAGCAAGACACTGGACCAAGTTGGAAAGTGGAAGAATTGGTGGAGAGGAAGACTGCAGTCAGTCGGTGCTTCAAAAAGTGCTCCTCTCCTCCCTCTGACCAATCCTGTGTCAGCAATCAGGCTGATCAAGCCAATCACCTGCCATCAATCACAAACACACACACACACACACACACGCTCAGAGGAGACTGCTCACACCCTAGGAGGAGGAGGGACAGATCAGCATCCAATATAAACACAATAATGACACAGGGTCATAACACCTCCCCAACTGAAGTTCAAACATTTATCCCCTAATAAATATATGATTTAGTGAACATATGACAGAGCACCGGCCATGACATTGTCTAACCCTTTTTTATAACAGATCTAGTCGAAGTCCTACACTAATAACGACCAGTGTATCAAGCAGTGACTACTGTTCTTCATCTGGTTCAAAAACACTAATGGGTTGTGGTCAGAGAACACGACTGTAGCCAGCGAGCTGGACCTGAGGTACACCTCGAAGTGTTGTAGTGCCAAGAGAAGGGCTAAGGCCTCCTTCTCAATGGTGCTATAGTGTAGCTGATGTTTTTTGAACTTCCTCGAAAAATAACAAATCGGATGATCAACACCACACTCATCCTCCTGCAGGAGCACCGTGCTCGCTCCAAGAGCGCTGGCGTCTACCTCAAGCTTAAAGGGACGCACAAAGTTCGGAGTGGCCAGCACAGGAGCACTGCAGAGGAGAGCTTTGGCGGCCTCGATTGCCGCTTGACATTTCTCTGACCGCTTGAACTAAGTTTTTGGGCTTGCCAAGCTTGTGAGCTGAGCTACTACATCAGATAATTTTTTACAGTAGGCCTAGCCATCCCCAGGAACTGACAGAACTTACAATGCATTTGGGGAGCTGGAAAAACAACGACGGATTGCACTTTTACCCTGACAGGGCAAACCTGACCTTGCCCCACCTGTTTGCCCAGTTATGTGCCGACGGCCTTTCCAAACTCACGCTTTTCCAGGTTAATGGTAAGGGAGGTGGCACACAAATGGTCAAAAATAGCATAAAGATGTAGTAGTTGAAAGGATTATGTGTACTACGGTAATGTTGCACGCTATCCAAGTAAATACGGAATCTGTATGGGCCGCTGGTTGTTCTCTGCGCCTGCGTAAAGAAGGAGTTCCTAGTAAAGTAAAAAGAGACTTCAACTCCGTCTCCGTGTGTCATTCTTGCACTCAAAATACTAACTCAAAAGTTGGAAAGTGGAAGAATTGGTGGAGAGGAAGACTGCAGTCAGTCGGTGCTTCAAAAAGAGACTTCAACTCCGTCTCCGTGTGTCATTCTTGCACTCAAAATACTACAGTGGCGACGAGGAAATAAAGGAATCCACATCGGTGATGCATAAGGAAGATGTTGGATGAGTGTAACTGCTCCTATAAGTGAGTTTTCACCAGTTTTTTGGTTCAGAAGAAACCGAAAGTGCTGGTGGCTGAAACGGCTCTCCAGGCAAAGCAAGGCACTGTGTTTTGAAAGACGACACTGCATGAAAAGTGGGTTTTTTGTCCCCGTAAACGCCCGGAAATCTCCCTAATTTTCGGCAGTTAACGTCAATTTACAGGCTGTGAACGTGGTGTTCGTCTGTGCCGAAAATTGTCGGAAACAAACCATGACGTATGTGGAGCTCCCGGAGGTGCGAACGGCTCTAATTTGCATATGAATAGCAGCGAAACCACGCCTGGCCAGAGAATGTGTGGGCTGGCTTGAATATCCTCACTCAGTATTGGATGAAACCACTACTCATAAACAAGCAAAATCACTCGTGATTGGTCACCCTGGGTCATTATAAATATAAACCCCAGTGAGAATATTTATATATATATGTATATATATATATATATATATATATATAGATATATAGATATAGATATATATATATAGATGTATATATATAAAAATAATCTCACTGGGGTTATATATATATATATATATATATATATATATATATATATAGATATATATGTGTACATATACAGTATATATATATATGTACATATATATATATATATATATTCATTAATTAGTTATATTAATTATTCATTCATTTATATTTATGATATCATGAAGGACATGAATGAATGTATTGAGGAAAGGAACATTTGCCAGGAAGGTGTTGTTTATTGAAAGGAAGAGCTTTATTAGCACAAACACAATCACACCACAACTATGTACAAAGCATATCTAGCCACACAACAAACAGGAAGCTCACAAGAAGCCCAAAATCCTACAGCACCGTGAAGTGTCTGTTTCTGCAGACGTCTGTGGTGCGCTGCCCTGTACTTCGGAATCGCCTCTCATGTGACAGCAGTGTGGCACAGAGCTCGGTGAGCTCCCGGCTGCGAAAGGACGGAGATCGCACAATCCATCCAGACACCCGCCATCTTGTGCCGTCTTCCTCCTCAGACATCAGGTCCATGGCGGCGCACTTCCAAAGGTCCACCTCATCCTCAGCTAGCACTCTGTCTCGCTTCCAGCAGCTGTAAAAACAATCAATAAAGACGATCAGTACTGTGCGATGCACTGCGTATGGACACAACAAGTCTATTATTTAATAGAATAATAGTCACATTGATAAAAAACGGATCTAATCTGATAAATCTTACCCTCTTTCTTCTCGATCGACTCCGAGCTGAACTCCTCACAGCGTCAGCCTGCGATGTAAGATCTGCTTGTTTGTTGTCCTGCGTACTGTCTCGTAATGTCTTACAGGCAGCTGGAAAACAATTTAAGAGAGTGGTATGAATAAAGAAACGTAAGTCACAGTAAAATTAAACGAGGGAGAAAACAGTAACAGTTACTTACACACAATGGCGTCATTATCGGCATCGTGTAAATCTGGACTTGCAGACATAGCTCCAAGCTAATAGGAGGTCACAGCCTTGTTATGAGGCAAGGTTAGTCTGTGAAAACAAAATGCTCGCAGCGATAAATCTCCGTGTCCCTCTGCGGCAGCGAAGCTCCGTCCGTCGGCGACATTCTTTGTGGCGACCCGGCAAAGCTCCTCCCGTCCGCGCAGGCCTCCTCTCGACAATGGTCGGGCCGCTAGCCTAGCTCCTGCTAGCTAGCTTAGCTCCTGCTAGCTAGCTTATCGACTGTGATGGAGAGTCCAACTCACACACTCACAGCACGTCGTCCGACAACAGCTCATAGTCCGTTAAAAAACACGACACTGACGACACACACAGTCCACTGTCAGCTGCTCGATGCCATTAACTCTCCGCTCCTTCTTCCTCGTCACTGACGCTCCGGTCTACCCGAAAGTGTAAAAACTCTTAAAGGTCATGAACTCTCACACGTAATAAGAATTACTTTTCAACTGCTTTTAAAACATTCAGAACCCATGAAAATATAGAAATACTTTTTTTTTTACATTTTAATATCTTGGTTAACTCAAAATATTTCATGCAAATTTTAACTTCTTAACAACTGGCGTTTTAACTTTAACTTGTTACCAGGAGAGAGAGAGAGAGAAAAAAAAGAATAAATAATCTTTTTTACATAACATTGGCCATTGCTAATGACATACACAGTAATTAATCTAGCATACTTTCATTAAATAAATCAATTCAAGCTAAAATATAAGGGTCTATAATTAGGCTACTGAGCCTCATCTATTTATAACAGAGATTTTCTTAAAATGAAGTTAACACCTTTTAGAAAAAGGTCACCTGGGGTAAAACTCCCCCTGCTACCCTGATTTGCATTTGTATAGCTCACAGCATTTTCATTTACATGTTAAAGCCTCCCCTAGAATCAGGGGGAGGGGGGTCAGGGGGGGACAACTGCCAAGCAAGGCCCACGTCAATTTCCGACAATTCATGGCAGTTTTCGGTGTTGCCTGCAAATTGCAGTCGCAAACCTGAAATTCCACGTCAATCTACAGTGCCGCATACTGACGAAAATCCCACTTTTCATGCAGTGCCAAGAGCGCCCTCCTGTGGTGAGTGATTGTAATGGGAAAACAAAATCTGCAAAGCAAAAGGAAAGAAAAGAAGAGGAAGAAACGGAGATTAACTGAAGAAGGAAACCAAAGGAAGAAATGGTTAAATGATGTGAAATTATAAGTTCTAAAGGCAGTTAATAAGGAAACAACTGTAAAGGCCCCCACACACCGCCCAGACGTCCAACTACCTTATCCGACCACTCTCCGACCACTCCGTTGCCTCTTGTCTGACCCGTTCGGCAGAAAAGTTGCATTGAACACACCGCTTCGACGTGCTGCCTACTCCACAGTAGCGTGTACGTTCTGCGCTTGCGCGAGATGCAATAAGCGGGTGGCGCTTGTGTTGTGAGTTGTAAACGAGAAGCTTATGCACGCAACTCTCTTTACTTTCGATCAAAATGAAACTTAACTATTTCCGATAAAAAACAGCTGCATACTAAACATGCAGCAAAGCATTACCAAACTAACACAAATTCATTCGTCCTGAACGGAAAATAACAACTAGTCTGGTGCCACTACTGCAAAACATGAAAACAGGGAATGATGGAACGGAGTGCATAGAAAAACAAAGCGCACACAGTATTCCGTCCCTCCCACACACCGCGCTGATTCGCCAGCACACCGCCAATCAGAACGGCCATTCAGCTGGCACACAACCAATTAGAGGATCCAATGGCTCAGACGTCCGACGGCCCTCCTCCTCAGACTTCGCATGCTCAGTCGGATCCGACAACGTCCGCGCAGCTCCGAAAGCTTCCGACAGAGCTGAACACACCAAACATATTTGTTCCCGACCTCGTCCGAGTCTCTCCAAACGCTTCAGACGTCCAACGGTTGGGCTGGTGTGTTCCTGCCTTAATGGCGTATATTGGAAAAGTTCCAGAATTTGACAGAACAAAAGAAGATTTTGATTCATATTTGGAGCGGTTTGAAAGATGGCTGGCAGCAAATGAAGCTGATCAAGAGAAGACAGCGGATGTATTCATCAGTGTGCTGGGTCCAACAGAGTATGGACTGCTGAAGAATTTGATTGCACCACAAAAGTGACGGATGTGGACCATGCTGACCTCACGAAAGCTCTGTCACTGCATTTCAAGCCAAAGCCTATTCTGATTGCAGAACGCTTCAGATTTTATAAGAGACAGCAACAACAAGATAAAACAGTCTCTGACTATATCCTTGCACTGAAGAAATTGGCAAGCACTTGTGAATTTGGACAATTTCTGAACGATGCTCTCAGAGACCAGTTTGTTTGTGGCCTCTCGGGGGAGCAGTATCACAAAAGACTACTATCTGAGAAAGACCTGACGTTCACAAAGGCTTGTGATATTGCACTTGCTTTGGAATTGGCCTACGGGGACACAAAAGAATTGAGAGAACATACTGAGAAGCCAAACGGTGCAGTTAACAAAGTATTCAATTCTTCAAGTGACAGACGCCATTTCAAGAAAGGTCAAAGTTCACGTTACAACCGGCAGGATGATTCAAGAGGGAAACACTAGTCTTCAGACAAAAGGCAGAAGTGCTATAGATGTGGCAAAGATAACCATCAGCCAGCTGAATGCTACTATCGCACTGAAACATGCCATGGATGTGGAAAAGTTGGACCTTTGAAAAGAGTCTGCAAGAAAATAAAACAGAGTGACAAGGCTCAAATGGTGACAGCATCCGGAGACACGGATGACTCAGAGTACGGTAATGGGGATGCACTGGACCTGTTTACAGTATACACTGCACAAGGAAAGGAAAATGGCATTTTCGTCAACATGGAGTTATCAGGGAAACTAGTGGATACGGGTGCCTCTGTCTCTTTGATTCCAGAGTCCCTCTATCGAGAGCAATTGAAGAACTGTCCACTAAAGCCAGCTGCCATTCACCTGTCGTCATACACAGGAGACACCATACCCGTGCTGGGAAAGATCCTGGTGCCTGTGAAGTATGGGGAACAAGAGTGGGAGCTGCCACTTCTGGTGGTTAAAGGCTGTAAACCACCATTACTGGGAAGAAATTGGTTGCAGATAGGGTTGCCAACCGTCCCTTGAAAAACGGAATCGTCCCGTATTTAGAAACAAAGTTACGCGTCCCGTATTGAGCTTAAAAGGGACGCACTTTGTCCCGTATTTCCTTGAGAATCAAAATGGTCTTTAAAATGTCAATGGAATCAATGAATGACGGCGTTTTATATGAAAATATACGATCCTGAATCAGAGCAATATGTCACTATAAACACGCACAAGGGCCTCTTCAGATACCACTGCCTAGCCTATGGTGTTTCAACAGCTCCATCAGTGTTTCAACACACAATGGACCAGATTCTTCATGGGATGGAGAATGTTGTGTGCTTCATGGATGACATTCTTGTCTCTGCACCTATAAAAGAAAAACACTTGGCAATATTAGATGAAGTCATGGAAAGACTGGAAAAGCAAGGAATAAAAATCAAGCAATCAAAGTGTGCGTTCCTGCAAGACTCAGTGGAGTACCTTGGGTACAGAATTGATGCACAGGGACTTCACCCAACAGCAGACAAGGTAGAAGCCATAGTAAATGCACCGGCTCCACAGAATGTTACGGAGTTAAGATCATTCCTGGGATTGCTTAATTACTATGGCAAGTTTGTGGCAAATCTGTCTACGTTACTGCACCCACTTCACCAGCTGCTACAAGCAGACACACCATGGAAATGGTCCCAGCAATGTGAAGACACATTCAAGGCCTGCAAACAGCATCTCCTGAACAGTAAGTGTCTTGCACACTATGATCCAGAGAAGCCACTTAGGCTTGCGTGTGACGCCAGTCCGTACGGTGATTTCACATGTGCTACCCTCTGGTGAAGAGCAACCCATTGCTTTTGCCTCAAGAACTCTTTCATCAAGTGAGCGAAATTATGCTCAAATTGAAAAAGAAGCATTGAGCATAATATTCGGCGTCAAGAAATTCCATAAGTACCTTTATGGAAGGAAGTTTGTGCTTTTGACTGACCACAAACCACTTTTGACCATACTTGGCCCTAAATCAGCTGTTCCAACTCTTGCCGCACTCCGCATGCAACACTGGGCTTTAATCTTATTGGCATATGATTATGACATTCAGTACAGACGGTCCAGTGACCATGCTAATGCTGATGCATTGTCACGTCTTCCATGCCAGCGTGACACTGATGAAAGCACGGATGAGAGTGAAGTATTCTGTGTGTCACACATTGATGAGTTGCCTGTCTCTGCGAAGGGTCATCATACCACCGAAATTCAGGCGGCGACTGTTGTCAGATGTGCATGATGGACATCCAGGAATAACACGGATGAAGGCTTTAGCCAGAAGTTTCGTGTGGTGGCCTGGACTAGATGAAGAGATAGAAAACTATGTGAGTCAGTGTGCAGTGTGTGAGACCACATTGAACAGACCTGCGGCAGCACCTCTCCATCCTTGGTCATGGGCCACAACATCCTGGGAACGGATTCATGTGGACTTTGCTGAAATCAACAAGCAGCATTACCTAGTGGTAGTTGATGTTTATTCAAAATGGATAGAAGTCCTGCCTACACAGCTCACAACAACAGAAAAGACTGCACATCTTCTCAGGAACCTCTTTGCATCATATGGACTGCCAAAGGTGCTTGTGTCTGACAATGGCCCTCCTTTTACATCAACAGAGCTTGAACAGTTTCTTAAGACGAATGGAGTCCGCCATGTTCTCACACCACCCTACCATCCTGCGTCTAATGGAGCAGCGGAACGAGCTGTGCAGACATTCAAGAAAGCCTGGACTCGACTGGAAGCACAGTCTGTGTCACCCCATCAACGGCTTGCTCGGTTCCTGTTCACATATAGGAACACCCCTCACACAGTCACTGAACGCACCACAGCTGAATTGTTCCTGAAGAGACAACCACGCACTCGCCTGTCATTACTGAAGCCGGACATGTCTGAAGTGGTGGTCAAACATCAGCTGCATCAGAGGAAGGCTCATGACAAGTGGGCAAAGCCTCTCCGGATGTTTAATCTGGGAGAGAGGGTGTTGGTTCAAGATTTCAGACATCCTAAGAAACTGTGGATTGCAGGGACAATTTTGAAACAAAGAGGACCTCTGACCTATGATGTGCAAATAGGTCAACGTCAAGTCAGGGTGCATGTGGATCACCTTTGTGCATCTAAAGCTTCAGCATCTTCAAGCAGAATGGATGACGGTGATTTCCTGGATTACCCAGCAAGTTCTGAGGAACAAGCAGGAATCACAGAGCAAGAAGATGCAGCTGCTCAAGCTCAACCTGAGTGGCGTTATCCGGAAAGGCGGCGAACAGCACCAAAGAGACTGAATCTCTAAATGTTCATGTAGAGATAGTGAGTTATAAATTTAGCAAGTGAGTTCAGACTGCTTACTGATATGATTATAAGTTTTGGGGTATTTACTAAAAGCTGAGCCCTTATATAACGTTCAAGGAATGGTCATTGAAATGTAGTATGTAGTCTGGTTACCGAGGTTATCTAAGTTATAATCTAAGGGGAAGGAGTGTAGTAGTTGAAAGGATTATGTGTACTACGGTAATGTTGCACGCTATCCAAGTAAATACGGTATCTGTATGGGCCGCTGGTTGTTCTCTGCACCTGCGTAAAGAAGGAGTTCCTAGTAAAGTAATAAGAGACTTCGACTCCGTCTCCGTGTGTCATTCTTGCACTCAAAATACTACAAAAGAGTTATCACTAGAGGTGGGAAAAAAAATCGATATTGCAATATATTGTTGCGCTCTCTGTCGCAATAAATAATTGGTACACTGACGGCAAATATCGATATTTTATTACAACACACATTATGGATTTACCGCGTTGTCACCGTCAGTACTTAATCTCTCCTGTCCTGTTTGTGGGGGCACTAATCCCCTAAATGAGGGTAAAGGAGGCGTAAGCAGTGGCTGGTGAAGAAGACGAGTTAACAACAGAAGAAGAACAGATGCAAGAATGGCGGAAAATACGAACAACAAAAAACAAATCAAAGACCCACCCGCAAGTTTCCACTCTAAAGTGTGGACCCACTTTGGCTTTTACGAGACATATGACGGGAGAACACTGGATAAAGAAAATACAATATGCAAGAACTGTTTTGCGAAGGTAAAGGAGAGAAGGAGAGAGACGGTCGTTGTCGTCGGGGGGTGGGGGGGGGGGCAGACGCTCGTCACCGTCAGCCGGGGGATGGACGGTCATCACCATCAGCCGGGGGGCGCTTCTTTAACGAGAAGAATGCGGCAGCCCACAAACACCCGCTATAAGGCAGCTAACATTGAAAATGAGAATAGTGGTGCTGAGCTAGCAGTATAGCGGCGCAGCGCCACTGTTCCACCGTCTTGGGAGAACCCTGCCATGTCTTATGTAAACCAGGACAGTGCTTTCTGATACTGAAAAGTCAGTAGCAACTTGTTTCATGTAAACTTGGGCCCGTTTTAGTTTAACAATAGCTAAAAAAGATAAGAATTACATAAAAATTAAATGAAATATTGGGCACATTTCAGTATGCAACCAATTATGTGCAGAGTTATGTTCACCCATCCAGTACCTGGAAAGTAGGAACATTAAAGTGCTTTGGGTCAACCTGGACACATCAAGGCATATTAAATTTATAGGAAAGAAAATAAAATAAATGGAATAAATGCATAAGACGTTTTCCTTTTTATGGGTATTTTTTCTTTTTCGGTCACATATTGTGATATATCGTTGATGAAATTTCTTGCAATATATCGAATATTGCAGATATCGTGTATCGTGATATTATCATTATCGTGGGCCAAATATTGTCACAGTATCGAATCGTGAGTTACCCGTATTGTCCCACCCCTAGTTATTACATGTTTGGTCCAAGTAGATGAGTATGCCACAAGGTCATCAAAATAGACTTCACAGTCACGCCACACAGTACAGTACTCATCAGTCGCTGGAAGGTGGCAGGTGCACTTTTCAGCCCATATGGCATGGCAATGTATTGTAAAAAATTATCAGGAGTGACATAGGCACTAATCTCAGATGCACAGCGAGTTAGTGGGACCTGCCAGCACCCTTTAGGTCTAATTTTGTTGTGTACTTGGCAGACCCACATGATCAATGAGGTCATCCATGAGCGGTAACAGGAAGGAGTCTGGCTTGGTAACGGCGTTAACCTTACAGTAATCATTACAGAAATGCAGGGTCTGGTCGGACTTTGTGACAAGTATCGAAGGGGAGCTCCAGGAGCTACTGCTCAGGACAGCAAAACAATGATCAAGAAGGTACTGTACTTCTTTTTGCATCATGGCACATTAAGTTGGATGGACACAATAAGCAGACTGTTTAAGGGGTTTGTGATTTTCCACCTCAATATCATTCTTGATCATATTAGTTTGGGTGGGAATGTCGCCAATGAGAGTTGGGAAGTCTTGAATGAGACCACTAATATTGGACCTAGCGGAGTCGGACAGATGTTCAAGGTATACATCTAAATTACGCATGTTTGTACACCCGAAGCACACGAGGTCTGGACCATCAGGAGGTTAAATCAAGTCTTTAAAAACTTTCATACCCCCGTGAAGTGGCCCTAATTGGTTCGTGAAGGGTCTGGGACAGGTTTGTGCTAGGACATGGAAGAGTCGGTGACAGAAATGAGATTCCCCGGTATGACGTATTATATTCGGGACGGAATTGTAAAGCCAGTTGAGGTTACGGAGGAGGGGGGGTCACTTATCAACTCCTTCTTTGCCTCCTCTTTCAGCGGGATTCTTTTTCTTTTGCAGTGTAGTTTCCATTGTTAGTCCAGTTGTTTCACCATAGCTGAGGATAAGGACCAGAGAAAAGAATGCCTTGGTCCTGTCTGTCTGTCTCTTTTCCTGATTCAACTTTAACTGAATGACATGGTGTAAGCAAGGCTTCCCCACAGATTTCCTTTGCACCGATGGCACTTTCTAGGTTTTAGAAGCATTAGCTACGTGGGCTGGGCAATAATAGTAATGTTAGAAGGCTAGTATCCACTTTATTAAGACCTGGGTATCCATGAAAGAAAAACTCTATCAATTGCTCCAAGAAGGAGCAATTGATAGAGCTTTTCTTAGGGGACTAGGATACAGTAAATAGGGACCCAATCTTTATACAGGTTGTGAAGTATTTCTGCAGCCACTACACTGTGTGATCAGGATTTACTTCAGAATGATATGCTAAACATAAAAGTTGTTTATTGCCAGTATAAGTTAAAACATTTTTAACTTGTGCAGAGTCTACTATTCTGTAAAGCAAAATGACCCGTAATGGCTGGTGGACAGACAGGTCATGTTGTTTTGGATTTATTTTTTTTTGCTTTTCAGTCAGAAAACAACGACAGGTAAAACAAGGTATTTGATAAACTCATGATAACAGCAACACTGAAGTAATACAGTCAATGTTAGAGAGTAAATCAAACACAATGCTGAGCAACAGCCAGCTCTCAGGGCCACAGACATCAGTGATCTGCGCTGTTATCAAATATTCTTTTATCAAGCTGCTGTTTACAAGGGCTGAGCTCATGAAACACTTTAGAGTCTTATTATTCAACTTCAGCGAACACCTCTGCTCAAAGCGCCGGTCAATGTCACAGAATTAAAAAAAGGTATTGTCTTGACAATCTTACTTGTATCTCATGTACTGCACTTTGCCAAGGTTGCATTGTGTCTGCTGTGGAATGACGAATAACTTAGCTGCTCACAGCTTCACCTCTCTGCAGGTGAAGTGGCTCTCCACTTTGAGCAAACAGGGACCTTGTTTTAAATTATGGTTATACAGAATATGGGCAAAGAAAACAAATTCCACACTCGGATGTACATGCTGCTACTGGATCTGACATACTTCCCTGCTTCATTGGGTCCTCATTACAAAAACGTTGAAGCACTGCAGCATCCTGCCATAGCAGCAGTGTAAAGAAGAAAATAAAAGATGCATGCCTCTCTCTGGTGGGCTAACAAGCAAAGGCAGCACTCACCTGGGGATATAAAAAAGTAAATTATTGAATACACGATTGCACAATGTGACTGAGCAAACAAACATCGGATAATCATTGCTGCTCTGAGGACGCCAGAGTCAACAAGACTTATGTCAATTATTGCTGGCATGAGGTTCAGCAGAACAGAACTGAGATGATAGTTTGGCCAATTGTCAGGGGTAAATTACGCCGCCTCATAATTGCTCGTGGTATGAGCTTTAATGTTTTTTAACAGGGCTGTTTTTAATCATTAAACCACAAATAAATCATGAGGAGCATAATTGAATCGCTCATACTTTATGTCATTACTGTTATTGGTGATGTGCGATAATCAACTCTCAGCCCCACAGTGGTTGTTAGTCTAGAGGTTTAGGAGAGAAAATTGGAAAATGTGTGACTTGTCGAGTGAAGTACTTATTTTTTAGTCATCGGAGTGTTGAAAAGTGTTCCAATAGGCGTGATTATCTCAGGAGCTCATTGTGTGTGGTGTAATGGAGCTCAGTCCCAGGGTCCCAACATGCCGTTTCTGGTATTTAGTCCAGTCCTCCAATAGTGTTCTAAAAAGCCTTTGTTTCAAGACACGATCATCTTGCTGATCTTGTTAATTGAAAATCTAGTAAAGATTTCAGACAATCAAAGCAAAAAGTGAAGTTACTCCTTAATGCCAAGCGGATGTAGCTGCATTGTGTTCTGGGTTTGTTGTGGAGATGATTAAAAGCCACTCTAGCCAGCATGCCAAGGTTCACACACAAATCCGCCTTTCTCTGCTTCACTACTTTTAGGCCTATATTTATGATCAGTTGACAGAAAATAATACTTAAAGGGATAGTTTAGGTTTTTGAAGTGGGGGTCATATAAAGGTTCACCTAAAAAAATCTATAACAGTTCAAGTGTACGTTGTATAGCGAAAATACACACCGCTTTACATCGCTGTCAGACCGTCCTTTTTTTGGCACTACATTTTCTCAACCGTAGAACCTCCATATCCCTACGCATTAGCGCAA
Source organism: Sparus aurata (assembly GCF_900880675.1). Taxonomy (NCBI): domain Eukaryota; kingdom Metazoa; phylum Chordata; class Actinopteri; order Spariformes; family Sparidae; genus Sparus; species Sparus aurata. The sequence goes on from NC_044208.1 coordinate 3,110,171, forward strand.
CGGGGCCTCACACTGTATTTCCCCGCTCACAGATCACCTGTTAATGCATTACGCTAATGCGTAGGGATACGAAGGTTCTACGGTTGAGAAAATGTAGTGCCAAAAGATGTAAAGCGGTGTGAATTTTCTCTATACAACGTACACTTGAACTCATATAGATTTTTTGAGGTGAGCCTTGTTTTAGGTGCTTAAAATTCGCTTTTTCTCTGGACTCCGTTCACTGCAGTACAAAGCCGAGCGTCTGGGCTGGAGCGGCTCTCTGCTTCTCCAAACTGAGGCTGCGCTGATCAGTGATTACGGTAGTTAACAGATCAACTATAGATATGTACTTTACCCACTTCGAAAAACCCGAACTATCACTTTGACAACGTGTTTAAAGGAACAGTTTAACTTAAAATTTAAATTCAGGTATCATTTACTCTGGAAAGTTGGGTGAAATTTGGTAATCCACAAAACATTTCTGGAGCTTGCATAAAAACAACCACACAACATAAAACTGAACACAGAATGGCTTCATACATTTCATCTGGTGTAATCCAAATCTCTGTAAACTCCAGGACCCCAAATTGATTAGAAAGGATGTTATTTACACCCTTGACACATGGTCAAGCTTGTGATCAGCACTGAAGATTTTGGCTTTTAAAAAGGCACTGAACTAATTAAATAAGTATTAAACTCTTCCCAAGCTTAGCAGATCAGAGTGAAGAGAGCTTGGTGTTGGCACTCAGCTGCCTGAATCTGGAACAGGTAGATAATGACCAATGAAAGGAAAATGATGAGGCCAGTCAATCAAAGATAATCTACTGGCCATCAGTCACCACAAGCAGGACTCCAGCCCACCAGCAGAAGTGTTGGGGAACACCCAGCTGGGTATTTATTATATATTTTCTATACACAACTCTAAAGCTCTTTCTTCTAAGAAACATATTAATTGTACATTACGTCATTTTTTTGCATCCACTTCCACTCCAGAATTTCTATCTTTTCTTAAATAATCTTTAATAAAATTGAATAATCCTATTATGATTATTATTATTCATCAATATACTTCAAATAACACATTTTTCTGTTCTATGTGACAACCTAATTGGCAGTTCAACTGGATTCTGATTCAACACCCTGGACAGCGTTCTCAACACTAAGACCTGAACAACCATGCAAACCCCAATGTCACAATTTAATTGTCCAGTATGTTGACAAAGAGGGCTGATATATCACAGACAGTATCAGATTTTGCTTGAGTCATATTTGCTTTGGTACTGATTATGCTAATAGCTGTTGAGAAATGCATGTGTTTACCTGTTTATTCTATTACTGAATGAGACTGGATGCATTGCAGGGCAAAAGTACACAGTGAGACACACTTCATTCTGTTTGCTCAGTAATGATGATCATCACTGTACTTTAGAAAAATCCTATTTAGTTACAGATTTAAATTCTCTGTAATGCTCGTGCTGACTCTCGGCGAATACAAAGACAACAAAAGCTCCCTTGAAATGGCAAGATTTGGTGGATGTTTGTTGGAAACACATTATAGCTGGAAAAAGATCCGTTTACCCAAAGACCATAAACATTGATGTTGCAGCCGTAAACCTTCGGTATTTAGTATCAGCCATTTCTGCTGAACCTTGACTTTTTTCCCTTGGAATCTGCAAAGCTGCTTGGCGCATTTTGAAAGTGCATGAATAGATGCTAGAGCAATTAAACACTGTGAGATGAAATCATCCCCGCTCAAATGTTCTGCTCTATTCCCTTGTCAAGGAAACATGGCCTCTCCACAGTAATCCAGCGTTAATAGGACGGGTTCAACCAGAGTGTCAAGAGCAGCCAAAAGCGGGGGATTTTCAAAGCTGTCTCACAACTAACCCAGTTCCAAAAACCACTCTCCAAGCATTGGGATAATGAAGCTTATACTCCAGCCAGAAAGTATGGCACTGTAGCACATAGAGCACAACAAATGCATACACTTATTGCTATGTTATAATTAGTATGCTTGGGGTTCAAGGAAAGTGTTGTTTTCATGTAGTGGATAAGGGAAGACACTGTTACACTCAGTGTATGACAAGCTGTTTCGACTATGGCCTTGGAGTTGGACTGTGTGTATGTGTGTATGTGTGTGTAAGACAGCCTGTTAACCCTGCATTGAGAAAATCCTTTCGGCTTCCTTCCTTCATAGAAACTTTGGAGCACAGTTTCTTCTTTGAGTTCCCATGAAACGGCCTGTGGAGTACTATTTGCTTCAGCGTAGTTAGGTGCCTCCTGTAGAAACAGGCAGCTAGGGAGGGACTTCTTGCGGATATTGATTGGTGTTAACAGTAGCACTGGAGCTAGACCGACTGGCAGCTCTCAGTGAACATGGCCAGACTGGGACAGAATAACACAGCCTCTGGGAAGAAGCCAGTTTGTCAAAAGGGAATAAAGTACCAAGGTGGATTTCTAGCTAGGTATGACTCCTGACACCCTAGGTTAATTAAGCAAGTAGGATCTCTAACGGCTACATTAAGCAGTGGTATCAGTAGCCATGTTCTTATCAACAGTTCCAGCACTTTTTATTTTTTAAATGAGATACTGTTAGACATCTATCTAGCCACTAAGGAGATAATAAATTGTCCAACAGTTTCACAAACAAGGCCAAATCCTGTCCAAATAATGACGCACAAATGGCATAACTCACTGAAATCCCCCTTTACAGTTCCAGCAAGATAAACATATTCATAAAGTAACACTCATCACCGGGAAGTGCTGTTGAGAGGCTGAACCTACATGATCTAACAAACAAACAGCAGTGGTGGTAAGCATCACATAATTATGACATGAGCATGAATATACACCAGGTAAGTTTCAAACAAGGTAAGTATTAGAGTATTAATGTAACATATCTAATCTTCCCGGATATAATGTATTGACATTAGAAGGGCTTGTCCAGTTAAAGGACTGAATGCACACATACATAAACATAAATTATTGTTACATTGAGAAATTAAAAATAGTTTCCTTGAAATGGATGGCAACAAATGTATAAATATAAGGCTAGCTAAATCTTATAACCAACAGAGATTATTAGCATACATGATGTCAAAATGTGCTAATTTCAAAGCTTCATCCTAAACTCACACCTCTATTAACATGCAATGCCTTCTCAAGAGATCAGATGCCAATTTTAGGTAACTCTTACGCACTTCCTGTCACACAGGAAATACAAAGTCAATGTCCAAACACGGCACTATGTTAATTGACCAGCAGGAGTTGCTAAAGGCGAGTTGCTAAAAATGAATAACTGCCACAGCCAAAACAAAGAAAGTGTTTATAAATAATAAATAATTAGTGTGCAAAAATGAACAAAGCATAACTAGAATGGCACTCAGTAGAGTGCATACCATGATTTAAGATCACCAGATCTATGCATCAAATTGTACTCACTAATATATACCAGCAACCTCAACACATGTGATTTATTCTGACTAGATCCAAGCATTATTCCCTGAGAAACTAATCAAAATGGTAAAATGGTCTTTTCTGGTGAAGAAATGGAGTCAGTATATGTAGGCACTGTGATGAAGCACCAGCTTCCTCACTAGTTGCTAAACCTTTTTTGTTCAGAAAGGTGGACATACACTCAGATAGTTTTCTGTTTCCTTTATTTGAATTATTTTTCCAATAATAATTGATAAATACAAAGAATTGTACTTTAAGAAGGGGGACATACAGACATGCTGTAATCAAAGCAATAGCCTGTCAGAGTTCGAGTCCTTTCTGGTAGCCATCCTGTGCTGGTGCTGAAAGAGGAAGCCCACCTCAACAGTAATCTTTTTATGCTGGGTATGAGTAGGCGTGTTCTCAGATTTGATTGGATAGTGGATGTGTGATGAAATGATGGCAAATTAAGATAATACTGAATGATGTACTAGTGATGTGTTTCTTTCAGCAAGTTAAAGAAAACAATGTATGTTTGTTATAAACCTTGTCAACTCTCCATTATAGAGATCTGTCCCGATAGGCCAGTTTGAACTTGAAAGGCAGACTTTCATGCTGTATAAGTGAGTGGAATGGGAGAGAATGGGCTTGTTTTAGGGAAGAGTAGCAAAACTGTCTCAAGCTGCGTACGTTGTTTTTCTTTGTTTAATTTTTTGTGAGACTATAGATAAAAGTCTGCCTATTTTTTCTGCACAACTCCCTGCCAGCGTGATGTTTTATCTTCCAACATGCTATCCTGCACTTCACCTTATGATGGGCACCTATGTACCAAGACACTACTGCTAGCCTGTTGTTAACTAAAATTACTTATTTGTGGACATGAAGTCATTAGTGAACAGGAATGTAATAATTAGAGAGCATTATTTACTTCAATTGAGAATGAGAAAAAAAAGAATAATCCCTCCACATAGACAACCTATTAAACAAACCATAAATCATTGCCTTCTTTAAACAAGTAGGAATCCATTGTTTCACCAGCAACACTTTCCACACTTTCGGTCATTGACCGTTCCTTTCTCTGTTCTTGTCACACTGCACGTCTGGCAACCAAATCTTCTGCCATGAAAGTGACATCTGATTAGCTCCTCGTCACATTGTTCCAATGTGAGCGACGTTACTGCAAGACACTGGACTGACAAAAAGGACAGACGTGTCCATCCACCCCAAGCTATTACAGACACAACAATTAAGGTTGGGAATTAATCAGTGTATAGGCAGCAGGGTACTTTTGATAATTTGTGTATGAGGGGGTACCATTCGAATTTTCACTGAAATAAATTAACACTATTTGACCTCAATCTTCTTAACTTCACTTGAGTTAGGAAACACTTTAATCACTTCAATTAATTGGTTTCTAACTATGTTCATAATGAGAAGAATGTAGAGACTTAATGGAGTGAAGGGCTTGAACTGGGCCACTTCCAACAGGGTTTTAGCTTTACATGAATCACAGACAGGAGGGCAGCCTTTCCTGACCAGCACACTGATTTCCTCATAATAATAATTTCCTAGATAATGCTCTTTCATGAACATTTTCAGAATGACTTCATACAGTGCAACAGATTTATCTGAAATTCCTTGCACTTTGACACTTTTTTCTTCTTCTTAACTTAATTCTTCATGAAACATTATTGAAAAAATATATGCATTTGATCAACTCAGTGCTTGCTCATTTACTGGACTTAAAGGAGATTTTGTGACAGCCAGCTTTGAGGTTGTAGATTACAGTCAACAAAATACCCCTCGCCTCTTCCTCCCCCACCAAGGGCAGTAGACACTAGGAAAGTTAAGAAAACAAAAGACCACCTCAAGAGTCAGTGTTTGTTTTGTCTCTTCTGGGCTACTGTTGAAAACATGGTGGTGCAACATGGTGGACATTGTATACCTAAACACTGGACCTTGAAAAGACATTTTGACAAAATACAGTGATTATAACAGTTATTTCACTGCAGGTCAGCTGCTAAGTTCAATGTTAAGTAATAAACCAACAATGATTACTTAAAGCTGGGTATATACAGTACTAGTGTTAGCTTCTAGTTTGCTACATTACACACTCTTTTAGTCTAATAAATAAATAAATTGACAGCTCTGTTAAATGCCACAACCACATAAACAATAGCTAAATAGCTATCACGAACAGACCTCAGTCCAACAGTTACTCTGTACTGCTTTAGGTGTGTGCTTTGTGCTAAGTTGGCTAATTGCTGAATGACAGGCTCAGCGGCCCCGTGGTGTAAGTGAACTGTTACTGTGTTCTCCGCTACTGTGAGCACATCGTTTTCCTAACTAACCGTATCCAACTAGTGTTACCTCATGTCTCACATGTAAGAAAAGACTTAACATTCTGATAATGAACATGACTTTTGTTAGTGCTCACTGTTTACAAGCTATTATGTTAAATCAGGAACATTTGTCTGCACTCCGTTCTTATGCAACTGACTTGCTAATAGCTTTAGCAACACATCTTTCTACCCTTGTGAAAGACTTGAGTCATGCGCAATGGCAACACACTCAAAGAGCATGCAGGCAGGCAAGTATGTAGGTAGACAGAAACATAACAAAATAAAACAGGCCTCTGATGGACTTATTAGAGCCCTGCAACATCCACACTTACTGGATTTTATTTCTCTTTTTGAGTATTTGATATAATGATTGATCTTGTAATCTTAATACATTTTCAACAAACCAATTAAATGATAAATAAATAAATGAATAATGCTTCTTGAATAACATCCCTAGCTTTGAGGTGGTTCAGCACATTCCTCTATCATTCAATCTGGGATTTCAACTAACTGTAACTTTTAGGACTCCATTGCCAGGTAGGCACATTATTCTGTGTTGTTTTCATTGCCTGTCTGGTTTATTACTTTGGTGATTTTGCTGAGGATGTGCCATTCAGTGGCACACTGCAAGTTTGGTGTCAAGACTGGCTGCACTTCATGCTGTCTGCCTGCTCAGGGCAGATAAACAGCACAGTCCATGTTCTGACACTTTCATCACTATAATTGGTACTACCACCTACATACCTCTCCAAAATGACAAAACCCCCACTTCCGGAGCAGTTTCCACACCTCTGTGTCATCATTCAGGTATGGGACAATACGGATGAGGACCCATATGCCCACACTCAGTTGAAACAAGTGGAAGAAAATACATCTCCATGTCCGTCGCCAAAAATATCCTCCAATTTAGAAAATGAAATACAGTGTTTATATCTGCTTTTTATAGCAGCCCCTAGACGTCCTATCAATGTAATAAGTTGTGTGTCCAGTCCCTTTTATGGGGCATCAGTCCCAGGGTTATGGCTTGGATAGGTTTAAACCCCCAAACTACTTGGTTTGGGAAAGATACATGTTTGGGTTGGAATTAACACTTTGTCAAGCTTGGTTCAATTAAAAACACTTGTTTTAGATTAAGTAGATGATGTGGTGATAGTTAAAAGAAATCAATGTTGGCTGTTGGTTAGAATGGGATACAAACAGCAGTTTCCTGGTTAGAGTGCAATATTTGAGGTCACATGACTTCCATGATTGTTTTGCCGCTTTAATGTAAACACATTTTGTTTCAGAACACCTTTTGGAATGTGTGATAGTGAGGTTGATTTTTGGGAGGACAGTCTAGTCTTTATGAAGTAAATGTAGTCATTTCCATGTGTCAAAAGCGGTTTGAGTGGACTGCCTGTGTGCAGTCAAACATACCATATAACCACACGTGTATGTTAGGTATGAGCAGAGTTTAACCCATTTGGCCTTTCGAGAGAGCTGGACAACTATGATAGAACTAATAATCTCAATATACGTCAAGCAAACCAGGTCTTACTGCTTATCTTTTCATGACATTAAAGGCAAAATTGTACAACTGCTCCAAATGGCCACATTTGAAACACTAATGTGAAGACACAGGCTTTGATTCCACTGTCAAAGTAGGTACCTTGTGTGGCGGCCTCTGCCATCAGTAAGAGCTGGCGATTCATCCAGGGTGTACCCTGCCTTCGCCCATAGAGAAACTGGGATTGGCTTGAAGACCCCTTGAAGAAGGGGGATAAAATGCAGTAACACCCCCCGCGACCCTCACGGATAAGCGGAAGAAAATGAGATGAGAGAATTTATGTTTCCGCAAAACACAGATATGTTGAAACTTACCCTTTCTTTCTGTTCCAGCTCTCCGTTTCTATGGGTTCAGTTTTCCATTAATATTGTGACAGTGCTGAGCCTGTGGTCTGGTTGGTTTAGGCCCCCTACACTTAGTCAGGGTTAGGAAAAGATCATGTTTTGCTTGAAATACCTGCTTTGGACAACACAAACACAGGTCAGATTATAAAGGTGTCCTTTAAAATATCCAGTGGTGTCATGCTTATACATATTAAAACAGTCTTGAACTACAGCCACTGGCTTGACAGCCATCTCATCTGTAGCTTCAACACAACCACTCCACCTCAGAGATGACAGTCAGATCAGAAACAGAATGTGAATGTTATATGCCACGTCTAGTAGCAATGTCAATATAGTATGTATGACACATGACAAATTTGAATGTAATGTAATGAAAGCTTATCTGCCAATGTTTTTCCTGGTGACTTGGCTGATTGTGTACTGTGGGACTTAATGAGGGAACAAGGGACTGGTGAGACTTCAAGGAATGAGTTGTATATCTGCAAGTGATTGTGGAGATAGGTTGCAAGAAAAAATGTGAACAAACTAAGGACAAGTAGTGGATACACTGGCTACTACAGGGTCCACAACACTGCAGTGCTTCAGCATCCCCTGGGTTCACTGGGCATGGTGCACTTGACAGCACTTCAATTCCCCAACCTTGACTTATGAAACATAACCTTGAACAAGCATCTTATTTCTCTCTATAAAGAAGTCAAAAACAGTCCTTATTTTAATGTAAGTACAAAATATACTAACAAGTTCCAGCGATTTAAAAGCTAAAGAATTTATATTCTTCTCCATGTACTCCAAGTACTAAAAAACTCATGTTAAAAAGGCTACTGCATCCTGCCCACCTGACATGTGACTTCTTGAAATTATTTTCAATAGAATTAACACTCTCTTGCAACTGCACCGATGGGGATGAAATGTGATGAGTGGTCCCATTTCATTAAGTATTTCTGCTTTACTGATTACTACAGGACTTCCCAGAAGACAGAAGGAAGCAATCGTCCTGGATCTTTGCACAGGCAAAGTTGGCACTACACTGTAGTTAGCAGAAGTCTGGCCTCAGACCATCGTCCGTTCTGCTCCCTTATTGATGAGAGGATGATCTGGGGGGTCCAAGCTATCTGTAACCTACCTGGCTTATTGATTTACTTGGATTCCTGACTGTTGACTGAGATCAATGATGGTCTGTGAGATTACACAGGTGTAATGGAGACACCACTCATTTCAACTTATTTCCAGACTTGAAAAGGATAGGGATCTTTAAATATCAGTGCTATAAGAGGAGAATGCAGGGGCAGGCTATTTAAATGGATGGACTGAAGATTCAACGTATTTCTGTCCTGGAAAATATGATGTGGTAATGGCTCAGGAACTCATAAAAAAATGCAGCTCTTTCTGCTGTTTAACAGGGACTAATTTTAACTGCTCCACTAAAAAAAGCTACATCTGAGTGGCCACTGTTCAACCTTGAGCTAATGGAAGGTAATGCACACTGTTTCATCCTGTCACAGTAAAACCATGGCGTCCCTGTTAACACCCCCACCTCGCATGACTGAGCCAAGCATTCTCTATGACAACACATTTGTACTTTGGATGACTCGTGGAATCCCGCTAAGTGTGAGGACCTTTGATACCATTTAAAAGCTAATCCTCTTTCACAACATCCTCATGAAAACTGCTATTACGAAGATCGTTTTCCAATTAAGAAGGTAAAAATAGAAGAAGACACAACTACTCTATTGGCTGTGCATTACTCATTCACACTTAAATCTTACCCTCCTGCCAGCCTCTTTTACCAGCATCTATCTATCTATAGATATAGATGGATCAAGAGAGAAGAACGACTAAGGTAAGGCTTGTAGCTTGGTTTCGACAGCTTGAAAAATATTCTACAGCACTTTTTTCCGTGAGCAATTGCCAGAAATTGCTCCTAATTCCATTTTTCGCTCCTACAAGGCCCTTGCCTTGTTTAAACACAGTTCAGAGAGCCTTGACGGCAGGGATACCCATAAGAGATGGCATGTCAGGGTGAGGAATAGGCTAACTAATGAGGACTCTCATAATCCTTTAGCTCGAGCCTAATGGGGCATTTAAAGGAAGACAATGCATCTTCTGGCACATAACCCCACTCTTCCTTACACCCTCATTTGTAGGAAATCATGTTACAAGGGTAGTACAATTAGCTAAAGCAGTGATCAAGAGCTGCAGAGCTTTTTTTGCTAAAATAATACTGCACTTCAGAGTCTGCATTAATCAGGAATGTTACTGCATTATATTCATAGGCATAATTCAAACAATTTAATTAATTAATACCACTCCATACTATGATACTATGATTTTTAATGTCATGAAGAAAAACTAATAATATTAATGAAATAATGTATTTTTCTTCACCGGAACAGGCTCAAGTCTGCAGTGTGATGTGACAGATGATAGGTTTCCATTGCAGTAGGAAATAATATTAACTAGTGGCAGCTGGCCATAAACAATGCTGCCCTTCTCTCACCACATGAACAAGAATCATGTAGACCTTCATAGGCTGCAGGGATGATGTATCTTTGTAGGCTAACCCAGACATTAGCATCGCCCTGGCTGCCCTTTTTCGTTCCCTTCTACAAAAAGCCTACGGGATTTTTAAATTGGATTATGGATTCTTTCAGAAAATAGGCTCTATGTCAAACATAAGTTTATGATACTTATTCATATTTTTCAGAAAGATAATCATCCCACATGAGCACCACTTTTATGATTTTTGAAACATAAAATGAGACCCCCAGAAGTAACGCAGTGTTCAAATTAACTACATAATGATCACATCACAAAACATTTTTTCCACCAATTTCACACATTGAGGTGTTTACATGTCTGAGGGTGTACAGTGGGGCAAAAAAGTATTTAGTCAGCCACCAATTGTGCAAGTTCTCCCACTGAAAAAGATGAGAGAGGCCTGTAATTTTCATCATAGGTACACTTCAACTATGAGAGACAGAATGGGGGGGAAAGAATCCAGGAAATCACATTGTAGGATTTTTAATGAATTAATTGGTAAATTCCTCGGTAAAACAAGCAAGATTTCTGGCTCTCACAGACCTGTAACTTCTTTAAGAGGCTCCTCTGTCCTCCACTCGTTACCTGTATTAATGGCACCTGTTTGAAGTCGTTATCAGTATAAAAGACACCTGTCCACAACCTCAAACAGTCACACTCCAAACTCCACTATGGCCAAGACCAGAGAGCTGTCAAAGGACACCAGAAACAAAATTGTAGACCTGCACCAGGCTGGGAAGACTGAATCTGCAATAGGTAAGCAGCTTGGTGTGAAGAAATCAACTCTGGGAGCAATTATTAGAAAATGGAAGACATACAAGACCACTGATAATCTCCCTCGATCTGGGGCTCCACACAAGATCTCACCCCGTGGGGTCAAAATGATCACAAGAACGGTGAGCAAAAATCCCAGAACCACACGGGGGGAACTAGTGAATGACCTGCAGAGAGCTGGGACCTGGAAGCTATCAGAGGTTAGATGCCCCAGACTATGTGCTGAGACCCTATTGTACTGTTGCTGAAGTTTGGTGCTGTTCTGAGCATTATTTGTGGTTTTTTGGTGGCAGTTTATATTTGGATCCATTTACTGCAGTGTATTGTTGTCGTGCGGTCGCTTCTGAGGTTGATAAAAATCTGTAAATTAGCGGTCTGCTAACTTGATCTAGGAAGTCTAACACAGTTTCACGGTGTGTTAGACCATGGATTAAACTTACACTGGAATATCCCTTTAAGCATGTGTTAACCACAGACCTAATTTCAGGCATCTGACTGTAAACCTATTAAAAAAAACCCAACTAATTCTAGATGAGGGCAGCATAAAAACTTTAGAATATTAATGTTTTTCTACACTTTTGATAGGTATTTTTGATATGAATTACACATCACACCCCAGTGGGTGTAGCGTGGACCTGACCAGCTAGACATCTAAACAGAGGATGACTTGGTCTTTTTCAATATGCTGGTTTACCAAGAAGTCTTGGCCAACTGCATGCAGTGATGCCAAAGCCTTTTTGCTTTCCCTGCCTCCTTTTTTTGACATCAGGATCAGAGTCTGCTTGGATTAAGACAATTATGATGGATTTAATGAATCTTCTCAAAGTTTACACTAAAGCTGTATTCAATCCTGGTCAAGTATTAAGCTTCCATTGTGATGTGGAATCTTGAAGGAAAAAAAAAAAACTTGACTGATGGTGGCCAATTCATCAAGCTTTTTGTGCCTGGTGCCCTGGTCCTGCTCCCTGTGTACTGGCCTGCAGTGAAACAGTCTGCTTTTCCTGTGGAGATGTTGTAGTCACAAGGCTGGGATCTCCTAACTTCCCGGCCAATGCTCCCCTGCTGTCCTGTCTCCCTATTACAATACTATGACCTCATCTCTGGTAGATCCATGTGCCTGCCCCCTGTGTGTTCAGTCAATGAATATGTATGCCAGTGAATAATAACAGGAAAATCTTTGTCAAATCGCTGCTGGCTGTCTCAGCTGTGGCGCCTGTATAAAAACCCAAGCTGCAGCCTTCCTTTTCTTCGTCTTGCATATTATTCTTGTTAAAGGATAATCCTTCTTGCAGTTAAGTCATGAATCCCCTGGATCACATATTTGTAGACTAAGGTGAGCAGACTTTTGTAACACAGTGGCCATTCAATTGCTTTTATCGTCATCCTGCCCTACAATGGGGAAAAGTCATTTGTAATACATGTGTTTGAGACCTTAAAACACAACTTGTGAAATGGCATCTGGGTTTATAGAGGTTGCATTATTTTACGTGTCCTATACTAAGCTGTTAATCATAGGAATACATTTATAAAGTCAGCTGTATCTAAGCTCTATAGAAGGCGAATGGCATGTGTCATGACAAAGGCACGTCACATAAGCCCAATAGCTTTCTGCACTCTTCCAGATAGATAGATATCTATCACACACTTCCTGCCTCTCATTATCTTTCAGGATAATGACACCAGTGGTATTTCACTTTACCTAAAGGTCTAAGAACTTTAATTTAGACATTTCTTCCTAACGTGAGTTAGTTGGAGAAAATGAATCCAACAGATACTGTGTGTTTCCACCCACATGAATCCCAGATGAGGCCCGGCCGAGGCCTGTCCCTGCACCTCGGTCGGAGGACCGGCCGAGGCCTGACCCTGCTCCTCGGTCGGAGGACCGGCCGAGTCCCAGGCCAAGTCCTGTGTCTGCTCCTCGGTCGGAGGCCCGGCCGAGGCCTGTTCCTGCACCTCGGTCGGAGGACTGGCCGAGGCCAGTGCCAAGTCCAGTGCCAGCTCCTCGGTCGGAGGCCCGGCCGAGGTCGCCCGCTGCCAGCCACCGTTCATCAGCTTCCAGGCCACCAGCTCCCTGCAAACCCCTGTTGGTGGTCCGGCCAAGACCCAGGAGGTTTTCCCAGCCAGCGGTCCGGCCTCAAGAACGCCTTCGCCGCCGGCCTCCAGTGGGTCCCAGCCCACGCCTTCGCCTTCGCCGCCGGCCTCCAGTGGGTCCCAGCCCACGCCCTCGCCTTCGTCGCCGGCCTCCAGTGGGTCCCAGCCCACGCCCTCGCCTTCGTCGCCGGCCTCCAGTGGGTCCCAGCCCACCGCCCTCGCCTTCGTCGCCGGCGTCCAGTGGGTCCAGCACGCCTAGGCCTCCGACGCCTACGTCTCGTCGCTCACGCCCTCGCCTTCGTCGCCGCCTCCAGTGGGTCCCAGCCCGCCGCCCCGCCTTCGTCGCCAGCGTCCAGTGGGTCCCAGCCCACGCCTTCGTCGCCGGCCTCCAGACGCCTACGTCTTCGTCGCCGGCCTCCAGAACGCCTTCGTCTGCGTCTTTGTCTTCGTCGCCGGCCTCCAGAATGCCTACGTCTGCGTCTTCGTCGCCGGCGTCCAGTGGGTCCCAGCCCACCTCCTCCTAAACCCCCTCCACCGTCCTGACTTCACTTGGACTCATGTATTGAGGGACATCTGGGAGCTGTCCCTTGAGGGGGGGGTACTGTCATGTCTGTAGATCTGTTTGTTGTTCTCTGGTGTTGTCTTGTGGTTTCTTGTATTTGATTTCCATGTCTTTGTTTCTTGTCTTGTGTCTTGTTCTTCCATGCCCTCATGTGTCCTTTAAGTTCTCCTGTGCATTTTCCTATGTTCCCTCTGGCTCCCTCTGTCTATTGCTTTGTTCCCTTCATGTTCCCATGTGCTCCTCCCCTTCGTTATCTCACCTGTTGGTCCACCTCACCTGTTCCTCGTCTTGTCATCAGTGTCTGTGTATTTAGTCTCTGTGTTCCCTTCACTCCCTGTCTGGTCATTGTTCTCGTCAGCCCCTGTCTACGTCCATGTTGTTCATGTTGTTCAAGTCCTGTTTTGGTAGGTTTTTGGTTTTGAGCTTTCCATGTTTGATTTGAACTTTGCCTTTTTCTTTGTACTTTGTCTTGCCTTTTAGTTACTTTGCCTTGCTGTTTTGTGTTGCTACTTTGCCTCTTGCCCCTGTTTTGTCTGCTTTTTGTTTTTGGCATCAGCTTTGGCAAAATAAAGCTCGCTTTTGTTTCCCCATATCCTTGTCTGCCGTGCTTGACTGCATTTGGATCCACCCTCCCTCATCCATAGTCTTCCCTTTAACCCCCCGCCTGACACTTTGTTTACATTTCAATTGGAGCTTCCTAGAGGAAAGATTTATAATTTAAGATTACTTTTTTGAATCTGAAAATTATCAGCAGGTACACTAATGAATTATTTGTTTATTACTGCTTATTACTGAACTGATATCAAAGCATTTAAGTCAATATTGAATCAAATCGATATTGAATCGAATTGCGACCTGAAGAATCAAAATCGAATCGTGAGGTTCTTAATAATACCCAGCCCTACTAGAAGAGGTGGGTACTGATGCAAAGCCCTTTGGGAGCTGGTGCTACTGTAATATTGGCTCACACTGGGTTTGTTTATCTCATGTCTGACTGTTGTCCATTTATTTCCCGCTGCCATGGAAGGTCTATTGCTTTATAGCATATTCAGGTTGTGCATCATGTGTTTGAAAAGTAACTTAGTAAAGTAACTGTATTACTTTCTTGGAGAAGTAATCAGTAACTAATTACTATTTCCAAGTAACTTGACCAACACTGGTCAAGTCACGGTAAGTTCACCAGAAGTTATGCAACATCAGCAGACACCTTAGCACACAGCACTGTAGCGTGTATGACTCAAACTGAATAAAAAAGTAGTTAAAACAGTGTGTTTGTGCAAGGAGCTACTTACCTGTTTGTTGACATCCGTGTGTTCCGGTAGCTAGACCAAACTAGCATAACCATCGAGTGTGCACTTAACAGGCTAAACAGGCTATTGTAAGGCTCATGGCTCATGACAGGCTGTAACATGGACATGTACATTATGAACATAAACACGAAAATGCTGGAATACGTTTCCGTCTCTGCCAGTGAGGGAGTAAGTGCACGCTCGACGGATTGACTAGTTTGGTCTAGCTACCGGAACACACGGATGTCAACAAACAGGTAAGTAGCTCCTTGCACAAACACACTGTTTTAACTACTTTTTTATTCAGTTTGAGTCATACACGCTACAGTGCTGTGTGCTAAGGTGTCTGCTGATGTTGCATAACTTCTGGTGTGAGATGTGGAGCATGTAGTTTGTAGTCATTACAGTCGGGTAGAAGTTCAAAAACCGTTAAATCATACAAAAAAAAAAAAGTACCGATAACAGTACCGTTTGTTCAGAATCTTAACGGTACCCTGGTACCGACCCAATTAGGAGCCGGCACCAAAAAGTACCGGTCCTTGGTATACATCCCTACTCATGAAGTTACTCTTAGATCTGGGAACATAGTGACAGATCATAATAATTCAAAAAATAAATAAACCAATGCAACTGGACGGCAACCCAAAAATGAATTATCACAGGTCTATTCACTTCACCACAGCAATAAAAACAAAATAACTTGCTACTCTCAGGACCTCGCTCATTACCCTACTTGGGGGTATGAGGAGCTCTGCAGTCTGAAGGGAAAGTCTACTAATGGAAACTAACCAATGCCTATGAACACACAGGGTAATAACAAAGCCTGTAAAAACCTGAGCACCTGACCCCATTGGGCAGAAGGTCTATTTATACTTTAAATCCAAGAATAAAGCGTTGCCAGTTAGATCAGTTGTTAGAGCAGGTGTCCCATGCACAGAGGTCCTTTCCTCGCTGCAGTGGTCCAGGGTTTGAGTCCAACCTGTAGCTCATTGCTGCGTGTTATCCACCCTCTCTATCATCCTATTCCCTGTCACCTTTATAAGCTGCCCTATAGAATAAATCCATAAGGGCCCAAAAAATATACTTATATTTTACAAATATAAAATCCAAGAGTTACAGTTAACCGGAACTAGCCTGCATATCATTGATGGTGCAACTTCAAGTTTTTTAGGTTCCTGTTTTCAGTTTTATCTGTAACAATGCTGTACATAGCTCTGGTTAGGTTTAGGCCCAAAGAACACTTGGTTAGGGTTGGGAAAAGATCGCGTTTTGGCTCAATATACAGACACTTGGTCACTGCAAACACAGCTAGAGATGTTCTGAGGTCGCAATACAATTTTTAGTGGTGCCATGCTTTCAGATGTTGAAATCGAGTCTTGAACTGCAGTCACTAGCTTGGCAGCCTGCTCAGCTGTAACTCCACCATGATCACCTTCACCTTCCGATATGAAAGTCAAGTCATAAACATGTAATGTGGAAATGACGAATATTGATATGTCAATATGCTAGTAATGGCAATATGGAACACATAACACATACAAATGTAAATGTAGTACTGCTGCTGCCTTTATCAGAGTACCATACTGGTAAAACTATACTAAAAACAACTCTTGATGCTCATGCTCACCTTCGTGAGGCGCCTCTGGAGAGGGTGATTAAGGCAGCCTCCAAACTTGCTCTGTCTTGTGTAGCTGGAACATCACCCAACAGACTTGATGAGACAAGGGGCCAGCAGGTCCATGGCCACATGGATATTGTGTCTTCATTATAATCCACACAGGGCTCAGGGGGCAGCATTGTTTAGGGAGGCAGTGAGCGTCTCTTAAGGCTAATCCACAGAAGCACCAGCAGGAGCAGACTGTCTGGGCAGTGCATCCATGCATTCTCCTGTTATACACCAGCTGCTGTCAGTGGGGAGGAGATGAGGGGATATTGATACAAAAAAAACAAACTAAAAAGAAACCAATATCCACCTCATGGGATTGCAAATGTTCTTTGAAACATACAGTAAGTGACCCGGACAATGGAAGTTGGGATACTGTTTACACACCACAGCAAAGCATTTCTAAGCTCTCAGCAAGCTGGCTGCTAATTAAGGTCTTAATATCAGGAGTCACTCAACATTTTTCAACATCTTGGTGAAAGGTGTATATGTTTGTATTTGCAACAGTACACTGTTTGGAAACACTGCTTGTTAAAAAATGTATGAGGATTTAATGGATGCAGTATGCTGCTGTCCTGCCTATGTAGTGATGACAGTGCATATTTCCTGTGAAATAAACTTTCAAAGTTGATTAGTGCATGAACAAAAGCTGTGCTTTTTTTTGCAAGAGTATGTAGTGCTTTAGAGGAGTCTTGATAAGGCTGGCACAGAGAGAAAAAGCCCTAGGCCACAGTATGTTTTGAATGATGCAATTAACTATCTCTTAATTCATGTATATCTTATGACTCATAAAGCCATTGAGGTCAATTATAGCTACTGGCCAGACAAATGTGGTTTAAGTGAGGTTGTGCATTTCTGTCTTTTAGTTGATTTGCTGCAGTATAATTATTATAACTCAAATGGAAAACTGAATGAAACACAGTTACACTTGTCTTTAGCTCCTGATGTACACCAGTCATTTAAACATCTTCTAACTGCAGTGTCATGGGGAAATGGGAATGAGACAAACATTGCGTGCCTGGATTGGCCAGGTTCAGTTCTGGTGCCCATTCTGACCCGACACCTGAAAACGATTCCCTCCGGTGGTCCACAGCTACCGTGATAGCAGTGTAAACACTAACACTCCCCAGCAGAGCAGCCAGAGGACATCAGAGGGAAAACCAGAAACCTTTTCTCCATTGAAAAAATGGCAATGTGAACTGGCACAGAAAATGATAAATTTTTCGCCCTGCTACTTGAAGTTACATAGCACACTACCAAGCAACAGGGGGCTGGAGAGGCCCAGGCAGAGACACCATTCAATCCATTACAAGTAACTGTAACATTAAAATGATTTTGAAGCTGTTAGTTTAAGGTAAAATATTTACATTATGTTGCTATAAGGGTTCTAAGGGGAAGCTTATTTGTGATCTTGCAGGACACATTAAAGATGAAAGGATGAGCTCTGCAACATGTTATATTGGCATTTATTAAGAAATGAGATTGACCTTGAATGTATCAGATTTGTTATTTTGAAGGTTTAGTAAAAAAAAAAAATGTAACAGCCATGATAAATGAAAATAATGTTTTTGTTTTTTTTCCTGTCTTTTTTAAAATTACCAATAAAGCTGTCCTAGTTGAGTTGCCCATAGTCAGGTTTCATGATATCACACAGCTGGGTTACGGGAGAGGGTGATGAGAAAGAAGTAATATGCGAATCTCATATTTCTCCCCCTCAACATTTTACACTGACTTTCCCTCTCAGTCACAGAAAGCAGCACACCATCTATATAAGCAGTAATAACCTTGAACATATCTTTGGCTTTATTAATACAGCTCAGTCAGGACTAAGCTTATTTGAGGCTGAGCCAGCGACTGATTACCTTGTCAGGGAACCTCGGCTCAGCAGCTGCAGCATGCGAGAACTTTAAAGGCATACAGTATGTACGGTCAAACAGAAAATATTTTGTCGCCTTTAAGTTCTAGATCAAATTTTAAGCAAGTCCTGGAATTTCAGCCTTATGAATGGAGTGCACTTGAGTTTGTTGTTGGTCAGTTGCTGAATTGTTGGTTTTGAATTGTTGAGGAGAATGATATCCCCACAACATCTAACCAGATTTATGTGACCAGCAGTGTTGGGAATAATGGCGTTACAATAAATGGCGTTAGTAACGGCGTTACTTTTTTCAGTAACGGGTAATCTAACTAATTACTATTTCCATTGTTACAACGCCGTTACCATTACCGTCTATTAAAAGTGGCGCGTTAAAAACTGAAGCTGCTCATTGAAGCTGCTGTCCTCCGACTCGGCTCTCAGCCACCGGAGCTGCAAAGTTGTTTTATTTTATTATTTTTTTTAGCTTGGTGAGGGAGGAGGGAGAGGCAGGACAACCGCATAAGTGATGGTGACTGGCTCTCTAAGGATGAGTGAGAGTTCGTAAACCAATCAGAGGCAGTGTTCAGTTTACACACAAACCACACATGCGCAGAGCAGCCTCGCACACACAAACTAGCGGAGGTCAGCTGCAGCAATGGCGAGTCCGGAGGGAAAGTTGGCGGTATGAAAGTGAAACTACTTTAATCTCTTTTGTCTACGTCCGTTGTAAGCAACTCTAATCTAATGAAGCATCTCTCAGCGGCACACGCTTCTACAGAATCAGTGGCCAAAAACACTGTTGTTGACACTGCTGATGATGACAGCGGGCCAGGTGTGGCCAACGTGAGCTCCGCTAACAAAGAAGGACACGGAGCAACTCAATTTACAAACTACAATTTTGACCAATAACATGAAATATTTTTTATTTAAAAAAGACCTATATAATATAAATTTTATTTCATTTTTCTTTGAAAAAAGACATGAAACATGTCGTGACATGCTAAGCCAATGCTGCCTCTGATTGGCTCCCCTGGCAGCACTCAAATGCTTCACAGAGTGGGTGGGTCTTTGTGCCAAGGAAGGCAGTGCTCATATGGCACAAGCACGTCATGGACAACCCTCCTGTTACCCCCGATGTGCCCCCGAAGACGCCAGCCTAACCACGGCCATATTTGAGCATGTACATGTTGGATATAGATGCATCTACAGACACGACCTACGTGTTCACATGTGAGCCCTGCAAGCCGAAGACAACTATAATTTTGACTTTTTTCGACTTTTTCCTTTCGGGTTGAGAGGCATATTTCTTCTGGCATGTACATTTTTTGTAGGCTATTATATTTTGTTTCACATACACCATATATTGATTTATTTAACGCCAAGTTAAATGAGTATAATTAGTATAAGTAGTTTCTAGAGCTACTTTTTTTTTTTAGAAGTAGTTTTACAAACTACATTTCTCCAGGGGTAGAAATGTAGTTTGTTCAAACTACTGCCAGGCTGAACTACATGTAGTTTTACAAGTTATGCTTGCAAAGTAGTTTCCCCAACACTGGCAGTCCAAGCAGCTACAGCTGGATTTTTCTGCTCCAGCTTCACAAAAACTTGACACAGACTGAACTGAATGCAATGATAGGCAGGTATGTTGTTGAGAGCATGCTCCTGCTATCAACAGCTGACTCAGACTCCTTCAGAGCACTCACTGGCAAAAATATCGGAGGGAACAGGTGCTGGTCCGTCATGCAGAAAGACATTTTCTAAATACATGGATGCCAGGTATGCTAAAATGAATGCCGAGCTCAAAATTGGGAATAATTGAAAGTAATGCAATAGTTACTTTTCCTGGTAACAAGTTACTTTTATAGTGGAGTAATTCCTTTACTAACTCAGTTACTTTTTGGAAGAAATAACTAGTAACTATAACTAATTACTTTTTTAAGGTAACGTGCCCAACACTGCTCACCAGTCACTAGAGACTTCAGTTCTCTCTTGTTTTTACCCTTTCCTGTACATTCAATACATGAAGTACATTTCAGCTCCAGCTCAGTCGGCAGTCAGCACAGCACATAGACACTTGACAGTGGAGGTCACCTCCGCGGATCGCTGATGCAGTCAAGTTGATAAACTAGAGCAAAATAATCAACTTTCTAAAAAGTCATCTCTGGGCTACTCCCCTGTCGGTAAATGACTTCACAGAATCAAAAAAGCAGAATCCGCTCCACTCGGCTCTCTCCCGACAACAGTAGGCAAAGCCCTGCAGTACACGTGCATCTTTTGCTGAACGTTGAATATCTTCAACTCACACAATTATGTGACTTTGCCTGTTCTCTTGATGCATGAAAATCCCCTTCATTTTCTGTGGGAACACACCTTTAATCTGAACTGAGTGTACTGCATTAATTTTTTTATTGACTTACATCAGTAGCTTTTAGCATTGCAGCTCTCCCCATAGGTGACAGAAAAGGCCTTTGTCACATCAACTGTCTATACGGTATATTACTTCCTGGTTAAAACTTAATGAAATACTGTAAAATATAGTGCTTTGAAAGCCGCAGTTTTCAGTTCCAGTTCAAACCAGAAACAGACTAAAACTATCAGATGCAGCACTATGAAGCTTCGATAAAGCCTGAGTGGTCAGTACACAGTGCCTGCAGCATAATGTATAGGCAGATGTAATTATCCTGTTGCAGAACAAATAACAATCACGCAATTTCTAGACAGTGAAGAGCTGCATGTATCATAACATTAGGTTCAGGAAAAAAAAAAGTTTTTTAAACTGTATTGTTCAAGCTGAGACAGATAATGATAATGAGCAGGGAGGGATGGCTCAATTGTTGGGAGTGGGGAGCCTGTGATTTTGTTGACATTGTGCTATGAGTATCTATAGTGATAGTGCTATAGTGAGTATCTAGGCTGCCGTGGAAAACTGAAGATGAAGTGGGGATTCAGTGTTGGCTGAACTGTAAAACTGAAGGAGGATTCCATATTTCACTTGAATCTTATAAGTTGCTTGAGGAAGAACAGTCTCTGCTGGGAAGTTTTGGTGATGTGGTCCAAGCAAATATTCCATCTGATTGTATTGCTTACACTGTATGTGTGCCAATACATTTATGTGAGTCTGTGCATGTCTCTGCTACCTCTTAAATGTGCATGCACATTTTTCTAACCAGACTATTATGGTTGTATCATCACGTACTTAAGGATCATTACTGAACTGTGCTGTAGTACACACCTGTGAGTGTATAAGGAGAAGAACCAGGGTTGTTTGCTGAGCAACTAATCAAACTGCTGTGATTGAATACTATGATGTCACCACCATGGTTATCATTCGGTTAGGTTTAGGTTAGAAAACTACTTGAAAAGTGTACTATTGGGTTTAGATTGGTAAATGTTCACTTTGGTTAGAAGAAAGCAACTGTGATTATTATAAACTAGAAAGGAGTCCTGTGTCAAAGCTGCACAATTGTTTTTGTATTCAACCCCCCACCCCACTTCCCAATGCTCCTTATAACTATTACAACTATATAGCTTTGTAAAAGGTTGCCATCCCCATCTTTAATCCCACCAACAAAGCTTGTATTGGCTTTTACAACTGGGCACACAACCATCATTGGGAACAACACAACTGCTATATACAACATTGTTGCTGAAAACAAATCTGAGATGTGAGCTTTGATAATTTTAGAGGTCTGGAACCGTGAATCGTTCTCTGACTTAAAAGTCAAAAATGTGCACAACATGATTTTATTGGCAGATTGCCATGAACCGTTTGACCTTATGCTCGTAACACACTAATTTGAATGTACTGACCTAATAGCCTTCCTTATTCAGTGCCATGTAGGTGGGACATAGTGGTCAGTTTGCTTGAAACCAAGGGATGTTGGATAGTCAAGCAGCATCAACATGTTCGGACAGTGTTCAATACAACCTTATATGTGAAATTACATCACAAACATGCTTTAATGTGGCAAACAGATACTACATTTGCACACAACTGGACGTAGTTTGTAGTAGCTGTGCAATCTTTCAGCATATGACCAATTTTCCTTTTCCAGTGGGACTGTGAAGGTTTTGGAAGCCTTAACATTGTGGATTGAAAAACTCTGGGCCTCTGAGGAGCACTGGGGCTGGACCGGTGTGTCGCTCTGACAGCAGAGTGTGAGTGACCACTGCTGCTGCCCTTTATTAGTGATAACTTGAAATGGAGCAGCACTGAAATCATGTCGGTGCTGACCTTCACCTTGACCAGAAACCCACACATATGTTATTAATTCCTTGAGGAAGAGGGATGGTGCTCTGTGGATGTGTTGTGGCACAGAGCTCATCACAGGTGAAATATTTCCCCTAGCAAAATTGCCATACTTTACTGAGGATATGACGATCTTCTTATTTCAATACACCTGCCTTTATACAATGGTGATGGCGGTAACAACATTGGTGAGGTAGGAGGGAAAGTCATAAGATGTAAATAAAGGAAGGACATTAGGCTTCAGAATATAGATGAGGGAGTAAACAGTTGTTGGGTCTGCCTGTAATGACAGTTTGTCATTATTTCAATGGGTGCAGCTGAAACCACATGCAGCTAAAATGACAAATTCTATGAAGCTTTGAGGCTGGAAATTGGTCTGACTGAATGGTCGGGGAAGCGGACTCCCAGAGCTGAGGATCTGGAGCATAAAGTATCAAAGAGCAAGGGGGCTCCTGGAAAATCTCTCGCAGAGCCAGAGAAAATTAACCTGCACAAGTCCAGCCCCCATTACTGCATCACTGGCAGAGGGTCACCATCTGGCAGAGATCTATTGCACAATTACCTGAGGTGCTACAGTGACAGTCTGCAAAATAAAGGCCCTCAGGTAGAATCATAGAGGAACAGCGGAATTTTGAAAGCACCAATTTTACTGCAAACTTGCAGTATCAAAGCAATTGGCTGCCTCACTGTTTTTTCATCATTGCTGCTCGAGATTTAATTATTTGTGATATGTTTTAAGATTACTTCTTGGCAGTTTCAGCAATCACATGTTTTCTTTAGGAATGCTTCTGTAATTAAATGTGGAAATTTAAGGAATGTTAGAAAATGTGTAAAATGATCTGAATAAAAAATAGAGTATGTAGCATAAACTATTTTAGAGTTAGGGGGGAGGAAGCCTTAGAAGAAGAAGAATTGCTGTAAGCAGCAATCACAATCATAAACATTAATTGCCTCTGAAGTAGTGCTGATATAAGTTCAAATAGACAGCTGTTACAAATGACCAAAAGACACAAAAAAAAAGGTTTTAACAATGGTACACATTCAGGGTTGTAAATTGGGGGAAAGTGGAGTCTGAGATGCTGTCAAAAGGCCTGAAAGACGAAGTTTTCTCCAAAGTAAACCTCTTTGAGCGAACACGACAGTTCTTTATGCCTCACTGGTAAGCCAGATTTGCCAAGTACGTCAGGCTGGAAATTTGTGGTCTGAAACCTTATCCTCGGCAATCTGTGTCAGTCAAATCCATTTGACAAGTGGCATTTGAGACAGAGGGCTTATTTCTTCCTTTTGCACAATCACAAAACTGTTTGTCTGGAAGGAAATGGTTTCTGATGAGTAAGGTGGGAAAACAATATGGCTGTGCTGACAAGTCTTTATCTGGCATCTGTCGAAATGTTCTGAAGCTGAAATAGGACCAAATACAACATGTCATGTCATGTCATGTAGGTGACAAGTTGTTGATTGGAAGTATCAAGCAGATAAATTCTGGTAGATAGTGAAACTGATTGGTTTGGAACAAATGATTATTAACTGTCCAACTATTGTGAGCTCAGGTATGGAGGCCAATGCAAAAAGAAAGGATTAATGTGTAATACAATGTAAATAACATGAATTGATGAGATAAGACAAGACCAGACAAGCGACCTCAGACTTTATTGATCCCCGAGGGGAAATGTGTGTTACAGCAGCACAGAGGCAGGCCGAGTAGAAAGAAAACAGAGAAATAACTATTTGAATGAAATACAGAAAATAAGAGATTAAAGATATATGTTACTGTTTGAGATATGTTTGATACATGCCTTTGTCTTTCATGCAGCAGTAGCAGAGTTTCAATCCTCAGGCAAGGCTTGTTTACTAAAAGGTCCTGAACCCTCAGAGTACCATATGCCCTTGGATCACAGCATACTAATTGTCTTTTAGTAATTTGACTAACTGTACATTTTAATGGAATTAAAAATTAACTTAATGGAGTTCTTATTCCCTGATCTTCTGCTCTGTCTCGTATAGAAGATTAATGTTTTTTCTTTTATTTATGTGTCTGCTGTAAAAATGTTTAATGCTTGGAAGCGTTCATCCAATGTAATGGCTGTCCTTGCCTTCATCAGCTGTGAGGAACCTGGACTATCCTGCACCCCTAACATCACTGATGTGGCCTGATCCTGCAGATTTGTCCTCTACAACATCCACAGGATCCGGTGTTTCCTCACAAAGGATGCAAAACAACTCCTGTTCCAAGCACTGGTCATCTCCCGCCTGGACTACTGTAATTTGCTCTTGGCTGGACTCCCAGCCTCTGCGGCTAAACTGTTGCAGGGCCGTCAAGAATGCTGCAGCGCGCCTTGTTTTCAATCTACCCAAATTCTACCATGGGACCCCCCTCCTCTTTGGCCTCCACTGGCTTCCTTTTGCAGCCCGCATCCAATTCAAGACGATGGTGCTGGCCTTCAAGGCCATCAATGGAACTGTACCCGTCTACCTCCAGACACTGGTCAGACCACACGCCCCAGCGTGAGTACTTCGCTCCACTACATCAGCGGGCTGGCTGGTTCCTCCATCACTGAGATCAAACAAAGCCTGCTCAGCCAAGTCGCGACTCTTCCCGACCAATGTCAGGACAGCAGAGTCACTCGCCATCTTCCGCAAAAGACTCCAGACGTGCTCAGACCTCACCTCGACCCTGCACAGCATGACCACCCACCCAAAAAAACCTATATGTACTTGTATGTTCCTACCTTTAGCACTTAAATCATAGCACTTATGTACTTAAGGTACCCTTCATAAATAGTGGCTACTATGCTCAGGCGAGGGATTGAACATTGTTTTACTTTATCGATGGTGATATGTTGTTGTTACTTTCTTGTGACAAATGTACTGTAAGTTGCTTTGGGTAAAAGCGGATGCTAAATGCCCTAAATGTAAATGTAAGCAACATTATGTAGAACACATTTTGTGCAATTTGGCACTCGCCCATAGTTTCCTAATGCAGCACCACTGTTGCAAATCCAAATCCCAGTTCTGTAACAATTTTCAATTTTTCTGAGGAAAAGTAGGTGCTAACTACAAACACAGCTCATCATGCCTTTACAATGTTATATCTTGAAAACTCGGATATTCATGTAAACATGTATGTAATGCTTTGATCCTACCCTCTCACTGAAGTTACATAAACAAACAGACATATAGAAACAATTGATGGGGTTGCAGAGTGGCTGTGACAGACACCGTTGACAAGACACTGTAACATCAACATGACACTGAAGCTGTTATTTTAAAGGGAAAAAGTTACATATTGTTCCTCTATAATGTTCAAATAACACTTTTCTCATACTTACCTATACTGCAGAACTTCTATTTAAGTCCCTCATCTGTTCTGTTTGAATTGATAAGCTCTGTAAGGTCTGAGCAAGCACCACCTACCATGTTTCCACATCAGGTCTGCTGGTGTTTTTATATCCACAGCACTTCTGTGGGCCGAGCTGAGAGTGGTAATTATTGATTATTATTTAAAGCCTATTTAAAGGCACAGTTTCTGAATACAAGCAGTGTGCATTTCTTTGTGGATTGAGTGATACTTTCACAATACTCCTATACCCCTGCATTATGACAAAAAAAGACTTTTTAGCTTTCACGACATAGAACTTCCTGACCTTTACTATGTAGTTAACTTCGTTCTCACATAATGCATATTCCTAAAAAAAAAGATCTTAAATAAAATTCATCAAAGTAATTGAACTAATACTACAACAAACTGTTTCACTCCCCTCTTGACGTGCTTTTCTGACATTTGCTGTATTTGCATATCTTGCAATCTAATTAGGTCAAAATGGGGACTGATTTTCTTCCTCCTGCAGACATGTTATTACTCCAAGACAAACTTGGAGGGCTATCAGCTTATGTTAAACCAGCAGCTTAAAACTATGGTTTCACTCTGAGTTGGGCAAGGGAAAGGGTTTGTATCCTTCTTTCTGCAGCTAAGGAATACTTCATAAATGAGGTTGATCCGTTCACGGGGTGACCTAGCGAAAGTTGTAAATGCCCTACTTTTGTCTCATCTAGAGTATTATTAGGCATTTTATTTCACTCTCATCTAAAAAAGCATACACTGCTGCAAAAAGCAGCTGGTACCAAATGTGGCTTTTAACCAGATGAATACATCACATCTGTTTAGTTGATTTGCATTGGCTCTCACTCAAGTCCTGAGTAGCCAGTAGGTATCTTTCGTAGAACTTGTCGGGTGGCTGCACCTTTGCAGACACGACTTCAAGACTTTGAAATAACCTGCAAGAGGCCACAGTCAGTTGGCCCAACTCATTGGTCCAGAGTGAAATATTTCAGCAACTATTGGTAAACATAATTTAGGACTTGTGATCTCCTTATTTTATACTAGCATGGATATGAGGTTGATACTTACTGTTTTGAGTGAAATGTCTTGACAAGTATGACTGGTTAAAATTTTTCAAAAGCAGTTTGCTCAAGAATGAAAATTCAGTCATTATCTATTCACCCTCATGCCGATGTTGGGTAAAGTCTCAGCGCAGAGAAAAGTCCCAATCAGGGTCTGTTTGGGTGGTTGGATGGGTCATACACTGGACTTTCTCTCATTAAACCAGGCTTTATGTCCTGTTTGTGAGCAAGAATCAAGACTAATTTGTTTTTAACTTATGTTACTTGAGCACGTTAGCTTTTGCAAATTACAGAACTTATGTCAAGTGACATCAGTGACATAATAGTTTCGTGAACATAGTTCTTTTGACGTATGTTTTGAGTACTTTATGTATCTAAACTAATTTTGATCATTTGACAACATTTATAATAGACCAAAATTCATAATCTGACAAAATAAGTGAACTATGTGTCAGAAAGCTTTATTTTGAAAGTCTAGCTGGCTATCTTGAGTGCGAAATGAAATCCAAAACTGATTTGCGGCTGAGTTACTAAATTAGCTAAATGCTTTAGCATGCACCATGTCTTTAAAATCCCCCTCAGGATAGATTGTATTAACTTTGGTGCGCCTTTATCCAACATTTGATGTTAGCATTTAGTTCAGTTCACCAGTGTTGCCAAGTGTATCACTTGTGAGCCACTAGCATAGCTATAGACTCTGTCATGGGCTTTGTTATCAATGTTTGCTTTTTATTATTTTCTGCAGCACCTTGTAACCTTGTTAAGAAGGGTTCTGCATAAATAAAGATAATATTTAGAACAAGTTGTGTTCTGGGTCTCTTGGCATGTATAGGGCATGTGTGGTTGGGGGAAAAGTTTTTTTAATTGAATTGTATTTGGCTATACTCCAGGCCCCCTCACATAATTCATTTAAGTTAATAACAAGATAAAAAAAACAGCAAAATAAAAAAAAACAGTGACATGTGGCATGACTGGTCACCATTCTTCACGTGGTGCTCACACCAGCAGACCACATTTAGGGGTAGCAGTCAGTCATGGGTGACACGTAACTTCCTTATTAAAGGCTTTACACCCAAGACTCTAAAGCCCACACAGTGCATAAAGAAATTAAACCTCATTGAAACTAAGCTTTTAATGTCCTCTTCAGCCACTTCAAAGCTGATTAATGCAAATTGATGGGTTTTATACCATACTTAATACCACTGCTAAATCCCTATGCATAGCATTTATGATTCACGATGCTTATGTGTCTGTACTTAATGCTTTTCATTCCATATGAGCTTTACAGTACATCCACCTTGGGTAAAACCAAATGTGATTATTTTATCTAAAGTGAACTGCTTTGGGCATCTTGAAATAACCATTAAAGGACTTGATAGTCCATTAGGAGTTCAAAACAGTGACAATCTCTTCAACAGAACAGATGACGCATTTATCAAACAGCGGAGATCTCTTTTCGAAAGGAAGCTATTAATTTCATGATAATTCTAAACTTATTATTGTTCTACACTACAGAGCCCAAGCTGCTGTGAAAATATAGCATATATACAACTTTTCTGAGTGTATTCTTTAATTTGTTTCTGTGATTTTATTGAAGCATAAGGGAATAAGCTTGTGAAGTCATTGTACTCCCTGTGGCACTCAGCTCATAGCTTTGATCAGGACAGATAGAGTCCAGCTAGCCTCAGATTTACTACTGTATGAAGCTACAGTGTCTGCAGAATTGAAACCTAGAATGAGGATAACAACTCAAATATTACACTTGGTTACATGACATCCTTGGAGCTGGGCTAGTGAATGGATTTCTAATATGTTTCTCAGGAGACAGCACTGAAGGCTCTCAGTTCTGGCAAAATTAGCAGAGAACAGAGCATTTGTGTTTAGAAACAGTAAATATTTGCAAGCTAACACGAAACAATCAGCCCAGTCCCCAGAATAAAATGTAGGTCACGAGGTAGAGGGGATGGTGGTGGAGTCACAGACAAGATGGCTGTAAAGTCAGTAAGCTCAGATTGAGACTGTGTTTTAATATTTGTAAGTGTGACAACACTTGGTATTGTCAAAGAGATCCTGGGAAAATATCCAGCTGAAGTGGCACCAGATCATTTTTTTCTTCATCTTTTCCTAACCCTAAGTGATTTTTGTACCCAAACCTGACCAGACAATAAACACACCCTTGTCCCATGATAAGATTGAAAACTGAACCTGAAAAAAGTAAAGTTGTAAAGTAAAGTTCAACACATCCATGGATTGCATAATGGTACATTGGCAACATTTATTCTTGTGATTGGTTTGAGACCTGATTACCCCATGAACTATGTTTTGCCACATTAGTTGGCAATATTGGTCAATCAGTCCACTGCTCTGGTCTGGACTTAAAATCCAACCAAAGAATCGGACCATAATAATTTATGGTCCCCAGAGGATATGTTGTACACATTTTGACCTATTCTCAAGCACCATAATGAAGGTGATACATTTGGATTTTAGGAAAATGTAGAACACATTAAATGTTAGCATGCTTTGATACTTAAGTAAAAAGGGAAACATGGCAAACATTATAGCTTAACATGTCAACATTGTCATAGCGCCGCACTAAAAAAATGTTGACTTCAGCATTAAGCTGAAACCTTCTTACAGTGCTCACTGACTTACGATACTTTCATATTGGCACTTTTACCCTGCCAAATCAAATTGTGATTGTCTTTCCATTGTCAGTTTCAGCACACCAAGTTGAACTGGGGCCAAAGTGCACCTGCTCCAGTTAAAGACATGCCTTCAAGCAGGTAGACTTGAATGAATGAAAATGCAAATCCCTTAAGTGCTGGGTCAAGTCATGCCGAGCCATCCCCTGTGTATGGAAATGCCCCATTTGTTGAACCAAGACAGGCAAAATGTTGGTGTTGTGAAAAACCACAGCATGGAATCATTACAACCCTACCCAGAGCCAGATCATAATACGTTTCCCATATGTCCTTTTCTAGTCTTGGAGCAGGAGATTATTTTAGAATTGCCAGTCCTCTAATGGACCGCTGGCCTTATGATGAAGTTGATCAAGGTTGCTTGGTGATTTGAGATGCACCTCAAAGCCTTAGTAAAATAAGTGCTGATTGAGAACGTTTTCTTATCTGGAATAAGAGGGAAATTGTCATTAGCCACAGTAATATCTTCCAGTAACACTTTTCTTGAGCTTAGAGCCTGGTTGTTTTGCCTTTTTTTCTGGATTCAACTCATATAGGTTAAAGTGGGCTGAACTCTATGACTCACAGTACAGTAACACTGAACAGGTCCCAGTCTCCCAACAGTCGGGAGTTGAAGTGGCACTGCTTTCTGTGGAAACAGTGGAGCATGAAAAGCTCTCTCCCCAGGCTACAGGCACACAAGAATGTCAGAGAGGACGAGTGTGTTCTGTCTGGCCACATGGTGCCACAGGAGAGGCGTCTTCTTTCAGGGAGCTGGGTCAGCATGCGGAACAAACTCACAGCAAAGAGCTCAGAGCATTTCTGCAACAGGCCAGCCACAACAAGATCGGCAGGGTGTTCACTCTGCACACACACCGTCAACAGGAGATCTGATTGCATTGAGTCATTTCTCGCCAAGTTTGTGATGTGGAGGATGATTCTGACTAGAGGACAGTGGAGGTTGCAAGTGGCATGCATAGATTTCAACACACTTTTTAATAACCATCACTATTAAATTGTAAATGATTATTTAATCACGCTTTAGTTAATAGTAATTTCACTGTTAATCAGTGTTCGGCACGTTACTTTAAAAAGTAATTAGTTACTAGTTGCTTCTCCCAAGAAGTAACAGAGTTAGTAACTGAATTACTCCACTATAAAAGTTATAGTATAAACTAGTTACCAGGGAAAGCAACTATTGCGTTTTTCTTCCCCCTTTTGAGCTTGACATTCATTTTAAGCGCATTCAGCATCCATGTATTTAGAAAGTGTCTTTCTGCATGGTGGACCGGCACCTGTTCTCCTCGATATTTTACCAATAAGGAGTCTGAGTCAGCTGTTGATAACGGGAGCATGTTCTCAACAACATACCTGCCTATCATCACAAGTTTTTGTGAAGCTGGAGCAGAAAAATCCAGCTGTAGCTGCTTGGACAGCTCCGTGTCCTTCTTTGTTAGCGGAGCTCACGTTAGCCACACCTGGCCTGCTGTCATCATCAACAGTGTTTTAGGCCGCTAGTTCTGTGTAGAAGCGTGTGCCACTGAGAGATGATTCATTAGATTAGAGTTGCTTACAACGGACGTGGGACATAATGTACACTTCACATGTACGTTCCTGCCTTTTACCTCAAGGAGATTAAAGTAGTGTCTGTACTTTAACTTTGAAAATGTCAACTTTCCCTCCAGACTCGCCAGTGCTGCAGCTCACTTTGCTCGTTTGTGTGTGCGAGGCTGCTGATACGTATGGTTTGTGTGTAAACTGAACACTGCCTCTGATTGGCTTACAAACTCTTACTCTACTTTAGCCAATCACCAGCACTTGTGCGGTTGTCTCGCCCCTCCCTTCTCCCTCACCAAAGAGAAAAAAAAACAGCTTTGCAGCTCCGGTGGCTGAGAGCCGAGTCTGATGACAACAGCTTCAGTGAGCAGCTTCAGTTTATAATGCACCACATTTAATTGTCGGTAACAATAATGGCGTTGTAAGGATGGAAACAGTAATTAGTTAGATTACTAAAAAAAAAGTAACATAGTTTATTTTAACGCCGTTATTCCCATTACTGCCGTTAACAAACAATAAACTTCTCTATGAAACATTCATTAAGCAATTGGTTTACAGGTATATTAACATGAATTTCATATGACCACCCAAATAGTGTTTGTAGATGAACCACACAGTATTTAATCACCATTTAGTCGGAATTATAATAATCAGTTGCAACTTACAAGAAACATTTATTTAAAAAAAGGTTGATAACACATTTCATTGTTTAGAGCAATAACTTTTAACACAATTTTAGTTGTACAATGAAAATGAAACAGTGAAAGTTAATTAGGAATAACAATGCAATCAGAAAGACTGGAATAAGAATTCCCTAAATCCATGTAAACCACGCCCCTATCAGCTGTGCGTTGGAGTTTGCAAGGCCAATCTTCCTATGTATGACTTTTTTTTTTAAAGAAACCAGGACTCTTCACCCTGGTGATGTCCATTGAGCCACCTGTCATCTTTTTAGGTTTTTGTAATAAAAGTAGATGGTATTTTTGTCCATTTTGCATTTTTGACGCAAGTGACGAGAATGAAAATAGACCATAGACATGCACACTGCACACTACATTACTTCCTGATGTCACTGACGCTCGCTTTTGTATCACACCCACACAACCCTTTAAGTTGAACCTGGCGAATAAAATTTGTGCAAAGTACTTTCAGCCCCATGAGGGAATCTGCTCATCGTAGTTAGTCCATCAGAGTAAATCTAATTAGTTTCACTTCTTTAAATTCTTGTGTGTTGTAGAAAACAGTTTGAGACCACTGCCCTTTGGGATGACAGGGCAGCTAATATCTGCCAAATTGATAGGTTGGTCAGAGTCCACTTTACTTTTTTTTGTCTGTTGCAGTTTGGTTATAAATGAGCTATGTAAACAAACAAATACAAAAATGCACCAAAGTAAACTTTTCCATTATGGCTCTGAATGTGTGATCACACCTCACTGCCAGAGCTCTAAAAGTAAGAAACACAAGGGAACCAACTGTGGAGAAGTTGGCTCTGATTGGCAGGATAAAGGCCTCTGAGTCATACTCATGATACATTGCAATTGGATTAACTCACAGTATCTTCACCACTTTCCTCGAGAGTGTGTTGCTCTGTGATGCAAGACTCCACATTATAGCATTTGAGTATTTGCAGGTGATACATTATTCCATAAGTGATGCAAATGCAGTATAGATGCATTAGATAAAGTGTTATCCCATTCAGCTTCCTGCCTTTTTGTACAGTTATTCCATTTTCCTGTCTGTAGAGGGGACCGACCCTAAAGAAAAAAAACAAAAAAACATGTCTACTTGTTCCTGAAAGGCAGGTTCTCCACTAAACCTGATCTCTCCGGAAATGCCAGTGATAAATGAGGAAAGCTGCAGGACTTTCTCACATATCAACACATTATTACATTTTTTTTTTTATCTACGAAATGCAATGTGTGTCGGTGTAAACAGAAGTATAGGATTGTGATTGTATTGATTTTATCGTAGATCTTTATTCTTACCTGCAGGAGATGTTAGACATCACTTATTCCAGGCGTCAAGTGTGAGCAATTGTTAGTTTTTTCTTTGTGAGGAGGCTAAGGGAAAATTTCACTCTTGGTTCACATACACAATCTCCTCAGTTATGGGACAGTGGACACTGCAGGCTTTTGGGCTCAAACAGCCCTTCATCCATGACCTAAGAACAATCCTCCCCTCTCCACCTCAACCCAGAGGACAGTGAGCGGGGCAGCAGGCCAGCCTGGCCCTGTAGTCCTGAGTCTGCTCAGGGCTTCTAATGTATTCAATGACTTCCCCTTCACTGACTTACAAACTTGTGACCAGGTTCTCTCCAGAATATACAATGCCTGATTTTTAAATTCAGAGTGGAATAGTACTGTAGTTACTTGCTCCTTTATATGCTCATATAAAATAATTTGTCTGGGGTTATAATTTTTTATCTACAGGACACTGCAACAGGACACTGGGAAGGAAATCACAGGCTCCCAGAGAGGGCCAATTGAGAGACAGACAGGGCTAGACAGGCTGGAAAAACAACGTGTTTTATTGACAGTCAGACGTCCCACTGTTGCAGCGGCCCTCTGGAATTTGTCCCAGTATGTCAGATGGCCAGTACACCACTGATGGGTGCTCAGTACTGTTTCCTTTCTTTTTTTAAATTGGATTCTTTTTTTAGGTGTTAAATGCAGAGTGCCGGTCAACTCTGGAGGATGGAGTTGGGTGCACAGCAGACTTTCTGCTCTGATCTGTAGCTGCTTGCTCAGAGATTTTCCAGCTTAAAGATTGCTTGTTAACTAGGTGGTTTTATCTTCACTTCTGTTTTATCAATGTGACTTCAGCAGCAGTCGCCAGAAAGGATCTTCAGTGTCGTGTGTTCATGACTTAATTTTTGAAGTGAAAATGTTTCTGAAATGATGATTCTTTTTTAATCACAATACAATTTGATATGATTCAACTCAAGGGCCTGCGATCGCTATGAGACAATACATCTGTCCCTTTAACACGGTTACGAAGGAAGCTGTACCACTTTGTTTTCTGCCTCTGCACTAATACGCATAAAACATAGTGTGACGACAAGAACTTCAACATAAGCATAAAATTGAGATGGACTGTCTGTATGTCCAAAATATTTTACGTGGCTGATTTATTCCTGATTTATTTCTATTAATGTTGTTGTACCTGTCTGGTACTAACACTGTTTGAAGGTTTAGGAAGGAGCTGTGCTTGGACCCAAAAGGTGACACAGATGTGCCAGGAGAATTTCAAAATAAAGGCGCATCTTAAAAATGATGATATGGATTGATGTTTTCTCTTTGTGTTGATCAGATTGAAATATCAGTCCCAATCGATGGATCTTCATGCTTGTCCTGCTACAACATTCTAAGTCGTCCTAAACCACTAAATCATAATAAACAACGGAACAAACAAAATCCAGTTTCCCTGTGAATTTAAAATATACATTCACTTAAACACATATCAATTCAACAGAACGCTTGTTGATGTTTTTATATTTCAGTGCCTATTTTGCTGTTTGTTCATGTCCTTGTCTTCTTCCTGCAGATAACCAGATGATCAGATGTGACCTTAAATGCAGCTACAGTGGAGTTTGATACCTTACTTGATACTTGTAAAGCAATGTGACGTTTTTAGCATTTAACTTTTTATAGCAGACACAGTAACTTATTCTGTCTTAAGTCTGACTTTTGCTTAGCTAGAGAACATACAGTACTGCACTGTTTCTCTTCCACCTACACAGATGCAGCTTAGACAGGACTCTTCTCTGGGGATCGTCAGAAGTCAACCTGGGGGAAATGCAGGAAATCGCTACTTAAAGCAGGAGTAGATGAGGCAGCGTGAGGGAGCATGGTGCCACAAAAAAAAAGTAAATTACAACACTTTATTGGGACACACTGAACATCACATATTGATGATATCTAACAGTGTTAGAGTATCCGCAAGTAGAATTTTCCTTTCACCTCAGAGTCAGTAATGCATTACATTCACCTGGATCTAACTTTTTTTTTTTTACAGGTGGAGATAAACCACATTCTACAGAGACCACATTTCATTTTCGAGGGTTTGTAGATCATTTCAGCAAGAGCTCCGAGTTATGCCTCACTGCAGCAGTGATGGCTCCATTAACGCCACCAGGCCCATTTAACCTAGTTACTGCTCAAAGAGCAAATGAATGTTTCATTTGAGTGTTCATGAGGGCCTAACGTCACATTTCAGGGCTCAGAGATTAATGACATCAGTCCCAGTGTGGTAATATCTACCTCTGTCTCAAGGAGGGCCCAATCTAGAACCCTCCAAGATGTGACCAACATTTCATGGTTCTCCAGCTGTTTTCTTTCAAGGACATGTTATAGTAGAGCGCATCACCGCAGCTGCTCTGAGCTAATGGACCTTGAATGTGGAATGTTCCAAAAGAGTGGGCTCCTCACTTCAGAGTGTGGCAGGCCCTGATTACAGAGGTGACAGTCTGGGCATCCAGAAGAATTACTGTGATTTTTCTGCTGGAGTCAAAAGAAAGGAGAGGGCCTGTGGGATAAATCACTCTTTATCCAGTCTATCACATGATTCCATAGTACGTACAGCAATAACAATTTCTCCTTCAGGACCTTGAGTGGTGTTTGCGGCACTAACATGACTCTGAGTACATCTTTTTAGCATTAGATGCAGTTAAGAGCCCATAGGAAAGAAAAAAGGATACATCAAAGCTCCACCACCCACACAGACCTTCTTTTATATCTGAAGTAGCCTTGATTCTGTCTCTTACTGCACATAGTTCACTCTCCTACAATCTCCTACAACATGTTCCTCTAGAATAATCTTTTTGAATTTTCCACTGATAGAGAAGAAAGTGACTGTTCACAATGACCAAAAAGAAGTAATTTTAAAATATTTTGAGCCTTAGCAATACAAGCTCACGATTCTTAACAGCAGATTGGTTCTGCCTTCCTATTTTCTGCCTGTTCTGCAGATCAATCATTTTCTTCCACTCCTCTCACACATTACTGGGACAACAGACAGAGCATCAATTCACTATCAGTGTTGGCAATGTTAGCACAAGATTATACACAGCCGTTTCTTCAAATACTTATGATTAAACTTGAAAAGGTTTGGTTACAGAGGTGTGTGACAGAACATCTGGAGGAAGCATTCCTTAAAATCATATAGCAACAAGGTAAAATACATCTATTTATTTTTTAATCTTAAAGGAAAAGTTCACCCAAAAAATTTGTCCTAAACACCTCAGGTGGATGGGTACTTGTTTAAAACATAACATACGGCTCAAATCCCAGCTTGATTTGAAAAGACACTGTTTACACCCTCGAGGCGTGGTTGACATTGTTGGGACGGGAACAAATGATGCTTAAAAAATGGTTTGAATGAATATCTTTACGCATTTAAGCTAACATGTTGGTATTTTCCAATACTAACATACCAGCCTGACTGCAGTGAGTACTACCAATAACACATAACTACCAATTACACATAACATATAACACATAAACACATAGCAACTGCTGCACCAAGTAGCCTTTCTAGACAGTACATTCATGATTGCTATTTAGTTTGTGTTTATATGACATATTCACAGAGTTGTTTATTATACGTTTATAAGAATAATAAAAACCCATAAGATTTCTTGTGGAACAAAGCAAACTAGCCACTAACATACATCTCCCAGCAGGTAGTGAGAGTCCAGTCTGTGTAATGGGCCTTTATGTGTTTTGGAGGAGTGGCTCTGTTTGATGCTTAATCATTTTTTGGCCTGCTCTTGCTGGTTTGCCATGATTGTTCTATAAACATTACATTGGACATTAAACAAACTGTCCCTGATCTTAATGCTGATGTTCTTCCTGGTGACAGTTTGCTGTGCTCCCTGATTTAAGCATTTAGATGTGCTTAGTGATTAAAGAGTTATTAAAAGGCGTGGTAGTGATTAAATTGAATGATTTTATGAAAGCAGATATTCTTTTTAAGTTGGTAGCTGTGTCAGTAGCAGGATGCAGGGTTTTCTCAGTGTGCATGTCAGAGTGGAGCTGAAATGAGCTCTTTGCTGTGTTGTGCCTTGAAGTCTTGAAGGACATGCTGTAAGCCCTCTGCCTTGTGAGACAGGTCATGCGTGCTCCCTGATATACTTTTTCATCCTGTCGGTGATAGCAGGGATTACAAATGTCTTTTTTTGTTTGCGACTAGCAGAATGTCATTCTTTTGTTCCCCTCCCTCAACCTCAAACACAGTGCATCTCAGCCTTACAGCACCTCTCTACCTTATTATTTTACCAGGTGCCTTTCATTTACCTGGCCACTTCAAAAAGCAATGCATAGTCAACTCCCTTCTGAGATGAGGTCAAACACATACAGAGCATTGGCCACCACTCTTTTTATTACCATAAATGTCAGTAGTTCTCTTCATCCTTCGCTCACTTTTATTACACTGTTGGAAATGTCAAATGTATTTGCAACAGTCATAACACCGTGCTGGCCCTGAGGCAGAAAAGTGCCTTATCCAATAATGTATTGACTTTTTCAAAAAAATAAAAACAGTTCTTTGTTGCACTGCAGAAAGCCGGAATATGACTTGAATATTCATGCAATATTCCTGAATGAAAACTAAGCACAGAGCTATTACCCCATCTGTATTTCTAATATTTCTTCTCGTAATGGGCTGCAGATTCTTTCTCGTTACTTTGATCATCCATTGAACTCCCACTCGGAGGTCATCAAATATGCATACCTCCCTAAGTCTGTCATCCCAGCAGTGCCTCACACTGACATGTTAACATATAGAAATATGGCCTGGAGGGATGTAGTTGTCATGCAGCAGCTGCATGAGAACTTTGCTGCTCTTCTCCCTGCTTGGATCTGCCTCACTGCTGCATAAGCTCTAAGCGTGCCAAGGCGCCATCTCTCTTCATGCATAATGCCGGCAGAGAGGCTTATTAAGGGTGACATGGTGGTGAAAGAGCAGTGCTGACAGGACTAATTCAGCAGTCATTGGCATTCTTGTCACTCTGCTCTGAGGCGATGTGATGTATGATGTCATCATTAAGAGAGAGGTCATTAAATCTAAAATGTTAAAGCAAGGTGTTGTGATGTCACTTGCCCTATACTGTGTGGTGATCATTTGCCTGTGTCCAGACGTGGTGCCCATTTACTGTTTGTATATGTGATAAGAGAAGGACAGTCAATGGAAGTATTTAGGCCTTAAAGTTCTCATCATGCCAAATGACATTTAGCACTATGGGCTACTGTAAATGCCTATCAATATCTGCAATAAGTCCTTCCAATACTGTATGATTTTACCATGATTTTTACATATAAGTATGCCAAAGTAATAAGAGCCTCTAGTAGTGAGACTTTATAGAGAACTTTGAGAACTACTGTAACACATTCTTTCTGAGAAGAAATAGTTGCTGGTATTCCATTTTTCTTATCGTTAACACATTTCACACAAAAAAAAGATCATACCATCAGGGGCCTTAGCCTGTTTGTCAGTTCTCTCTAACATCCCTTGTCTATCTTTTGGCCTCCTGTTGATGCCTACTCAAGATGTATATATGTAAAATCAGCTCACAAATATATAGCTCAATTTTACAAGAAAAACTAAACAATTCGTTCAATCAGCTGGTCATTATGTTTTTCATCAAAAAATTCTCAAAAAAGAGGAATAGAGCATTTGCTGAGGAATATTTTCAGTGGCAGATGAATCTACAGTTGGCGCTCTGGTGAATATTTCTGGCAGCAGGACAGTGTATACATTATCCACAACGCAATTTAGCCACTGAGTAACAACACTGGAGGCACACACTTCAATGTGTACATACATATATTTATGTTTGTGTCCTGGTTAGACTACTGAGATACAGAATTAATGTTGGTTAAGAGAATTAATTTTTTTGTAAAGCCAGGCTAACTATCACCCCCTCCATCCAGTCTTTAAGCTAAGCTAGACTAATCACCAATTGGCTCAAGTTCCTGTTGTAGTTTTACATTTCACACCAAGTCTCCATCTACTTAAAGTGACTACAAGCAGTAGGCAATTTGAGGGGGGATGCAGTCCCTCTTGTTAGCAAAATTACCAAAAAAGCATCCCCCTTGTTAACCTGCCATCACTCTCCATCTGCCAGTAGCAGATAGTGTGTTACAAATCACAGGCGGCCGCGGTCAGCTCCGGCACACATTGGAGTCAAGCAGGGCACGGCTGCTTTCGGTTCTGCACAGAGCAGATCGCGCTGACAGGAAGTCAGAGACACAGGAACATAGGCATAGAGCATCCGATCCATTTTCAAAATAAAACACCCTGTGCAGACTCCCGATTGTATAAAAATGAAAAATTACCAGATCAACAAAGTCGGGCAGGCAAAAGGCTCCACTTCTGAAACGTTCCTGCTGGGGTTCTCTTTATACATTCATGGTATGACACCGTGCGGAAGGTGTAATAAAACCTATAGCAGACGCACATGTTTATTTTCAGTAATGTTCAAGTTTTTTCAGAGATTAGTTTTTTCTGACTGTTTATATTAATAGTAAGTTTGCTATTTATGTTCTAAAACTAAATGTTACTTTTTGCAAGTGTTTTTAGTGTGTCAGTTCAGAACATGGTGGCTCATGTTATGTTGGTAATTCTCATTTTTGTGCTGGTTTATAGTTTAACCATTAGTGAGGTAGCTGTTACATTTCCTGACACCAGCTGTTTTATCCCCCGTTGAAATGCACTCTGCTAGAGTGACTTTCTCCATTCTGTATTTAGAGTTATAAAAAGACAAGTGTAGTAGGGAGCGAAGGAAGATAACTAGATAAAATGAAATTGTAGAATTAGAAATGTCACAGTTATGGTTAAGGTGTCCTGCAACAATGTCCTTTGGGAAGTGTACATAGGTGCCATCCCCCATGTTGAAAATTAACAAATCACCTACTGACTACGAGGAACTTTTTCGGTGTTTATGAAACAGTCCGGTGATCCCTCTGATGGTTATAAATGACCTGTAACAGCAAACGAGACCTTTAGTGAACACACTGCTATTTGTATTTAGTTATTAATGCCTATGCTCGGGTCCGATCACATATATCACATATAAATACATTACCTCATTGCAATCCATCCTGCAGTCTCTCTGTCACGCACCTCCAAAACAACTGCACGTGGTGCCGACACAAAGCTCTTTACAACAGTGGGTGCTGGTGTCGTACCGCTTTTGTCAAAAGGGGCTGCTAGAATCAACAAAAACTGAAAGTTCCTCGTAGTCACTTATGTTATGTTAAGTAAAGGTTAGTGGATACTGAGTGAATTTAAATTTTTTGGTGAACTGTTCCTTTAAGCTGTAGAAAAGGTGTAGAGCTAGCTTAGGCTGGGTTTAAATCAATGAGCCATATTTCTTGCATAGCTGCACTCACATATTTATACAGTTACATACCTGACATTTGGCCATCACAATTAACCAAAGCAGTAGATTATATCTTTGATAAATTACAGAGAAATAGATTTTTTCTGGAGATGCTTCTTGATTAACTGATGTTCATGTTTTTTCAAGATTCTGACATTTCCGTGTACTACATTAACAGATACATCAAACTCAGCTTTTGATATTGTTGTGTGTACACAGATATCAGCTATCCCATTTCAAACTCATAGAAGTTGCACTGAGGGATGGGAGTTTGCACGTGATCAGTCAGTACTGAGTTGACAAATAATGCGAGTAGCAGCGGGTGAAAATGCTGCAGCATGCATGCTCTCGTTAATTATACATTAAAAGTCAGATTCTGCAGTCTCAACTCACTTGCTCGTAAAAACATAAAGACACGAATGCTGAATGTACACAGTTACATGTGCCGTTATTGTGAGGTCAGAATCATAACACTTAGGACACACATTTAAATTACTGAATTAAATTTGCCAACTTTTCAGTTGATGAGGATCAAATTCCAACTGGCCTTCACATTACCATCAGCGGCTGGCCAACACAAACAACTGCAGTGAGCAGCATTCAAGAACTGACTAAAGCAATTTGCTTTGTTTAAATGACAAACTGGTTCATATTTCAAATCAGCATAGTGTTTATTGGTTGCATGAATACTTGAGGAGGATCTATTTTCAATTGAAAAACTTTGCATGCTCTTGCACATTGAACACAATTAAGACTTGAAGAATCGAATAGTCTTCATGAGATATGAATTGCACTTTTCTCAAAGTCACAAAAAAAATCTAAGAAATTTTCATTGTTATATTGAGCTTGATAGTTGTGGCATACTAATCAATATAGGGGCTAAATTATCTACTTTATGAAAGTGATTAGAGTTATGAGCAAAAACAACCTTTTTTGTCTGATTTAATTTGGTAGTAATTTTAAAATGTAATTGTCTTAGCAATCTAAAATACACAATATATAAACATATACATTTACTTACACAGACAATAGTTACCTAGATACACTTCAAAGTAAGATTAACATCGAGTATTTAGGCACAGTGGTTCTAAAGGCTAATGTGAACATGCTAACATTTTCACAGTAACAATGCTAATATGTATACCATTTTTATCATCTTAGATTATTGTTACTCTCAAGTCTGTTATGTGATATGACTCATTTAATTTGTGAGTTGGCCTGAAAGACTGAAAATAGTTATTTTAAACCACTGTATGATCTTTACCTAAACTATTAACTATTATTAACTATTAAGTGGTTTTGGTACCTGTACCAAGCCAATTATGTTTTGTGCCTAAACCTATCCAACAATAACCGCTTGAACACATTATTTAGTCAAATACAATGCATAAAGAATAGCTTTATTTAAGTCTAAGCCTATGTTGCATTTTGGCTTATGTACTACCCCAGTACCACCCCAAAACTGTGACATACAACATTTAACAATATTGACCTAGTCCGACCATAGACCAGCGTTCAACCAACAACAAATTCCTTTTCTATCATTTAGCAGTCTGTGAATAAAACCAATTGCATACGTAGCCTATACAGTTACTACCTGTTTT
This sequence comes from Sparus aurata, assembly GCF_900880675.1. Lineage (NCBI taxonomy): Eukaryota > Metazoa > Chordata > Actinopteri > Spariformes > Sparidae > Sparus > Sparus aurata. The sequence goes on from NC_044208.1 coordinate 3,152,460, forward strand.
AACCAGAGAATATGCAAACTGTATGTGTGTGCAGTGTTGCTGCTTAGCGTTACCCTTGCTTTTCATTTCGGCGTGTTAACAGATTAGACCACTGGTCTAATCTGTTCGCTTCTGGCCCCCCCGCTGCCTATTTGTGGCCCCCAAACTATTATTCCTTCACTATGTGTTTTGGTTGGGTTGGCACGTGCATACCGGGACTTGTCTCCATGCCAACGATACACAGACAGCTGGGTCACTCACTGCTGCGAGCGCAATTTTCAACTTTCACTTTCGTTTTTGGAGCAGTTTGCATATTGACATTAGGCTGTAGGAGCCTAGATTGTACGGAAATGGCGTGTTCCAAGTTCACTGCTAAAAGAAAAGTGGACAGTGAAAATCGTCAAATTCGAAGAATGGTCTGAAAAATTTGCATTAATTCTCCCTCCAACCAGCACAAGACCCATGTGCTTAATGTGCCAGGAGACTATAGCTGTGATGAAGATTTCCAATTTGAAACGGCATTATGAGACGAAGCATAGGAATTTTTAAGAGACATTTCCTCAAAATTCAGAGGTAAGAACAACAAAAATAAATGCACTGAAATCGTCATATCCTGCTGCAAGCAGGATTCTTGTCACATCTATGACACAACAACAAAAAACAACAGGAGTGCTCACTTAGAGAGGTAGAAACTTAGTTTTATTTAACTATTTTAATTTGTCAAAATGGAAATGACATTTTATTTTAGTTAATATTTTTGTTGTTTGGAATGAAAGGACATTTTGTTTTGAATATTACAGTATTATTGCATGGGGCCTGACCAACCTCAATACATGGACCTTTGTGATTTGTATTTGAGTACTCTTGGATTAGACCATTCACACTGGATGCATGAGACAGCCCTCTCTTTGGCATGTGTTTACGGGAGGCTGCTGCGCCACGTCATTTGGAGAATCAGAGTCTCACCTATTTCTACCCCAATAAGTGCATTTACAGCAAAAATCAAGTTGACCTGACCTGTAGACAGTCGTATGGCACACAGTGTGTCCAGCCTGTTAAAAGCCTAGTGGCCACTTTTGTTATTTCAATCCATGGTTAAACTTGGATACAGAGATCCAACAATAGTTCAGGGGATCCAACAAGAGTTCAGGGGATTTTATAGGACATAAACTACATGCCTTGTTCTTTTAGATGCCCAAGTTCTCAGACAAATAAAAAAAAAAAAAAAATCCAGTGTTGGCTGTCAAAGAACTCTATTAAGCCCATCCAATTATTTCATTCCACCTGTATGACAAGATTGGATCTGTTTGCCTGCCTTCCTGTATGCTCTCTGCACATGTTTTCATTATCCATGAGTCTTCTGCAAGGCTCAGCAAATTCACTGCTTAAAATGGGCAGAGGCTGTAGCTCAGTGGGTAGAGCTGGTGGACTAGGAAGATCGGAAGTGATGGTTCGAATACCGGCTCCCCCATGGTGGGACTGAGCTACATGTCGAAGTATCCTTGAGCACTGATACTGAACCCCAAAATTGCTCCTGATGTGCAGTTGGCACCTTGTGTGGCAGCCTCTGCCATCAGCAAGGGTCCTGCGATGAGCTGGCGACTCATCCAGGGTGTACCCTGGCCTTTGCCCATAGCTAACTGGAATTGGCCCAAGTAACCCCCCCCCCCCGAAAAAGGGGGATAAAACATCCCTGCGACCCTCACGGAAAAAGCGGAAGAAAACCCAAATTTTCCATTACTATCATAGCTTGACAGCGTGCCAACCTGCTAGTTGGTTACGTTCTGACGGCTAGACAATGATGTGCTGCACTGACAGTTCACAGCCCCTGAGCCCGTGGGTCAGCAGCTCATGTAGCTCAGTAGTAGTAGCACGAAGCACGCAGCCCCTGCCAAAGAACGACTGAGCTGCAGAGTCTTTCAGCCACTAACCCAGTTAGCACAAAGCGCACACACCTACAGCAGTAAGGAGTAACTGCGATGCTGGGTAGCCTTTTCAGACTTAGGCACGATTGTGTTTATATGATGGTGCCATTTTAACATTTTTGTTTATGTATTTAAAAAGCAAAAAGAGTGTGTGGCATGTAGAGAATCAGCCGTTAACACATATTTAGAGCTGGCCAGTAAGAGCTATGGGGCAGTTGGTGTTCATGTGTTTTGGAGGGAGCATAAAGGTAGGGGGTTTAATTTTTTCAGTTGGCTACTTTCAGAATTTAGCTTGCTCTTACCAGTGTCTCCAGTTTTACCAACCCTTGTTCTACGTCACAACTATGAAAAATGTAATCTGTAATTAAAGTGTTTTTCCCTCAACTATGGTGGGCTTTCAGTTGTGGGATGCTGTAAGTATTTTATCTACTGTAGCTAATACTGGTGGGGTAATTTCACTATGTAGTTTTTATTAGCTCATGCCCACATGGAAATAATGTTAATTAGGCTGGCATTATCTCTGGTTTCATTGGAAAGTCACAGTGGATGTCTCCATCAGAGCTGTCAATTGATGGATTCCTCCCCCTTCCTCCCTCTCCCCACTCACCCCCTGAGTAGCCGGTCCTCCTGCCAGGTCTCTGTCAGTCCCCAGATATTGCAAGTGTTTCATCAGAGTGGTCAGCTCAGTGTCTCTAATCCCCACAGTGAGTGGGAGAAGCTAACGGAGCTAACTCTGTGATCCAGGATTACTGTAGGCTATAGGCGTTGCAGCCTCCCTCTAAGCCCTGATCCCCTCCTCTCTTCAGCGCAGAGCCTGGCCCCGTCCCTCTGAGGCCGCTGCTGGTCAGCCTGCACAGGTAATCACCCGTGGACAGCAAAGTGATGCTCCTAAGCTCTCTGATCGTGCAACCAGGTGAAAGGACAGGGGATTCACATTATGGCTGAACTGATATCTATCTTTACTAGATTTATTAAACAGAAACTATATTAACCATCGAACCTAATAAATGTGAAACACCTGGCATTGTCAAACTGATTTCAGAGCCACTACCAAGTGTGGATGTAACCTGTAAATGATTTGATGGAGAATGAGGGGGTTGTGGTAGGATGCGATCCCCCTTGTTAGCAAAATGGCCAAATTGCTTCCCCCTTTTAAACTTCCATCCCCACTCTCCATTCTGAAGTCACAGACAGTGAAGGGACAGATGAGTTGTTTGGCTAGTCTGCTTAGTCACTGATCCTTTATCTGACTGAGGTTTGTGCAATGTAAAATCTATAGCTCCGACCTTGGCTTGGAAACCAAAAGAACTACAGTCAGTTTGTTAGTCCGTGGTGAATGAAATGTTGTTTAGTTATGAGGATGTGTTGTGTAAAGAGTGACCTGACCTGTGTCACGCAATGATGCTCATTGCATTGTAGCCTTTAAGCTGGCATCAAAGGGAGCGTGTGGCAAGCTGGTCAGACCGCCATCGTCGTCACTTCTATCTTATCTTCTGCCTTTTGATTTGCTGTACTGGCTGTCTTTCATGCTGTCAAAACTGGTAAATTTAGTTGCCAGAAGATAATGCCAGTCTACATAACATCTTTGGTTTTGATGTGACAGCCTTTTTTGCTGGAGTGGAAACCATCACGAGGGTTTTAACACACATTCATGGAGAACATGAGTTGGCTACAACAGCAGTCATGAATACAAATGTTATGTAGAGGAACCTGCAATATGAGCCATTAAAGTTGTGCAAACTATGCAGTGCACGTGTCTTTGCTACAGTCAGTTGCAGCTCTGTGACGTGATTATTCAGGATTGTGAATAAGCATTAGTTGTCCAATACAATTTGATTAGATGAACAGAGAGAGGAAAAATAATTCTGACTACGAACAAGTCATTTTATTCATATGCTTATCAGAATTAACATTTATAACAAAATTGAAAAAATATTGTTAGTACTGCACCATGAAATAGAGGCAGACAACAATCCCTTGACCGACTAGTCAGTCCAGACACTGAGCTCGCATCATAAGATAGTATACCAAAGATCAGATTTACTGGTTTTATCATGAGTATGTTTACTTCAAAGTCATGTGTCTCTGCATCTGCGATCAGCTACAATAACAGCTCAGCGGAGACAAGTCTCTGAAATATTGGTGAAGAGTGCTCATGCACCAAAAAGTGTAAGCACAAAAATGTATGTAATATGTAAAATGACATCTTCATTAGCTGAGTTTGAGCAGTGTGTTCAAATGTTTCAGCATTTAATAATAATAATAAATAATAATACATTTAATTTTTATAGCGCCTTTCAGGGTACCCAAGGACACTTAACAAAATGGAACAAACAAAACAAAGAATAAATGGATAAACAAAAAATACATAAAAGATAAAAATAAAAAAGTTGATTGATTTGGCTGGATCTAGAGCTGATAGGCCATTTGGCGCTCTGAATGCATTGATTAATGGACAGGTCAGTACTACTGCTGATGGACAATTGATTGTCTTTATAACTAAAAATTAAGTAGTAATTACGTAGTGTTATCAATTATTATGAATGTTTCACTCACCAATATTTGTCTCTGATCAGCATGTTGTACTGTTAGTGTGGTGTAGTCATTTTATGTAATTCACTGTACTTCAGACAACAAAATCATGTGAACATGTTTATGTTTATCGGCCCTTTTTTAAAACTCCATCCTCCCCTTGCGAGCCACTTTCAGGCTAGTACTGTAAGCAGTATCAACATGAGATTAATCCATGGTTCTATCATCATTATGGACATGGTTTTGTTGAAAGGATGAGCCAGACGACAAGGAAGATGTAGAAACAGGCAGGGGCGCCGCCAGGGATTTTGGGCCCCGTGAAAAGAAATCTAATTGGGCCCTTGTATAGGCTGGCGAAGAAATTTGATGCTGTTTTATATAAAACTATACATTTTAATGATATTTTTGACTATCATTCCCATATTTGTGAAAAAAACCTTGTAGTCCTGTATGCAGGTCTAATTTATCTCCACAACTGTAGACTCACAGGTGGTGGCTTTGGATTTTGGGTGAAAAAAGTACATATATGAGGCTTTATGGTCGTTGCGATTTAATCTTTTGATTTCGAGAAAATATAAAGATTTCTCTGATTGTACTGAGAGTTGTATTGAGTCACACAGTCTGCATGCACCAGAAATGTTCTCCTCTGTTCCTACTGCCAAGGAGTCCCAAACTACTGACCAAACATTCTACTTGAGTGATAGCTGAATTTGAACTAAATCATATATAAACATACATATACTCTTTTTACTTCAAAACTGTTTTTTAATACATTAAAATCATTCTGAAATAAATATGGATTATAGGCTATTTTTATTTCATAGGGGGCTGACTGCTGCTGCTGATGCACTTGACGTATCTCTTCGAACAACATCTTTATTTTTATTATACTCTGCCTCATTGATCATTATGTGAGAAAATAATTTGTGTATGAATTTCTGTCATTAATAAATATTTCCTCTTCTTTTTTGTAATGGTAAAACGGGCAAGAGAGACAGAAATCTCCACAGACTCCCTGCAATGATGCTAACTGTCATGTCACTGAACACAGTGTTGCTCAGCTTCTTCACTGGGACAGTTATGGGGAGACTGGGGTGCTGCTGACTCATCTGTTGTTAAATCTGCTAAAAGGGGCAGGGACAATGATTTAATATGAATATATTGCTAAACGTTTCCCTGCACTGATTAAATGTTGATCAACTGTAGGCTAACACTAGTCTAGCTAGCTAGCTTATTTCACTATGGACATTAAGCCAGCAGGTTAATACCACTCACAGACTGAAGGCTACCCACCTTTCTTGGTGAAAAACTGGGTTACAGATTGACACCCTTTCCTTTGTCGTTACTCTTTCTCTTTCCTCTCTTTTCCTTTTTTGAAAACCAGATTTTGATTTAGGGAACATTGTGATCACTGTAGTTCTCGTGCATCTACTGACTGACTGCAACTAAACACGTCATTAATAAGTGCGCTAAGGCAGTACCAAACCATTTCATGCAGATACAGGGGGGCGGTGGGTCAATATGGATGTTTACTTTTTGGTCAATGGGGATATTTAACTTTTACTGCCCAAAACAAAGAGATCAGTAATTGTATTATTAGATTCGAAATATACTCAATGATGATGGTTTAATAATTTCATATTTGACAGGGACTATATATACACCAGAGGGAACAGGTAATAGGGAACAGGTGAATGTAATAAGGGTGGGGAAAGGCAATTGAAGTGAAGGGAGAAGAGATCTCAAAGGAGAGGAAAGGGTAAATACTACAAATTAAAACAGACAGTGGAATATGATTTCCCAGTCTGGGATCAATAAAGTGATTCTATTCTATTCTATTCTAAAAGAAACTATAACACAGATTGAGATGTGACATTTCCTGTTTTGTGACCCATTGCAACAGCATATATTTCCCATCAAGCCTTGTGCTTTTTCACTGTGGTATTTCATGTGTGCTGTTTAACTTGCAAAATAAAATAAAAAAAGTTACTGTTTGCTAATCTTTGTAACACGTGTTTGTGCTTTATATTTGTAATTGTCATTTATGTGTTGGTTTACAGTTTTAACCTTTATTGAAGTTGATGTAACTTTTCGTGAGGTCGGCTGTGCTTCTAAGAAAACACAAGACCAGTGGAGTAGGAATGTTAAGGGGTAGATCTGCAAGCTAGAAATAACGTTGGTCTAAAGACACTGGGACAGCTGCCATTTCTGACCTTCGGTCTCTTTAAGCTGCTTAATGTTAAATAAAAAAACTTTTGTACAGCACCTTGACACCCAAACATGGGGGTACAAGAAGTCCCGATGCCCCCCCTATTTTGACGCCAGTGTTGACAGGTCTACCACACCACATATCCATCCATTGATTCTGGGTGTCCTATGAACTGCTTACTCTGAACCCTTTAAATAGCAAATCACTGGGAATCAAAATGTTCTATGTTCAATAAATTAGATAAATTGGATATAATATGATAAAATACTCAGGTGAACAACTAACACTCACATAGCTGGGTCTGCTCAGTTTGTCTTGAAAAGAAAATACTTTCAAATATGGCAATCCATTAGTTGGAAAACAATCAGCTGCATCAGTAGACTCTTTCATGTAATGAAACCTAGTTAACTCTCCAGCAAGTAGGCTGACCTTTAGTAACAGCCTAGCAACAGACCTTTTCTTGCTCCTAATGATAAGCCTTGATCTAATGTTAGTGTTGCTAAAGATAGTTGAATATCCCAAACTGAATTAATACAAGATGTATGAACACAACATTTCTAAACTAACCCACTCTTGTTATAACTTAGATTAACTTAAAGTAGTCATCACCTGGTTTTTTACATATCCAGTCCCTTCTTGGATCGCTTTGGATCAATTCTTAAAACTTATTAGAAAAAAAAAAAAAATCAAAAATCAAAGCTCAAGCTTGTTTTGACACTTTTTCATACCGCGACTTTCTCACGCGAGATTATGCGCGAGGTTTTGACCGGTCCGGATGTGCATTGTATTAATATGTAATGAGGCGCGCGTTGATTGGCCGCAGGAAGGACAGAGCCGGAATGGGGGGCGAGCCTGCATGCACACACGGACTCCAAACATAAACAGCCCCCTGTCATGGCGCACACACTAAATGACGAACCTTACAGAATTCAGGCATTTATGTACGAGCCGGAGTCGGAAACCGAACGGTAGAGTGAAGAGGCAGAGACGGTGGAAGAGACACGTTTACAGCAGGATGTCTCTGAATGGTAAAATTCTTTTTTTTTTCCTTCTTACTTTTCACACTCGTGTTTTACATGTAAGACCTGAGTTTTAATGCTGGCGGTGACGATGTATGGCGTGAAAATGACAGAGAAATAAGCAGATTCGGCGTGCTCACTCTGGCTGAGGACGGCTGTGAGCCGATGCATATGCAAGTAGCCTCCTGTGGTAACGTCACCACAGGAGCAGAGTCAAAATCTCGTGCTTTAGGAACGCGCACTATTGTGCGCTATTCCTGTTCGAAAAAACAGCCAAAGCGAAAAAAATAAGCCACTTTCAAACTCCAGCTTTTCAGGCAAGTTTCAACAGAGGTCCAACACCAATATGCAGGATTTAATGAGAGAAATTGCGATTTCCGGGTGATGAATCCTTTAACTGAACTTAGAGACTTTCATGTCTAGTAGCAATAAGGCTGAAACATTTCTGTGTGATCAAAACATTTCCAATAACTCTGGACGCTCTGGAAATGCCCAATTGTTCAAAAGTCAAAATTAATGGAATAATGGTAGATGTAATCATTTCCAAAATTCACATGTTCTTGTCAAATGAATTATTCAGCTTCAATCCATATTTGTTGGCATCGGCCTTCCAAAAATACAGCTTTTCCCTATGGTCACTAAACTGTTTGCTCTCTAGCTTACTGCAGACAAGGGAGGCACATGCCTGCATTAACCAGGCGGGCTAGCAGCACTCGAAAAGAACCATGAATAGACCAAAAAAAAGAAAAGACCACTTTATTTTTGCCAGTAACTCACTCTAAATAAATATGTTGGTGAGCGTCTGCAAAAGTTCAAGTTACAAATTGTTTTTTTATTAAAGTTCATAATTATTTGTAAATGTTACTTTAAAAGCTGATAGAAAAAGCAAAACGGAGGTCGTAGTTTATACAGACCCTGTGGTTCACGATTCAATTTTTCAAAAACATCTCAGATTTTGTGTCATAAATCGCACTCTGTGCATAACTATAAATATACTGGATTTTGCTCCAGCTTGGCAGTCACAATATTGCCATGGTAATGGCTGAGTAATACTCGAGCAAGTTTTGCTGTTGTGATGATTTATACTTAGACATTTAAACTAAATGTCTAGTTGACCAATCAGATTGCTTGGTTGGAACTGCTTGCTGTATAATACATGAAATTGATGGTAGTTGGACTGGTTTTGTGGCATTACAAACATACTTGGTATACTTTACTATCACCTTTTGTCTTTGATTTCAAGTCTATTTCAATGACGTCTGCTAAGTTTGGTTAAAAATCTACCTCACTTGTTGCTCCAGAGCCATTGGAAAAAATGTTGGTAAAGTGAGGTGTAGACACAGAGCCAAAAGAACCCTAATAGACAACACCCACCCCAGCCACAGTCTGGAAGAGGAAGGAATACCTTTATAAGATAGTATTGTCTTGTAGTACATAACTATTGAATTAATCTTGGATCCTGAAAACATTATGATCACAAAGGCACATGTAAAACTGTTTCTTCTCTTCCTTAAAAAGTTCAGACAGTATTTGGAACATAATTTGTGATGTGAGCAATTGAGTGATAGCAATTCTGTAGAATGCCCCACACATGACTTAAGAACACTACACTTGTAGTCACAAAATCATTAATTTTAGGAATTAGACTGTGCCTTTAATACTGCATTTCTTGATGTATTGTTGTGGCAACAGCAGTGGTGGCGGCACCATCTTTTTGCTGTGATCCCCTGAGAGCAAAGAAACAATGTTATTTATGTGTATTTAAATTGTATTATGTGTCTTAAATGTACCAACGGTACTCAAGAGACTGCTAAACTGCAAAACACCGATGCAGGACCACAAGGCTACCATCACAGTCTACTTCTGGGACTTAAACACTGCACGGAAGGAGCCATCTCTGCCCTCCAGGACTGTTTTGAGTGCACTGACTGGCAAATGTTTAGGGAGGCAGCAACTACCAAAGGCTTCACTGACCGTTGGTAGTTGCGGTAGTTACTGGAGGAGTACACGGCATCAGTGACTGCCTTCATCAGCAAGTGCATTTACATCACTGTCATCAAGACCATCACCACACGCTCAAACCAGAAGCCATGGATGACTGCAGAGGTACTTGCACTGCTGAGAGTCAGAGACATAGCCTTCAGAGCAGGAGATAAGGAGGCTCTGAGCACAGCAAAGGCAACACTGGCCCGGGCTATCAGGGATGCTAAACGAGCGCATGCCCAGAAAATCCACAGCCACTTCAGAGACAGCAGAGACACACGGCAGCTGTGGCAGGACATCCAAGCCATCACCAACTACAGGACAACAACACTGGCCTGATGCGCTGAATATGTTCTACGCCCGGTTTGAAGCAGAAAACGATGTGGTAGCGAGGAAGAACCCCCCCCCCCCCCCCCCCCCCCCACACACACACACACACACACACACACACTCCCATGGCAAACAAGTACTACATCTGACCAAGGCTGAGGTGAGAATGGCCCTGCAAAGAGTCAACCAGCACAAGGCTGCTGGCCCAGACAACATTCCCGGGAGTGTGCTCAAAGGATGTGCAGACCAACTGGCTGAAAACATCATCGGAGTCACTGTCCCCTCAATCTCAGACATTTACACCACACGCTGTATCTATAATGGGGCGTTCAGACCAAACGCGACAGACGCGAATACAATCGCTTCAGACGCTTAATTCGCGCCGCGCCAGACGCTCCATTCGCGCCGCGTGATCATTTTGGACTATTCGCGTCATTCGCTTCATTCGCGCTTGCCCGCTCATTTTTGAACCGGTGTTTTTCAACCCGCTGTCTTTCCACGTCTATTATGGCTGATATCACCACCGTTGCTGCACTGTACCTGCTGTCCCAGAAACGCCGGAAAACCACCCGCCGTCGTGTCTGGATTCATGAACATGACACACAGAGCTGGGGGAATTTCACTGTCTCCTCCAGGAGCTCCGTCTGGATGACGACCGGTTCCAGCGGTACCTCAGGCTGACCGGAGCCCAGTTCGAGGACCTGTTAGCTCAGGTTGGTGCCAGGATCTCCCGCCTGGACACCAACTACAGGCACTCCATCTCAGCTGCGGAGCGCCTTGTCCATCTGTCTGAGGTGAGTTGCGGTGTCGTACAGCACCGGGTGCCCGCACACAGCTACAACTAGCTTCTCCTCCATCGTTGCTCTGAGCAACCGTAAACAACCGTACGTGATGGAAGTGACGTCGTCGGCTTGAACTCGTCGCTGATTGGATGTCGCGGCGCGATGCCGCTTGAAAAGTTGGATATTTTCAACTTTATTCGCGCCGCGCAAGATGCTTCAGATGCTTCATTCGCGCCGCGCCAGACGCTCCATTCGCGCCGCGCCAGACGCTTCATTCACGCCGCGCCGGACGCTTCATTCGCGCCGCTGTCGCCTGAATCGCGTGTCATCGCGCCATTTACATTGATTTTCAATGTAGAGTTGCCGCTCCATTCGCGTCTATCGCGTTCGGTATGAACGCCCCTTAAGGCAACCAGCATTGTGGAAGACCTCTAACATAGACTTTTCTCCTCCCTTCCATCTGGCAGAAGGTACTATAACATACGGTCCATTACTACCAGACTACAAAACAGCTTCTTCCCCCAGGCCATACGACTCTTCAGTGCTCAGAGACTGAACTGATCACCTCTGTTGCCCTTTTGTATGCTGTCCTACTTGGCTATTTTGTATTTGTCTGATGCACTATTGCACCTCATAACAACAACAACAACAACAACAACAACAACGGTCGCCAGCGTTCTCTCCTACACTGTGGTCAGCATGAAGCTGGACCCTCTGGTGAAAGTGGCAGAGAGGAGAACCCTCAACAAACTGCGAGGTATCCTGGACAATACTAACCACCCTCTGCACACTGTCATCAGTAGCCAGAGGAGCCGATTTGGCGACAGGCTGCTCCTTCCAAAAAGCCGGACAAACGGACTGAAAAACTCCCTTGTCCCCCGTGCCATCAAACTGTTCAACTCCTCACTGGGGGGAGGAGGGCGAACAGGCAAACAAGCAGGCGAACAGAGAGACTGCGGGACAGGGAGGGGAGGTCTGCCCAACAATAGACATGCTGGACTGTTCATGAACACAACGTACAATAAACAATACAATAACCATGTGCAATAATAACAGAATCATAACAACAGATACTGTGTACCTGTGTACAGTTTTACGTGGGTGTATGTGTATATATATATATATATGTATGTATATATGACATTATTATTTTTTTTTTTATTATTTTTTTTTTTTAAATAGTAATACAAACTGGAGTCCTCCTCTTACTGGCTTCCGCTACATGGTCCACTGTCTGGAGCCAAGATATGTTATTCCATCCCGGAGCTTTATCACACTTAAATCAATTCCAAATCTTTACAAGGAGACAAACCTTTCCATGCAAGTGTCCCTCAACTCTGCGCACAGGGTAGCAATAACCTGCGATGCCTGGACATCCAGAGCTACAGTCTCATATGTGACCGTTACAGCTCATTATGTCAGCAGTTAATGGAAGCTAATGTCCCCATACTTCAGACGAAAGCTATGGATGATAGCCACACAAGCGCAAATATGTGTAAGTTTCTCAAAGCAATGGCAGACGAGTGGGGAATAGAGAAACATGCCCTGGTTCTCGTCACCAACAATGCTTCTAACATGAGTCCGGCTGCTGAGCTTGGCAGCTTTCTTTTAACAGTGAAACACTACATTTAAAACAAATTAAAAAACAATAATTTTGATATTACAGTTACACTATACAATATTGAAGGTGCTGTGAGGTGTTACTCAAAAGATAAGTAAAATAATTCAGCAGCTGACTGATGTTAAATGGAAGATCAATAATCGTTAATAATCGAAAATCGATTTGTAATCGAATCGAGACTTCAATAATCGGAATCGAATCGAATCGGGAAATTGGGCCGATTAACCACCCCTAGTATATATATATATGTATATGTGTGTGTATATATATGTGTATATGTGTGTGTGTATATATATGTGTATATGTGTGTGTGTATATATATATATATATATATATATATATATATATATATATATATATAATTTATATTATATTATATATATATGACATGGAGCTTCAATTTCCTTGAGGGAACCTCCCAAAAGGATGAATAAAGTTGTCTAATAATAATAACATTAATCATCATACACTCACTTTATAAAAATATTTTTGCATTGCAGAGCAATTAAATTTATCAATAAAAAAAAAAGCATTTAGTGTTGTTGTTGTTCTATGTTGTTGTTGTTTGTTTGCACTGTTTGTTTCTTGGGAAACGTTATTTCATTGCACCATGTACTGTGTATATGGCTGGAATGACAATAAACCCCTCCTGAATCTTTAATCTTAAATATTGAACATTGTTAGCTTGCTAGATGTGTTGTCTTGAAACAGCCTTGCTGTGTGATATCTTCTACCTGTGAGTGTGTTATGTATGTATGAATGATATATTTTTGGAACCTAGTTAAGAATAAGACTATTTGGGAAATTACTGCAACAGAAACTTGCAGGACGAAGGGAACTGTAGTGTGAAATGATTGCTAATCCCAGAATAGCAGATAAAGCAGCTCAGATCCACTTTTTTACTGTTAAAGTGAGCAAGACGCTGGAATCAAAGTCTGAGTTGTAGCGATAAATGAAGAAGAAGGAGAACAAAGTGGGTTAAACTGTAGTCACACTGAAGTTCTTCTGTGGACTGGGACTTTACAGCCTCATGATGTGATAGGAAAATAATTGTCTGCAGCTGTTGAGTCCTCTCAGTCTCTCTCTCTGTTTTTAAACATGCGCTCAACTGTATATATTATGTATAGTGTTAATGCGTTTGCTATGCTGCATACAATCTTGAACAGAAAGCTGTTGGAGTAACAAGCTTGAGTTGAGGTAATCGGATGGAAACTGCAGCACGGGCACCTCAGATACTTTATTCCCAGGGGCCGCACAGAGCATTTTCCCCCACTCTAGAAATGGAAACATCCCCTCAGACTCTTGGGAAAAACATCTGAAATTCATCCATCAGTTCTCTCTGGTGTATATAAATACCCATGTGGAGCAGTCACACACAGGTTTGTCCTATAATATGGGGCTCACAGATGGGAATGGATGGGCATGATTCAAGTAGGTGGTAAAGTGCTGCGAGCAAAAAGCACACAGCTCTGTTTTTCAGGCCTATCTCCACAAATAAAAGCAATCAGCGAAATATTTAGCTCGCTGATCCACATTTAGGGAGCGGGGAGCTGTCTCCCAGCATGGCCTTTGTGTAAAAAAGTCTGCTGTAGATGGATGAATCTCAGAGGCAGACATGCTGGCCTGCTTTAGGTGCATCAGGAAGTAGGTATTCTCTGAAGGTTCTCTGTGAAAGTGATACTCTGACATTTTAGATTCACTTTTCTCCGCCAGGCTTTTGTGAAGGGATGGGAAAAACATTAGTTGGCCTCACTGAATGAGGAAGACAAACAATGTTAACAATGGGCTCTTAGCATAGCTCAGAGGCAAATGTTCCAAACTTACACAAAATGACAAGTGCTAAGAAAAGAGACATATCAGGGTAAATATCAAAATGTCAGGATCTCAACTTATTGGCTGCATTTTAAGTTGTTTAACCTTTTGCTGCAGTGAATATATATATATATATATATAAAAAAAAACCAGACAGACCTTTGAAAATAAATCAGCTGGTTTGGTATAAAGGAGAATCTATGAAAGAATTAGTAGGTTTAGGAAATGCCTGTGGTGTATCTATCATCATTAAAACATTTACGTTCCAGGCATCTACAGCCTTTTGAAACACATGGATGTTGTGTGTATGAGATTAACAAAGGTTTTAGTTTATTGTTGAAGTAAATACACTCCTAGTAGCCTATACTTTAGTCACTACTGGCTGCTTATTGGGCCGAATTGTTTAAACACGTACTCAGAACAATTGTTACTCAGTCTTCAACGTAACTATATATCATAATGCATTTATTTTCTTACTTGTGTCCATATGTAGTGGGTTGAAAGTGCTACATGTAAAGTGTGTGTCTGTAAACAGACTCTTCTGTAATGTTTCTGTAAACATTTGAATTATTCTAACACTGTTTATACAGGCTTTACATCAAGCTGATACACAAACTAGTCAGTAAATGGCGCACTGGTGCTACTGTGGATCCACTAGGGAGACTGCCGCTACATGCTCTGCTCATGTGCAGCTCAGGAATAAAGGAGCACTGGCCTGAGCAAGTTGCTAACTTTGATTCTCTCTATCAATCCACAGGTAAAACTTGTTTTTACGTGTTTAGCTCAGTATTGTATCTAATATCAATCCATTAGTAGTAGTTCTGTAAAGTGTTTGCATGTTTTGGAAATGCATAATAAGTGTATAAGGCTTAAAGTAAAACTCTCGCCAAAAAGCAACCAAGGCTTTATTTGTGATTGAATATGAGTCAAACCTTCATGTGAAAGCATAATTGCGACGAAAGAGGCACTTATAAGATTTACCATAGGCAAGCTAATTTTCAATGGAGTGCAGGGGCACTTTTATGCTAGCATCAAAGTATAAATCCCCAAGTGTAACCTAACAGTCAGGAGAGTAATGGTGGACCGCTCCTTAAGCCTTCTTGTTAGGTCGCACTTGGGGATCGACACTTTTAGTCTGCCATGAAGGTGGCGTGCCGGAGATGCTACTGCTAACGTGAGTTGTTCAAAAACCTTCTTTTTAGTAAAATCTGTGTACACAAACAATGTCCTTAATGCTCGTTTTCATGTGTAGAGACCCTGGTGATACTACGAGCAAAGTTTCATGTTGTGTTGAGCCTTCTTAGTGTTTTATAGTGATTTTGATACTAGCGTAAAAGTGCCCCTGCACTCCATTGAAAATGAGCTCACACGAAAATGAAACTATGGTGAATCTTAAAAGTGCCTCTTTCGTCGTAATTATGCTTTTACACGAAGGTTTGACTCATAATATATCACAAATAAAGCCCCGGTTGCTTTTTACCGCGAGTCTCACTTTAAGCTGGAACTTCGTATTCTGTCACTATGTTTAATATTCACTTTCTGTGAACTTTTTTAGCTTTAGCTTCGTAAATGTCTGTAACAGACATAAGCATTTGGTAACGTAAGAAAATGTGTTTTGAAGAGTGTTAAGAGTATAAGCCAGGATGCCAAGAAGGAATCAAACTAGGCAAGAACTACATCTCTAAGGTGGCATTTGCAACACATTGACTACAATCTCTATACTTACAATTATCTTTTTCTCGTGACATCAATGTCATAGCTTCGCTATTTTGGTGTTGTTCCTGCAACAACATGATTAATGTTGCTCTGGAACAGCAAGGCCAATTCCTTTATTTTTGCTGTACACTGAAAACATTTGGGTTTGACACCAAT
The DNA here is from genome assembly GCF_900880675.1 of Sparus aurata. NCBI lineage: Eukaryota > Metazoa > Chordata > Actinopteri > Spariformes > Sparidae > Sparus > Sparus aurata. The sequence goes on from NC_044208.1 coordinate 3,168,524, forward strand.
AGATGAATATACACAAATCATAGAGAAACAGATTTACACAAGGTTACTAAATGTGTATGTTGAATCACATTTCATGAATGATAATCACAATTTTAATTATTAATCATGATCATAATCGGCACAGCTACCAGAGTTTCTAGCTAGCAAACACATTTTACTCCTCTTCGGCAAAACAAAACTTAAACATAGTCAAAAATTCATCATAACACTTTCTCAATGCTCTTAACATTTTAACCACCGGTTACATACACATTTGTGTTGTTAAATGTAACAATATACCTGAAACAGGGGAGAAATAATCACTACAGTGATACAGCGTCTTTCCCTCAGCTCATTGTTTACTGCAATGAGGAAGAATACCGCGAATCCCCTGAGATATGTGGGTGGAGACAGAAGCAATCGATCTCAGAGTCTTAGATCAAGATTACTCTATAGATCACAGATCAAAACTACTTATGCTTAAATTTGAGAATACAAAATGAATGTAAACAATATCAAGTAACACTCTTATAGCGTTTTAACCTATTTTCAACTCTTAAATATAATCCTCTTTACCTCAATACGGATTTTAATATTATAACAGACCATGAATTTATGTTCTTTTAATCTGTAACAATGTATAAGTGTATTAGCTTTTCAACCTGTCACAATTACACCAATCATGGGCCTACACAATCATTATAAATTGTAGTTAATTGCCACTCAAAATCCATTGACAAAAATCATTATAAATGTATATGCAGAAATAAATAGAAAACTTGAATCTAAACAGAGGATTTTAACACTCTTTTCATTATCACCATCAGATTAGAATTTGCCAAAAAGTAACGGGACAAAATTTTATGGACTGAACCTTTACCAAAGTGATGGAGAGGCCAGTGTGGACAAAGAAATAATCTGCTCATGATCCCAAACACACAAGAATGCCTGCCAATTTAAAGAGAGATAGAACCAGACTGACAGGGAGATCCTTCATCATGCAGCAAGACAACGACCCATAACAGCTGGAAGGTTTTAGACTGGCCAAGTCAATTTCCAGACTTAAACCATTTTTAGCATGCATTTTACCTGCTAAAGAAGAGACTGATGGAGAAACCCTCTGAAACAAACATCAACTGAAAGAGTGTGCGGTGAAAGCCTGTTAAAGCATCACAAAATATAAATGCAAAGTTTTGGTGATGTCAGTGGGTTGCTGGCTTGGTGCAGTTATTGCAAGCAAAGACTTTGCAACTAAATATTAAGTATTATTCACTCTAATCTATTTTCACTAGCAAGGACCATACCGTCAACAAGATGCGTATAAACAATTTATTAGGAAGAGAAAAGAAAACAAAGCGTTGGTTCTTCGAGATCTTCGAGTGCGCTGTGGGTAAGTTCTGTAGATAATCCGCCACCGCACCCGGGCAGCGACGGACCCCCTCATGGTCCTATGAAGGAGTGGAAAGAAAATATGAAGCAGGGAGAGAGAAACGGGGTGGGGGGTTGGGGGGTGGGGCGCAGAATATGAGAGCGAAGAAGAGGAGAGGGTCAGGTGGTTAGTTATAGGAATATCGGAAGTTGGCGCAGTTGAGGTGTGGTCCTACTCCTGAAACTTCGCCAGATAAGCTTCAATTAAGTTTACCTGTTACTATACTTAGTAACAGGTATACTATACTATACTATACTTCTGCTCACCTAAAAATGTGGTGTTCTATTACAAAATATGCTATCTTCTAAGTTTTGTAACAGATATAGATATAAATACCTTGAAATGAAGCTGGAATGCTGATCTCTCGTCTCATATTCATCTTTTGATGCCAAACCACAATGATTTCAGTGTACAGCAAAAATAAAGGAGTGGCCTCTCTGTTCTAATAGTTTTGGAGGGGACAGTATTGTTATATTGTTCTCCTTGTACTTTTACTGTAAGTTTACCACTTATTTCCCCCTTTTTTTGTTTTCTATTGCAGTTTGGTTAGGTTTAGGCAACTCAAATATTTGGTCAGGTTTAAGAAAAGATGATTTGCATCCTGCATGTCAAAAGTTCTGTAGGTTGAAAGCTAATAACAGCTGCTGGTTTCATGGTTCTCTTATCTACTGTTACTAAGAAACAGAATTAGTGCAGAGGCATGACATTTGAGGGATGGTTAATGGTTCAGTGCAAGACTTACTGTTCTTCAGGATCTTCAAGTAGTTTACACTGTTGACAATTATGTCAGCATAGCTCAACCCTTTCATTGCCTGGGAAAAAAAGGAACTTTGGCAGATTTTTGGCGTCATAATCTGGAGTCTTCACCCACAAAAATCCTCAAAAGTTGAAAGCTGCAGGCAACATCAGATGGTTTACTGGAAGGAAACACTTAATACTGAACACAGAGTCATTCACACATTATGCATCTGCACGAAGGTCCTACTGTTATGAAGTTTTGCATGTAAAGGGGAAAACACATGACAGTGTCAGTGTAGTGTGCCCAGGAATAAAGTCTGACTGATTCATGCATCACCACCATATATGAACTAGGAAGTGATTCACTGTGTGTAATATGAAACAATTATACAACTGAATCAGACAAAACAAAACATCATAATTCCTAGCTGCAGAGAACTCTACTGATGTGCTGTCATCTTGTATTGAGAACATTTTGCCAACGAAAAAAACTACCTGTAACTGACCTCAGTATTCTATATTTTATATGATTTTTCATGGCAAATTTACGGTGGCCCAGAGGTGTCAGGCCAAATACAAAAGTCACAACACAAATACAAAAGCCACAACACAAATTCAAAAGTCACAACACGAATACAAAAGCCACATCACGAATACAAAAGCCACAACACAAACACAAAAGTCACAACACAAATACAAAAGCCACAACGGAAGTGGACAACAACGGAAGTGAACAACAACGGAAGTGACCCACAACAGAAGTGACCCAAAACGGAAGTGAACAGCAACGGATGTTGACAATCCGGCGGATTGTTGCTGCCGGCTGTCTCTGGGCAACACAGAGTCCAACTTTGTCGCTGACTTTCCTCCAAGCTCTCTCCTGTTCTGTCAAAGTCTCTGTGTATCTGTTTCTGTCCCTGAGCTCCCGATGTCCGGTCTCTGTATGCGTATGGAGTGTGGTAGTATAGTACGGAGCTAACGAGCTTCGGGGCGCCGAGCACGGAGCATTAGCCCCAGTTAGCACAACAATAGAGCAGCTAGCTTTTCTCGCTTGTTGTGTTGTTCAGAGCCGGGGCTGCAGCGCCGACAGCAGCGCTCCGGTCTGCTCCCCGAGCTCTGTGCCACCATACCGCTGTACACACATACAGAGACCGGACAATAAAGGAGAGTGCTTGGGAAAGATCAGAGAGGGAGTTGGACTACTTGCTAAGTTATGAAAATATGTGTCTGTTACTTGATTACAGCCGTCTGTTGTACTTTACTATGAACCACAGTAGCACAATCACAGCTGACTTTTCCCGCATACTGGCTTGTTGAGTTCACTGGCTTGTTGAGTTTACTCGCTTCGACTCAAAGGAGTCATTGTAGGAATAGTGTTATTAAATAACGCGTTAAAAAAATTAACGCATTTTAATCACACTAATTTTTGCACCGCAGAACGTTTCTCACTGGATGAGTTTCAGGGGTACCGATTATACTGGAGCACCAACAAACGTTCATGCAGTGTTGGGCAGTAACGTCGCTACAAGTAGCGGCGTTACTAGTTTAACTACATTTCTCAGTAGCGTGGTGGTAGCGTTGCTACTTTCTAAATGAAATAGCTTTTCAGTAGCTTAGCTCTTTTATTGACCAAGTAGCGCGGTGGCGTCTACACAAGCTACCTTTTTATGAACACCTCTGAAGTTCAGCGCAGCGGAGCTTTCTGTTGCGGTCTGAAATGAAAGGATAAGTCGGTGATGCCACCGCCACACATCAATCAATCAATCAATCAATCAACTTTATTTATAAAGCACTTTTCATACATGAGTATGTAGCACAAAGTGCTTTACACAGGAAACATAAAACAATAATAAAGAAAGCCCCTCCCTCCCACCCTCCGTACTATATACATGCACACATACGTACACACACATACACACACACACACACACACACTTACTACAGGAAATAAGGAGACATGGCAAGGCACTGAGGATTGAGGAAACGCCACCTTTGGGGCCGTCCACACTGGGAGGAGTCACAGGCTGTGCCACGGGGGGCAGCAGTGCCCAGGCCCCCCGACCCTGACAGACAACGACTGGCTGGGCCAAAGGGACCCAGGGACAGCACCCCCAGCAGCATCCCAGACACAGCTCCCAGTGTGGAGGACCCCCCTGAGGAAACTCTGGAGTTAACCCTTAAAAACTAAAAACATAAGATAGGATAAAAACCCTGACAAAAGATAATTTAAAGAAGTGAACAGTTAAAAGGATAAAATGCATAAGATAATAATAAATAAAATAAAATAGTATCGAAGATAAATAATTAAAAAAAAATTATTTAAGATGAAAATTGTTTAAAAAAACCAAAAAAAACCAAAAACAAAACAAGATAGGAACAACAACATAAAATACGATAGAACCACATAAGAATGGAATAAGAATTTAAAATATTAGTTAAAAGCCTGATTTAAAAGGTGTGTCTTTAACCTTCCCTTAAAAATATCAACAGTCTCTGCAGACCTGAGGTTCTCCGGCAGGCTGTTCCACAAGCGGGGGCCATAGTGGCTAAATGCCGCCTCACCGTGGGTTTTAGTTCTTGGTTTTGGTAAGGATAAAAGGCCAGAGCCGGAGGACCTCAGGGTCCGCGAGGGTTGATATGGTAAAAGCAGGTCAGATAAGTAGGAGGGCGCAATGCCGTTAAGACATTTAAAAACCAGTAAAAGAACCTTAAAATCGATCCTGAAGCGCACGGGGAGCCAATGCAGTGACTCTAAAACTGGTGTAATGTGCTCCCGCCCTCTGGTCCTCGTCAGCACTCGTGCGGCTGAGTTCTGTAATAATTGGAGATTTAGAGTACTCTTTTTGGGAAGACCAGAGAGCAGGGCATTACAATAATGTAAGCGACAGGAAATAAAAGCATGCATTAGCACCTCCGTACTGGCCTGGGAGAGAAACGGGCGGACTCTGGCTATGTTCTTAAGATGATAAAAACCTATTTTTGTCATATTTCTGATATGTGGAATAAAATTCAGCTCAGAATCAAAAATCACGCCCAGATTTTTTACTGATTGTGTTGGTTTAAAATGTTGTAGTTTTGGAAAAAGTTTCTCTCTCTGGCCTTCAGGACCTATAACTAAAACCTCAGTTTTGTCCTGGTTGAGCTGTAGGAAATTCACTGCCATCCATGACTTGATGTCTACAATGCAGTTAAGAAGGGCATCAATTTGATCTGTTTCATCAGGAGACACGGCAATGTACAGTTGTGTGTCATCAGCGTAACTATGGAAGCTGATGCCGTGTCTCCTGATGACATCTCCAAGAGGAAGCATGTAAAGATTAAAAAGAATTGGACCTAAAATTGACCCTTGGGGAACCCCACATCCAATTTCATGGGTTCCTGAGGAGCATGTATCCATACTTACATAAAAGCATCGATCTGTGAGATAGGAACAAAACCAGTTGAGGACAGTACCAGAGAGGCCGACCAGATGGCTGAGTCTGTTTAATAAAATGTGATGGTCTACTGTATCAAAAGCAGCGCTTAGATCCAGTAGAACCAACACTGTGAGCTTTTTGTTATCTAAATTCCATCTGATGTCATTTAAAATCTTTAAAAGTGCTGTCTCGGTACTGTGGTTTCTCTTAAAACCAGACTGATGTTTCTCTAAGATGTTATTTCTGTTTAAAAAGTCATTAACTTGGTTAAAAACCAGTTTTTCTAAAATTTTACTTAAAAACGGTAAGTTGGATACAGGTCGGTAGTTGTCAAAAACGTTGGGGTCTAAGTTGCTCTTCTTAAGAAGGGGCTTCACCACTGCCATTTTGAAGGCGGTGGGAAAGACACCCATCTGAAGAGAGCAGTTCATGATGTTTAAAAACTGTTCCTCAAAGAATCCATAAAATGATTTTAAGAGTGATGTGGGAATTGGGTCTAAAGGGCAGGTTGTTGGGTTTACTTGGGAGAATACTCGACCAAGTGTCCTTGCATCAACCAGGGCAAAACTCTCCAGTGTTTCCTCAGGCAAGGACAACAGTTCAGATGCGTTAACAGATAAAACTTGATGGGATAAGAGGCAGGATCTGATGTCCTTGATTTTGGTTCTGAAGTGGTCTGCAAAGTTCTCGCAAAGATCGTCTGTGGGTGTCTTAAAAACTTTATTAGTGTTAGAAGCCGTTAAAATATTAAAAGTGGAGAAGAGGAGTCGGGGGTTATTTTTATGGTTGGTGATGAGTTGTGAGAAATGGGAAATTCGTGCCTTTCTGACTGCATTATTGTAGCTTCTGAGTTGTTGACGTAAAATCTCGTAATGAACTGTCAGTTTATTTTTCCTCCATCTTCTCTCTGCACTCCTGCATTTTCTTTTCAGTTCATTGATTTCATTGTTTTTTCTCCACGGGGGTGTAGGTTTTCTTTTTATTGTTTTTGTTAAAAGTGGAGCTACTGAGTCAAGAGTTGACTTCAGTCTACTGTTAAAATTATCAACAATAAAATTACAAGGTGCAGGTAAAATTTCAGCAGGAGTGCTCTGTAAAATCCCCATGAAATTTGCAGCCACTTCAGAAGTTATATAGCGCCTCCTCACTGTTCTCACCGGGGCCTCCCCTTGGTTAAAACTGGTGATGTTAAAAAATACACAGTAGTGGTCAGACACAGCCAGGTCGGCAACAGAGGACACACCGATGGACAGGCCATGGGTTATGACCAGGTCCAGGGTGTGTCCTCTGTTGTGAGTCGGCTGCATGACGTGCTGCTTAAAATCAAGACAATTCAAAAGATTTAAAAACTCTCTGGATAACGGGTCCGAGGTAACATCAATGTGTATATTAAAATCACCAGTTATTAAAATCCTGCTATAAGAGGTATGGATAATTGATAACAGGTCAGAAAATTCACTGATAAAAGAAGTAGAGTGATGGGGTGGTCTATATACGTTGATGCAGAGAATCGGAGGGCTGCTAAAAGTAAAGGCATGGTGCTCAAATGACATGTAACTGTTAAAAAACACTCCATTTGAGGTTAGGGAGTCGTGGGTAATGGATGCCGTCCCACCCCCTCGTCTACCCTCTCTAGTTGAAAATAAAAAATTTAAATTTGGCGGGGAAGCCTCAGTGAGAACACCGGGTGCGTCAGTGCCAAGCCATGTCTCAGTTAAAAGAAGACAGTCTAACTTATTATCTAAAATCACATCATTCATTAAAAAAGTTCTATTTAAAAGAGAGCGAACATTAAAAAGTGCCATGTTGATGGTGACAGGTGGCTTGTTGACTGGGGATTGTTCTGGGAGTGGTCTGAGGTTATTAACGTTCACAGAATGGGTATGGCGGTGTCTGATGTGCTGATGGAGTGTAATGATTACGGGGATGGGTGAAATGTTGGTGAGACTATGAGGTCCAAGTCCGGTGTTGTGGATACGGTGATCAGAGGTGGAACTGAATGAATAGGAGCAAGGACCTGGGGGACATCAATCAGTGTTGTGCAGAGCAGCTGGTGTGAGTTTGGGAACGTTAGCATGCTGTACGCCGTGTGTCAGGTTGGCTGACAGCATGCGGGTACCTGCCCTGTTCAGGTGAAGCCCGTCTGGCCCAAAAAGATGTCGCCTCTCCCAGAAGACATCAAAGTTATTAACGAAGCCAACGTGGTGTGAGTTGCAGGCAGAGGAGAGCCAGGTGTTGAGGCTGAGCAGCCTGCTGAAGCTGCCTATCCCTCTGCCGCAGGTGGGGGTGGGGCCGGAGATAAAAACAGCCACCTGGGACTGTGAGACGATGTTAAAAAGGTGGGAGAAGTCTCGCTTTAAAAGTTCGGAAGTTTAAAAGTTGCTTGGCGATGTCATTTGCACCTGCGTGGATGATAATCCTTTTTGTCTGCGGATGCGAGCTCAGGATGTCGGGTATTTTCCCCGTTATGTCCGAAACGGTGGCTCCAGGAAACGACATGGTGAACACCCCCTTCATGCGGACGTGCCTCACAATTGAGTCCCCGATGACCAGGGTTGTGGGAGCGTCCTCTCGGGCTTCAGGGGAGTAAGCCGGCTCAACCACCCCGCCACCCACACCAGGGCCCCGGGTGTGATCCCTCGCCTGGTGAGGAGAACGGGAGGAGTGCCAGCGCACCGCGTCCCTGACGAGCCGCTTGCGCTGGGATAAGGAGCGGGAGCAGGACGGCGGAGGCGGACCGCCCCGTGATGGACATCCACCTGCTGGAGGACAGCTAGCCGTGAGTGGAGGAAAGGCTGTGGTGTCCATTAACGGGGGCATGGTGTCTGTGGCCACAGGAACAGGTGGTGTTTCCTGGTGCGGGTCCCGAGCCGCCGGCTTCTCACTCACGGACAGAGCCGTGTACTTGTTGGAGAGCTGTAGGCTCGGGGTAGAAGTAGCCCCGCCATGAATCCCGCTCGGAGCCCTCGTCCGCCTGCGGACGACCACTTCGGTCCAGGGGGTCCCCCTATTTGGAGTGGAGCAAGCAGGCCGCCGACCGGAGGAGGACGGCTCCCAGAGAACTGTGTGCCCGAGTGCAGAGGTGGTGTTCAGTGGTGCTAACTCACCGGCCTGTGAAGTCTCCAGCCAGCTGGTCAACGCCGGGAAACGGGACCTGAGGGTGGTCAGCAGGGAATCCTTCTTCTGCAGCTCGTTCGACATCCGTTCAATGTCCACGAGAAGGTCAGCAATCTTTTTGAATGCCTTGTTCAGCGTTTGTTCCATCTCTCCAGGTGAGTCGGCAACGTCCAGTGTTGACATGGCGGCTCACCGGGCTTTTCTTTAAAAACTTAAAATCTAAAAATCCGATGACTAAAAAATAAATAAATAAAAAACTTTAAAAACCACCAATGTTGTCCTGCTGTGCTCCGACAACACAGATAACAACTGGATCCATGCACAACAGTAATTTACTTCCAGTCAGTGAGGAGGAGCAACGTTAGCTAGCTAGGAGCGACCACAATGTCTGATGTCTGCTGCCGTCAACTGTGTTTTACTTAAAAAACAAAGTGTTATAGTTTACAGAAGGTAAAACATGTATATGTATATATATATATACATATATATATATATATGTATATGTATATATGTATATATATATATGTATATGTATATATGTATATATATGTATATGTATATATGTCTATTATATAGATGTTTATGTATACATATATATATATATATGTTATTTATATATATATCTCTGTATATTTATATATATATATAATGGTATATGTATATATATATATATATATATATGTCTATGTAAGTATGTGTATATTTATATAATGTATCTGTATATATGTTTATATATATATCTGTAGATTTCTCTCTTTATATTCTCTATCAAAAAAGCTTTTCTTCTTTCCTCTCTGTCTCTGTCTCTCTGTGTCTCTCTCTCTCTGTCTCTGTCCTCTCTGTCTCTCTCTCTCTGTCTCTGTCTCTCTGTCTCTCTCTGTCTCTCTCTCTCTCTCTCTGTCTCTCTCTCTCTCTCTCTCCTGTCTCTGTCTCTCTCTCTCTCTCTCTCTCTCTCTCTCTCTCTCTCTCTCTCTCTCTGTCTCTCTGTCTCTCTCTCTCTCTGTCTCTCTGTCTCTCTCTCTCTCTGTCTCTCTGTCTCTCTCTCTCTCTCTCTCTCTCTCTCTCTCTCTCTCTCTCTCTCTCTCTCTCTCTCTCTGTCTCTCTGTCTCTCTCTCTTCTGTCTGTCTCTGTCTCTCTGTCTCTCTCTCTCTGTCTCTCTCTCTCTCTCTCTCTCCTGTCTGTCTCTGTCTCTCTGTCTCTCTGTCTGTCTCTGTCTGTCTCTGTCTGTCTCTGTCTCTCTCTCTCTGTCTCTGTCTCTCTGTCTCTCTCTCTCTCTGTCTGTCTCTGTCTCTCTGTCGCTCTCTCTCTGTCTCTGTCTGTATCTGTGTGTCTCTGTCTATCTATCTGTATATGTATGTGTGTATATGTATATATACCGGAGCGAGAAAAGCCTGCTGTTCTATTGTTGTGTTAACTGGGGCTAATGCTCCGTGCTCGGCGCCCCGGAGCTTGTTGGCTCCGTACTATACTACCACACTCCATACGCATACAGAGACGGGAGCTCCGGACCTCCGGGACAGAAACAGATATAAGGAGACTTGGACAAAACAGGAGAGAGCCTGGAGAAAAGTCAAAACTTGAGTGTAGACACAACAGGAGTCTATACGGTGCACAGTGGGAAGAAGTAAAGCAAATAAAAACAATAAATAAATAAATAATGGGCCGATGGACGGCCGTTTTTTATTTTATTTTTATTCATTTATTTATTTTTCTGCTGCACCTTGCCTTGGCAACTATGATAACTCTCTCGGCCCGGGGAGAGAGACATGCATCAGCTCGGCCTACAGTGCTCAGCTGCAGACACAGGAGAGAGGTGACGATTGGCCCAGTGGCTTGTCTGTCTAAAGACCACCTGGCCCAATGGCCCTATGAGAGGCTACAGAGGCCCAGGAGTGGCAATTCTGGACAGCTGTTTTTTTTCTTCCTTTATGGACCCCTGACGGTGTCTGGGCTCCGGTGCAGCTGCACCAGTTGCACCGCCGATACTTACGCCACTGGTTTGACCTCAAGGACCTCTCCCTCTTTACTATTAAACCACAGTGCATTTCTACGCTTGCATTCCTCCATGTGATTCTCAAATGGTCAGGAAAAATATTTTGAGTGAGTCATATTCATCTATCATTGTACTATTGCGTAACATTACACAACTAACCCCCAGCCTGAAGATACATGGCAACTGTTGTCTGGACTAAGCATGTGCTTAGAGACCTCTCCTTCCCAGCAAGGTCACAGCATCAGACAGATCAAGGTCCATTAAAGAGTTCAATTTTTACTTGCCAGACAAAGCAGTGTTGGACATCATGCAGGTAGTGTCTTTCCTCCCAAAATGTATTCGCAAAATCAAGAGCTGTAAAATAGCTTACAGCAGTCATTCAGGCATGTTTATTGTTGATCGGCGCTGCCAAGCACTACAGAGAGATGTATTATGAGCCTGTCACAACACTCACACTTCATAGTCCCAGACTGTGTCTGCAAGCATGAGTGACTTTACTATCAAATGTCCGGCTATCATCAAATAAAGAAGTGAGGGACACTGTTGGTGTGTTTACACAAGACATGACCTCTGGAGAAGAACCACTGAAGAAGATGATGCTCTCAAGACTTTACTTCCCAACTTCAACTTATTTCTTCACATTAACCTACATGTTGAAATACTTTGTTTAACCTTTTCTTATTCCTTCCCAACAATATGCGCCAAAAACTGCGACTCTGAGTTATAAAAAAATAAAATGAGATAACTCTAGTCATTTTTATTGACTTAGTTTGACAAAACACAACAATCTGGTTGATTCACAGCAACACAGTTTAGTGACACATTAACTGCAGTGCCAGATTTCAAAAGACAAGCGTCCTTTTGGAATTGATATGGTTTTAGATGACAGGATAGCTGACAAGTGGGTCGGATTCCAACACTGGGCCACCGTGGTGAGGACACACCCTCTTTACATGGGGCAACCCTCCACCAACATGATATTGGGGCGCCCAAAAATATTTTGCTAGCTTTCAGCTTTTGGAGGATGCATTCTGGGATTTGACATCTACATGCCTGGGCACTTTACATACTTCCAGAAAAAAAGATGCACTGCGTGTTGATCTGTATTCGTATATGAATAACTACATATATATATTCTGTGTTTTGTGTAATATGAAAGAGTTTAAGGACTTTAATTTCCTTATGCAACCCTATGATGTATAATGACCAATAAACTACCTGTACCTGTAAATTACAAGTACGGTGTACAGTATGTTTAAAACTCTAATTTGTCAACATGGAACATTTCTAGAAAAGACCTTTTTAGGGCTTTACACACCTGGGATGTGGCAGGTAAGAACACAAAAATGCAAATACTGGAATTATTTCACTGCACCGGCAGCAATGCAGGTTTGAGTTAGAATATCCCAAATATGTGAATTTGTGACATAAATATATTATCAAATTCAAATGATAATGGTGTTACACACTGGGGTTATTATTTTTGTGATATTAATTCGCACATTTATTTTCTTTATTTGAACTGTAGTTTTTTGCTCTTTGTTTTTTAACCTCCAGAGTAATTAACAGATGTTGAAGTTCATTGGTTCAGGACCAGAAATCAAACTTTTTGTGTGATTTGACAAGAATCTCTATTCTTCATGCCTTTTTCACATCCTACCATAATGAAGCAAACAGCCTCCAGTTTGTGGATGATTTTCCGTCTTCACGTAAAGCTTGACGTGACATGAAAGGAAAGTCTTTGAAGACAAAGTGTACAGATGCACTTCGCTGTCTATGCATATGCAAGCAAAGGAGCCGACACTGCAAGCCCCTCATTTGAACACATGCATAATTGAAGTGAGGCTTTTCTTTTCATATGCTGCTGTTTGTTCCGCGTTGCAGAAGGAAGCCCGCCAGCAGTGACACAGCTGTCTGTCTCAGGTGGATTGTTTGTGCGCGCTGACCTCACTGACTCATCAAAAGCTTCTTTTGACAATAGCAGAGCAATGTTAATGTGCCTTTGACAGACTCTGTGTTAAGATGTTTGAAAAGTCTGCAGTAAAATAACAGCTGTTCTACCGGCATTTCAAACCCTCAACAGTAATAAAATATATTATGATGCATTGCTCCATCGTGAATACCATATTTAATTAAAAGGTTTATATTACCAGTAGGAAGAGAATTTGCTTTTCTTATATGTGGCTTTACAATAATCATAAAGCTGCCGAGAGTTAAATTCTAGTCATAACTGTTCATGTCATGCCTGGGGAAACTGATGTTGGGAAATTGAAAGGGTGTTGAAATATGTTGCAAATGCTTTTATTTTGCTGATGTTGGATTTGGGTAAAGTGCCCTGTCATAAAATCGGGTAACGGACTGTACACACTGCTTGTACAGCAATATGTCAAATGGTGCGCCACAATGTAAGCACTCACTGACGATACAAATTGAAAACTGCTAATGATCCTGTCATTTTTTTAAAGACAAATGTCACCATGACTCCTGTAACCTGACCCACTGACGAGATGTAGTTTGATACAGTTGAGTCTCACTAGCTATTTTGGTGAAGTGCTACTGCAGTATATGATGATTATAGCTGTCATTATCATCTCACTTATATCATTATTATCCCATAATCCTCACATCATTGACTCACAAGTCTCTGCCTGGCCGGAGGCTTTGGAAGACACATGGATTCTGTTTCTTTTTAATCTTTGTCAATGTTGTGTTATATACATTGATAGATGGACAGATAGATATATAGATAGATAGACAGACAGGCAGCCACAGATAGACCAACAAACCGACAGACAGACAGACAGATAGATAGATAGATAGATAGATAGATAGCTTACATCCACTTGTAAAGCACATGTACATCATGGCAGTCTTCAGTTCCAGTGATTTCTACAGCTCTCATGTCTCTGTGATGAATGAGTGGAACACAAACTACTTTGTCACAAAAACATTCATGGAGTTTGGTTCAGTAATGGATTTAGTATAGGTCTCCTGAAAATGTTGAAAATGTTACCAAATCTGCTGGCACAAAAATATACATACAGTAATTTCTAATATTTAGTTAAATGTCTCTTTTTCACCGCAGTTAGGTGCTGTTGATGGACGTCCAGAATTTTTAACTGCTCCTCTTGACAGAATCGGTGAAGTTTAACTTAATTTGTTAGTTTCCTGGCACAGACTTGTTTCTTCAGCACAGTCCACATGGTCTTGATGGGGTTCAAGTCAGGACTTTGGGAAGCTCATTCCAAAAGCTCAATTGTAGCCTGATTAGTCCATTCCTTTAACACTTCTGATGTGTGTTTGGATCATTGTCCTGTAGGAACACCCAACTGCACCCAAGAGCCAATCTTCTGCTAATGATTTCAGCTTTTACTGAAGAATTTAGAGATAATCCTCCGACTTCATTATTCCATCTACTTTCTTTAGAGCAGCAGATCCACATCAGCCTCAAAACAGCCCCACAGTATAACACTACCACCACCATGCTGGACAGTAGGTCTGGTGTTCTTGGGGTTAAAGTCCTCACTTTAGCTACTCATTGTGGCCACACTGAGTTTTGTTTCATGTGAGTTTTATGCCTTCCATAAGATTTTCTTTTTGTCCATGTGATCAGCAGCAAACTTGGGTCCAGCTTTAGGGGGCCGCGTCTGGAGCAAGAGCTTCTTTCTAACACGGCAGCCTCTCAGCTCATGTTGATATAAAACACACTTGATTATGAAGTTGAAATGAATGAAATTTCAGCCAGAGAAATAAACTATTCATGTTCAGGATGAGTTCAGGAGTCTCAGGAAAGAAGCTGCTCTGTAGTCTGATGGTGACCCTGAGATTCGACCAGATACATGTCCACTGCGTTACCGTTCAGATCCTGTTTTTCTCCGCCGTCCAACAACCCCCACCGGTTGCGTTTTGAGTCAGCCACAGCGCAGTACTGTTGACAACTGGCATTGCTAGACCAAGGAGTCTTGCGTCTCGCGAAGTATGTGTTAACAGGAAGTGTTTCCCACCAAAGGATTAGCAGAGGAGCATGTATTTGTCCCTTTTTTTTAAACTTTTGTGCTGGCATCAACATGGAGTATTTTATTTTGAAAAGTAACCGGATGTTATGTTGTTGTTTCGGTGCGTGACTTCCTGTCGGCTCTGTGCTGAATTCAGCTGAAATGCTGCGTCGTGCTCCGGCATGCGCCAGAAATAGAAGTCCTGCATATCTGCTCCGAAGGGCTTCGGACTGCTGGAGCTGGGATGGAGCAGATACGCAGCGCAGTGGACCTAGTGGAGGTTAACACATAGACTAGAGTGAAACCTATCAGCTCTGCTTGCCTTGGTGGAGCTGTAATGCAGCGGACACGCATCCAGTGGAATTTCGGGGTGAGGCAGTGGATACCTCTGTATATTTTGCATGACAGTAGCAGGGTGACCAGACAGTTGTCATGATATTCCCTTTGGGTTTTGTGCAGTCACCACATCACCAATATGACTAATGCTCTCTATATGTGAACAATGACTTTCTGGGAGGTTTGATCACCCACCGTAGACACTTGTCCTGTCCTGGCAGGGTTCTTAGAAGAAAAGCTAACTCAAAAATGAAAATTCACGCATCATCTACTCCCATTTAGATCTTGTGGTCTGCGTAGTCCACAAAACATGTCTATAACTTCACAGCAAAACAGTCTTCTAAACAGCTGATATAAAATTAAAACATTGTTAAGCTTCTAGCATTAGTACACACACAGTCCAGGGTGCACGACCCTGCCTGAGCATCATGGGTGTAAATAATGTCTTTTTAAATCAGTCTAGGACTTCTGGACACTTGGATTACACCAGACGAGCTGCACTGGAAACTTCACCTGGTGCCTTTTTATCTTGGGTAAACCTTGTAGTGTTACAGGGATACAAACAATACATACAATATCGAAAGAGTCACTATCAGAGATTACACAACATATCAGTTAGTGATGCTCGTACCATTTGAAAAGCCTGAATAGTTGGATGGACCCATGAGTCGGAATATTTACCTAAAGCAGTAGCATAGCCAGTACTGGATGATGCTAAAAGTATAATTATGTGCTTCAGCTAGCTGATTCAGTGGACCACTTGTAGCTGGCAGGTTCTGTAGTGTATGTTCTTTTAGAGCCAGGAGGCACATACATAATTAAAATCCTTTAAACCACAAGGGAACAAACTCTGCTGAGAGTGATGAAGCTTTAACAAGTACCTACAAGTGTGCATTTTTAAAAAAGAGGTATTTGTTTATATGTCATTTTGTTTGAACTTACCATTTTTGTAAACAAGTGTGTAAACAACAGCTCAAGTACTGTGTCTGCCCTTCTTTATATCTTACTCAAGTTATGAAAACAATGTTGTTTAGTATTTATAGCATGTCTCCAATTTCCTTTTAATATATTCATCCTGCAGCATATTCTTGTTACTCAAAGAGCCTATCTAATTAATGCAAATTTCCCCTATCTGGAGCCGAGTTGCCAGAAAGTTGAAAAAGTCAGCTTAGCTGTGATACAATCAGTTTTGCTGTAGGATATATGCGTAGGATGCACAACAAGCTGAAACTCTCTAAACACAGACATGAGTTGCTCAGTGTGTGAGGATCTCTTTGAAAACATTTCATGTGTAATGAGTGCCATACTGTATAATAATATCAAAGATAATTTACTCTGGAAATAGGCATCTGTTTGTGAGGAAAAACACCAGAGTGCACAATGTTCAAAAATGCAGAATGTGGAATGTACACAGTGGAATGTAACTAGTTGCCTCAGAAATGATCTAGTCATTCTTATTTGTTACAAAAACGATGACTGATGTGTATGGTCAAATGTGTTGCTGGTAGTGATGATGACCCCACAGAAATGATCACCCAATTCTATTGCAGTTTCCATAAACCTTCCATCATCAAGTGTTTTAGCCTCTTTTAGCATTCAGCTCATATGCCAAGCAGCAGGCAGCTTGCTGACCTAAGCTCTGCTAATCAACTGTATACTTTCTACCCAGCACCA
Organism: Sparus aurata; assembly: GCF_900880675.1. Classification (NCBI taxonomy): domain Eukaryota; kingdom Metazoa; phylum Chordata; class Actinopteri; order Spariformes; family Sparidae; genus Sparus; species Sparus aurata. The sequence continues at coordinate 3,185,201 of NC_044208.1, forward strand.
GACACAGTTAGCAACTGGCTGATGGATTATTTAAATGATTTACATGGTCATCTGGTAACCCGCCCTTGTGCTATGCACTATGTAACCCTCAGAGAAGCAATAATAATAATGCAATAATTTGCATAATTTAACCCTGAAAGGTTAAAAATTTCAAGTTAAATTTGTGCAATACAAGTTTGTATAATGCAATTGTAATTGTAATTCCTTCACCTCCCTAAGGTACAGAAGATACTTCTCAATCTTTTGCCAGATTATAGCAGGGTGAAGAAATTATGGCTGGGGTGGTGTTGTCTTCTAGTATCCTTTGGGCTTTGCACAGACACTTCACCTTATTAATAACACTGATGCTATGGGTACCAATGTTGTTTTGGTCAGTTTTAATTACCCCATAAAGCTAGTAGCTCAGCGGATACAATGTTTATGTTTTAGAAAAAGTCCCCATATACTTAAGTTGTTTAGAACAGTGGTCCCCCTAGGAGGGCGCCAGAGATCACAGGAAACTTTGTCTGCTCTGAGGTTGTGAGGTTACCAAAATTATATTTATGCACATTAAATTTATAAAATCCCAATAACACACCCAACTGGATAATCAAAATTCTGTATAATCCAAATTTAAACATTTTTGGTCCACATTTAAATTCATTAAGTTATTTATCACCAACACCCCTCTGAGGTAGGCCTATTCTGGTCAAAGATTAAACTGTGCGTGTGTGTGTGTGTGATACACCTGATGACACAAAAAGGAAGAAATGTATCTATATACATTGTAAAACAAGGAAAATAAGAGCAAAAACCTACAACTGTTGTTTATTTTTGCAAATAAAAGTATGTAATTAATCACTTTATTCTTTTAGTGTATGCGTGTTGGGGTTTGGGGGGCCTGGCTTGTCTTTGACACAGGCAAGGGGGGCTTCAAGAAAAAGGTTTGGAACCACTGGTTTATAAGAATGTTTTGCTGTGAAGCTCCAGACATGTTTTGTGGACCATGAAACAAGGAAGTAGATGATGAGTTCCATTAGAAGTAGAGCTTTTTTTGTGCTTTTTTTCCCCAGGGTAGTGATGTGTGAAGACCATGATACGTCCTCTGTGATGTTGATCCCCTGGAACCTAAAACTGTTCACCTGCTCCACCCCAGCTCCACTGTTGAAGACAGGGGATGTGTCTATGCCTCCTTCTTTTTCTAAAATCCACAATCAGCAGCTTGGTTTAGCTGACGTTGAGCAGTAGATTGTGTTGTTGGCACCATTCTGCAAGATTATTGAATTCCTTTGGATCTGAACTATCATAGTTGTTTGTAATGCAGTGGACAATGGTAGCATTGTGTTTTCACTGGGTATCCAATCACTTAGCATGATAAAGAGGTTGTAGTTGCTGTAATTCTGTGTGTGTGTGTATGGGTGTCAAATCACCAGAGCTGGTCCTTCCTTTTAGGCCAGACTAAAAACACCTCAGGATGATGGCAGGAAACAGTGTAGTCTTGGTGAGTTCCACTTGACAGACTCCTCACAAATACCTCTCTGACTTTGGTGTTTTCCTCCCTCATTTGTAGCACAGCCAATTCTGTGGCAGATAGGTATTATGTGTCATCCAGGGACTGCTGATAGCTGGATTGGCTAGTTGAGGCTTCAATTCCTTTCTCAAGCCGAAGGTATTTGACTGAGAGATTACTTTGATAGACAATAAGTGTCGATGGTCAGACTGTCATTGATTCTTTCACCAACGGCTTATATATCCCATTGAGCATTTTGATTGTTACTTATCAGCTCTTTGGGTATGTTATCATTGTTACCACTGCTCTTTGCAGTCTGGCGTTGCTGTCTGTGTCTTTTTGTTTCTGAAGTTATTCTTACAATTGCTATTCTTATTCTTGTTGTTTTAAAACCAGGTAATTGAAATAGAGTCTTCAGATTTTTCTGTTTGAGCAAACTGTATCGCACCATTGGACTTGATGGATGTCCTTTACAAATTCAAACACATTTACCTGAGGGAATATGGACATGTTATTGTTCAAATGTGTCTGTAACGAGGAACTCACTGTCACTATGCTCATTCATATTGTTTTGTGTAACAAATGTTATCTGGCTATAAAAAAAAAAACCTGAAAAGCTGCTGGTTAACACAGAAGTACAGAGAGTCTTGTGTACCCCCACTGGTGTGAACTGGCAGGTTTTAAGAATGCACAACACAAGTAGTGGCAAGTTTTTACATGTCTCATGTGAATCTTTGGTCTGAGCTGGGCTTTAGAAAATAGAAGGGCACTCAGTGGAGTGCAAACCCTGCCAATGCCAAACAGTCCCCTAGCCAAGAATAATTCCGATATCAAAGCTGATAACCCCGAATTATTCTAAATTTTAAATCGCCCAACCACAATTAAAGATTTTTCTTTTTTTTTGAGGCATAGAAACCTTTCTTTGACACTGGATAGATAAGAAAGGAGAGAGATGGGGGTGTGACATGCAGTGGTCCTCCAGCTGGATTCGAACTAGGGTCCACTGCGTTCATGGCATGTGCTCTAACCACTCAACTACCTGCAAGCCAACCGCAACCATAACCCAACCGCCAAACCATAATTAGTTCTAGGATCCACATCAAACTGTACTCACTCATCATTACCAGCCATCTAAATGCGTTAGATTTTCACACACACACACACAGATTCACACAGAAGTGAGAATTGGCTCCACCTATATATTGTCAATTTTCTTTTAGTCCACAATAAATAAGACTTGTTTCAAGACTTGAAATGTCCAGTTGTATTCAGTTTGTGAGTCTCTGTGTGTGTCATCATGGCAAAACGTGGTCCTGGTGGCAACCTTTGTATTTGGAACTAACAAAGGAGCAATTATTTCGCCAGGTGTTTATATATCTGTCTGTCAGTGGACATATTTTATCACTGTGACAGCACCACAAAGGTCAGAAAGCTCCACAGTTCACCACGGAGTTCCACAGGGTTCAGTGTTGGGCCACTCCTGTTTATCATTTACATTCTACCTCTTGGCAATATCTTTCGGCATTATGGCATCAACTTTTACTGTTATGCTGATGACACTCAGCTCTGTGTCCACAAAGCCCACTTCTACTCTCCCCTCCAGTTCCCTCACAGCGTGTCTCCATGATCTTCAGTTATGGATGACAAACATCTACTTCAAATTCAACAGCAGTAGAACTGAATTACTCCTCATTGGCACTAAAACCACACTCTCAAAAACTAGTATCTGTTCAATTGCCATTGCTAATGCCACCATACCTGTCTCCACACAGGTTAAGAGCCTTGGTGTTATTCTCGACAGTACCCTCCCTCCAGTCATATCAACAATGTCTCCCGGATTGCCTTTTTCCATCTTCAAAATATCTCCCGACTACGCCCTGCATTAACGCAACACTCCACAGAAGTCCTAGTCAACGCTCTGGTCACATCATGCATTGACTACTGCAATGCAATCCTGGTAGGCATCCCCAACAAACTCATCAACCAACTACAACTGGTCCAGAACGCTGCAGCACGGATTATTTCACGTTCTATGTCCACTGAACATGTCACTCCCCTGCTGATTCAATGACACTGGCTCCCTGTTTCACAATGGATTACCTTTAAAATTTTTACTACTAACATTTAGGGCTCTGTCTTGCACTAAGTGCAATTGACTTTGTACACTGGCGCTTGTATAATTCCTATTTTGCATTCGACGCACATTGGAATTTTCCCTCCACAGATGGACGCCCTTAAATTAGGGAATGAATTTGCGCTCCCGGGGGCGGTTCAGCGAAAAGAGGAGGCGTGTTCCGGCGCAAACGTTCTCTGGTGCTATTTTGCTGTTTCAGAAAACAATTCCGCAACAGACGAGGAAAAACCTAGTCTAAAGTCAGTGGCGCTTATTCAGATGCTATTTTAAGGGCGCATGCTTGGCCATAATGTAGTGTGTGCTCAACGTGTATACACTTTGCTCCTCTCATCTACAAGGAAGCAGTTCCCATTTTTGCAAACCATACAAAAAAAAAGTTGAAAAGATTTAAACAGAAGAACTAATTCTTTTTCCCTCTGGCCCGTGCGCACTGCTCCCGAGGACCGTTGCGATATCCTGGGGATGCCAGCCGTAGAAACAATTGTGGCAATTTCCATCCCACGCCCCTTTAACCAAAGCTAATTTGGATGGATTTCTCCCATCCCCATACAAGGCCACTTCTCAGTCTTTCACGGCCCTGACGAGAACGTCGGTCTCCTCGGCTGTGAACCGCTCCTGGCGTGCGCCTGGCAAATTCACCATTATAATAGCAATCCGCCATGGAACAAGCGCGCCTGCTTTTAAAGGGAATGTGAGATGATGCTCTGATTGGTTTATTGTACGTTACGCCTAAACCACACCTATGAGTAATGTAGCTACTTCAGACCAACCCATTTTAGATTTGCGTCGGGCGCAATAGCAACGGCACCTGAGATCCGCCCACAAAGCTACTTGCGTTTTGGGTTTGATACTTGTGTTTCAGATCGTTAAGATAGAGCCCTTAAAGCTCTGCATAATATATCCCCTCCTTACCTCACAGACCTGCTTCTAACCTACACCCCCTCTCGCTCCCTGCGATCTTCATCAGCAGGTTTACTGGCACAACCAATCATCAAACTCAGCACAATGGGTGCCAGGGCTTTCTCCCATGCTGCACCCAAACTCTGGAACTCCCTCCCGTCTCACATCCGCTTACTGGACTCCATTACAAAATTCAAAACTGCTCTTAAAACACATCTTTTTAAACTAGCCTACTCACTCTAACTGCATTAATTGCACCTTTTGTTTGTTTGTAAATGTTGATCTTAAATTTCATACTTAGCCCTGTTCTATCAAATGTCTCTTATTGTTGACTATGTTGCTGTTTTATTAATGCTTATTGTTTATTGATTGTTTTTTACTCGGTGTAATCGCCTTACACCGAGTAAAAAACAATCAATAAACCTTGAATGCCATGAAAGGCGCCATCAAATAAAATGTATTATTATTATTACTATGAAAAGGTGATAGATGAAGTCAGAAACTTTACATGTGTGTCGTTGAGCTTAAAATGAAGTACAGACAAAGTACAGAGTACTTACAGTACTGGACTAGACTTTGAATTGGACCGGTCTACCAGCTTCCTGTCTAGCTCTGTACTTAAAGCGAAACTCTTGCCAAAATGCAACCTAGGCTTTTTTTGTGAATGTATATTCAAACCTTCGTGATAAAAGCATAATTACAACGAGAGAGGCACTTTTAAGATTTACTGTATTTTTGTTTTCGGGTCAAACTAATTTTCAATGGGAGTGCTATGGACACTTTCATGAAAGCATCAAAATCACCATTTTGAAAAACCATTCCATGAAAAAGAGTTTGACAAGAAAACAAAAATACGGTAAATCTTAAAAGTGCCTCTCTCGTCGTAATTATGCTTTTATCACGAAGGTTTGACTGGGGTACACTCACAAAAAAAGACTAGGTTGCATTTTGGCAAGAGTTTCACTTTAACACAAATACAGTAGCTTGAAATTGATTTTCTCTCTTCACTTCACATAAAAACAGCATATAAGCGCATTCCCTCGCAGAGGCTCTTCCTTTATTCTCCATTCAATATAATCACTCTAAACCAAGCCATTTTCCATACCATGATCCTCTCTAAATCACTTCTGATGGTAAATTCTGCTCACTCTGCACTGTAACAGTAGCCCCTGTAGTAATGGGCCCCTGGACACTTCTTCTGGACAAACATGTCAGTAAGAAACATAACAAATGAGCTGATTGATAAACAGCCTGTATATCAGTGTGTAAAGACTGAGGACTGGAGGCCCAAGGATGGAGTTGCAAATCAATACAGAGCCTGTAGAAACTGGAAGATCTTTGAAAGACACAACTGGCTACAAGGCACGTACACACACACACACACACACACACACACACACACACACACACGCACACACGGATGCACGCACACACACAAACACAAACACAGGTATATTAAATTACCATTGTATTCTATTTCTAAGTGATCCCATTATTGCTCAGCCTCAGAACAATTACATCCAGTGAATGCATTCAAAGACTCAAATGAAGTGTAACAAGAGATCAGAAGCACTTTCTGCTCGTCTCTCCGGGCTGCAGAATGGCTCCCTGAGAAACGCCTTCAAACACTCAGCTGCTCCTTCCACTCATAAGCGATGGACTGAGAGTGAGGATTGCATCTTAAAGCTCAGGCGGCTTGTCTCACCTACGCTGAGGGAAGCTCTGATCAGTCATAACACTGCTGTTTGATTTTCCAGCTGCGACTCCTCTCTCGACTTCAGGCGCTTTTGTTTATGATGAAATAGCGTTAAAAGGCATAATGTGTTTGTTTCTCATTAGCATGTGCTCCTTTCAATATTTTGCAAATCTCCTGGTGTACAGTAATGACTGATCATTTACAAACACGTTTTTCCTCTGCATTTATTACAACTAGACAGACTGTGAATGAAAATTGAATTCATAAAACATGGTGGGTGAGAACATCTCTCAGTGGAATCACGGTGCATTTCCTTGAGGTGCAAATTTAATTATTTGAAATGTAGATGCTTCTAAGTGACACATGCATATTAAAATACAGATCATTATGTGGTTACATAACTCTCAAAACACGAAATATTTTTAGATCCCGAGCTTTACCCCTGTCCAGGAGGTACTCGACCAGCTCTCCGTTATAAAGGGTTAGATCCCTATAACCTATAAAAGATTGCTGAAAAGTGGGAATATTAAATAGGGATTTTAAGATGGTAATGAGGAGACTCGCCTAGCTTCTAACTGCCTGAATCCGACCGTCTACCCTGCTTCCTCTGGTACGGCACCTGACATGAAGCCCTTGAGTCAGATACAGCCACCAGCCACGCCCGTTAATGGCAGCTCTCCTCTAAATGATCTGGGCTCTTGGTATGGTGCTAGGTTGGATTTTAAGGGCTTTTGGTAAAGCCTAAGGGACTGTTTAAATTTGGTTGGCTAGAGTAACCTTTAAGAACCTTTAAGATATTATGCACACTTATTATGTAGGTTTTATTGCATAGATTTTAGCAAGGGCAAAGCATACAGCGCAATACTTGTTTCAGTTGATATCAATCATTATCAAAAAGCGTTATTGATAGATCACAATACTTTAAATAACAAATTAATCTAAAAGAGCTGAGGCCTGGTTAGAAATACTTAAATTTAGGTGAGTTGGAGAGGGTCAGGTCTATCCAATGGCTTGCCTTTCCCTTCCTGCTGAAAGTCCAAGTCCTTGAGGCAAATCACCACCCCGGCCGAGTTCTCGTAACTTCCTCAAAGTCCAAACTTCACGCCAGCAGCGTGAACAAAAGTCCTCCAATATCCAAATTGTAATCCACAGCATGTTGGCAAAAATGGTTAATCCGTTGTGCTCTTAATTCCTTGGTCTGTTTCTGCTGAAGATTTCTTGAAGTCCTTTCTACGATGTTAAGGCTGCTCACATTCTCCGTCTCAGGTGTTTCTTCAAGGCTTGAGCGATTGGAAGAACGAACTTTAGTCCGTGCTCCTCAGGTTATATACATTCTCACTTCGGACACTGGCTTGGTTTTGTGTCCTTATTAGGACATGTTTTCAGCATCTCTCCATTCACTGGTTGATAACCCCTTGATTAAGATTTCATAACGTTTCTCTCTTGCTCTGGACGGTGGCACGGTTTTATGTGCTTATTGGGACATTTTCCCACCATCTCTCCGTTCAATGACTAATAGTCCCTTGATGACGGCTGACGATTTCATAATGATCCAACACGCCTTGGTCACGTTCTGTGCCCGTGCCCAAAGCGTGATCAGATTTCAAGATATCATTGTCACATCCTTTTGGCCTCATGTTGACCTGACCAGTTCTTAGACACTTTCTCATGACCTCAGCTCAACACCGTTTCTTTACTGATTTTCATTAGATCTCTAAACTTCAATACATCATGGTTACACCTTACACCTCCTTTAACTTTGCAAAGTTAATACTAAGTCAAAAATGATCATCAGAGACAGAATGACAGACAGAACCTTGAGTGTAACACTTCCTCTTTTTCACAGACACCCCGTGTTGCCATTTCCTCTTCACTCCCTATTTCAACATGCCTTTAATGTAATGGTTTAACACTTTCCAATGAATTTATGGCAAACACAATCCAGCAAGCAAAGTTTTGATATATTTCAGAATCATTTCAGGACTAAGTATAATGTCCCTTTCTTGTATTTGTGTCTGGTAGGAGTGTATGAATCTCAACTTTTCTGACACTGTCTCTGTGTGTGTGTGTACATACTGGTATTTATATTAGACGGGAGTAAATGGATCTCAACTATTTTGACAATATAAAGGAAATTATACTTTTTATATTGGGAATGTCACATACCATCTTTCTGCCTAGATTGTCAAATTGCATCCATGGCCATGTAAAAACAAACATCCAATCACAGAGCTTCAAACACACATGTTGTCACATCTGAATTATTGAATACCAGTCAACAAATAGGAATGGTAGCCTAGCAAGCAAGCTGCTTTTAGTGAGCCTCAAGATGCACTTATGGTAAAACACACAATGCATGAGGATTAGAGATATTTCAAATCTGCATGTTTGATTGAAGTGGCAATATGTAAGATTTGGTTCAGAGATTTTGTTTAAACCATACATTAAATAAATTAACACTATCAACAGAGTAAAACTTTTACAATTTGGACTGTGCTGCAGGGATGTCTTCTAAATGTAGCATGCTAACCAGCTAGCCGTGGCTATTCCAGTCTTGTAATACCACTTTGTACCACAAGAGGTGATAGTCTGAAAGCAACTGTAGTTTTATCTGGGAGACGTACAAGAGGTGAGTTCACTTTTAATTTCTAAAAAAAAAAAAAACTCATGAGGGGTCAAAACAGAAGGTGGTATAACACCTTTTTTCTTTGCTCAACAGTAAAATTTAACCATACACCATCTGAATTCTCTCATTCAGAGCCAAGACGAGCTTAACTACCTCGTTAACACATCTTATAACACAATTAATTCAAACGTGAATCCTCCACTCCACACAACAAAACCAAACTCACCAAAACAGTCTTGGTTTGTCTTTTCACAATCACCTCTGATTTGTTAGAAATAAAATCCTCAATTCACAGTGTAAGATATTAACATATTGCAGCTCAGAAAGCCGTTCTGCCTGATGCTGATGCTCGATTCTCCCTCTCTCTGCTCTGCCGATTCATGCCTGTCATGTCCCCACCTGTCCCATCTTCTTGTCCCTGGAGTCATGGTCAGAGTCAGAGCAGCTGTAAATCACCTCTGTACTGTATCCCCTGTCTTCAAACTGATCTCTGTCAGTCTCAGAAGCTGTGTTCGGGCCCAGTCTGGTGTCCAGTCATGTTGACTGGGAGGTGGCTAAGTCCGGTTAAGATGAACCCCATTGACAGTGGTGACTCCCAACCCTCATCTGATGGTGCAGGCAGACTTCAGTCAGCTTATAGGGTCATGGGTTCATGGCTGAACTACTTGAAAATGACAGTTAGCTACGGCAACAAGGATAGCTACAGCAAAGTGCATACATAGCAGGAGTAAGCAGTTATGCTGCCCCCTATATTTGAGGAGCTATATTTTTACAAATTGCACCTTAAACATTGGTGCTTTATGGTTATCAGACAGACTTTTTTTGGTGCTGCTACAAACTGTAATTGAAATAATGTTACTCTTTAAAAGGCGGTGATTGCACAACATTATGCCATATAACAATAGCTGTAACTAAGGATCCTGGAGGTAGGCCCACCTGATTTCTCAATGCCCAACCCAACCAATATGACTATTTGCTTTGCTTCTGGTTTAAAATCATTAAATGCTTGTTTTTCCTCACAGGGTAACTCCACCAATTTTACACGTTCAAGTGCATTTACAGATTTTGGTAATTATTACTGCTAACAAAAAAAGTAGTATCAAATCATCCAGTCTCCAGAAGAAGCTGCATGTATCTTAGAAAGTGCCTCCAGTGATATAATTCAGTGGCTAGATTGCAAAGTGGGGTAATGCAGGCACCAGGTTTAAAAAGGAAGAATGCATGGAATAAAAACGTTGACATCACTGTTTCTGCTGTACTGATTTTGAGCATTTGTTTTTAAACTGTCCATAATGAATCCAACAGTATTATAAGAGTGCAATGCTAGACCAGTGGACTGCTTTTCAAAACTTGGTTCCTACATCATCCACAATGCAACTCAAATTATCAAACTTATCAGATTCAGCAACCATACATCCAACACATCTATTGATTGTTGATCTGCTATTGGCCCATCTGTAGTCTGTAATATTTGGTATCTAAATAACAGATGTAGCTTCTTGTCAGGTTTGGGGTTTAAAGGGAAAACTATGGATAGAGGAGAGTGGACCCAAATGCAGTTACTCATGGAACAGGCAAGGATATGGGGTAAACAAAAGGCGAGCTTTATTTAAAGCCGAAGTCCACAAAAAAACCAGGAGTACAAAAAAAAACCAAGGAGCATGATATTCCAAGAACCAGGAATCAAAGTAACAAAGAAACAGCAAGACAAAGTGGCAAATAAAACAGTTCAAAGTACAAAGAAAAAAATCAAAGTTTAAATCAAACATCAGAAAACCAGAAATCAAAATCCAAAGAACACAAACCATGGGGAGACGGCGAGACGGGGAGACAGGGAGACAGGAAGACAGGAAGAACATGGACAGGAGCCTGGACACAGACAGCTACATACAGACAGAATACAATGACCGGACAAGGAATGAAGGGAACACAGAGACTAAATACACAGATACTGATGAACAGACGAGGAACAGGCGAGGTGGACCAACAGGTGAGATAACGAGGGGAAGGCATGGATGAGAACACTGACAGACAGAGGGAGACAGAGGGAAGAACATAGGAGACACTTAAAGGACACATGAGGGCATGGAAAATCAAAACATAAGACATGATACAAAGACATAGAAATCAAATACAAGAAACCACAAGACAAAACCAGACACAAGAACACGACACAAAGAACATGAATCCAGAGTCATGACACTTCTTAACCACAACCCGTATTTTTCATGAGTATGAATCTTTGACCAAATACTGAAGGTCCTGGTTAAAAAATATTGCTGACAGAAAGCTTGAATTTGCCTGCTGGATGTGCGTAAAATAAAACTCCCTCAAGAAGGTGACTGAAGAAAGGTGCAGCTCTAACAGCAGCGTGTCATTATACTGATGACACAGATAACATGACAATGTATGTACTGCTCTTCGCTGATGAACAATTACTTTTATATATAATTAAGCGACCTCGGTGTTAAATGTTTAATGAGAGAACGGTGGGCAGGAGAGTACTATAGATGGGCTGTCACAGAACACCTCTCCTAGTGGTTCTGTTGTGCTGCTCAGCTCTGCACGCATAATTCATCTGTAATGGCCTCAAGTGTTTCACCATACTGGTGAAAGCAACGCTCCCCTGAGACACTGAGGAGCATGCATCAATATGTTGTAAGGTTTTTATTGCCCATTTGAATTTATTACTTAGCATGTTCCTACTGAAGGTAATGTAAAATTTAAATGTGTATGTCCTGTGAGTGAAAAGCCTTAATAAACATGCTGAGTGCCTGATATGTACAGGTGGGTAGAGAAGCCTGTAATCATGTAAAAGTACTCTATAAATGACAAGTGCTTAAGAAGATGTTGAATTAAAAGTCATCAAAAACAACCACTTGATTTAAACTACCAACATATGTCATGGAAAAACTGCTTGAATAACCCTTAATAATAAGATGTGGCTTACATCGTTTTAACCACAGATGCTTTTTGTCAGGTAACCTGTCAAAGTCAAAAAGTCAAATTGTTTTTGCAAGGAATATGATGACAAGTTCCATCATCATAAATGAAATGTACACCAGGACCACACTCCAAACTTTGACATCTTAAAGGCAGTGCTATAAGTGTAAAAAATACAAGCCTGTACGCTCCATATTCATGCAAGTGAAATGAGGTAAATATAGGTGAAAGATGTAACCATAGAGTAAAACATTGTTAAGGTTGTTTCACTGATTGTAGTATTATTTTGCAGTCTAAAAAGTATTCAATAAATTGTCACTCAGAGGCGCATTTATAAAGTTATTGGATATATTATGTTACTAACGATTTTATGGTTAATTTCGATACACCTCTTTAAAGGAGATTTCCATGTCCATTTGTGATTGTGGTTGGGGAACATGTGGCAACTTCCATCAAGATTTTGCTTTATGAAAAAGAATCAGGTAAGCGCACAGCTATATAAATCTGATGAAAAGCATGCATTTCCATATTTATGTCTTACGCACAGAGTTTTAAGCAGCATTTTTTGGCCCTAGCGTTGTGGCCGTGCTTGTGTTTTGTTTTCGTGTCTTTCGACTATAATCGTGTCCTTAAACATTTCTTTTGGTCTGGTATGAAAGCAGATGTAGCACATTATTATAAAACATGCCACAACTGTCAGATTGTGTGAAAACTGAACTAGGTAGTGCTTCCAGCCCCTCTGCACCCTATTCCAGCTTTTTGTGAGCCCTTTGAACATTTGATTTTGACTATGTGGGTCAGTTGCCCTAGACTAAATCTGGTAATGAATTTATGTAGATGATGATGTGTGTTACCGCTCATCTTCTGAGGCCATTCCTTGAAGGAAAATCATTCCTTGAAGTTCTTTACTACATTTGGTTTGGATAAAGTAGAACAAAGTGACTAAGGGACTAACTTCCTCTCCAAAGTGTGCAAATAGACTCTGCAGTCTTTAGGTATTTCCCACTCAGTGTCAATCGCGTACCGTCCAGAGTAACAAGGTGCACTCGAACGATGGCGACGGTGAGCTGTGTGGTAGGCTGTGTGACTCCAAAACTTTAACGAACATTGAGTCACATCTGTCCTACCTGCCTGATGAGCAGCTTAGTGATGTCATTTTCTTGCTCCAACCTTATCCCTTGTTGTTTAGTGATGTGCCTTCCTGCACTATTCTGTTGTTTCACGACATAGATGTAGTCTCTGCTGCTCCTATTAAGCAACATGCCTGTGGCTGTCCTCTCCCTAAAAGAGAGATGATGATAAAAGGGGCAAAATATCTGTTAGAAAATGGTTCAGCAAGGCCTAGTCCCAGTCCTTGGAGCTCCCTGTGTTTTGTTTGCTCCAAAAGCTTATGACACACTATGTTTCTGTACAGTTTTTTGTAAGGTTTATTCTGTTACTACACCTGACTCATTTCCTCTGCCCCGTATGGAAGACTTCATAGATAGAATTGGTTCCGCATTCTTTCATCTCAAAAAACTGCCAGTACCAGTTTTAGACCTACTGAAAGTGGTTCTGACAGAAAAGGTTCTGGCAGGTCAGAGCAAACAAATAAAAGCAAAGGAACACAGGTAACATTTTGTGCTTCACAAACCCGTTCAAGAATAACACATCACACAAAAAAAATATTGAAAATGTGTTAAACATTTTCTAGCAAACTTATATTTCTAACCAAAATTAGAGTAATAAAACAGCCGTTTACAGCATGCAACTGGTGTTTTCTCACCCTTTGTCTCTCACTTACAGTGAGAGACTGTGGGTCATTGTCACTGTCCATTGACCTCACTGTAATTTTCCCGTATGTCTTCGGATTGCAACAATCAGTGAAAAATGGAAATAGAGAAAAGTTTGTTTTACCATGAAAAGCAAGCATGATAACTGAGTAGCGCGTTCTGTCTGTCTATCGATCTCATCATCTCCTGGATAACACTGGACACACTGTGACAGGAGTTGAGTGAGCAGCAGTCTTGCTGTTCATGCCTGATGCACATTTCTCCAGGCCAGGCAATAAGTGATTCTGCTCAACTGCACTTTTCTAATCAGACATGAAGCTGATCTTTATATCAAACTAATGAATTATGGAGTTAAAAGGACCATTGAGTGTGTGTGATCTGTAAGAGGGGACCACAGCAGGAATAGACACAGAATTTAGTTAATTAGTGGAGTTAGTGCTTGGAAATTGGAATGTAACAGGCAAAAAAAAAAAAAAAAACACATGGCATGGACTTATTTTTATATATTTTTTGTAATTTCAGAAACCTTAATGTACAGAAAATAAAACTGAACAGTTGACACCAGAGAAGACAATGTTAGAGTTCCCCATAAATGTCTCAAAGTCCTAAAAGCTGGTGTCCTTTTCAGGGACCCCTAATAAGCAACCTAATAAGAACCAACAATTTAACTTTAAAATGTGCAAAATGTTGCCCACCCAACCCCTCACTGACCTCACACAATTCAGTGGAAAAAAACTGAACTTTTATTCCATGACATACTTTGCATGCAGATTCAAATATAACTGATCCGGCAAATAAATGAATTCAAATTTCAATTTGAAATAAAGAAAACATTTAAAATGTGATTAGTAAGTATATCAGTAAAAAATAATATTACCATGCCACATTGTCCTTACACCTTTCCGTTAAACCCAGTAACAATATAATTCATCTATCAAACATATACATATACAAGACTGCATATGCAGACAAAACAGCTGCCGACTGATGCTAGAAACGAAGGTTGATGAGAGAAAGTGAACGGAAACAGTAAAAAACACCATTCTACCCAAACAGATGATAAAAAGCTCTGTACACCAGGGGGGAAGTGCAGAGTTGTGGATAATTCTCCTTGGGTTATTTTGTGTTAATTGTGTGTTTCATTTCAAACACGTAGACCAGATCCATTATTAATATAAAAATAGTGATTAGTGCAGCTTTACTTTAATATGATGTGTGTAGGTTGAATAGTATGTCTTAGTTGGCTCACATCAGTGAAGCAGAAAACCGTCTTGATGGTAAAATGACATTACACTGAAGGAATATGGTGGTTTGAGAGTCAGTATAGTGAAGATTTTTTAAGATTCTATTTAAAAACACACTTTTGAACCAAAAGTCTCCCCTGGATAATACATTCATTCTGTGCCCCTGCAGCAATGAGCACCATTTCCCCCTTAATCACACACATGCATAGTACACGCAGCCACACACACACGTACACACAAGGGAACCTCAGTCAAGACGCAGCCTGGTTTTCAGATTCCAATGATTCAGGTCAAAGTGTGTATGCAGCATTCAGGGCAGAAACAGTAAAGGGATTGCATCAGCTGCTCTGTCTCTCTGTGCCTCACCATCACCCTCATCCCAGATGCCCACACTTCTGTTTTAAGAAAAGAAAGTCTTACTTAAGTTTGAACAGGCGAGCTGGAAACCTAAACAATACACCACCAAGTGTATAATTCGCTATATCCAGCAGGCATCTATCCTATTTAAGCCAGAGCTCTGGGCTTCCTACTACAGGACGTTAATCACTTAATCTTTGCGTCACTTCCACTGCCACTTCTCTCAATTATTCCCAGGGTGCTCCAATCGCCATACAGGGTGCCAGCTATTTTTATGCTGCAGCCTGCTAGCCTTTTGTGTGCATTCTGGAGGTATCAACAATGGGAGTTGACAGGGATGTGAAAAAAACAGGCTATTGATTCAACCTATCTCTTACGCCTTTTCAATTGCTTTTAAGTACCCGTGGCGCCTGTGAGGGTCTGGACTTGTTCAGAGTATCACTTAATTCCAGACAGCAGCCATTGTGTAATGTAAGAAAAAAAGGATGTCTCCTCTAAAAGAATTTAAAAACTAACAAAGGTTGAAACTTAGCTTCTCGGAGGAATCATCTCAATGTCTTCCTTAAAAAAAAAAAACTGTAGCCAAGAACCTGTCTTTGTTATGAAACAGCAATTACCTCCCATTAGTGTCAAGTGTAGACACTGTCACTCTAATGTATGCTCACATTACTATCTGAGCTTTGAAGTGTGTACAGTAGAATGATTCCAGCAGGTATGACACCAGACCACATTCACGTGATAATTACAACTTCATGACACCATTTCAGCGATGTCTAAGGAAATCCTTATTGGAATTACGGCAGAATACTTCTTGCTATCAGTTTATGTATTTGCAGCCCCATATCCTACAAAGTGTGTTTTATCTACTGTTAATTCTCTGCATGGGTGCTGCCTGAATTAAGTTCACAGACAATGATTTCAGTTAAGCATTCTAAAACCAGATTTGTAGTTGACTGGGTTAACAGCAGTCCTGTAGTACATACCTACTGTTCATATATGTAATAATTTATTGTTGTTTGTCTGATTTTAGAAAATGTTTAATTTTTTGGTCTTGGTCATGACTTTGGCCGAAACCTAATCCACCTCTTGGCCCTACCACTTAGCCCTCCATTTTGTCCCCTCGGAGTAGTTTGTGCCAATTGTTATTGGGACAGAGGGGTAGGGTGAAGTGTTCCTTCAAAAGTAGGTTTTTCAGAAGCACACCTTAAAACGAGGGTTATGAGAACTCGCTTTTGATCTCAGTGTATTGTGGTATATTTCTTTTAAACGGTCATTAAAATAATCACTACTAGATGGCTGATGTCTTGGTAGCTAACCATCTAGCAAACTAATGGTACCCTGTGATCCCATAAAAACATCTCACAATTGACCCTTATTGTTTCAATGAAACAATCATAACTAGTTTGCTGATGCTACTCTGTAGCTGATGTTACACCATCAACATTTTGATGTATTTCAATAGTGCATCCCCCTGGTCTGCAGCTTTGATTAGAAGTCACGAGAGGGAGGTTTGTGTCAATGGATGGCACTGTGCACAGCCCAAGTTGTTATTTGCAAGGAATTGTGGTTTTGGTTAAAGTATATTCAAGTTATGATAAATGCATCTATCATCTTTTATTAGTTGTGATAACACTGCAACCACTATGTCAGTAGCTCAGGTTAAGGAACACAGTAGCCTATGGGTCAAGTCCAACAGGTCTACAAATCAACTCAACCACCAGAGTAAATGTTGGCATCGACATTTCTGCAAAAAATACATGGGGGTTTGAAACCTGTATGCCAATGTTTCTTACTCATGTCTTTTCCTTTTTTTAATCAATGTTGATTAGTACGCAAGTAAGCACTAAGGCTGACAAAATAATCTTAAATCCAGGTCTTACAGCTCTTAACCACATCTCACGGCTGTTTGATATAATGCTGAAAGCAAATTACAATATGAATGTATTTTTCATTGGCAGTGAACAGTTGCAGATACATTCAGTGGAAATGTTCCCACATCATGAAGTGAAAAAATGCAACATTTGTAAGTACAACATTTCCTGCAAAATGTATTTGCTGATGCAAACGGAATTAATTGCATGTAAACATCATTTTTAGGAGGCAGAGTCAGCAAAGTACTGATTTTCAGTGACTCAGACTACGACAGTGTGTGAGGAGTTGGATACGGTAGATGGCAGAATGAGAGATTGTTGCGCTAAAGGCTCCTTTGTAAGCTTCAGAATCCTACAGATCCCTCAAACAAAGCCTTCCATCAAATGGGAACCAGACAGCGGTATGGGATTTTCATTAATACTGCTTACCATCTTAAACCCTCTGCTGTCCCTTTGAACACACCGACCATCCTGTGCTGCCTGAAGGCCTCCCCTCGGCCCTCTAATGGCTCACACTTTTATTACCTGGGCTGATGGGACATCCATAAAGAGATGCTCTGCCAGCAAGATGGCAAACACATTTCTTGCTCAGTCCTTCTGTCTTTTTGAAAGAAGCTTGGAGAGTAATAGAACTTCTGGGAACCCTTGGTGGTCAACGGGGGATGCAGTGTTGCATCTTATTGCGGGGGGAACTTGGTGGGGAATGCACGATGTGACAGGTTCATTGATGACTGCCTATTTTATTGGTTTCCTGCAACAGAGCCTCATGAACATCTGTGTATGCCATTTTCAATGACCCAACTCATGACCACAGTACCATTACAGGAAGCTCTCAGGGATCACAGGCAGTCTTTGGTGGTACCTACAGTCGGGTTCCACACAATAGTTGCCGCAGGGCAGAGAATGGCAGCTCTCTGTCAAGAAAAAGTCTCTCTTTGCACCCACTGGCTCTGATACTGTGATCGTGCAGGCAAAACATTCCTGGTACTTTTTTTTTTTTTTATGTTTTACGACCATGGTGGTGGAGTGAAAACGATGGTATCAGAGGAAATTTACAGATGTGGAAGGATGAAACAGCTGACAAATTAAATGTTTAGGGATGTTACAAGAGTTCTTCTACTTTTTCCAGGCTCTATATTTCATTGGCAATTAAGAAAGTGTGAACATATCACAGGGACAAAGGAAAAGCAGATTGCCTCTATTCAGATGGTGCCTTGCTTGTCACAGTCGTGATGACAAACAGGCTGTAAGAGAGCGCCTCGCACACATTTGTCAAACTTGCTCTGACATCAAGAATGCTTTGGCTTTCAGAACTGATAAGAGCAGTGGTGTAATCCGTCTTCAAGTCAGCTCAAAAACACAATGGGTGACTGTATGCTTTTCATCACCTTGAATGGATGAACGATAAAGAAAAATAAAGGGATTTCTGCTTTTCTTTCAAGAAATTCCTTTATATTATATACTATAGCAGGTTCATTTTAGTAAAAGATACATAAAAAATATACATAATCTGTAGCCAGAATTTCAGTTGAAAAACTGTGGTAAAAATAAGTTCTCAAATCAAGTGGTAAAATATTCCCAAATTGAATTATTTTGTCTTTACACACCATTTTCACTCACTGCTGATAAAGAACTCTCTCTTGCTCCTTTGTGACTTCATGTCTCCCCTGCTCCCACCTGCTGTGTCCTCTCATCCCTACTAGTCATACTCCTGATCAGAGCCACTGTAAATCACCTCTCTTCTGTTTATTCTGTCTTTTAACTGGCATATTTCAGGTTCAGAGGTTGTGTTCAGTCCCAGTCTGGTGTCCAGCCTGTCGACCACAGTGATGCACCTCTGATCTGAGACTGTGGTGTGGGCAGACTCCTCACAGCTAACTGAACTACTTGTTAACACCCCACTTACTACAGCTAAAGATAGCTATAGCAAAGAGTACAGTGGGAAGCAGTAAGCTATATTGCCTCCTATTGTTTGAGCTACCTTCAAACTCTGGCTATTTCATACAGATGTCTTTAATAGAAACGAATCCTCTGTACAGGTCTGATAGTAAATATTGTTAAAAGTCTGCAAGAAAAAAAAAAAGTAAATGTATCAATGCAATGTGAATTATGTTGCCAACCATCATGTTTTGTTCATTTGGTGTTGTGATATAGTTAAAGTTAAACTTCTGGAAAAAGAAAAAAACCTGCTGTATGCACACCAAACACATCCTTTCATCTTTTCAACTTTTAAGCTTTACTTAACTTTTTATCTGTTAGCTGCTTGTGGCTGCAGTCATTAACTGCCATCATCAGAGTTGAACCTGCTTACCGTTCCGAAAAACACACTAAAACTGACGAGGAGCACATTTGACAGAGATGCTGTCACTGGTTTACGACTGCACAAATGTTCATTTGCTTGGTGAGGCCTTATATAGTGGCTAATGAGGTTTGGCTCAGGTGTGTTGATGGTGGAAGATACTTTCTTTAAGTAGGTCAGGGGTATATTTCTTTAATTCATGAAATGTTGTGGGTTTATTAAAGGTATTTTTCTTGGAAGTGGTGAATCTTATGATGAGTGATAATTGTTTTTGTAGGAATGGCAGTAAATTATTGTAATTATGTCTACAGTGAGGGGCGTAACTGTTAAAAGCCTCTGGCCAACAAGGCTTGCAAGTCAAGTGTTTCTTTGGACCTTACTGTTCTGGTAAGAGAAAATGTCTTTGTTCTAAAAAACATCAAGGTACACGCTGTAACATTCTGTCCTCCTGTTTTTATTCTTAAAACTTCACAGTATGCTGCCACAGAGCAAAGCAGGGGCTGTGATTAGGGGAGTCATCCACATACAAGAGAAGGCAGCAAACCCCTCATCCTCTATGGCCTTTGGAGGCAGAGCTTCCTGTTTGATGCCAAAGAAAAAAAAATGATGACTGTGTTATGCATCTCCTGCTCAGCCTAGGGCAGAGTTGCAGGTGCTGTTAGGAAGCATCCCTCCGGCTTAGGCCCAGGGAGAGACGCGGTGGGAGAGCTTCCCAGTTTGCTATACAATCAATCAGAGATTCTGCTGGTTGATGCATTATTAAGTTTCCAGGGTACTATAAAGTTAGATGACCTTCTGTGCATCCTGCAGTCTTTCGCTTTTCATGGCTACAGGGCTATTTTAGCTACAGTGTAACACAACAGCACCAGAATGACCTCAATGCTCTAAAGTAATCTTTTTTTTTTTTTTCACACCGAATCATTATTCACCAACCCAAAGCAAAATTAGATTACATTGATAATCAAAATGGCAGAGAATGTAACCAGTATAACATGTTGATAAAGAAATACACATCTGGCATATGATGCTCGTCTTTTATTTAAAAGTAAAGGTATTTACTTATTATCACAAATTATTAAAATTGTTCCATCTAGTGTTCCTTAACTCTTAGCAAAGACACAACAGCCAGCATGCACAAATAAAAATCATTTCAAGGATAAATAAATCATTCAAACTATGCTAAATCATTAATTGAGGATCCAAAGAGCAGAATTGAATATTTTCTTTTTTTAAAGTGTTATGTATTCATAAGATTATACATTTATTTGATTCTTATTGTATTTCAACTGTATGTTTAAATATGGTAGATCTTAGTTAAGTGGAATTCATTTGGGTTTCTAAGACACTGAAAACTGTTTGTTAAGGAAAATGGAAATGTACCAGAGATATTATACAGAAGAGAATACCCTTTATAAATTCTTTCAGTGGCTGGCGTTTTTTTTTTTTGTATATGTGCTTGAGGTCTTACTGCTCTCAGTAGATTCTGCAACCACCAATCATTTTACCCAATGTAGTGAATTAAGTGAACCAAGTGAATTTAACAAAACTCAACTGTAGTGTCCAAGATATTTTGAAGAACCCCTGATATCGTTGCTAAACCGAGGATTAGCAGCATAGCATAACAGCACCCAAGTGTTACATTTTAATTAAACCAGTGATTCATGGGCACTTGGACATTGTGGCAAAATATATTATGAATTTTAAGGGTGAAAGATGCTAATATCATTCCCTGCAAGTAATGCTGTGGCAGCAAAGAGACAAAGCTGCATTTTATTACCCCCGCCAAGGAGGTTACGGTAGAAGACATTACCAACAAACTGTGTCCATTTGTTTGTTGGTTGGTCGGTTTAACTTAAGATAGACATGACTTTATTGATCCCTCAATGCTGAAATTCACTTTGTTAGAAGGGTAACATAAGAAATACTGAATGGATTTGTATTTAGATGGCTGGTATAATTGAGTACAAAATAGAATTGTTGGGTATGCACTCTACCAGTGCCATTCTAGTTCCATTTGATATAAACCAACTCTTCGTTTGACGACGAGAGTAAAAGTCATTCTACGTAACCGTTCTTCACTGACATCAAGGCCTCTAAAATGAGGGGAAGTGGCTAATCACAAAACATGGTAGAAAGTCTATAATTTAGTTGCAGACAATGGTGAACAAGGTAGCATTACAGTACTTTTATGACCACCGTTGCTCAACACATATACCATAAGAGGCAGTTTAATTGTTTACGTTAATGCCCAACGAGTTGATCAAGAATTAATCAGCGGTGTGGAGGCCAGAACTGTCCTATGCACTCAGAGGGTATCTTCCTGCTTCAACCATGCAATAGACCATTAATTAGTATTTTCATATGTTTTATGATGATAATATTAGGTTTTTCACAAGAAATAACTCAGTTTGCCTGGCAACACCTTAGGGTGACTTTGTTGAATACCTGGAGCAATTAGAACAATCCCATTAGGTTTATGTACAATTGGAAGCTGTTCAATACTCCAGTAATTATGATGAACCTGAAATACAAACACAACTCTGTTCACAAAACATGCCCTGCCGACCACGGCCCCTAGCAACATCTACCTCTCCTGGCAACTCACACATTGATGGATCTAGATTGTCATACCCTGAGCTCCACTGGTTCATTGCTATCCTCTGTTTGACTATCTCCACATATCTGTATTTCTGTCAAATTTGAGGCTTCTTCATTCTGATGTTTTCTTTATTTAGGCTACTGCTAATTATCTTGTGTGGCCTGCCCTCTTCCAGGTCACCACGGAGAAGAGGAAGTTGTGTGACTTGTGCACCAGTTGCCGATGCCTCGGCATGCTCAGTCGTCCTCTTGGATCCACACACTTTACATATAACTTGTATCAGACTTTCTGTTAATGTAACTTTTAAACAATGATTTGTTGCTCTTTTCTGTACACGCGACATCTATTGCATGTCTGTCCATCCTGGAAGAGGGTCTTCCTGAGGTTTTTTCCATTGCTTTTTTTTTACCCTGTTAAAAGGTTTTTTTTTCCATCAACATGTGAAGATTTTCCTCACTCGAATTGAGGGTCTAAAGACAGACGATGTTGTTCACTGTACAGATTGTAAAGCCCATTGAGGCAATGTAATTGTGATTTTGGGCTATATAAATAAAATAGATTTGATTTCAGAATCAGAATCAGAATCAGAAATACTTTAATAATCCCAGGGGGAAATTATTTTTGTTACACACTCCAGATATACAAACAACATATATTAAGAACAAAATATAAATATATATATATATATATATATATATATATATATATATATATATATATTTATATTTTGTTCTTAATATATGTTGTTTGTGTTTATGTAACAATATGTAAAAGATCAATGTACAGTTTAAATAATGTGCAAAAAGTGCAAACAAAAACAAACAAAAAAAAGAAGAATGATTGTCCGTATTTTTGCTTGAGTCAGGTTATAGAAGGAGGGGTGTCTGACTCTCTTAGGGAGGTGTTATAAAGTTTAATGACCACAGGCAGGAATGATTTCCTGTGGCGCTCAGTGGTGCATCTGGGTGAGAGGAGTCTTCCACTGAATGTACTCCACTGCTGGGCCAGTGTGTCGTAAAGAGGGTGCGTGACATTATCCAAGATGGATAAGCTTGGACAGCATCCTCCTCTCTGCCACAGTTGTTAGAGTGTCCAGCTCCTCCCCCACGACATCACCAGCCCTTCTGATCAGTTTGTGTAGTCTGTTGTTATCTGCGACCTTCAGCCCACTGCCCCAACATGTGACAGCAAAGAAGATCGCACTGGCCACAACAGACTCGTAGAACATCCTCAGCATCGTCCGGCAGATGTTAAAGGACCTCAGCCTGCTGAGGAAAAAGAGTCGACTTTGGCCTTTTTTATAGACCGCCTCGGTGTGCCACAGGGACCCAATGGATGGAAACAGGGGTCACTGGTGTTGTTGCCCTCCTCAGATCCACTATGAGCTCCTTTGTCTTTGTCACGTTGAGCTGCAGATGATTCCGTTCACTCCAAGTGACAAAGTTATCCACAACAGTCCTGTATTCATTCTCATCACCCTTCTCGATGCAGCCAACTATTGCTGAATCATCAGAAACATTTATTTGATTTGATTCTGCTGGTAAACCTTGGGTCGTGCCATCCATGTGGATGTTACTTTGACACGTACCACCTACCTAAGCATTGCTGCTGACCATATAACACCTTTCATGGAAATAGTATTTCCTGATGGCTGTGGCCTCTTTCAGCAGGATAATGCGCCGTGTCACAAAGCAAACATGGTTCAGAAGTGGTTAGAGGAGCACAACAACGAGTTTGACAAGGTGTTGACTTGGCCTCCATATTCTCCAGATCTCAATCCAATTGCGCATCTGTGTTATGTGCTGGAAAAACAAGTCAGAGGCCCCACCTTGCCACTTACAGGACTTAAAGGATCTGCTGATAACATCTTGGTGCCAGATACAACAGCACACATTCAGGGCTCTGGTCGAGTCCATACCTCGATGGGTCAGGGTTGTTTTGGCAGCAAAAGGGTGACCAACACAATATTAGGCAGGTGGTCATAATGATATGCCTGATCGGTGTAAATAAAATGCTTTTGATTTGATTTGAACTCTTCAGCCCAGTTATCAGCAAGTAAGCTCACGTTATACTAGTATGATTCCAAGTCAGTAACACTGTGTACATTTGACAAACAGTAAAAAAATGAGAGGCCATGTGAATTTAAAAAGAGAGTGTAGACTCACTACAGCTTCTGTGTGACATGTGCTATTCTGTTGTGTTCAGAGGATGAGGATTACTCACTCAGTGCTGTAAATAAAATATTCATATTAGATCCAGGCTATCCTGGGGAGGTTGCTAGGCAAATTGGATAGAATAGAAAAGATGTTTATTGCCATTGTTTCAAAAACAACAAAACTCAGATTATGGGCGACACTTCCGGTTCCCTCTGAAGCTGGCGCAAGTAACAACATATCATGATAACACCAGTGGCACCTCCAAGGTGTTAGCATAGTGGTAGTTGTATTCACACAACAAAGTAGCTGAATCCTCAGAATTGAATGATACCGCCGTACCAGTCGCTCTAGGAATGTGGATGAGCGCCCTGTCGCCATGAAGAATGCTGGGTCTGGTCAAGTGACTGGAAGTGCTGGAAGTCATGGCCAAAATACACGCAAGTTAGGATAAAGGTGGATAGCACATTAATATAAATGCATCCAGACCATGGCAGGGAGAAAAGATGTGGGTTTAAAAGAAGTGTTGTTTTTTGACAGAGGGGGGCATTGAATATACAAGGGGTTCCCATCCTGTCACACCCTCACTGTGCTCCCTCCTGTGTCTGAGAAAAGTTGCTGTTACAGTACTTTGCGCTAGGAAAATGTGACACTGTATTTCTACTGAGAGTCACACACCACCGATAGCTTGTATCTGCACTTCACTTCTGCTCAAATATTCTGGATCATTTTCCAGCTGATTTTTTTTTTTTTTTTTTTCAGACATCATTACATCCTTATAAATTCATACTTAAAACACTGTCTGGATGGATGTCATGGTCCCTCAATGCAGAGTGAGGTTCTTTGAGTGAGACATCATGCTAACCCTTAGAGGAATATTTTATTGATATACGTCAAACCAAGAGAGGGGAGAGGGTATGTGGGCTCAGTTATAAGACCCACTGAAAAGACAAAAGGAATCCTTGATGAAGTTCCTTTGAAGTGCCTTTTCCAGAAGTCCTTGGTAATACATATTGATGAAGTCCAAATTGTCTGGCCTAGAGGGAGTAGGCAGTCGACTGCTTTGCATTGCGCCATAAATATTCACTAGAGAAGAGGACATGGCTCATTTCTATGCGTGAATAGAATTATTACGTTAAAATGATTGGCTCAGAAAAGGGATAATTGGAGACGAAGGGAGAGACCAGTGCCATCAGGAGAGATAATTTCCTGAACACCAAAAGGTACTCTCATTCCTCCTGTTAATATTTGTTCCAGTTCTCAAATTCACTGTTCCTGCCATCAATGTATAATACATGTCAATACCAGTAGGCAGAGATTTTCCATGTGTGCTAAAAGCTACAAAGTTACCTGTAAAATCTACATCAAATTGACAAAGCAATATTAATTTGTCTTTAGTAAAAGTTTTAGTAGTAGTTGTAGTCAGTATTAGTGACTCTGAGTGAATTATCTCAACAACTATGGATTGATTGCCACACAATTTGGTCCAGACATTCATTCTATCCTCAGGATGAATTGTAATAACTTTGTGATAACTGATTTCTAATTTAGCAACCCAATCACCAAAATATTTGTTGGAAATGTACAAGCCTACACTAACACATTGGCAGGTAATCACACAGGCAGGAAATACAGCAGGGCAGGAAGTGAAGAACCTGAAACGAGGCAACATGTGAGTGACAAAGTAAAACAGGAAAGAAATGATGAAACATGACTTGACAAGTGGTGACATCATTGGCTTTAGGCACAAAAAACTATTGGTTAGGCTTAGGAAAAGATCATGTTTTTGCTTAAAATACCTGGTTGTTTTTTTGTCATGGCAAAGATTAGTTTGAGCTAGAAATGGGCGGACATCTTTGTTAAACATAACCGATTTTTTCAGCTCAAACACATGTTTGTCTCCACATCTCATCAAATACATCCAGTTTCTGTCAGCACAAACATGGCAGGAATATGTTCTGTTATCTCATCAATTTGTTCCTTCTTTGTCAGCACCAACATGGCTAGGGTTGTCCTGATTTGGTTTTGTCGGCTCAACCATGTCCTGACATTGAATATTAATACACCTTCTTGTCTTGTTGTTATATCATCACAATCCCTTCCAATTCCCAACATGAAAGTAAGCTCATATACATGTAACAAAACATTTGTTGTACAAATGGGCTGCATTTGGTGCCATCATCCATTAGTGTTGGGAAAAAAAACCCTTGTAGAGTGTAGAGTGTTCTTCCCTCTCAAATGATCTTTGGCCGAATCCAGACATCAGCTTTTAGACAGCAAATTAAACAAGCAACATTGAAAACTTTAAATCGTAGAAATGACATCTGCAACTTTAACTAGAGATTTGTTTGCATCCAAGCTTAGCAAATCCAGGTATTTCACCACCTGGGATGTGGTTTAGAAATGGAGAAGGCTAATTGAACCCCACCCAAGTTGTCTTTAGAGCCAAACCCATTGTACAGTTCACCAGATACTTGTTGGTGGAGACCAAAACAGAGCTAAATAGAATAGTGGAATATTGTACACAGCTCCAAATTAATGTTACATGAGTAAATAAGCAACAGTTTTTTTTGGTTTTACCATAAATACACATTCATCAATTTTAGCAGGGTGATATTATTTCAGATATTGTGTTTTCATCTTGTTGTTCTGCTCCTAAGTGGCCAAAAATTAATTGCTGCTGTAAATGTTCATGACCCACTTGAACTGAAGTGTTTGAGAATTCAGTTTCACCATGTAGTTCCAAGCGCTACATCTCAGCTGAGAGTTTCAAGGCCTCTGAGAGTTGATAGACATACCATATTATTTACTGGGTCAATTTAAGAGACAGAAACATGCAGTCCATTTTAAATGCAACCATTTAGTAGCTAATTTAGCATACCTTCAAAATGATCATACAAACTGAACATAGATTTGAATACCAGCAACGGTTTTGAAAGAAAATTAATTTCATTGGTCAATAGAAAATGCCACATTCTGGAACATCGAAGACACATCCGATGAAACATCCTGCCTACACAACATGGAATCTTTTGGGACACAGTCACAACAAGTGTGAGTGACAACTATGATCATGCTAGCAGGTCCTGTTGCGTTTCCGTATGCTTTCTGGTGTTTTAACATCTGTGATGGGATGCAACGTCTTTGAGTTACCCACCATGATTTTCTCACTCCATGTTTCATTAAAAAGGGGCAGAAATGAAATAAGCATATTTATTCTTAAGCCATAATTGTCAGATTTTAGTTAAATGAGTTCTTATTTTTGTCCAATTACGACAACATAATCTTTGTTTTACAAAGCAAGTATACAGTATATCCATCCACGCTGACACTGGTGGGCTGATGGAAAGTTACTGTCTTTTCTGATTAAACTGAAACTACATCTTGTATTTAAAGGGGATCATGTCCTTCATAGAACCAATGCAAATCCAAAGTAATTGAAGTAATTTATTTAGTAGCTATACCTATGACTGGAACTGTCACTTACAACAAGGCGGTGTCTGTTCTTGTTTTAATGTTTATGGTATTCATTTCATATAAGTGAATGGAATAGGCTTTTATGTACCA
Source organism: Sparus aurata (assembly GCF_900880675.1). NCBI lineage: Eukaryota > Metazoa > Chordata > Actinopteri > Spariformes > Sparidae > Sparus > Sparus aurata. The sequence continues at coordinate 3,212,851 of NC_044208.1, forward strand.
TAATAATTCAGCATTAACTTAATGTATTTATTTTAAGGTCTTCGTCAAGGGCAGGTCCCGATCAGAGGTGCAGCTTGTGAACAGGCAAGGCAGGCAACTGCTCGGGGCACCCGGCCGATAGGGGGCCCCCGAGGTTTGACATACTGTACCCCACAACAATGTCTCACGTTGTAGCCGCCCCGGGCCCAGGCCGTAATTTAGGGGGGCCCGATGTCTGACAAGCTGTACCCCACAACAATATATATACAATGATAAATAATACAGTGTATGGTGGTAGACTGGGGCCCCCACTCCATTCCCAAAACACGATTTACAATGACATGTCAGTAGGAAACCTCCCTAAAGGAGCCCCACGTCATCCCCGTCTAATTTGGATGACACGAGTACGTTGACATTAACGTCAGTAATCGAAGTTGGCGTCCACGAAGAAAGACGAAGAGGAGTTATCTCTCGGGGCACGAAAAAGAAAGAGAAAAAAGGAGAAAGAAGAAAAAAGAAAGCAAGACAGTGGTAAGTGTGGAGCATATAATGACGATTAAGTGTCAGTAACGTTAAATAACTGAATGCTGGTAACTTCAGCCAAAGTAGCGTTAGACTAAATGTTAATGGCGTTTATTCGTTTACGTAACCTAGCTAACGTTAGCGGACATGCCTAGCTAGCGGACATGGACGTGGTCACGGCCAGGCGACTGTCCGCTGGCCGTGACCGCGTCCATGTCCGACGGTGGAGTGAGTGACCAGCGCCAGCGGCCGTTACCAAGCTCGACTTTGTTAGCCTGTTCCAACATGTCAGTTAATGCTAGTTAGCTAACGAACTTTCTGAGTCACTTGCTAGCTAAACCTAGCTAAGCTAGGTAGCAAGCAGAAATGTAAACTTGTACCGTACATACATTTGCTTATCTATGGTATTGAATTCTACCGTATTAGTTTTATCAAATTAAAAATGTAGCCAGACAGAGAAAAATGGTTTCAAGTTGTCTACAGGACATATTTTGTGTGTTTAACGAAAAAAACCCTTATGTTTTCATTCCTTAAAGGGTCATTGTAACTGATAATAATGATAATAAAAATTGTGTAATACCATATACTGTGATTTCTTTCTGAGAGGGTTAACCTTATTGTACTGTGAACATCTCACACCATTGCAACCCTAGCTATGAATACTATACTAAAACTATAACTAATTCTATAATGTGAAATCATTTTTAATTGACTTTATTAAAATGCTCCTATAACAAGGATCATATACTATATCACTTTGTTATCTCTCCTCAGGATCATTTTATGTAACTATTACAATTCATGTATTGATGACTAAATGAGGTTGTCTAACTACATCTCCACTGTCTTACATTTGTCTTTCAGAGAGAGGAGAGGAGAAGAGAGGGACAGACCTGGAGAGAAGAGGAGAGGACAAGAGGATAAGAGAGGGACAGACCTGGAGAGAAGAGAAGAGGAGAGGACGAGAGGAGAAGAGAGGGACAGACCTGGAGAGAAGAGGAGAGGAGAGGAGAAGAGAGGGACAGACCGGGAGAGGAGAGTTATTTATTGTTCCGGGTTTCTTTTTTGCCTAGGGCCCCAGCAGACTCTCGCAGCGCCACTGGTCCCGATGGACTCTGCAGAGACATCCTTCCCATGATATATATTGTGTGAGCTTAAAATTAGAACTGACACAAGTAAACACTGTATAAGCATTTCATAACAAGCCATGCTATTTGCTTCTGTTTGGACTGGGGTTAAATGGATAAGGATAGGCATGCAAATACTCAGCCAAATGGAAATTCTGTAAGCTACAGGAGTTAGGTGAGCTCCAGCAATGGCAGAAATGGACTGGTTTAATATGACAGAGGACCAATGCACTATAACATTACAGAAGAGGTCACTCACTTTTTATACTTTTATTTACCTTAAATTAACATATGTGTCCCCTAGTTCCAACAAGTGGATGCATCACCCACTGACCTGAATCCTCAAATTGGACTTTATGGGTAATTCAGTTGGAGCTATGAAAACCTACATGTGAGTTTGACTTAGTACTTTTTTAGATTGTCATGCAGTGTGCAACAAGTGAACATGAAATTTCAGGGGCTCAGCATAGGATTAAAATATTAAAGTAAATAAAAAAATAATCATTAACAGAAACATACTGAAAGTGCAAATTAGTGAAAGTGACATTGTTGAGTTCGGAAGTGCAAATATGTTGATGTAACAAGGTATACAGAATAAATAAAAGTTGTCACTTAGAGTTCAGCAGTCTGATGACATGGGGGAAAAAGCTGTTACAGAGCCTTGTGTTCCTGCACTGAATGCTGCAGAACCTCTTTCCAGAGGCCAGCACGGAAAACAGTCCATGGTGAGGGTAGGAGGAGTCTCTGATAATATTCCCAGCTCGGGACATGCAGCACTTAAGAGCAATGTCCTGAATCGAGGGGATAGAAATCCCAGTGTCTACTCTGCTGTCCTTACCACTCTCCTCACATTCCTCCAGTCAGAGGCTTTGCAGCTTCCACACCACATAGAGATGCAGCTGGTCAGGATGCTCTCTATGGTGCTCCTGTAGCATGTAGTGAGGATGGGCGGGGGCTCTCCTCATCCATGATCAGTGCTGCAGTGTTCACAAACCAGGTGAGGTTGTCTGTGATGTGCACCCCCAGGAACTTGGTGCTGCTGACAACCACCACAGCCGCGTTGTTGACGAGAACTGGAGCATGGCTGGGCTGCTTCTTCCTGAAGTCGCTTCACCTCCTCCCTGTAAGCCAGGTCGTGGTCATCCCCGATGAGGCCCACCACTGTTGTGTCATCCGCAAACTTCACAATGTGGTTGGTCGTAGCCCTTGGGACTGAGTTGTGAGTCATCAGAGTGAACAGCAGGGGCCTGTGCTGAGGGTGATGACACTGGAGGTATTCTGACTGACCCGCACTGACTGTGGTCTTTCGGTGGAAATGGAAAACAAACAAAAAAAAAAAAATAATAACAACTACATGAAGCACATTGTCAAAGGACCTGTAAACCAAGGTCCACAAATTCCCTAATCGTATACCCTAAGCCTGAATGGAGTTCTTCAAATGGAACAACCATTTTCAATGATGGTTGATGACCAAGACATGGGACAAGCAAGTGGTCATTAGAGGTACTGTGACTTCTTGGACTGCTCTACTAAAACTTTGGTCAGATTTTCTTGGTTTGGTCTCAATTACCATCAGTAATAACAACAGCATTGTCGTAAGCATATTAATTGCGGGAACCAATGATAAGGTGACACTGCTAAAAGGAACTACGACAGGGCAAGAGAGTGAGTGGGACAAAACCCCAGTCTTTTAGTAGAGAAAAGCAAGTGAATTGTGAGATTTTTCTTCCTGGGGTCACAGTGTAGCAATAGCTAGCTAGATAGTTCACTACCAAGACATCAGCCATCTTGTAGTGACTGTTTTTTTGATTGTTTTAAAGAAAAGGACCATGATCCATTGAGACGACAAATTTCTCATACCCCTTAGTTTAAAGGGACATGTACCACTAACCAACAAGAATCAGAACACCCTACCTCTAGGTGACAGTGTGCAAAGCAGGGGGTTAGGAACAAGTGTTACGGGCAAGCTGTGTATTAGAATTGGGCCATGGAGTCTGTCCTAGGCTAATTAGGCAATTATTATTTTTTTTTAATCTTTTTTCTTTATGAAAATTCAACACCCACAGTGCTTGTTAAGCCCCCTAGTCAGATGTAGCTGATGTATCCCAAGAAAAAAGGAGTTCATTAAACCTTGCTTAAAGTAGAAATATTACATTAACAGTGGTACTTTAAGAAATGCATCAATGTCCTTGTTTACACTTGAAAAATAATTTGCCTAAAACAGCAATTAGTATTTAAATCAATATATACATTTTCAATCTATTTTTTTTATTAGGCCTACATAAGTTCAGTGTAATGGGTCACATTTAAAGACAGCGGAATAGTGTGTTAAAATGTCTAAAAATCACCTGTCTAAATCAGCTCTGAACCAGTTGACTAAACGGCAGCATAGCAAGCAACGGCACGCACTAAGGGTGTGTGTGTGTGTTTGTGTAAATTCAATTCAACTCAATTCTGAAATGTTATGTCCATGAGGTGAAGTGCATTCTTCCCACCTCAGTTGGCAGTCAACATTACAGAACATGAACACCAGACAATGCAGGTCCCCTCCACGATCGCTGCCACAGTCGGGTTGATAAATAGAGGGGAGGATAAATCCACTTTTTAATCCCAAAATAATTTTAATTTATGAGCTCTTCTCCCAATGGCCAATGGCTCCAGGTCAGATTGGATGTGAATGTGGGTGTTTATTGCTCCAGAAAGTCTGGCTCTGGATGTGACTATCTAGCCAGCTCTGAACAGCTGCAGTGGCTATTAATCCTGGCCCTCCAAAAACAACACTTGGCAAATGTGTTTGTTTGGTATTGACAGAGAGCCCTTGATTGTCGCAGAAGTTACACATTTATGTTTAATGCAAAGTTTTCATCTTGAGTCACTGTTACTTAAAAAAAATAAATAAAATGCTTTAATAATGCAGGCATATGCACAAATCGTATGTATTAAATTAATTAAAATATAGTTGAGAGATACTGAAGGAAATAACACAGGTACAATAATCTGTTAATTTAGAAAGCATTGACTCAACATAATAAAAAACACTTTGCATTAAATGTGACCATTTACATTGCACTTCTGTAACAAAATTGTATGTGCAATATACATGTAATTAAAATGATTGAAGTCGCTGTTTTAGTCAAATAATGTCGACTATGTAATGAAGACTAACTGAATGAAGTGCATGGCGCTGTGTAAAGATTTAATTGTTATGATTTTTAGTGAAGAATATGTGGTATACAAAGTGTTCAGCCACATTAGGGCTAATTGACACCTTCCTTTACATCTTGCATCAAAGATGGAGCCATATTTAAGGCAGTCCACAGCAAAGTCCTTCCCATTATTATTTAATATGAAAAAAGAAAGCCCTGCATCCAAGGTCAGAGCAAGACAATATTCTCACCAGCACTTCACTGCTACATCTTGTATCAGACTGGAACAGTCTCATGATCTACAGTATAACACGGCTGCTCTTTAGTTGCCTACTGCATCATATGGTGTGTCAGTATATACAATTTAATTTAAGCATTCTCGAGGGAAGTCGGTAGATTTAATAAAGCTAAATGTTGTTACTCAGTCGGCCAAGGAGTAATGCTCAGATCCCCTGTCGCATTTACAGGAACAAAGCAGAAACCAACCCAATCAGAGCACCCTTGACCGTTTCATTTTCCACATGCATGTGCTCATGTGTGGGGGTGTTGGTATATACATACCACCGCGCCTATGTGAATGTGTGGCTCCGCAGTGCTCCTTTCTTGATTAATATGCAAAGCACAAGTAGCAGAAACAAACTCTTGCATTTCTCCGCCTCTATCGCGCACCCCCCTAAGCACTTATTGCATTTAACATTGAATAACCAGTCAGATAACGTCTGTTGAGGAATCATCCTGCATAAAGCACCATCTGTGCCACGTTGCCCGTCTTTTCTCTGCCGATGTAAACAGAGGAATGCTTGATCACAGGCAAAATAACACACACAAAAAAGCTTACATCTGCAAAACGGGTCAGCTGTAATCAGTAATCAATTCTCCCTCTAAGGAACCAAAGATATGCCATGGGGGAAATATTTGCTGAATAATTTGCACACATCAGGAAGGGCGGAAAAGTCTGCATGGGAGCTGATTGGAGAGGTGACATTGCTGATTAAAAAAGCACTGGCTGATGGAGCTCAGGCTGTATGTGATAGTTCACACCTCATCCTTTTTTACTGAACCAGGAAATAAGTGAGAGCCCAATGTCGTTAAAAAAAAGTGCCAGGATTCACGGAACATCTTTAACCTGTCTCCTCGGTTATCAAATTAGCACTTTGCCTTCCTCATCCTCCACTTGCCGTATTTAAATGTATTCAAATGAGGAGGAAAAGGCCGATGCAGGGTGGGACTCTGGCAAAGTAATCAGCAGATCCATGATAATGAGATATTAGCAGTATAGCTCTTATGTCTCCGGCAGTGTGTGAACCCTGCTCAGGCTCAGACCCCCATGCTCTGCCGAGCTATGATTAGCACCAGCGAGTCGTACCACCAGCACATTTATTGATTAGAAGTGTAACGTGGATACAACACAGGCTTTTTCATGATTTATTAAGCAACTAGGCAGGAAAGCACACAGCATCTATAGTCATCAACATTGTATACTGTATCTTTTGTAGCACTGACTTTAATAGCAAGGACTTGATAAAGTGTCATGGTTCCATGTATACAGTTTCCATGAGGCCAATATGTGATGTGCGTAGATATTGAATGTTTTCGATTAATAATTTAGTTCCATTGTCTTATAACCCTCTGGCCAGCAGGTAAGGGAAGTTCACTTTAGCTTTGAGGTGAAAGGGGTCAGACACAATTGATTCATCATAACAAACCAAAGTAAATTCACAGAGGGTTCTTAGGTACTGTATGTGATGCTGTAAAGATTTCATAACCTTCTGGATCCTTTTTGTAAAGGCTAAATCTCCAGTTTCTAATGACAATTCCACTTCCACAACTGGTTTGAGCCAATATAATGAAACTTTTGAATAAATGAATTACCTACAAGAGGGATACTTGATTATGCATCATGGATCTGATTCACTTAATGCTCACTTTTTAAAGGGCACATGTGATGGCTGCAGTAGTAACCCCACACTTAATTAAAACAGTAAGGGTGGTAACTCATCTACTATCATTATCTCAGGTTTCTTTACACAATACTCGTAAACAAAGATACATAACTGGACAAAGGTTTTGAGTTTCATATAACACTCCTTTCTATTAGTAGTTTTGACAGAATGATTTCCTTTTGAAGTGCACACATTTAGGTAACTTTTCTCTTGCTATTTCATTTCAGTAATTTCAGTTATTTAATTGTCTTGGAAGTTAATAAAATATTCTTTTAATTAATAGTTCCTTGGAGTTGCAATGGAGTTCCTGGCTGGCCAGCAAAAGGAGGCAGAACTGCATCAGCTGGAGTTAAATATGGATGCCTGCTAAGTGGACTGTACCATGGGCCTCCTGCATCATGTGGATGGGCCATGGTTCATTGTTTATTGTTAGGTTTTATTTAAGGGAATTATCATATTAATTATTATTTATTTATTTTCTCCCCATAAGATCAGGTAGACTTATTAATAGTTATGGTTTGTGGTTATTGTAGTTTTGCTTAAATGGTTACGTCCTTGTCTATTCCCCTTTGTGTCTAAAATGGCCTGATCAGCCAGTATATGTGTGAATTGTTATGACTCAGTTGTGAGGTTGTTTTTAGTCTGTCCTTAGCTAGGTTATATTTAGTTTAGGTTCATTTCTGTTTAGTTGACCATTTTTAGAGGCCCAGAACTTTATTGAATATTTTGAACTCTTTTTTGAAAATTTCACTGTGCATTCTCGTGCCTGCCAGCTCGGTCCCTGACTTACGGTGGCGGTGGTGGGATCAGCTGGTAGAGAGCACAGGATTGTTTTTTTTTCTCCAGCACCCTCAACCCCATCATATGAACAATGCACCGTGGAGGTCGAGAGGGTGTCAGAATTGTCAAAAAAAAAAAAGGAAGAGGAAATCGGGTGGAGTATAGACAGGAGAACCAAATAGATGGCACAGACACTGGAGAATCAGACCCAGGAGACTCAGGAGGGGTCACAGGCACTGGGGGTGAAGGCAGCAGAGAACCGACAGTGGCAGATCTAGCTGGCATTCTTTGTGCCCATATGGGCTAGCAAGAGGTCGAATGCTCGACTGAGGGAGGAGTCTGTACACCAGGAGCAGCAGTCCAATACTCTACATCATAAGTTCCATATGCCGCAGCTTGAGGTGCCGGCTTGCACTTTCCCAGTCTCAGAGCCTACTCCACAGGGCTGGACACCCTGGGCGAGTTCACCAGCCCAAGCCGCACAGTTACCCGAGTGCCCTCCATTTCCCCGTCAGGTCAGTTTCGGTTCTCCCGAGAGCCCAGATTAGAAAAGCTGACAGAAGCTAATGATATTGAACACTTGTGCATGTAAGGGGCCTAAATGTGACTGGGTTCTTGCCTCATTCGATTCCATTTCATTCCAGTGGTAAGGCTAGAAGTGCCTACGTGCATATGGACATGGATGATGCTCACAATTACAATTGTGTTAAGGATGCCATTCTTAAAAAAAATATGACATTAACCCAGAGACCTACAGGCAGAGATTACACTTCAAAGTTGAACCTGGTGAAACTACCAAGGAGCTTTATGTAAGGCTGAAGGAGCTGTATGGGAAGTGGATCCAACCTTAAGGTAAAATTGTTCAGGATGTTGGTGAAATAATTATCTTGGAGCAGTATCTGCAAATGTTATCTCCTGAGCTTCAGGTAGGGATCCAGGAACACAATCCATCAGTGGCGGCTGAGGCTGCTTCGCTGGCTGATGTGTTTGCTGCTCATAGAAAGGGACAACCATGAAGCTACACCACCTGGAAGGCTGCAAAAAACACCTGCACGCTTGCACCCTTTCAGGGAGTAGGGGAGACCAGGGACAGTTCTAACAGGGGATGGTTGTAACACCTTGAATTTCTCCAATCAGAAACAACCTAGAGTGATGACACTCACTGTGCTCATGCTCAGTTATTTTTCCTTCCATTCTTGCAAAGGAGGGAGCCACATTTGAAACTTCCTGACAGCGTTATCAACAAAAGTTTGTTTTTGAGGTAAAACATTTTTTTTTTTTAAATTTTCTGTGTGGTGTACTTTTTTGGATGCTGTTATAAGATCAAATGTCTATGAATTCAAACAAGACTTATTAGAATCACTGTTTGTAAGCTAAAATATAGAAATGGCTAACAAGTGTCAAACTGGCAGTCAAGCTCGCTCACATGAGATGAAAACATGGTTGGTGATACTGGGATGGTTGTAACACCCCGTTACAACCGTCCCAGTATCACCAACCATGTTTCATTTATATTTCAAAAACTAGCAAAGGTTAGGGATAGAATTGCAGATATTGGTATTAAAGGTAAACTATGCAGTTTTGGAAATGTATTTGCTGTTTTCTCACCACATTTTAAGGTAATTATCTTGTTTTATATAAAGATAGTCAGTGGAAACATGTGATTACTTACAGCATGCCAAATATCCGAAAGAGGTAGACAGACAAGGGAATCGCATTTCCTGTGCTTGAAAGGGCTTCCGATGAAATCAGACAGGGAAAGTCAGTCAGGGGACTGGCCAAATCATATGGCATTTGCCATGTGACCCTGCACTTATTCCACAAGAAGAGGAGCCAGGGATCAAAGACACTTCCCCATAGATACTGGACTCCGAAAAAGGTTTTCTCACTATACTAGAGCAGGAGCTCCTCTTAAGAGACTACCTGATGCAGCCAGTTGATTTGTATTATGGGTTAAGCCCAAAGGAGGTACGCTAGATATCTATTAAGCTAGAGTAGGCTATGCTATGTACATTTGTTGTGTATTACCTGGGCAGAGAACGGGATGGCTGGAGCCGACTGCTTCACAACGTTTTTGAAGAGGCACCCCACTCTCTCCATAAGAAGCCCTCAGGCTACAAGCCTCTCACGGGCTACAAGTTTCAATGAGACAAACGTCAATATGTTTTTTGACAACTTGTTTTCATGGATGAAACAGGTGTGGTGGAAATGATCTATAGCTCCCTCAGAAACAACTTCCAGAGGCTCACAGCCTTACAAAATGAAAGCATTACAGAATTAAAAGTACTAAATAAAATCATCTTTTTCTATACAGGAATCACCACAGTGCAAAATCCTGAAAAAATTGTGGCCAGAAAGGGAGTCAAGCAAGTAGGTGCAGTCACCTCTGCACAATGTTTATCTTAAGAAAGGATGTTTTTAAAAAAAACATCCTTTCTTTACCATCAATGGCCCTCCTGGCTGTATTGATACAGCAAATGGGTCTGGGTGGATGCAAGAGGAGGACTTTTTGGTCTTCCTCAAGCACTTCCTGACTCACACCAAGTCCTCACTTGAGTCAAAAATGCTGCTAATTCTGGACAACCATACCGTTACAACCGTCCCTGTACACTGGGACGTTTGTAACAGTGGAGAGACTGTATGAAAATCAATTTTGCAACCTGTACATATTTCATAAAACCACTTAAATACATTATTTCAGCAGTTGACGGATTTAAGTGTATAATATAACAAATTGGTTATCAAAGTGTAAATGGTTTTTGATGTATTGCTGAAAAATTGCAAAAAGTGTTACAACTGTCCCTGGTCGCCCCCACCAGCCAGCAAATGCACCAACATAGCAGTTTAACATAGGTGCCTGTATGTTACCTGTGTGGACAAGAAGGTCTTATGAACCAATGTGCCCAAAGAACCCTCCTAAGCTCACCACATGTGTGTTGTGCCTCTGCAAAATGGCCTTAAAATTAATAATCTGCAATCTATGAAGCTAACAACCGTCAAAATTAATGGCAAAGCTCTGAAGGCCCTAATTGACACGGGCAGTGATCAGACTCTTGTGCAAGGGCAATTTGTGCCCTCTAATGTGATCTGCACTCTTGAGACCATCCCCATCTGCTGTTGGCATGGTGATAGGAAGCATTACCCCACTGCTGACATTTACATTGAGGCAGTGGTGGTTCTAGACAAATTTTAATGGGGGGGGCCAAGGTGGGGCCAGTGTTTAATCAGAGGGGCACATTAAAAAAACGGAAACAAATGATATTTAAACATTTAACACTTTCATTTAGCTTTACATTAAAATCATACAAAAGTTTATTTTGTACATAAAGAGTGCATCGAATGAAACAATGAGGTAGGGCCATCAAAAATTATAAATAAATTACAGTAGGACAATGCTGCAAAAGGTGGGCATGGAATCCTGACCCCCTCATACCAGTCTGGCCTAAAGCTCCGTCTCCTGTCTACCATCAGAATGGTTGAGAATATGTTCAACAGGGGCTGCACTGCTACATCGTTCTTGAACTTGCTGATATCTCTGGAAAGATGCACAGTCAACATAGGCACATAGGCACAACTATAAACAACATTTATTTACCGTTGTATGCATGTATTTTAAAATGTAGGCCAAGTATTTGTTAATTTTTTTAACATAAGAATCACATATCAATGATGCAAAAAAGAATTTATGGCAGAAAGCACCATTTTATGGACACCCTGTACTGCGAATTGTAATGACACTGTGAACAAGAACACCTTTTCTACATCACAAACCTGATGGTGCAGTACGTGATCCACACCGATCCACTTGCTGCCCCTCTGGCTGTTCCCCTCTCTGTCCCTCTATGTCTTCATCCTCCTCACCCTCTTCTTCATCTGGAATGTCCCTCTCTGTGTCAGTGCCCTTACTTTCATCACCTGCCTTCTCTTCAGTCTCCACCAACACCTCAGCTCTCCCTCCTCCAGCTCCTCAGCTCTCTAAATATCTTGATATGTTTCTCTCACTTTTTACTGGGGCAAAAAAGGCTGCGATGTCCCTTCCTCATTTCATGATGACTACTAGAAGAAGAAACACAATGTAGAGGCATACATCTTATGTCCAGGTGAGTCATCTCCCTCCTGGTCACTGCATGGCACTGTGCCAGCTTGTGCAGGTTAATTGTAGGGCGGCGCTGCAGGTGATTACAACCAGGTGTGTTGGTCACCACTCTCCCTCTCTGCTTCTGCTGTGCGGTGCGTCTCGTGTGTTGGTCGGCGTGCATGTCTGTGTCTCCCCGTCGTGTCACTAAGGTAGGCATCCTTTATTATCTGCTGTTTCGTTGCATTTTTATTCGGCTTTGGGGCTTCATCTTCCCATTCCGTTGCAGTGCTGGGAGCGAGGGTGAGCCGGAAGGAGCGAGCGGTTCGGGTGGGCACGTGTTGGGTGCAGTAGAGCTCAGAGGTATGCTGCTCATATTTGTCTGCTGCTGCAGTTTTCCATCTATTGCGCTAGTTGTGACACTTTCTTTTTTGCTGTGCAGTGGGGCCGCCGTAACCAGCGGCTCCCACTCTCCTAGTTCTGCACTTATCCAGTTTGGTGTCCTGGAGTGTTCGGTCATCGGCCACCACGACAAGGTTCACTCCGGTCGGACTGAGAAGCTCCATACTGTCTCGGGTCACTGCATGTGGCCACAGCTTTTTTTTTTTTCATTTGTTTAATATTTGATTATTTCCTAGCCTTATTTGGTTTATATGGGTTTCTTTGGTATTAATTGATTGTGTATTTGGTTTCCTTTTTTTTTCTTTTTTTTTTTTTAAACCGTAGATGCCCCCAGATGTCCCGACACTGTGCCTTGTGTTAATTTTGTGATTTTTTTTCTTCTTTTACAACAGGTGCTGAGGCCTAAGTGAGCGGCAGCCCTCCCCTGGTGGTGTTTGACACAGTTTTTGGTTGCAGTGCACTGGTGGTTTATAGTTTGGATTTTGCCCCTTTTTGAGTTCCCTGCTGCCGTGGCAAGTCCCAGCCCTGGTTGGTTTCTTCTTGTTTGTTTCTTTTGTCAGTGTGGTGGCTCCATCGGGGCATATCCCCCCTTTGGTTATTTTAAAGTCATTTTAAGCAATTTGTTAATAAAAAGTATATTTCTTTGAAACCATGTCCCCAGGCCCTCGTGTGATTTCACGAATCTGTGTTGGCCTTATATGGCTATTTCCTGGGTTAAAATCCCAGGTGGCGTTGTTGACAACACACACTACACATACACACGCACTCACGAACTCACACCCGTTCCCACCACAATCTCATTTCACAAGTAACCATCCCTCCTTACTGAACACGGCATAAACTGTTGATTACTTTAGTCAATAAACGTATTACTTATCGAAATGTAACAGCCAAGACTGATAGAGTTACGTGGTTAACGTGACAACATTGTGTAGAACTAGCTAGGATACTGACATTCGGATACTTGCTTCTGCTTTGGTGAGTTTGCTTCAATATTTTAACACAGCGAGACCAGACATTTACATGTCATACAGCTTGATTTTCTTATCGGAGTGAGGAACAACAGTAACACGATAACGTGCAACAGATCACTTGATGGGATGAAATCGTTTTGCTTACCTTCACCTCTTGCACAAAGACATTAGCAGCTCCTCTCTTCAAAAGTTGTTGCTGCCATCCTCATTCTCATCTCGCACCTGGCAACGCAGTGTTTGGGTGCGTCGCTCTAATTACTCCGTGTAGAACGCTGAGTCACATTAGTTCCGCTTTTGGCGCTAGCGTGTAAGATCGTAAGAACTCGATCAATTTATTTCGTTTTGATTTTGTTATAGCTCGGGGGGCCACAGCATGGGCCAGGGACATTTTTACAGTGTAGAACCACCACTGCATTAAGGTGCAAGAGCAACCCCTTCCTTTTGAACACTGGTGTGGATGACAATCTTCCCTTCCTGCAGGAGCTGGCAGTCAGGGAGTGTCATTAAGGCAAGTTGCTGACACCTGGCTAGGCCTCTACCAAGGCTACAAATGTCAGTTTGGTCTCTCGCTCTCGCTCTCGCTCTCTCACTAAACCCCCCCCCCCCCCCCCCGGCATCAAGATTGTGCGAACAACCCTTTACTATCCACAGACAGATGACCTGATGGAGCTGTTCAATCAGACTCTTAAGCAAATGCTCTGTAAGTTTGTAAATTACACTGGTTCTGACTAGGATCAATGGTTACCCTACCTTCTCTTTGCATACCGGGTGGTACCTCAGGCCTCAACTGGGTTTTCCCCATTCGAACTGTTGTATGGTCATGAGGTGAGGGGATCTCTGACCTTACTGAGGGAAGCCTGGGAGGGGAACCAGGGGAGGGAGGAAGCTGTCAATATCATCTCTTATCTCTCAGAAGAGAGAGAAGCCACAAAAGATGAGTGAGCTGGCCCAGCAGAACACAGCAGAGGCCCAGAAATACCAGAAAACTTGGTATGACAGGTCAGCACGGCGGAGGACCTTTTATACCAGGTCAGAAGGTCCTAGTCATGCTGCCTACCAGTGACAGCAAGCTCCTCACAAAGTGGCAAGGGCCATTTGAATCGGAGAAACAACTTGGACCAACCACCTACTAAGTTGCTACACCAGGGCTACCACGTTGCAGCAGGGTGCTGCATGTGAACCTTCTTAAAAAGTGGGCTGAAAGACCTGTGGAGGCAGAGGTTTTGCTCGTCAGAACTGAGGAGGAGGGGGAGGCCTCAGATGATCAATATGATGATGATCTTCACTCACCATTCCCGACTGAACTTGATCTAAGACATCAGTCAGCTGATCAACAAATTCAGGTGAAAGCTCTGTAATCATCAAATATTTCAAGACTACCCAGGTCGCACAGATATGGTTGAACACAAGATCATGCTAAAAGATGAGTCTACAGTGAAATGCATGAGTTACAGGTTACCAGAGCGCCTCCTAGTGTCCCTGAAAAAGGAAGTGGGCCTGATGTTGTCTCTGGGGATCATTGAGCGCTCAAAAAGTGACTGATGTAATGCAGTTGTTTTGTCCTCAAAAATGGTACAATATGGTTTTGTATTGATTTCAGATACCTGAACTACCTGTGTCAAAGTTTGAGTCATACCCAACACCACGCATTGATGATATGCTTGATCGCCTGGGTAAAGCAATGTACCTGACCACCATCAACCTGTGCAAGGGCTACTGTCTAGTGCTTTTTTTCCGAGCAGTCCAGGGAGCTGACTGACTTTCGGACTCCTTGGGGGCTACTCCAGTTTTTAGTCCAGCCATTTGGTCTTCACAGGGCCCCTGCAACATTCCAAAAGCTTGTGGATCAGGTATTGAGGGCTTGTGATGACTATGCTTGTGCCTATCTTGTGCCCTACTTGGGAGGAGCATCTCCAGCATATGAAGGAAGTTCTGATCCTTTGTCACCAACAACTCACAATTATATTTCCCATTGAGATCCGGAGACTCCCTTCAGACTCTTCTACAGTGTCTCAAGGAGATTAATGACTGGATGGGAGATAATTTCCTCCAGCTTAACAACAAAACAGAAGTGATCATCTTTAACCCCTCCAAAACCAAAAACCACATCTCTACTGACCTAGGTAGTCTAACCCCATTCACAAAACCTTCTGCAAGAAATCTGGGTGTAATTTTTTATTCTGAGCTATGCTTTAATAAACAAATCTCCTCCGTAATTTAGAGCATCTTCTACCAGCAACACTCCCTATCATACCACAATCTCGAAAAAGTTATCCATGCTTTTATAACATCATCAACTCCCTCTACCTTGGTCTCCCCCAGTCCCTCGTATCACGCCTCCAAAAGCTTCAGAATGCAGCAGCAAGCATCCCTTCACTGGCTGCCAGTACAACGCGCTTGTGGAACCAACTGCCACCACACATACGTGATGCTCCCTCCATTTCTGCCTTTAAATCAAGGCTCAAAACCCATCTGTACACCCTGGCTTTTTCTCCCCATTAATCTATCTTACCTCTGCACTACTGTCTTTGTTAATATGTGGTTGTCTGTGTTTTATGTATCTTTTATTTAACATTGTTATTTTTACTTTCATGTTTACCAATTGAATGCACTATGTACAGCATTCTGGTCAGTGTGAACTGTTATAAATGTGCTTTTATAAATACATTTTACTTACTTACTTACTGATCCATCTCCAATCAGCAGGGCTGACCATCAACCCTGCAAGGTGTGTCTTTGCCAGGTCTGAGACTGAGTATCTGAGTTTCATCATTGGAAATGGAGTGATCAAACCACCAATCCACAAGGTCCATGTCATTTGGTCCTGTCCCCTGCCTCAGACCAGAAAGCAACTGAGATCCTTCCTAGGGATGGCAGGTTTCTATCACTGGTTTATCCACAATTTTTCCGCCAGAGCTGCTCCTCTCACAGATAGGACTGGATCAAAGTGCCACAACCAGGTCCAGTGGACAGAGAAGACAGAGGCAGCATTTCAAGACATTCAGCGTGCTCTGGGTAAGAGAAAGAAGCCCTAGCGATCAAGTGGGCCCATGACTCATTAAAGTACTACATCCTGGGGAGGGAATTCACTCTGCAGACTGATCACAAAGCCCTCCAATGGATGCAGCAGATGCGAGACACAAAAGGCTGGATCACACGATGGTATCTTGCAATGCAACAACGGGTTCACAGGTTAACACAGGCTCAATATGACAGCAGACTACCTCTCTCGCTGTCTAACACACTAAAGGTGGTAACTCATCTATTTTATTTACTCATGTTAGGTTTCTTTACACAATACTCATAAACAAAGATAACTAACTGGACACAGGTTTTGAGTTTCATATAACACACTATAACACTTTTTATTAGTAGTTTTGACAGAATGGTTTTATTTTGTAGTGCACACATTTAGGTAACTTTTCTTAGTTAGTTATGATGTGTGGTTATTGTCGTATTGTTTAAATGGTAACATCCTTGTCTATACTCCCCTTATATATGTTAACCCTTATGTTGTGAAATTGTTTTTAGTCTGTCCTGAGTCATGTAATATTTAGTTTAGGTTAAGCTCTGTTTACTTGACCTAGTTCAGGGGCCCATAACTTTATTGAATATTTTGTGAATTGATTATTTTCACTTTTTGTTAATAAAACTCTTTTTTGAAAATTACACTGTGCATTCTCGTGCTTGCCAGCTCATTCCCTGACAATCTGCATAAAATGAAGAATAATTCAGAAGTGAATCAAGCAATGTGTGTGAGAAGAAGCCACTACTGTGATATCATCTGCACATTTGTTTTTTATTCTTAATACCCAGAGGAGAGTCTAGTAGGCCAGTAATCTTCAATGTGTTATTGCCTTTGATTTCTGTTTTTATTTGTTTTTGGACAGAGTTTGTCTGTTCCAATTTAAAAATGTCTCTTTCTAGACTTAAAAAATGGGTGAATGGCAGCCATATTAAGCGGGTCAGTCATCTACCAGACACAATGAATCTATATTGAATACTGTTATGAGTTTCTTTGTGAAATTATTTTTTTTAAGTGAAGCTCTAGCTCAAGCTCAGTCAGGAAGATGATTCCCTTCACACTTACCCTTAGTTTATTTCTCGTACCATCATGTCATTTACTCCCCACATGTAATATGGAGGTTGAACCATGAAAACAAATTACTGTGATCTGAACGCTTAAAGTGCTGGTCACATTCACCCATTCACACACTGATGGCAGAGGCAATTTGGGGTTCAGTATCTTGCTCAAGAAAACTTTGACATGCAGCCGGGAGAGCCGGGGACTAGAACCAGTGACCTTTCAACTAGATGCTCTAGTGCTACTGTACCTCCTGTGCTACAGCCACCCATTTTAATGAATCGAAATCACGTCTAAAAGGATGTGAGTGTGCCTGTAACTTCCTGTACAGTCTGAAGGCAGCTGGAAAACTGTCCGACTTGACCACAGCTTTTTGTCTTTGCCCACCTCCGCTGCTGCCGGCTCTCATCTGCTTTCCAGGAGAGGTGCAGTTCATCTAGAAGGAGCGTATTATCTGGGGCTGTCAACTGAGATACCAGCTGTTTTCATTAGCTGCTCTGATCTATCCAAAAGCACAGTGTCACACCTACTCATGTCATCTTTCTGCTGGCCATTTAAATATGTTTCCTTCTGCGTTCAGTTTATTCTTGTTTCTGTCCTGTGACCCCTCCACTTCCCCAATCTTTGCAGATTCATCAGCTTCATTATTCCAGTCATAGCAGAGATTCTGGATTCTGGGGGGGGGATTCTTCTGGCTGCTGCTCAGGGCTGAATGACCTCAATTACAAAATCCCCATGTAGAGTCTAAGGACCAAAGACTTTCTTACCAGGCTTCATCATCTGTCATAATAACAATTTTCCTCAATTTATTCTCTTTTCTGTCCTGATTGATCCATTAGTTACATTAATTTTGTCGTTTAGTTTACATGTTTGATTCCAGATATTGTCAGCAGTGAGGTGTACATTATTTATATTTGGGCAAAAAAGAAGTGCCAGGTTTTGGATCTTACATTTTAACTAGGCATATGAACTACCCTCTAAAACAAAGGTTACTTTATTTCAATGTCTTCTTATTACAGTTGATAATATTACAAAAATTCTACGCTTTCATTGGTGGCACCGGTTTAGAAAATGTCAAAGTATTTTTTTTTACTAAACACTTACACCTTTGAACAACAACAGCAATTGAGGTCATTGTGATTTCTTGTGTATTGTGCTTCCTGTATAAATAGTGTGTTAAGAAAATGAATTAAAATGTAGGCTAATCAGGCAAATGACGTAGCAAAGAATGCCAACTTAAATGTGTACCAGCATGGACATTACTGGTAATGGGTAAGAAGTTATAATTCCACTTAAAAAAATGCTGCCTTTACTTACTTTACTTAGTCGTACTACCTGTGTCCCAATCTGGCACTTGCCCACTTTTAAGGACTGAAGGCAAAAGGGTTAAATATGACCCTCCCAGTTCTGGTTCCTATGCATTTGAGAAAATGCAAAAGGCCTTGATGGCCTGTTATGACGTATTCATCTTAAAATCGTCATCTTATTTTTTATGATCATATGGTACATTTTGTCAAAAATTCAAATGAAGGAAAAGCAGAAAAAAAACATGATCCATCTTGGTAAGAAGGCTTCTAGCATCTAAATGCAGAAGACCACTCCTTGAATTAAAATGGGGAGATTCGAGTGCTCAGTGACTGACAGGAAAATATCTGAAGAGTCTGATGAGAGTCTTTGAGAGCCTGAGTAAGTTTAATGTAGAAACAACTTGTGGGGACTGATGAGCTCCCAACCGGTGCTCTTAAATGAATTAGCTTTTGAACATTTCACAACCAGAATAAGTAACATTAGTGGGGCGGCCTAACAGCATAATTCCAAAGAATCGTGCACTTACCTAAATAATTGTCTTTCTTTTTGTTTCATCTTGCGTATATATATATATATATATATATATATATATATATATATATATATATATATATATATATACATATATATATATATATATATATATATATATATATATATATATATATATATATATATATATATATATTTTTATTTTTTTCCTTCTTATATATTTACTATTGCCGCAGAATGACGGAGGACCTGTAAGAACTCTCTCAAAACTTTCTTTTTTCTTTCCTTTTTTTCTAGCTTTCACTGTCCTGAGTTTGGATGATGTGTGTGTCTCTATGTTTTCCCATATGTGTGGGAAATGACCCTGCCGCTGCAAACAAAATCTACCTCTGGGTACTAATAAAGGAACTTGAACTTGAACTTGAACTTGTGGCAGCCATTTTAAAAAATTGACTACTATTTCCATGTGAATTTTCTTTTGTGTGTTGATTATAATATGATATTGATCATACAGTTAGCTACATTTATTTACCTCTTTGGAGTTTGTAAATGAATGATACAAATACATTTCAAGATGGCTGTTATTTTTCAAGATGGCCACCATGACTGGTTTAAAAATCTTTACTGCTTCAAAGTTGCATGGATTCCTGTGATATGAATGATATTAAGATCTATCACACATTGTTATGATTAGGAATTCAGGTAGCAACTTTAGTATTTAGCCTATTTGGAAGCTCACAATGCAAGATGGGCCTAACTGACAATAGTAACTGTCCAAACATGGAGTCAATCATGGAAGACTATCAGTGTTTGAAAGGCCTGCTAAAGTTGGGTGCGCCAAGAATAGGAGCACTAGCCAACAGTGCTTTCAGGCTTTTAATGTCGAACTGACACATCTCTGTCCAAACAAAAGGAACCTTAGGACTAAGCAGATTAGTCAAAGGGTCAAAGGGGGACGCAACAGTGGCAACATTCTTGCAGAAACTCGGTAATAACCTGCCTGGAACTGGGCACACCAAAATTCACAATGGCCTCCACTTTGGCCTCATGGGACAAACCATTACATGACCAACCACTTTTCCCAAATATGTTACGGTGGCCTGTCCAAATTCACACTTGGCTAAGTTCAAGGTCAAATTGGCAACAGCTGGCCTGTCGAACACCTCTTCTAGCTAAGCTACATGCCGAGACCAGGAAGAACTGTAAATCACCACATCATCAAGATAGGCTTCACAATCTGCAACTCCCTTCAATACTTTATTTACCAGACGCATCCCAAAAGGGTGCATTCCGCATCCCAAAAGGGTGCATTCCGCATCCCAAAAGGCATGACAGTATACTGACAGAAATCGTCTGGTGTCACAAAAGCAGAGATTTCACAAGCTCTGTCAGTTAGAGGGACTTGCCAGTAACCTTTTAGAGGGTCTAGCTTGGCAACAAAAACTGCAGATCCCACCCTGTCAATACAATCATCCAGTCAGGGAAGAGGGTAACAATCAGGCTTGGTAACAGAATTAACCTTGCAAAGGTCAGTGCAGAAACGTAGTGTATCATCTGACTTCTCAACAAGCAGGCAGCTCCATGAGCTAGCACTAGGTTCAGCAATACCATGTTGTAGCATATAATCTAATTCCTTACGCAAAAGCTGTTGCTTAACAAGATTCGCTCTGTAAGGATGCTGCTTAATAAGAGCAGCATCACCTACATCGATGCTGAAGAACGTTTGTGCGTGTTGGCACATCAGAGAACAGGGCAGGATGCTTATCAATCAACTCAGCGCTGTCAGCGTTTTGGAGAATCCAAATAAGAAAGATGGACATCCAAGTAAGTCAAAATTTTAGAATTTGGCAACCTACCCAGAGAAAATTCTGGATTAACAGTAACATCAAGATCTACTGGAACAACATCACTGTCCTCCGAAACAACGCCAGTGTCTTCACCTACATGAATTGAAGTGTTCAACAACAATTTTCACATCCAAGAGCATGGGCTTGTTCCTCTCGCAGTAAGGTTTCAACAGGTTCACATGGCATAAGCGCGCCTTTCGTTTACAATCTGGAGTCTTAACCAAGTAGTCACCCTCACCAACCTGGTGGTCAATCACATATGGTCCACTATATTGATCCCCTTCACAGTAACAGAGAGGTGCAGTCTAAGGTAGCTTTTTTTGCACTTACACTGCTTAACACAATCCTTCTTACATTTGAAGGAGACAAGTTCATAGCTGGACTGGCCTGCATCAGGCAGGCATGTCCAAAATGGTTCATAATGACCCTCAGATGCCTTTGACCAGCCCCATCTACAAGTAGAAGGAAGCTCTGGTGCTGACACCAGCATCTGACCCCATACATGGCCTCCTTGATAGACTGCCCTCTTAACATGCTCCTTTAGGGCAGCCTTTGCTGGAAGGATTGACTGCACATTGTGCCTCTTTGCAAAACACTTCCTCCTCGCTTGGTCTATGTCTGTGGATATGCTGGTTCGATCATAGAACAGGATTATAAACCTTTCAATAGTTTCCATTACCTCCTGTAGAATGTCATGTGGGGCAGAGGAACATTCTAATAGGGCATTTGTAAGCTATGGAAAGACAGCCCACACAGCCCATTCATTCTTTTCCCCATGCCCAGCAAAGCTTGATACTGTGTCACAGCCAGTCAAAGCATGAAACACTGGAAGAGCATGTGCCTTCTCAGGCCCAGGTGCAGCTAAGATTTCATGGGCTGCTAGGTATTATAAACTCTTTCCAGTACCAAATGCCAACCAAAGCTCATTCTCTGCCTTCAGAGCTTGAGCTGCTACAACAGCTAGAACCACAACATCAGTATCAGTATCCAAACAAGTTGGATCATAATTTTCTGATGACCATTTTGTACTGCATGGGCCACATGTCACAACATACGGAGTTCAGCTTCCTCATGTGTGCATGGAGAAATTGAGGACAGATCAGCAAGGGATGGCTTGCTGAGGACAGCAGTCCACCATTTGAAACGTGGTATTAGCACGTTAGCACGTTAATTATTTATGTGGAACAGGATGTTAATGGGAAAATAATAATAAGGGTTGTTCTAAAATAAGTTTCATTCATCTATTTTCAAGCCTAAATAAAGCAGACATGGTTCTGCGGTAACTTCCTACTAATTAGTCTTATATTACGTGGTATTAGCACATTAGCACTTTAACTATTTATGCGGGTGTCAATGGGGGAAAAATAAGGGTTTTTCTTAAATAAGTTTTATTTATCTAGTTGTGAGCTAATTGTGATAACAAAACAAGTTTTAAAATAAGTTTTATTAATCTAGTTGTAAGCCTACCTAGAGCCGAGCGTATGACAAATATGAACTCGAGGCATGTTGCAATTGTCAAGTCACATCTGATCTTTCCAATGAATTGAAGGACTTGAAGGTGACATCAACATGTCACCATTTTTGAGACTTAGGTATTTGATAAGTTTAAGGCAAAAGACTGCAATTAAACAAAATTTCTTTAGTTAATTTTACCAAACCACTTACATTTGTGTGTGATATCTGCACGTAAATGGTGGCCATCTTGAATTGTGAGGAAAAAGGAAGATTCTGGGCTTATTACACATTGCAGATTTTATTTCTGCATGATAAAATGTATAATTATTTATGGAGATCGACCATTTGATATGCAATATACAAAACCTTATTACAATTACAATGTTCATGCTGATCGTGGCAATTATCTTGAATTTTAATTGATTTATATGTATTCTTCATGTATAAACTTCCTTAAGCGAGGTAACTAACAAGATCATCAACATCATATTTTATACCATGCAAATAAGAAAATGTATCTAAATACTGTTGTCAGTGGCGGCCAGTGTTGGTCACGTTACTTTTAAATAGTAATTAGTTATAGTTACTAGTTACTTCTCCCAAAAAGTAACTGAGTAAGTAACGGAATTACTCCAATATAAAAGTAATTAGTTACCAGGAAAAGTAACTCTTACTTTCTTTTCTTCCCCTTTTGAGCTCAGCATTGATTTTAATGTACTCTGCATCTACGTATTTAGAAAATGTCTTTCTGCATGGCGGACCGGCACCTGCTCTCCCTGGTATTTAGCCAATGAAGGAGTCTGAGTCAGCTGTTGATAACGGGAGCATGTTCTCAACAACATACCTGACTATCATTGCATTCAGTTCAGTCTGTGTCACAAGTTTAAGTGAAGCTGGAGCAGAATCATCCAGCTTTAGCTGCTCGGATGGCTCCGTGTCCTTCTGTGTTAGCGACGCTCACGTTAGCCACACCTGCTATCATCATCAACAGTGTCAACAACAGAGTTTTTGGCCACTAGTGTTGTAGAAGCGCGTGCAGTTGAGAGATGCTTCATTAGATTAGAGTTGCTTAAAACGGACGTGGACAAAGGAGGTTAAAGTATTGTCCGTACTTCCATGTTAACTTTCCCTCCAGAATTGCCATTTCTGCAGCTCACCTCTGCTAGTTTGTGTGTGCGAGGCTGTGTGGTTTGTGTGTAAACCGAACACAGCCTCTGATTGGCTTACGAACTCTCACTCTACCTTAGAGAGCCAATCATCACCTCTGCGGTTGTCCCGCCCCTCCCTCCTGCCTCACCGGAGAAAAATAAAGCAGCTGAGAGCGGATCGGATGACAACAGCTTCAATGAGAATCTTCAATTTGTAACGCGGCACATTTTATAGTCGGTAACGGTAACGGCGTTGTAACGATGGGAAAAGTAATTCATTAACTTACTCCGTTACTGAAAAAATAACGCCGTTCATAACGCCGTTATACTTTAACGCTGTTACTCCCAACACTGGTGGTGGCCATTTTTAAAATGGCCACCACGGCCGCCATGTTGAAAATTCACGATGGCCCGATATCCAATTTTTTTCAGACTGCCTTTGGCCTTAACTGTACCAAATCACAAAGTGCACGATTTTTCAGCTAAGCCACCCCACTAACATGGGGTCTGGCCTTGGGCAGAGTTTTGATAGAGCTTCAAAGTTCTCATTGAAGGGAAGCAATTCATGTTTGATATTTCCTGATGGTCAATAATGTTGTAGCTTGGATGTAAATTCAGTAGATATAAAGTATGTGTTGAACATCTGTTTTTCAAGGTTTACCCATATAGGAACCACAACAATTTGTGTTTTAAAGAGTGTTTAGCCCCTCTGAAACAATGTAGTCCAGAATCAATTAATAACTATAGTGGTTTTTGATCTGAACCTGGTCTCATGTGGTCTAGACATGAAAACAGCAGTGAAATATCCCCTTTTTTGTACTTTCACGAATAGATTAAAGGTTTTTAGGAGATAAATAAAACAGTAAAAAATAAATACAAGTCAGGATTATTAAACTCTGTAATGTCCCCTGTTATATTAGCTTCTTAAGACTTTTTAAAACTGAGCTATTTGCTCTTATAGTAAAGTGTTATAATTATTGCATAAACACCTTTCAGTTGTAAACATGTCTTCAGTTGTAAAAAGCCTTCTCCAGTAGACATGTAAACTTGCATACATTTAATACAATTAAGCTACTTTTTATTTTAGTTGTCAATCAGTCAATAATGACTGATTGACAACTAAAATAAATGTTTTCAAACTGATTTTGTTTTCCTAACTGCTTGGTGAAGATTACCATCCTCTGCACACATTTCATGAAACACACATTACAGATAAGTTTTCAAAGCAATTTTTAAAGGTAATTCTTAAGCTAATGTCAGTTTGACTATTGAATAGTAGTTAGTGAACATCTGTATTAACATAACTAGCTCAAGTTTTCTGACAGGGGCAAATAAACTGATGATGACAGCTCAGTAAAAATAACGCATATTGACAGACCATCTCTAACTTTCAGAGCCTGTAAAGGGGCATAGGGAAAACTTGGATTTCTACCATCAATTATGATTACAATGTGATCAGTTACCAAAAAGTCTGAAATATTGATTTAAGGTTTGTGTTGGCGGCTATCTGAGTTAGCGCAAATAAGGAAGTGCAAGTTCCTCTGCACTTCCTTATTTGAAGTGTTATATAAACACCTTTTAGCTGTAAAAAATTCTTTAGTTGTAAAAAGCCTTCTGCAGTCAGCTCATCTGGATCATCCTCACCACCTGCGATTATGGATTGTATGATTTATGAAAGCCTGTAAATAAAGTCAGTGACAGCTCTCACAGAATTGTTGCACTCCCTATCCTCATTGTGATTTCTAACTACGATGCAGGGATACCACTGATTGTCAGACATAATTTGGGCATGTGAAGCAGTCAGTCTGATCATACGCGCAAGGAAGTTTCTCGTACTTACCCGAAAGATTCCTGCACGCACGAGAAACATTTAAGTTTTTTCTTTCTTTCCCTATGTCCCTTAATAGGCTCCGTACTAATTATAACTGATTTGTCCTGGAGGTCAACAACGAATTGTCTGACACATTGGAGAAAATGGTGTAGTCTGTAATGGTCCTTGGCTGTTATTGTGCCTGGATGTGGGGCTTTTCAATGAAACACAACTCCTTTGAGACTAGTAGACTTTAAAACCCTCAAAATTAAAAGAGTTCTACGATAAAAAACAGAGATAGAACCATGATAGATTGTGTAGTATTCACTAAATGCATGTTTTTAAACAGAACAAGCAGACAGTCTACACAATGCAACAAGTTCACACTTCTGCTCTAGATAGGAAGTTAACAGACAAAATAATGAAGTCAGACAACTTCCTTATGGAGCCCGTGATGTGACATGGATATGTGTGTTTTTAACATGCGCACAAGTTTATAAATTGCACTAACAAACTACTAACTCGATGAAGTAAAAAGTAGTAATGATTTAGTAAAAAAGAAAAAAAAGACTCATCCATGTCACATCTCTGTACTTTCTTGCAGCTTAAATAAAAAAAAAAAAACAAAGTAAATACTAAATTACTGGGCCACCCTTCATTCAAGCTCATTCATGCCATTAATAGGGTTCTATATGGCAGATACCAGAATAGAGACAAATAGTGCTTCAGTCTACAGTCTATTCAAAAGCAGCTGTCTGCCATAAGGGAATTCCTGGGCCCCGGTTTGAGCTGCGGCTCCGACTGATCCCTTTATCAACTGTCAGCGATGGGCTGAGAAATGACTGACATGCTATCTCACATCTGGAGGGCAGACTGCGGGAAGAGCCAACTACCATCACCTTTTGCCTCAAACCTCAACAGGCACATACATATCTCTCAGCTTCTTCGACTCACAAACTCTGTGTTTCAGCTTTCATCTCAATAAATTATAGTCCAGTTTATTATGTTTCACTTTTATCTTTCATTGGGTTCAACTGCCATTTCTAATAATTTTAAACATTAAATTGATTGAGAAATGTGGGAACAATGCTAAAACAAATTTGTAAACATGAACTGTCAGACCTTTGTAAACATTCGTCAACAAACCTTTATTTATATATCTGTAAATGTTTTTTTAGAATACAAGAACTTAGACATTTGGTACTGAATGTTGGGACAATATGTCAATCCTTAAGAGAAAAATCTACTTTTAAAACATGTCAGTACCTGTCAGTGCTAAGCGCTGCTTCTCCACAAAGGGGTAGAGCTGACAGTCATCTGCTGCAGGTAATACACTGACTAAGGATTATTGCCTCATACAATCCTGCATCAAAATACTAGAACTGGGCGCGCAGGTTGTCGAGTGCTTAGAGCACATGCCATATAAAGCAGCCGACCCCGGTTCGATTCCGGCCGGAGGTCCTTTGCTGCATGTCACATCCCCCTTTCTCTCTCCCATATTTCCTATCTGTCTGCTGCTTAATAAAGGTGTCTATGCCATAAAAAAAATACTTGAATTATCACTTTAAGATCACATGGCCCTCCAAACGGAGTTTGTTTAGGGTCATGAAATATAATTCAAGATTTATGAAACTAAACAATTTGGCAGTTTACTGATGTCATGGTAGCTAGCTAGCTAGCGTTCCATTGTTATTGCTGATTTGTGTATGACAGTCCTGCATTGCGATATATTTCAGTGTTGTATTCCAGCCCTTTGATGCAATATAATGCCCAAAATATCAGTGCAAAGTGGCAGGGAAGAAACATAGGTTGCTAAAGCATGGCTAATATCCAGGTAATTAAGTATCCCAGATAGCAAAAGACATTAATTCAATGTTGGATTTTGGTCAGACTGGTTATTTTTGGTTGAGGCTGAAAAATCTATGTTGATGCAATGTTAAATCACAGTTAAGATTTCAACGTTTGAAAAACTGCTGTTGAATCAATGTAGTATAGATGATGATTTTTCAATGTTGAAATGCCTACAATTAATCAACATCGTTTCAATAGCCCTATTCACACTGGCTTTTGGGTGCGGCTTTAGTACACCGATTCCGCCTCCGTCTCAATGTGAATCTATCGGAGGCGGCGAGGGGGGAAATTTGCTCCGGCCCTGATCCTCCTCTGGAGGTAGCATCAGGGCTGTATTATTGGAGAACTGAACCAGTGTGAACGGTGTTGCTGCAGGTTTTTGTTCCAACCAGTCAAGAGCACACAGTTTAAACAATCAAGTTTCTGAAGACTGAGATCAGTTGATTAAATGATTCAGGTCTGGTGTGCTGCTGCTTGGTTGAAAACCTGCAGCCACACCAGCCCTTTTCTGGAATAGTTTGGACATGCCTGCTTTAAAGCTACTGTGCTCTTATGTTCAGTTCATATTGAACTGGGGTCCTATTTGTAATGTTTGTGTCCCCTGGATTTTCAGGGCAAAGGTAGCCAGATAATTCATTAAGATGTTTGTTCATGTTGAACTGTGTTCTTATTTCTGTAGGACATTTGCCATGTTTGTGTCCCCTGGAGTTTCAGGACAAATAGATAATTCTCCATCAAAGCCAGGCAGGAAACCTGATGAAAGATGAAAAGGTGTGTGCTAAAAAAGTACAAAGCGTAATTGCTTTTGAATATCTGATAAATAACTTATTGAATAATGGTCTGTTTTGTTAGGGGTTTTTTTGTTCATAGAGCATGCAGTAAAGCAGCTGTTCTCAACCTTGGTTTCTTAAAAATAATTGAAATAATCTAATGGGGGTTTTAATGAGGCATATTTAAAACATAAAGTTTAACTGCCATAAATATTATTTATGTAATTATTTAATGATTTGTTATATATTTTATTTTTGTACTGTTTATTTTCATGGATAATTATTTTTATTTGTCTAAGAATTAGTAGGAACTTATTTTCAACCTGAGTTGCAAGTGGGACAAATTTGATCGCGACACGTCACTCAGGAAGAAAAGAGTAAACAAGAAAGTTCTGAAGCAGGAGAAGTGTGCAAGCCTCCAAAAATAAGTTTGAACCTTAAGTTTGCAGAGATATTTACTGCTCAAAAGATTTCTGAAGTAGACTCATTCCCTCTCTGTGTGTGCAGCCAGCGAGGTACGTTTATTTCTGTCACGTTGTATCGTGCATATGTGTTTATATTCTGTCACATACAAATTTTGTCTTAAAATGATATGCTATGTATTTAACAGTTCAACGTTGACTTATGGTGGTTTATGAAGAATAAAGTCATCTGTAACTGAAGAATCCTGGTCCCGTGTATTTCCTGGAGGGAGTGACACAAAGGAAGGTTGAAAAGTGTTGAAGTGGCCCTTCAAAAATAAACTTGTTTCAATGTATAATGCAATGCATATATATATAGATGAATCAATGTTGATTTAATTCTACATTATTTCAATGTTGATCATACTATAGTTGAATAAAGGTTGATTCATTGTCAGAATTGATGGGAAATTCAACGTTATTTCAATGTTGATCATAGCGAGCACTTTCAATGTATATTTCAATATCTGACATCAATGTTGATTCAATCCAGTGTTACTTCAATGTTGATCATTTCATAGTTGAATAAAGGTTGATTCATTGTCAGAATTGATTGGACATTCAACATTATTTAATGTTGATCATAGCGAGCACTTTCAATGTATATTTCAATATCTGACATCAATGTTGATTACAATTTTCAGCCTGACAATATCTCAATGTCGATTCAATGAAATTTTGCTATCTGGGTAGTGTCCTTTCTTCATTTGATGACTTGATTGATAGTGTGAAGTTATGACCAAGTAGCAAGTGTCCATGCTTTCCTATCTCCATCAGATAAATGGTACATAGCATTGTGATAATAGGGGGTTGCCACAGTAACACAGGAGAAAACACCACAGCTGAAGATGGCATATTGGAAATGTGACTATTGATGATGTATGATGGTCTTGAAGGGTTGCCCCTTTTCATGGATGTTTCAACCACTACACCTTGTGGAGGGTTGTCATCAGATCCCGAACCAGCCACACCAAATGGCTGACATCTCCTTGCATTACCATTAACATAGACACTGTATATAGGACTGTTCATTTTGACTAATTTCTGCTGCCCCAAATATACTGCAAAAATGTGGTTTAATCAGTTCCTCCTGTTTGAGTTATGTTTGTTGACAATGAAAGATTCCAGCTGTTTTAATTCAAACCATACATTTATAATCTGTTTTTAAAGGCTTATATCCAGAAGTCAATGCACGTAGGGCTCAGTGTCACACAGTGGGTGGAGAAGTCAGAAAGTATTGAAAGACAGACTAGCACATTCATTATGTTTTCCTGAGAGTTGTGAATCGGAAAATATAGAAAACATAAGCCTTATCCTTAAAGGAATGCTTCTTTCTATTTATTCCTGGTCACCAATGATGTCAGAGTCATCACTGTCATCAGTAACACTGTACCTTATCTCTTCAGTTTTTGATGTACAAAAGCATTGCTCTCTTGGTATGGAAAGAAAGTTGACTGAATCCACCCACAGCTCATACCCTAAAAATCCCTTTCCCTCTCACATAATCATGTCACAGTAGTCATAAGCAATTGAAGAATTTCAAATTCTGTGTCATGGCTGCCAGGAGGGGTTTCACCACCATCAAAGCTGATGCATGCTATTGTCCTCTTTTTTACACTTCATACCAAGTCTGCTGCAAACAATCTCTCAGCTTTGTATTTTTTTCTTTTTCTTTAGGATTAACTTGCCATTCTAGTCTGACAATTGAATATGATTTTCTGCAGATACGTATACAGCTGTCAGTCAAACTGGTAGTGTTTTTTTTTTTTTTAGAACATTGAACACATGAAGAGAAAAGTGAGCAAACATTTTGTTGTTTTTGAATAAAGAAAGGGACAGTTTGGATTTTGCTACTCTTCATATGTTGTGCTATAAGCCTATTCTTCTATATTTTTGCTTATTGAGGTATGGTGCAAAATGATGTCCGTTAATATATACATACATATCAACCTTTGTATGTTTTACAGAAAACAGCAGTAACACTAAACAAGGGCTGGGGTTAGATGCCAAAACTTAAGTCTTAAACTGAGGCCACTGGCTCGATAGCCTTCGTGCCTTGGGACATTAGCGAAAGCTAATATACACCAATCAGCCACAACATTAAAACACTGACAGGTGATGTGATTCACATTGAACATCTCATAATAATGCCATGTTCTGCTGAGAGTCCTCGGGTCCTGGCATTCATGTGGACGGCACTTGACACCCACCACCCATCCAAATACCTTTGTTGACCAAGTCCACCCCCTCATGACAGCGGACCCCCCAGCAGGACATTGCGCCCTGAGACACCACAAAAACTGCTCAGGAATGGCTTGAGTAACACAACAAAGAGCCCGAGGCCTTTAACGGGCCTCCCAAGACCCCAGATCCCAATACGCAGGAACATCTGTGGTATGTGCCGGAACCAGTCCAATCCATGGAGGCCCAACCCCCAAACATACAGGACATAAAGGATCCACTACAAATGTCCTGGTGCCAGCCACCCGAGGACACCCCCAGAGGTCTTGTAGCCATGCCTAACAGGTCAGAGCTGTTTTGGCTGCACAAGGGAAAACTGCACAATATTAAGCAGGTGGTTTTAATGTTGTGGCTGATGGTTTGTATGTAACTTGAAAATAGTAGGACACATATTGTAGAAAAGTCATTATGATATACAAATCTGCACGTTGTTTGCACAGCATAGCAAATGCTGAGCTTGACAACAATAAAACCACACGTGGCACAGGAAGGCCCTGTATTATTTCGACAGCTGGAAACAACAGAGGAACATATACTACTACAACATGCCCTTTATAAATGATCCAAATTCCATGACATGATTATGTGATTATATAGGAGTTAGGTTTAATTTACAGTGGCGTGTAAACAAATAGCTCAACCTCAGCTGTATGTGTAGCTCAGGCTCCCTACCTGGCTGAGTATAATTGAAGAAGATCATTGAAGCTTGTAGTACAATAATGATTACTGATTGTACTGTTGTGATCCAGTTGTGATACATGAGCAGCTCTAATGCGACACCTTGATGATCAGTTAGAGGAGCAGTGGAGCTCTGTGCTGCTCATCCTGCATCGTCCAAAGGGACCTGGCATGATAGAGAGCGTAATAGCTCCGACCAGCTTCTCCGCCCTGAAGAGGTGAGGGGAGAAGACACTAAATCATGTTTCCTTCCTTCTGTTCATTTAGAAAGAGATTAATTTATTCAGCCTCTCTGTGGGTCTTTCAGCTTTTCTCTACTCATTTCACTTCTTAATGGTGAAAGCACAGAGAGCTCCATGCGTTTAAGGTAACATATGCAGCAATAAATCCTAGCTTGGCATCTACTAGGGCTTTTTCAAGACAACACTGGAGCCTCATCACCTGCAAATGCAAATGCTCATGCAGACCTAACTCAGGCATGTTGAATGCGTATTAACACAAGCTATAATGGGAGTAGATGAGTGTGCAGTATGTGGGTGGGAATTTGCATCTCTATGCACAAGCTGTTTTTAAAGTGTTATTTAAGCAAAGCAAGCATTCATTGGCCAAACCAGCTGTTTGTAGCCCACTGTCAATTGTGAAACACATCCAGTGATACATGATTTTAATCTCATTCTCCCTGTGTGGAGGGACTAAGGGGCTTGTGTGTTTGCACAATTACGGTTGGTGGTTATCTTAGTATATACATTTTATGCCTTTCCTTCCCTCGTCCACTCAAACAATACCCTTTAGCAAAGTCAAGCTAAACTGTTTTGCAACATGGATTCATCACGGATTACTTTATTTCTCCTGTTTCCGAGAATGCATTTGTACAACTTATATCAGTACCACTATACTAACAAATGACCCTGTAAGTTGTAAACAATATGTTTATCAGTTATCATCAGTGACATCAGTGAGGTGTCTGCAGAATGCTCAAAGAACACGTGACCCAGCCGCCATTTGTTCACCCTGCTCCCATAAGTCAAAAGATACAGAATTATCTGCTGCCAAACCGCCAGACTACAGAGCAGCTTCTTTGCTCAGACTCCTGAACTCATCTCTAACATTACATTATAAATATGTGTATTTTTTATTTTTGACTTGATTATTATTTTTTGATTAGTCTGTATAGTTAATAAAAATAGACATAAAGGGTTCTCATAGTAATTCAAGTCAGCAGTTGTAAATGATAGAGTATGAATTGATATTTAATGAGGATCTTTCCAGTGAATTACAGATGTAAATGCAAGGGGGGGATTTTCCACCACCTGGCAACCTAAAGTTACACTTATTATTGCTTACACCTGTTTGGTAAATTATCAGTTAACAATTAATTATTAAGTATTAAAGCCTTTAGTTAGAACTATAAAATAAAAGGATGTATTGTTAGAAAGTGGTATTGTAATAACTTTGGTTACATGAAATTTTGCTACCAGTCCTGCACATCTAGTCAGGACTTTCATTCAGGAGACCACTGTTTAACTCTACTGTGACACCAGATGACATTGAGTTGTTTTAACTTGAAAACATAGTGAAGTAATGTCACATATTCTAAGTTAATGTAAAGAAGTTACATGGGTTACATTGTGATTTAAACCCCAACCATTTTCCTAAACCTAACAAAGTAGTTTTCTTGCCTTCACCTAACCAAACTGTGACGTTACAGTAAAGGTCCGGTCTGCTTGTTGTGTTCGACGCTGGAAGAGTCATGTTGTTGTGGGACCAGTATGTCCTTCTGAGAGATGCTGACAATAAACCCATTCAGTTGTTTAAGTATGAAGATTTGTTGGAGACTTCACTCAACTTTCCATTGGCATTGGGATGAGTAGATATTGACTTAATTTACATTTTTTTAGATGTTCCTTTGGGTGGCTCCCAGTCACGTCTAATACTCTTTGTGTAAGATTACATTTTAACAATAGGGACCTATCACTGTCCCTCAGAAATCCAATAAAATTCCCTATCAAAATACTACAGTGCTATCAAAATATTTTGCATGAACTATGCTTTAAACCTCTTGACTCCTTTGACAACACTGAGTTGTGTAAAAGCTGTGGTTCAGTTATTCTTGAGGGAGTACAGAATTACACTGAATTCTAAATATCTGATCATATCACACCTGATGCTAAATAACAGCTTTTGACAGGGCAGATTTTCTTTTGTCTTTGATGCACATCTGATTTCCAGCAGTTGTTGATTGACAAAAACAAAAAAGCTTTGAGCTAGCTTGTTATGACTTAACTAGCTGTTTCAATTACCATTGCCAAAACATGCCTGGCAGGTCTGGATTGGCTGGCCATATTGGCTGGCACTCTAACCAGACCAATGGTCAGTTTTAGATTCTAAATTAAGTTTCATCTCACTGGATTTCGTCTCTGCTTTTCGCAGACGATGTTGTCTTGTTGGCTTCTTCGAGCCAGGACCTCCAGCACGTCTTGCGGCGGTTTGTAGTCGAGTGTGAAGCAGCTGTGATGAAAATCAGCACCTCCAAGTCTGAGGCCATGGTTCTCGACTGGAAAAAGGTGGCTCGCTCCCTCCGGGTTGGGGGAGAGTTGAGAGTGGAGAAGTTCAAGATTCTTGGGGTCTTGTTCACGAGTGAGGGAAGGATGGAGCGCAAGATTGACAGGCAGATCGGTGCAGCAGCTGCATTAGTGCAATCGTTCTATCGGTCTGTCATGGTGAAGAGAGAACTGAGCCAAAAGGCGAAGCTCTCAATTTACCAGTCAATCTACGTTCCTACCTTCCTCGGAAGATGTTCCTGGCATGCCCCGCCAGTAGGAGACCCCGAGGAAGACCCAGGACACGCTGGAGTGACCATGTCACTCGGCTGGCCTGGGAATGCCTTGGGATCCTCCTGGAGGAGCTAGAGGTAGTGTCCGGGGGGAGGGAAGTCTGGGTGTGCTCAGACAGCTGCACTTGCGACCTGGCCCCAGATAAACGGAAGAAAATGGATGGATGGATGGATGGATGAAGTTTACATTTTGTGAACAGTTAATTTCAAAAGTGCACAAGAGCATTTGTTAGAGATGGTGGGAGAACAATAATAATATTACTTGACATCATGATATAACTTGGATTTTATTTTCATTGCTTCAACCACTGGTTATAATAGCAGTGGGCTCTCCAAAGTAAGCAATCCATGGGCCTCAATCCATTTGACCCAGGTGCCCCATTCCACAGAATTCTGAATAGGGCAACATTACTAAAAGTTGTGTCATCAGGGAAAGGAAAAAATAAAACTGTCAGATATCTAGACAGCTGTATTTAGAGGAAAAACAGAAAGTCAGCACATCTACAGTGTTACTGATAATCCCTCATTGCAAACTAAGTGTGTACAACTAGGGAAAGTATTGAGGAGGTTGGGATGTAAACAACAGTGAATGTTTTGGTGGTAATTTCTCTGGTTGAGTATGTATCTCAGTATAGGGATCATGGTTTGGAATGATTTTAGCACAACAGGATAAAAGTAGTGAAAAATTGCAAATCCACAATTGAGTGGATACACATAACGCATTATGTTCTGCTACACTGTGGTTTCAGTCATTCATGCTGGTAGTCTGCTCGTCAGCTTATGTGACATCGGCTGCATTTTTCCAAAAGTTGAGTCCGTTTCAACTTTAAACTGCAGCTGGCTGTGTTTTTTCCTTAACCCTGTGAGGTCTCCACTGCTGCAGCCAAAAGGCACGACCCCAATTTAAAATGAATGGGAGGGCCTGCGATTTCGCCAGAACGTCGGATTTGGTGTGAATACTGCCTTGCGACAGTCAATAATATTCTTACTATGACAGCTTGCAACCAAACTGTGACATCTGTACCATGAGGGCTTGGGATTTCTATGCCCACATTGACTCTGCTGTTTTAACAGCCA
Source organism: Sparus aurata (assembly GCF_900880675.1). Lineage (NCBI taxonomy): Eukaryota > Metazoa > Chordata > Actinopteri > Spariformes > Sparidae > Sparus > Sparus aurata. The sequence goes on from NC_044208.1 coordinate 3,247,854, forward strand.
TCCCAGGACGCTGCATTGCCTTTAATCAACAGGGAGGAAGTGAGCTGGATTAAAGAAGACACTCACTATAATTGAAGCTTAATTAGTGTCAGGGCAGATACTAGAAGTTAGCATGTATTGTATGCTTGTAAGCTACATAGTGAGTTTGTGGACCACCGAATCCTTTTTATTTGCTGTGAGTTTGACACTGTAAAACACGGTCTGTTGCTTGCTTTTCTTTGTGCTTATCACCAGCTGATTCGAGCCTCTCCACTTTGTGGAGCTAAAGTGTTAGCTTAGCCAGCGCTTGAGTGTTCAATAAACCACAGTCCTGTCAAGGACCAGCCAAAGGTGATTCGAGCCTGAATTTGTTCACTGGGCGCTGAGTGTTAGGAAGGCGTGTAATGTGTCTCCTTAGCTGTTTATCCCTCTTTGCTACACTTCCAGTGTTAGCTGTTTTGTCTTTGTCTCCCCCTCTCTCTCAACTTACCCACATGTACACAGAATGACACATACAAGTAATCTCATGAACGACTTGTTGGAGACTTATGTTTAATGACCTCGCTATAGCATCTCCTGCTTGAAAACTCTGTGACATCATCTTCCAAGAGATTGTGTCGGCCATCTTGGCTCACTTTTCATACAACCACCATCTTGGCTCTCTTCCTTTGTCTCTGACACACACACACACACACACACACACACACACACACATGCTTGTTTATAATTTGTTGCTCAAGTTCATCGCATAGTGTTTCGTTTAGCTGCTGTAGTTGAATGATAGATTTTTGTTGATTAAAGCATTATTGATTTGATCAGTTTGCTAACATTAATTCATTCTATTAAATTGTACAGAACAGTTTTCTGTGATTATTTTGTGTATATGTTCTGTGGTAATTACTGGTTGTTGTGGTCAGTGCTCGGATGAATTTCCCTCATTGTTCCTTTAATCTAAATATTTTACAAATATTAACATTGAAAGTGAACCCTTCTCTGAGACTGTTTTTGCTCTGCTTATTGGTCCCTGATTCCAGGGTTGTGCCCCCTTTTAATGATTAAATTATTAATTTAATTAATTTTGATTAATTTAATTTTAGTACTTACTGTAAATAACTATGAATTTGTATTAACCACACCCACAACCTGCCCTGCCATCAATCCTAACACTGATGCAAAGTCAGGTAAAGTCTTGTGTGTTATGCCCTGTAGTAAAAAGAGGACCCAAATGCAGATTCCAGGAGTTTGATCTTTGCTTTTGCAAAAGTATTTATTGGTTTCACGAGCTGTGACGTAGAGAGCGGCAGGCACTTCGGGCGAAGTCCCCGAGGAGGAGTATGGCGGCGGCGGCTCGGGAGTGGCGGACCACACCGGAGAAGCGGAGCGCTGGCACGCCGGAGGGTGGAGAGACAGACACCGGAGGAGCGGAGTGCTGGCACACCGGAGGATGGAGAGCGGTTGCTGGCAGCGGACGTGCAGAGGGCTGGGAGGCTGGAGCGGAGAGCACAGGGAGAGCCGGCGAGGTGGAGAACACACATCGGAGAGATATAATCATCTGGCAGCAGGTCGAGTGCGGCGCAAGGTCTTATCAGCAGCTGCTGATTGCCGATCTGCTGCAGGTGTGTGTGTGACGCTTGTCACGGCCACAAAGCTCCGCCCGGCCTCTCCAGCACCTCTGAGGAAACATAAAAAGAAAACACAACGCCCCAAGCACTGCAAAATAAACGAGATATGACAGTACCCCCCCCTCAACGGGCGCCTCCAGGCGCCCTGCCCGGTTTGTGGGGAAACTCACGGTAAAAGTCACTGGAGGAGACAGGCTTGAGCTGAGAGACGTGAAACGTGGGATGCACTGGCAGGGAGGCGGGCAGCTTGAGGCGAACAGCAGCAGGACCGACCGACCTCTCCACCTCGAATGGTCCCACGAACCGAGGAGCCAGTTTGCGGGAATCCACCTGGAGGGGAAGATCCCGGGCAGAGAGCCACACCTTCTCCCCTGCCTGGTACTGGGGAGCGGGGATCCGATGGCGATCAGCCAGTCGCTGACTCCGCCTAGTGACCCGGACGATGGATTCCCGGGCCAACCTCCAAACCTCCCTACAGCGGGTGATGTGCTCCGGAACAGACGGGACAGCGACGTCGCCCTCCTGGGTAGAGAGAAGGGGCGGCTGGTAGCCGTAAGCAGCCATGAACGGAGACATCCCAGTAGCTGCGCTTACCAGGGAGTTGTGGGCGTACTCTACCCACGGAAGAAAAGAGGACCAAGAAGAGGGGTTACGGGCAGTGATGCAGCGGATGGCGGTCTCAAGGTCCTGATTGGCCCTCTCAGTCTGCCCGTTGGACTGCGGATGATAACCAGAAGTTAGGCTGGAGGTGGCGCCGAGCGCCTTACAGAAGGCATTCCATACCTGCGACGTAAACTGTGGGCCTCGATCAGAGACGATGTCGGAGGGGAGCCCATGGAACCGGATGATGTGGAGGACGAGCAGTTCAGCGGTCTCGGTGGCGGATGGGAGCTTAGCCATGGGGATGTAGTGGACCATCTTTGAGAAGCGGTCAACTACGGTGAGGATGACGGAGTTCCTGGCAGAGGGAGGAAGGCCGGAGACGAAGTCCAGCGCAATGTGGGACCAGGGACGGCCGGGGACAGGCAAGGGTCTGAGGAGACCGGCGGGAGGGCGGTGGGAGGGTTTACTTCGGGCGCAGACCACACAGGCAGCCACGAACTCTGCCACGTCCCTGGCCTGGCCGGGCCACCAAAAGTGCTGGCGCAGGAACTGTAATGTTCATTTTGCTCCGGGATGGCATGTGAGTCTGGAGGCATGTCCCCACGTTGACACCTGCGACCGGACCTCCTCCAGAACGAATAGTTGATTAGGGGGCCCGGTACCAGGATCTGGGTGTCTTCCTTGAGCCTCCCGGACTGTGTTCTCAATCTCCCAGGTGGCATTGCCGAGGATCTGGGGAGAAGGCAGGATAGGCTCAGGGTCAGCCGTGGTTGCGTCAGGGGAGTACAGGCGGGAGAGCGCATCAGGCTTCCCATTCTTGGAGCCTGGGCGGAAAGAAAGAGAGTACTGGAAACGATTAAGGAATAGCGACCAGCGGGCCTGTCGGGAGTTGAGTCTCTTGGCTGAACGCAGGTATGAAAGGTTCTTGTGGTCGGTCCAAATAAGGAAGGGCTCGACAGTCCCCTCCAACCAGTGACGCCACTCCTGCAGCGCCAACCCCACAGCTAGGAGCTCTCTGTTACCCACGTCGTAGTTCTTCTCAGCAGGAGAGAGGCGTCTGGAAAAGAAAGCACAGGGGTGAAGTTTATTTGTAGTGGGGTGCCGCTGGGAGAGAACGGCCCCCATCATGGAGTCTGAGGCGTCCACCTCCACCAAGAACTGTCGAGCCTGGTCGGGGTGTAGGAGGATGGGGGCGTGAGTGAACAGAGTCTTTAGCTTGTTGAAGGCTAGGTCGGCTCCTGCAGACCACGTAAAAGGAGAGGCAGGGGAGGTGAGCTGGGTTAACGGGGCTGCAACTCGACTGTAGTCCCGGATGAACCGGCGGTAAAAGTTCGCGAACCCCAGAAACCGTTGAAGCTGCTTTCGTGTGGTAGGTGTGGGCCACTCCTCGACGGCTCGGTTCTTGGCGGGGTCAGGTTGAAGCCTCCCTTGCGCAATCACAAAGCCCAGGAAGCTAACCTGAGCGGAATGAAACTCACACTTCTCTGGTTTTACATACAGTTTGTTGTCGAGGAGGCGCTTCAACACGAGCCGCACCTGTTCAATATGCTCGTCTAAGGTTCTGGAAAAAATCTGAATGTCATCTAGATAGACAAACACAAAATGATTTAACATGTCTCTGAGGATGTCATTAATCAAAGCCTGAAAAACAGCAGGAGCGTTAGATAGGCCAAACGGCATCACCTGATACTCAAAGTGTCCCAGCGGGGTGTTGAAGGCCGTCTTCCACTCATCCCCCTCTCTGATCTGGACCAGATGGTAGGCATTTCGTAAATCCAGTTTAGTAAACACTCTGGCGTGACACAGAGGTTCGAACGACGGGTCTATTAGGGGCAGCGGGTACCTGTTCTTGATCGTTATGTAGTTTGATCCTCTGTAGTCAATGCAGGGGCGGAGACTGCCATTCCTTTTTGCCTACGAAGAAGAAGTCGCACCGAGAGGGGATGAGGAAGGCCAGATTAACCCTGAGGCTCGGAATGAGTTTATGTACTCCTCCATCGCCTCTCATTCAGGGCGGGACAGGTTGTATAGCCGACTGGATGGGAGTGGAGCACCGGGAAGTAAGTCTATGGCACAGTCGTAAGGTCGGTGTGGTGGTAGGGACACGGCTAGCTCTTTACAAAACACTGTGGCCAAGTCATGGTAGCACTGAGGCACTAGAGATAGGTTAGGAGGAGCTGGAGTGACGGAGCAGGAAGGCCGGACAGTGGTGTCGGCGGAGCGCACGCAGTGGGAGTGGCAGAATACCCTCCAGCTGGAAACGGAGGCGGAATGCCAGTCAATGTGTGGCTTGTGGAGGCGTAACCAGGGGAGACCCAAAACTACAGGAGAAGAAGGGGAAGAGATGACGTAAAGTTGTAGGTGCTCCCGGTGGTTACCGGAAATTATCAGCGACAGAGGAGCAGTGCGGTGGGTGATGGTAGCCAGGTGTCGCCCATCCAGGGTGTTAACCATTTTAGGAGAGTCGAGGCTTTCAATGGGAATTAGCGATTGTTCGACTAATGAAGAGTCAATAAAACTGTCATCTGCCCCGGAATCCACAAAAACATGAATAGGTAGCGACTCACGTGACCACTGGAGAGAAGCCGGGAGGATGATGCGAGCAGTAGGGCTGGGGGAGGAGGTTGTGTGGCTCACCAATGTGCCCTTACTCACTGGCGAGCCGGACCTTTTGGCAGTGATGGACAGGTAGAGAGATGGTGGCCGGGCTGTCCGCAGTAGATGAAGAGTCTTAAGTTGAAGCGGTGCTGGTGCTCCTTGGGGGTCAGCCTCGTCCTCCCCACCTGCATGGGTTCCTCCAAAGAAGGTGGAGGGTCGGAAGGGCGTGGAAAGCTCTGAGGTGAGGGTGAAAGCTGGGAGATTTGACAAGGGGCGGAACTAGCTGATCTACGGCTAGATGCGGACCTTTCCTTCTCTTGCTCCCTTAACCTGTTATCTAACCTTATAACCAAGGTAACTAGTTAATCTAGGGTGGTCGATTATTCCCTAGAGGCTAGCTTGTCACATAACCTGTCTGACAATCCCCTCTTAAAAAAGCTAACGAGCGCGGGCTCATTCCACCCCGTCTCCGCTGCTAAAATGCGGAAATCGACAGAGTAGTTAGCCGCAGACTGTGTGCCCTGGCGTGATGATAATAACCTAGTGGCTGCCTCAGAACCCTGTATGGGATGGTCAAACACCCTCTTCATTTCAGTCACAAATGTCTCATGGGACTCGAGCGCTTCTGAGCCCGCCTCCCACAGGGCTGTTCCCCACAGAGCTGCTTTTCCCCTTAACAAATTCATCGTGTATGCTATCTTCGCCTGATCTGAAGCATAGCTGGTAGGCTGTAAACTAAATACGTGAGAGCACTGGAGCAAAAAACTACGACAAGAACCCAAATCCCCTGAATAATGTTCTGGAGGGGGTACGGAGGGTTCTTTGATCGGGGCAGGGGGAAACTGCCCCGAGCTCGTACTGGGGACATTACTCACTGCGGCAGGTGTGGAGGAGGCGGCAGGTGGTTGAGTGGTTAGGAGGTTGACCTGGTGACCAATCTGGTTAACGGTAGTTGAGAGGTTCTGGAGGGTCTCCATTAATCCCTGGAGCATCTGCTCGTGCCTTCCCACGAGGACGCCTTGCGCATTCAGCGCCTGCTGGACGAGATTTGAGTCTGCTGGCCGTACTCATGGCCAGATGATTCTGTTATGCCCTGTAGTAAAAAGAGGACCCAAATGCAGATTCCAGGAGTTTGATCTTTGCTTTCGCAAAAGTCTTTATTGGTTTCACGAGCTGTGACGTAGAGAGCGGCAAGCACTTCGGGCGAAGTCCCCGAGGAGGAGTTTGACGGCGGCGGCTCGGGAGTGGCGGACCACAGACACCGGAGAAGCGGAGCGCTGGCACGCTGGAGGGTGGAGAGACAGACACTGGAGGAGCGGAGCGCTGGCACACCGGAGGGTGGAGAGCGGTTGCTGGCAGCAGACGTGCAGAGGGCTGGGAGGCTGGAGCGGAGAGCACAGGGAGCCGGCGAGGTGGAGAACACACATCGGAGAGATATAATCATCTGGCAGCGGGTCGAGTGTGGCGCAAGGTCTTATCAGCAGCTGCTGATTGTCGATCTGCTGCAGGTGTGTGTGTGACGCTTGTCACGGCCACAAAGCTCCGCCCGGCCTCTCCAGCACCTCTGAGGAAACATAAAAAGAAAACACAACGCCCCAAGCACTGCAAAATAAATGAGATATGACATTGTGGTCCACAAAACATTTCTTCACTGCAAAACAGTGTTGAAGCATTCTCCTAAACAACTGAAGTAGATGGGAATTAATAATAATAACAGAAAAATAACAAATAGAAAATTGCTACACATAGCTCGTTTAAGTTTTTAGTGCAGCACATTGAAGATTTCAGCTTTAAAGAGGGTGAAAATAAAATCTTTGTAAATCACTTTTTTATCAAAGGACTGTCTGTTACTCTGATTATGCTCATTTTATGCAGGTTGTAGCTAAAAAAGATGGTTAGCATGTGACATGATCATTATTGAAAGTTTTGCTAACTACTGTCACTGTCCGAGACCAACTGATGTTGCTTTCAAACTGTTTCTCTTCATTAATCCGTCTGCTCTTTGCTGGTTAAGAGGTGTATCATTCAGGTAACTCAGACACCAGAATAATGAGCTCCTGTAGGCCCATTGTTTCCCTTGCTGTGGTTTGTGTGGTTGCTGGTTACAAAGAGCTGTGATGGCAAGTGGAACAATCACAAACTCTGAATGTGGCAACAAGAGCCCAATGACAGCAGCTGCACTCCCTCTCCTTGTACTGTGTTATAAATAAAGATAAACATGTGTTTGCCCCTTGTTTCCATTATTTACATAATGTGTTTAAATTAAAATGTATTAACAATACATTGCAACCAATGCAACCAGTCTGAGAGCCCTGGTACTTCCACCTTTATCTTTAACTTAACCCTGAGGAATGTCCAGCCTTCAAATCTAACTGAACTGGCTGGTTTACAGTTATCAGTAATAGACAGGAGAATACCTTAAGGACAGTGAGTAATCTGAATATCTGGGAAATCTAATATTGGTTACCTTTCTAGTCATGTCATCCTATGGAAATGTGTTTCTGAAAATTAAAGACTTTTGCTGTTTTGAAGAAAATTGTTGAAGGAGATATAAGGTACAAGTCTACAGTGCATACAATATGTTCCATAAGAATGTGTCTGCATGAGAATTTGAGAAAATATCCATAGCATATCCAATATCCATTATCTCTTTTTTAGCTACTATTTCAGAGCTGACTCACTGAAAGTAATGACACTGGAGGAATGTAATGGACTTTTAAGTGGTCTGGACATTCAGACTGAACTGGACCTCAGCTTTAATTTTACAGTAAGAAATGATACAACGTAGACAGGCTATCAATGAAGAGAGGTTTTCACAGCTTAATGACGCTCTATAAATAGAAGAATTACCTAGCAGACACCAGACAAATCACTACTGCAGCCTTAAGCTTACTATACCTAAGCTCCCCCTGGGGACCAGTGAATAATGATTATGAAAATTGGCCTAATTGTCTTGATCCTGGCATGTCTTAAAAGGTTCGCAGGACTGCAAACAAACTGGTTAGTGTATTCCCTAGAGGCTCTCAGGTAACATCTAGACTGCAGAGTTCATGTGGAGGGAAATTGATAAAATAAACTCAACAGGAAGATGGCATTCATATTAAATAGAAGGAGAGCTGAGGGCTACACGTGTCTGCCAGGTGCACTCACTGATATATTGCTCAAGTTGAGAACACAATTATTTCACCACAGACTAATCCCTGCCCCTTTCAAAACCATAATTTTCCTGCTTTTGCCACAACTAGTTGAGAAAAAATCAACATCTAGTTTGTAAGCAGCCCAACGGGGGAGATTTCTCCACTGAGCCCTAAAGACACATGTTGATGGGGGTGAGACAGTGCATAGACCACTGCATTCTGAAGCCTGCTGGGCGATCTGGATGGAGAGGAAATAATCCATCAACTTGCGCTTTTGCTAGCAGGTTTCTTGTGTGTCGAACACTCCCCAGAACCATCTCCTCCCTCTCGCTGAGCACACTGTACGTCCAGACCCCATCTGGTGCCCTACGGCTGATTCCTCACCTGCTGCTGCTTTGTCTCCCTTTGGCCACATAAACAAACAGTGTTTTCCCATAGGAGTGCTTTTCCTGACTGGATTAAAACCAACCCAAATTAATATAAAATGGAACAAAACAATGCATCCAACTACCCAAAAAGCGATATCCCTCCAACACATACCATCTCTGCATCTAAAGGATTATCACACACACACAGTGTTTTTGGAGCGAAAACTATACCATTCCTGCTTTTATGTCCCTGTTGAGGTTTGAACTTATGGCTGCCAGCTAATGCATAGTTTACGACCCGAAGGGGAAAAGCCGAGTCTGAGGGGCTGGGAGGATCATCTGCCCAGACTTGGGTCACCTTAAATCCTCAGGTCACCGCATTTATTTCCCCCAAGGTGCCTATCATGATTTTACACACTCCTATCTTGTGAGGTAATTACACTAGGTACATGGGAATGGTGGGTTGTTGAGACGGCGCTCCTATAGCTAATTCCCTGCACTGCACAGAAATATGCTAATATTCTGTCATATTTCAGTATTACAGGTTATTTGGTTTCTTAGATATCTGTGCACTTTCAATAAAACTAAATACATTTCTCTATGGAGATGATTTCGCTCTTCTCTTTACTAGCTTTGGTTAGAGTTGGATTTACCAACTGCCTCCGCTGGTGGTAGTGCCCTTCTACAGTTGATTGGCACAACTGCTTACTGCTGTCCTGTATAGTCTTTGCTGTAGGTATCTTGGTTGAAGTGACTACCTGCTGTTCGCAAATAACCCAGTTAGCAGTGGAGCAAATTGGCCCTATCAGCTGGCAAGAAATGTCTGCACTGCAACCTCAGGGGGATGGGTCACTGCAGTCAATGGGGCTCAGTTCAACTGTGCTCATCCTTAGCCAACTCAAAGTGAACATAGCTGGCCACCTGACTGGGACTGAACATATTATTTTTACCAAACCAGAGGTGATAGGGCGAAGATAAACCAAGACTTCAGAGTTTTATTTTGTGCATGTCAAGTTTTAATGAAGTGTGTTTTATGATAAGTTAACAACACGCTTAAGCTTGACAAAAGAGGGAAACTTGAATTCAGAAAGTGTACATCTGTATTTTTCTGTTAAAGTTCAAAATAGGTGTAAGGATATCCTTTGCTTTCTTGACATTTTGTCATTGTATGTTGTTTACTAATCAGACTAAGTAGCAAACTCCTTGCTTTTACATCTCTCAGCTAAAAACTACGGAGGCTATGATGCTATCACCTCTTGCATCTCTCAATGAAAGTGGTATTACAAAACAGGACGGGCCGGAGCTAGTTGCATAGCATGCTAACTTCAGTTGACATCTATGCAATACTTCTTAATAATATCACACTGCTGTCATGACAATTGCCATGGAAAGTTAGTTAGTAAGTAGTAAGGCTCCCAATGTATACACCTAGCACATAGAAAGTAACATTCAAAGAAAATATATCTGGCCCTCCATTGCTGCTAAATGCTCCACTTTTGTTATATGCTACTTGCAGTGGGTGTAGGGCAGCCAGGATGAAAAGAGTTGGGTGATTATTCTCTGTGGGTTTGTCACAACAAACAAGCCCTGGTATGTTCAACAGTCATTTAAGCTATTGTCAATACACTTTATGGCCAGATAAGGACTACATAGTCTTGTGGTTTAGAGCTGGTTGTTAATGGTTTTGACTAAGACCCTGAGTTCCAGTAAAGGGAATGACTCAATGCTGCTATATTCGGTAATATTTTAGAAAATACAGCTTTTAAAACTTTGTGACAACACTGTTTGTCCAACACTGTTTTGTAAAGGGAGCCAGCTCTGTAAAGAAATGGTGTTCCTAGTTTGGTGTGGAAGAACTTCATCACACTCACACTTCACATCACACTCATCCAGCACTTTTGGGATACATTAGAACAAGGCCTTCAATGCAGAGATCCCTGGTTAGGAGAGGGCCAAGGGTTTTAGGGTGACATATTCCAAATGCACACCTGTGCCATTTTTGGCTGATGTGTTTATGATAATGGATATGCACATGCCTGAATGCAAAGCTATATAAAGTATTCAAATATAAACACATACACTCAAATATCATATTAGCATAATTTTGAGCCACGGATTTCATTGGTCCCCATGTATAAGCTGATTATTTTGTTAAGTGAGCTAATGGATTTTGTTGAAAGAAAATCCCATCACCACACTCAGAAGATCGTACATCTTTAGATGTCAGTCATACTTAATCTCGATTTGTAAAGTTTTTTTTCAGTATGCAGCATATCTTCTCTCCAGTGTGATAGCTTTTACATATTTCATGTGTTTATATAAATATAGACAAGCTCACATTATAAAAACAGCTTTCTCCCTCTGTTACTATAAATCTGACGATCAGATAAACTGTGTGTTAATTGTTAATTACATGAGGTGAAATTCAAGACAGGCATGCTAAGGTCCTTATTAGTCTTGTTAAGACTGGTATGTGTGGTATATTTTCCTTTAAAATGTGACATTTGTGCACTCTCAGGGTGCTTTCAAAACTATTATTACTATTATATAATATTATTACTACTATTATTCCAGTTACTGCAGCTGGTGTGAAGCTGTCAATCAATCCTTGGGGCCTCATTTTTAAAATGTGTGTACGCACAAAAAAAGGGCTTGAGGTGTTTCTATGCCACTTTCAAAGATAAAATGTAATTTAAAAAATAAAAAATAAACACCCATGCGTACGTACCTGTTGGAGGCAAGGGTAATTGGTGATGGCAAACATGCAAACCAGCAGTTGTTTGTACTTGAGCTTGTAGTGAAGGGTAAATATTCCATAATAACCTTTCATTTGTAAAATATATAAGCCAACTCCAATCTTACATCAATATTTGATCAGTTCTGTCTCACTATCAGGACAACCTTACTGCTCAAATTATCATCGTTGTTGTAGAAATCTGTCCAGCTCATTTGGATTGAGATCTGGGGAATTTGAGGCCAAGCCATCACCTCAAACTCGTTGTTATGCTCTTCAAACCATTCCTGAACCATTGTTGCTTTGTGGGACGGCACATTATCCTGCTGAAAGAGGCCACAGCCATCAGGGAATACTGTTTCAATGAATGATTGTACATGTCTGCAACAATGCTTGGATAGGTGGTACGTGTCAAAGTAACATCCACACGGATGGAAGGACCCAAGGTTTCCCAGCAGAACATTGCCCAAAAGTGGTCACACTGCCTCCACTAGCTTGCCTTCTTCCCATGTGTTCCCCAGGTAAGTGATGCACACGCACCCGGCCATCCAGGTGATGTTAAAGAAATTATGATTCATCAGACCAGGACACCTTCTTCAATTGCTCTGTGGTCCAGTTCTGATGCTCACATGCCTATTGTTGGCGCTTTTGGCAGTGGACAGGTGTCAGCATGGGCACCCTGACTGGTCTGCGGCTATGCAGCCCCATACCTAACAAACTGTGATGCACTGTGTATTCTGTGTATGCATCCATCAGAGTCAGCATTAACCTCTTCAGCAATTTGAGCAACAGTAGCTCGTCTGTTGGATCAAACCACACGGGCCAGCCTTCGCTCCCCACATGCATCAATGAGCCTAAGCCGCCCATGAGCCTGTCACCAGTTCACCACTGTTCCTTCCTTGGACCACTTTCGATAGATACTGACCACTGCAGACTGGGAACACCCAACAACAGCTACAGTTTTGGAGATGCTCTGACCCAGTCGTCTAGCTTTCACAATTTTCCGTTGTCAGACTCACTCAAATCCTTATGCTTGCCCATTTGTCCTGCTTCTAACACATCAACTTTGAGGACAACATGTTCACTTGCTGCTTAATATATCCCAACCACTAACAGATTCCATGATAAAAAGAAAATAAGTCTTATTCACTTCACCTGTCAATGGTCATAATGTTATGCCTGATTGGTGTATATCATCAGGATTTTTTTTCGGTTACCATAATTGTTTATCTTTTTTTGTGTAAAATTGCTGCAGTGAACACAAATGTGCTATTAGGGGCAAACTGTGAGAGCACACTGGAGGCAGCACGATAGCTGACACTTACACACACACGCACGCACGCACGCACACACACCCTATGGCGTTAAATCGATGTCAAAACAACCAGAGACACGCAGCAACGCACGCATGATTATTTTGTTATGCATGCGTGCGTGCGTGCGTGCGTTGTTACGTGCAGATTGTATTTCACGCGTAACAAAAAGCTGCGTATGTATGAAGCAGCGTGTGCACATCTGTCTGTCACTGTGTGTGCGAACGCCTAACAACATTTGTCAAACAGTGACAGACAGACGTGCACACGCTGCTTCATACGTACGCAGCTTCTTGTTAACACGTGCGTTCGCAAAAAGACGCATGAATGTTACGCGTAGTCACTACGCGTCGTGTGATTACCGGTGTGCAGCAGTCATCACGCGTGAACGTGCGCGTGAACGGGGGGCCATTATAAGTCAATGAGGAAACATTACACGTCAGGCGCGGCTTGCTGCACAGGCGTCAAAGCAGGCGCGAGTGACACGTTCAGTTGATACGTGCGCACGCTTTTTGAAACGTTTTTAACGCCATAACACACACACACACACACACACACACTGCCTTCTCCACAAATGGATTGTATCAAATATCAAAGCCTGGAAATAAAACTCTTAACTCAAGCTCTCACACAATTGTTACACTCTGTATGCACATAACGAGTCTTAAATATTGATGCAAGCCACGTTTACACTAACAAAAACCAACAAAACAGTGTTCACGTATCAAACCTCTATTTTTAAATGATATTTCAGGGTGGAGGATAACACTGACAGTGGCAATCATTTCAGCAAGTGGAACAGTCAGTCTGATCTCTAGTAGAAATATAAATACTGCCGGGCCAGAAGTGCGTAATGCTGCATTGTGGATACATGGAATGTCACTGGCCTCGCATTGCCAGAGGACAACGTGAATGAAAGAACTAATAACACCTCCACTTCACCCACAAACACCTTGTTTTCTCTGTTTTTTTTTTTTTTTTTTAAATTTGTCTTCCTCTTGCTTTTGGCCATGATACACTGTAAAGAACTGCTGATCAGCAGGCTCATTTCCGTGCATTAACATTCACAAGGCACTTTGTATTGACCATCTATGGTTGAATGTAGGTGTAGAGAAGGTGGAATAAGGGGCTTGTCCATGTGCATACATTTCCACATTGACTTAAGATTTCTAAAAAGAAATTGTGCACTGTTGGGCGTACACCAGGTCTTAGAAATCTAAATATTTTTTGGTGTACATACATTTCCTCATAGGTACATAAACAGAAATTTTCTGTGGATAGTCCGATCCACAGATAGGTGATTTCAGCACAAAAGCTAAAGAAATATTGAATCCATCTGCTGATTGTGAACTGTTAATGATGGATCGCATAATTGATCTGAAGCCTATATGCTGCCTTTTTATGTTCCACCCAATGGCCAGAATAAATGTTGGCAATGTCCGTGTCTCTAAACCACGTATATATTGAAACTGGTGTTGCAACTATATTTTTCTTCCCGTAAATTGACTATTTTGGGCTGTGCAAACAGTAGGCACGCTAGGATTGGAAAAGATTATGTTTTTGGCTTAGAATACCTGTTATTGTCACCTCAAACACAGCTGGAAATTGTTCAGAGGGCTCCTAAAAAATGTCTTGTGCCGTCACACTGACAAATGTTCTAATAGTCTTGAACTGTGGTCACTCACCTTCTCCTCTGTACCTCCACCACCATCCCCTCCACTTCCTAATATAAAAGTCAGGTAATAAGCATGTAACATGAATGTGATCTGACACATTTGGTAGAAAGGTCAAAAAACATAAGGTACATAAAGTATAAATGAGAACGGTCAGTTGCTTGTAGAAACGTTAACTGGAACCATTCTGGAAACTAACGCACACAGCCACAGGTTCAGACACCACATTGTGTCTTATTAGCCGACAGTGTGAGGCCCCCCTAGTCAAAGTAAAGTGTCATCTCTTGGTCCTTTGCACACTGAATTATTGAGACTAGCTACCTGCTCCACAATCAGCTCTCTACCAGCCATGACCCAAAGGCACTACAGTCCAGAAAAAAAAAAAAAAAGAAAACTAACAAAATATTACACTCTGCAAAAGCACATGTGTATTGTACTGCTTTGAAGTGTGTATTCAGAGTGGGCAGCTTTACCTCGGGATAGAGTTGCATGAGAAACAGGAACAGGAAAAAGATAGAGGACAAGACATGTCATGTTGACAACTTTTTCAGCCTCCCACTTGAGGCCAGTAGGATGAATTTGCTGAGCATTTTAAAACCTTTGAAATTAATATAATTCTAAAAAAAATTCAGTCTGTGAGAGGTGGCAAATGGCTTAAGGGATTAGAATGTTTTAATTTGTAAAACAAATGACTGGAACCAGATACAGATGCTGCATGAATTGCCTTCTCAATCCACAACTGCCTCAATTTGCAAATGAAAATGGCTTTATAGAGGGTTATATGGGGTCCAGTCATGTCAAACTGAAGAGAAAACTCTTAATTTATAAGTTCTAGGTTGATGAACAGAGCTTGTTAGCTTGAATAATAAAGTATGTTTCCACACTAAGACTGCCTTCACTCGAAAAATGACAGCATCAGCAGTTTGTTGAAATGCCTAGAACAAACAGACACGATACCTCTTGTGGTCATAAGAAGTTTTAATGTTGTCTGTAAGAAGCAAAGTCAGAAGTAGCTGGACATGTCCATGCTGACACAGTTACTCCTGGCTGCATCATATTGCCTCCTTGATCTCTTTTCAAGAATTGTGGGTGTTTGCTGTGACTTTGTTGTCGCTACACAATGAACTTCGTAAATAGAAAGTGCACACACTTTGGGATTGGCTCTCCTCAAAGCAAATATGCTATTGCAATCAAGTGTACTTTTTCACATAGAAACAAAACATGATATAAGCAGTTGTTGGAGAATTAAAAAGAGTTAAAACTGAAGTTCAAATGCCCTCTCACACATCGACACACCTAGAGGGGGCAGGGTTATTGGAAAAAGCCCCTCACGATGAGACCTTTAAACTACCAGCATGGTTCAAGCAACGATCTGTGTGGCATCTTCTCTGCCACCAATTAATGTGTACATGCTTGCACGTGTTGTGCTCTCATCTATGTAGGAGTTGCCATTGGTCTAAAATACTGTAAACATATTATAAACCAATCTAAAGTAATACACAGGAAGAACACAGTAGAGCAGTGGTATTCAACTAAAATTCAAATAGGTCAAGTTAGAGAAGATTTTGTCAAGCAAAGGTCTGGAACATCATAATGTCTACCTTAAGTTATGATTTAGTGTGATATATATCGAAGTAGCCTTGTAGTTGTATCAATGTCTGTATGTAATCAAGAATTGACTGTCAAATCAAATAAAGAAAGAACATTTCAACAATATTTATGTCACTTAACATTTAATTATACAGATATATAATACTGTAGATATGTATTATTTTCTTCTCTCTTTAAGAAAAAAAGGGGCTGCATTTAAAAATGAAATACTGAAAATAAATAAAATTGCTTTTTAAAAATTGTGCATCTTAAAAAAAAAACTTAATTTTTGAAAAAATACATTGTCTGTTTCTGTCTCCCCTCAAGTAAGGTTTCATCTACTGCCATGCACTCATGGACAACCCCTACATCAGTAAATTGCTTTTTGTATTGACCAAAAATCCAAGCAACTCTGGGAGAACACTCATTAGCACGCTGTTGGGCAGTAAATGAACCTCATTCCATCTGTATGTATTCAGCGTCGCAATATTTACTGCCTAGAATGCACAGATTTGATTGGCTGAGTAGCATCACTTGGGATGGCTTAACTTGCATGCAATTGGTCAGTGGATTTACTGATCCGCTAAAGCAGTACAGTAAAGTCTAGGAAAGCTGCACCGGTCAAAATAGAAGCAACCCGTCAAAATGTAAAATACTTTTTATTGACTGGTGCTTATAGGACGGCATCTGGGTCTGGACTCGGACTGCGGTCTGCCTGTTAGTGACCAATGCAAGAGAGGAAGAAAGCAGGAAAAGCGAAGTGCTTTTGTGTGTATACTCTCAATGATGTCATTGCAAGGCACCTTTTTCAGTCTTTATAACTATGTTGGTTATCGGTGAGAAGATGGAATGATGGTCTGTTTGGCATAATCTGGGTCGTACAAAGTGTCTAACTTTGACAACGCAGACTGCTGCGCAGAGTAAAACTATGTTGTGATGATTCGCTGACGACCGTGTCCAACCCATGACCCCCTCAAAAAGATTCTATCTATTAGATTCACTCATCTTTGTGCAGGAAACCAAGGAGAAAGGAGTTTATAAAAGTATCTTATTCATTAAATAATTCAGTAATTAGCTTCTTACTGAATCTCTGTAGTTCGAAGTTAAGTTCCTTTCTTGCATCCCTGTTTGCGTTATTTTAATGTTTAAACATGTTCGGTTTCAGCTGTGTCAGGAGTCGTGTTAAGTTATTGCTGGTGAACATTTTAGGATTTTGCTGCTTTCATCATAAAAGCATTTAAATAACTAAATAAGGGAGGACTTTTATTGTGAAGAATTTATGGGAACTTGAATGTGGTGTTAGTGGCTGTTCCTTAATAACACTGCAGGGTTTAGGGTTTTTCTCAGCCGCTCTGTTGACCACTTTTCAAGACAAGCGCATCATCAGTTAAAATCACACCTTCAAGCAGGTAGCACTGTAAACTGCAAATAAAATTATCCCTGACACGCTGGGTTGACATGATTTGTCCAACAGAGTTAAACTGGGCCAGCACATGTGTATGTAAAAGTCTCATTTTAGCCCCATTGTACAACTAAGTGTAACACCACCAATGTGTTTGAGAAGCTGACCAAAATTGTTTGCCGTTATCCTCATTTATCTTATTCATCGCATTTTCACTTATTAAGAGGCTTGTTGCTCGACCTTAACCAAAACCAAACCAACCTTACCTACAGCAGTGGCAGATTAGATAGCAGTTGTGTGGATCATATTTGTAAATGACCAACTTTTGGCACATTTTACTGTGTATTGATAACTGAAAGGTACTGATAGAGGATATTGTTTTAGAACTGCCAGATGAGTAAATGCTGGATTTAGAAACCAATGTCAAACAACCTGTTTTGTCCTTTAGTGTATAAGGACTTGTTACCTCTCTCTGCTTCCACAGGACATTGATGTTCAAGGTCATCCTTATTTTTCAGTCAAGATGACAAGATGTCTCTGATAATCATAGAAGCATGTTATCAGATGGGGCGAGGCAATCCAGATCTAATCAGCACGGTGTGATAATGTTTTTCCCTTCATCTGACATGAGGTAAGACAAAGGAGGCCAGGTGATTCAGAGGAGCTTTTTTTTCTTTAGTCAATCTCCCGTAGCAAAATGGAATCTCAGATGAATTCACACATAGTGGGGAAACTTTAAGATTAATGTGACTATCCCTGCGAGAGACAGAACACCGTAGCAACACTCTCTGCTGCTGTCAAGATGCTGTGTATGGGAGCATAATTTTCATTGTATTTATTTCTGATAGCTTTAGCTGCAGAGTGGGGTGATAATATTTGAGGAGGAGCAGAGCCTTTGTTTCCTGTGTGTGTGTGCAGCCAGAGCACTAGCCCCATGTCACCCTCTCAAGTCCTTAATCCTTACCTCTTATTATTCACCCTGTCTGGGAGATTCAGACTAGATTCAGGTTTCTTATTGACAATATTTAACACAACTATTTAGGTCCCTGGCGGTGTTCCCTGTCTGGCTTGAGGTGCTGAGGATGATATGAAGCATTTAAGAATGACACAACTATATAGATGCTGCCAATAGCACAACAGGGTCAATGGAATCAGACATTATGTGTGCAATGGGGGGCAATGGACAGTAGGACATCTGTCTCATTTACTGTGTATCATTTACTGTGTTCTTTTATTAGACTGTACAAATTCACCTTGAAAAGTTCCCTGACTAATACAACCACCTGTTTCACACCCAAACTATTGACATGGATAGATAGCAATATTTAGTGAATAATCATAAAGTTAAATGAGATTTTTTTCTCTCGTTGTAGCTGAAAAAAAATCCCTTCAATCCATACATAGAAAGTGTTTTTTGATGACACTTAAAGTTCCAATTAAGTAAAAATTGATAATATTGCACGTCTTGCTCCATATCTCACTTATGTGCCAGTATCAGGCCCAACAATGGCACAAGCAGTTGTTTTTTATTTCTGATTGCATTTCAGTGATTGTAATGTCCTTGAAAAAAAAATATGTTAATTTAGTGGGTTGTCTAATAATCAGAAGGTCAATGGTTCCAATCCCGGCTCCCCTAGCTGCATGCCGAAGTGTCCTTGAGCAAGATACCCCAAATCGCTCCTGATGAGCAGTTGGCACTTTGCATGACAGCCTCTGCCATCAGTGCACATTCATAGTGTGGGAATTGGTGAATGTGACAAGTGTTGTAAATGGCTCTGTGTAGTCAGTAGACTCGAAAAGCGCTATAGAAATGGTCCATTTACCATAACTCATCTGGCACTCTTGGGCGTACACTTTCCATACAATAAACACTAATTTTTCTGACACTGCCATGGATGTATAAAAAGGATGCCTACAGCCCAAAGCAGAGTGTTTCTGGGGAGCGGGCATCAATGATTATTGTAGAAAAACACAACTTTATAATTGTATTCACTAATTGGGTGTAACTGGATCATATTTTATGGAGTATTTTCTGATGTCCTCCAGTTGCTCAACATCAACTCTGGACAGATAGATTTACTTGTTGCAGAAGTAACTGCTAACAACTGCTAACCAACAGTCTCCCAATGAACACTTCTGGCAGGGGCAGGGGCCATCTTACAGCGATGGAGGCCAGTTACAGTGTTGTGGTGATTTGTGGATATTAATGATGGACTTAAAGTAATATGGGTAACGTTGTTACTAAGTAACCGATAACTGAAAGGTAGGTAGACCTGCAGCCAGGACCTTATTGCTGTCTCAGCCTGGCTGAGTCAGCCCCAGGGTTCCAGGAGCAAAACCCATTGAGAAGACTGCCTCAGTGCTGTATTCCCTATGGTCAAACTGACCTCTTTCTTCTCGAGGCTGCAGTTAGCAGCATTTGTGTTAAAATGGAGTTCTGAACGTGATAATTTGGGTCTTTTGGTGTGTGGTTATATGAGGTACTTATCCCTAGTCAGTAGCCCTTTTTACACAGCCACTCCGCATCATCTCTGCAGCGTTGGTTCGCCTATTCTACGCCGCTGGTCTTTCACACAGAGCGACACATCTCCGCCTTAATGACAGCTCCTAAAGAGGCGTGACGATACACGTCATGATGATGGTGTCTGTGTGTCTTCATGGTGTTTCCCTTGTGTCCTCCTGTCAATCTAAACCCGCGGACAGTTTATGATCATATGGATGTTGTTATAATGCGTAGTGATTGAGATCCTGACCCACCAAACATCCTGGAAGTGAAAAAGTTAAGTTTTTCGTGCTAAATTACATAATTACATAATCGCTATCAGTAAACTGGAAGCTGTCTGGCTCCTTCACTCGCGGGGACGGAGGCTGTTTTCTGCGGGAAAGTTCCCTGAAGTCTCTGTCTGGAGGGCTGATCGTCGCGGTGATTTATTTTCATCACAAACACTTGGTGAGTTAAATTTTTTCGCCGGTGACAGATGCTGTTTTTCGGGCAGAAATGTGATGAAGAATTGGTAGGACAGGCGGGAGGACTGTCGCTTTTCCACGTACAGCTGTGGTATTTTTTTTCTCATACAAGTTGCCAAAGACAGTTACAGTTAATATGTTACTTTTGTGTGGTCATGTAACTTTGCTTTGTGGGACATTTCTCTGTATTTAGTTGAGTGGAGGACCTGTGCAGTTATTAGACCATCCGATCGACACACCCTCGATAAGCGAAGCCAGCTTATCCATTCACACTGGTTCGGTTCGCCAATAATACGGCCCTGATACTACCTTCAGAGGCAGATCAGCGCCAGAGCGAAATTTCACCCATCGCCACATCTGAAACTTTCACACAGGAGGTGGAGAAGTGGCGCAGGATCCCCGCATCCAAACGGCAGTGTGATTGGGGCTACTGTGTCACCTGTTGAAGATGACAGTCAGCGCTCCATTTGTGTGGGGAAGCAGGGCCTAGAACTGACAGTGAAGCAGAGCATTATACTGCTAAACAGGACCAACAGCAAGATGTATTTTAGCCACCTAACATAAAGCTATTTCATACTATACTATGTATGTATATATATATATATATATATATATATATATATATACACACACATGTATATGTATATGTATATATATGTATATGTATATATATATGTGTGTATACATATATGTATATGTATATACATTCTTTCTCCATTTCCTTTCACTTTCGCTTTTCAGTCCACAGTGTTTTTCCCGAACAACCAACCCTGCTTCTTCTTCTGATTCCCTTTCTTATTCTTCTGCCACCCTCTGGATCAAGACTACAGGTGCCACCGACAGCCGTAAATCATACAATGCGCGTTTCTTTTTTTTTTTACAGAGCAAACAGAGCAGTAACGTTAGTTTCGGTTAGTGGTGCGCACCATGGAGCCACACTACAAACTCCCTCACCAATGAGAGTGAGTGCCACTCTTCTCTACTATGTTTGTGTTGTGTTCACCTCACTGTACTGTAGCTCCAGACTGAATAAGTTCACATGGAATAAAGTTCTCCATTGCTACGATGGATTTCCGCCATTCAAACTTCACAGAGGCGACTTATGAGATCGATGTAGATCGGAGAACAAGTGTTGGCTGATCTTTATTGACAGATTGTCACACTCTACAGCCAATGGTATCGTTAACAGCGTGTGTGCACCTGACCAATGACAGTGCAGTGACCCACACAGGGCGGGATCTGAACATGGAGCGGCACTAAAGTTTAGCTGCTTAGCTAGCAAGGACTGGTCGCGCTGCTACGTTATCAATTGAGTTTAGTCAACACGTGAGAACTCGTCTGACACGGAGAGTCTCCTGTTGTGTGCTACATGTGTGAAATAACAACTATAGTCTGGACTTTGTCTGCAGTGTATCTGTGTAAACGGCTTCATTCAGCGTCTCTCCGTCTACTCTGGCACCGTGAGTTACCATGGTTACAGGAACACCCTGAACTTTATAATGATCAATAAGAAGTTTTTGGTTAGTTTGACTCTACAAAATCATTAATGTAGCCTGATTGTAGCTCAATGCTGAAATCATGTATTATAACATATAGAACAAATGTAAAGCCTCAGAGCTTCTTGGATTATTAACAGTATGTTAGTGATGACGGAAAGGTAATAACTCGCCATCAGACTGACAAGGCTGCAAAAGTTGCTGTTTGTATGATGTATTTTTCTGTTAAATGATAATATTTAACAATATTTTTCATATTAATAATAATAATTAATGATAATGATGATGAGAAGAAGAAGTAGAATTATGTACTTTTGTTCATTAGAATGCTATTTGTTCCCTTGGAAAATGGCAGCTTTTTTGTTAAGTTATCCTATCCATATTCCAGACTGAATAAGTTTCCATTTTCCATTAAATACATTTGATGGAAGTACATATCTTGTTTACTTGAATAAATGAACTAAACTAAATCCAGGGCTTGACTGTTTTCAGTGTTTTCCACCAATAGAGGGGGCTCTCTTGTACGTGGAGCTTTCTGTGGTCAAATTTAAGTTGGTCAAAGTGCAAATGTTTAAATAGTCATAAAATAAAATATTTTGTGTCTTTGAAAAATACAAGTAAATGTTTAAAAAACCTTTTTATTTACTTAATGAGTGTAGTTTTAGAGGAACTGAGTTAATTGATAGGCTATTTATTTACAAATGTAGACACAGATGAAGACAAAATCAATCTTGTATGGAAAAAAGCATTAAAAATCGCAATAATCGAAGAATCGGGGCACCAATAATCAAATCGAATTGACAATCGTTATAATCAAAGAATTGAAGAATCGAAGCTCCCATAATCGAAATCGAATCGAATTGTGAGGTACCCTTGTTGGAACACCCCTAATATATTTGGGACACTACATTGCCTGAGACATATTCCTGTGCTCAAACCCAGCTGCGCCTGCCCTATACCTTATTATGCGGCTGTCTGACAGTAATAAAGCGCTGAAAATGTTCAAAATATAATGTGTGGGTTTGTTACTCTTACACCCTTATTATTGCCATAGTTGTGAAAAATATAGATGTGATCAAGTGCAGCTTTGAATTAAACCTGTGTGATTGAGTGTATTTTGCATGGAGCAGAGCTAAAATATATTTAAAATAATAACTAGAACTTCAAGCAGTTATGAACGGGGGCCAAGCCCCCCCGCGCAACTCGGACCCCATGCACCACAGAGCCCAGGGAAGTTGGCCCCAAAGGATGACGGGCTCGGGGCAAAAGTGAGGACACAGGCCAACGTCTGAGCCGTGGTATTCGCTGTAATGGGAAGTGCACTGGGAGTGCAAAAGGCTGAATGTGTGCCGATTTGGATTTGTTGTAATAAGGCACGCCCACATTGACCAGTCATGACCACCTTCAAGATATGGCCTCAGGATTGGCACTACATCATACCGACCAAATTTCGTAAAAATCGGTGTAGCCTTTTAAGAGATATAAACCTCCCATATTTTTAGCTCCCCCTAGTGGCCAAACTTCGCCAAATTCGGCTCATCCCTTCCCAGTCTCATGGCAACCGAGGATCTCAAATTTGGTGTTAATAGCATTTAGTTTGACCGAGATATCAAACAGTTTACATTTTTATAGCTAGCTACAGAAATGTGTTTGTTAATAATTTGCGCATTTTTTGACCGAGCAAAATTATTTTGATAACTTTAGATCAGGTCCAGCTGAAGAGTGTACGTGCCAAGTTTCACGCAGATCAGACAAAATCCCAAGGAGGAGTTAGAAAAAGTAGGTTTTCCAGTTTTTGCGATTTTGCGAAAAAACGTTCTAACTGGAAGTGGGCATCGCAAAGTGATTCAGCTCCATTCAGGGAATCTGGGGATATAAGGTTTTTGAATGTACGACATACGGTTTGGGAGTTACGTATAGGCAAAAACGTGTTGGCCTAGGTTATAGCGCCCCCTGCAGACGGATATATGTAGTTTTTTGTGTCTGAGATATTCGCAGGAGTCTGGACTAACCCTCCAAACTGCACCGCCCTCCCTTGCACGGTTTAGCCTGCAGCTCCACTTTTAGCCGGAGAAAAATAAAAATACAAATCTTTACAATTACAATAGGGTTCCTAGCACAGCTGGTCCTAGGAAACGCGTATGCAAGCATACGCGTTCCCTCGGCCCCTCGGGCTTGGCCCCCTAAAAATCTTTACAATTACAATAGGGTTCCTAGCACCGCTGGTCCTAGGTGTGTCCTCGGCCCCTCGGGCTTGGCCACCTAATAATAAAAATAATAAAAATCAAACAAACAAAAGAAAAAAAACATTTTAAATATGGATGTTAAAACACATGCAACTAGGTAGACATAGCTAGAGTATGAATCTCAGTGCATGACCCTACCATTTCTTTTCTATTATTTGCAAAATGTCTCCTATTATATTATATCATATTATATTATATTATATAATATTATTCATGAAATCCATGTTAGCTTAGCTGTGTCATAATACAAATTCATTAAATACTCTGTGATATTAATTTAGGATAGTGACATTTACATGACATCAGAGCTATGTGATATCCCACCATTCTCTCTGGTCATGGTTTAATAGAGTTTAATTAAGTTATTCCTGACTCTTTTTCTCAGGCTTGGTAAATCTGTATGAATGGGTTTGGAGGAACACTGGGATGAAAATGACTACTACAGTTGCAGATGGATTATTAACCTCAGGGTGTAATGCTATTACATTAATGAGAAGAGACTATGGGAATTTTAGGAGAGTGAAATACCCCCAGCCCACTGTGGTCTCATCTGTGGTAAACTGCTTTATTACATTACTCACCCCTTGACTTGAAGCACTGAGAAACACACTATCTTCTGCAATGTGATGGCATAAATGGTTTCCATTGTGCTAAGGTCCACCTCAGAAACAATAACAAAGGAATGTGAACAGAGGCTTTAAGCGCACTCGGTCCTTACAGTGTTTGAGTGACAGTGAAGAAGTGAGACGTCTTCTTTTGTGTCTATATGCAGCTTCGAACAGGGATCAGATTCCCAGCCCCCAGCATTCAAAGTGACTACTCCTGCTACCTTATACAACATGGTCATCATAATTGACCAACAGGGACTGATCCATTGTATTTTATTCCAAGGATATCCTGATGAATGTATGATGTAATTGCAGAATAATAGGAGGATATATATATTTGTTTTTTTCATACATCACATCTTTCTGCTCGAGTGGTGTAACTGGGGTTTATTTTGAAACAAAGGTAATTTTATATTTAAGTTTGCCACATTTTAAGTGGCCTGTCTTGATAAATAGAACATACCTCCTTCTAATTCACCAAGGATTCCAAGTAAGGAGTCTAGCGGGTAGGTAGGAATGCTGACAAGAGCATAGAAAATCCCTTGACATCTTATTTTAGGCGGAGTATCCCCAGTGGTGCCCACAGCAGGCCAGAGCTGCAGAGCCCTGGGGGCAAAGGGCCCAGTGATGAGGCCCCAGTGGCAGCTGATGTGTCCACATTTCCAGACACACTCATCTCCCCAGCAGTATCTGTCTCTGAAGACTCTCGGGCCGGGCACTCTCTGAGCAATCAGAGGATTAAAATAATTGGGTGTGGAGTGAAACAGTACACTGTGTGAGAGCGGGAAGGGCGTGCTGGGTCTAATTAGGAGATACTTGAAGGGATTCACTGCGCATTCCGGCCATATACACATAAGCAAACACACACAGACACACGCACACACTGGCCAGTGCCTGGAGATACTGATGTGATGTGTAAGCGCTGACCACAAGATCCTTCATTATTGTCATTAATTTGATGTGCTGTGAGCTTAGAATAATCTCCATCAAGCACTGCCATTCACACAGGATGCGGGAGTCCCATTGCCCCTGTGTTTGGGTAAAGTAATTAAAATTGCTTCATATGGTGCAACTTTAATTCCTGCCGGTTTCTAACAAATATCAAACACCAGTTTGATTCCAATCATACCCACTTGCGAGAGACGTCCCTACGGCAGTTTTACAGCCGCAATCAAAACTAATTTGCATGATGTGCTACAGCATCTTTATCACTTTAGAGAAATATGTTTGAAATCATGCACATACTGTGAAGAGGAGTAACACTTAAGAGATGTTGTTACATTTTCAAGGGGAAACATTTCTGCTTTCCCATGTGTATCTATGTTACATCTGACGTTTCAAGAAAGCATAATTGACTTTGCTTAATAAAGCAAATAGAGTAGAGAGAGCAACCATGTTAAATAAAACATTTATAATCTATTGTATATATTTTTGAATTACATAGAATCCCATTTAAAAACCAAAAGCAGCTATGTGTACTGTATAATTCGTAGGTGAAGAAAAATGAAAGGCGATGCCATTCACAAAGGTTGACCTGCCACCATCAGTTGTCAGTTGACCTCACCAATGTGTGTTCGTGTCTTTCTGAAATTTAGGCACAATCCCAATCCACCCCTTCTCCTACTACTTAGCCTTACCCCTCTGTTATGTGTGATCCCGTCTAGGGGTAGGGTGGTTTTTCAAACCCGGAGTTATGAGAATGATCTTCGATTTGAATGCATTATAGTCCATTTCTTTATAACAAGCATAAAACAATCACTGCTTGTTTCCTGAAGTCTCTGTAGCTTACTAGCTAGCTGATGTTACATTGTTATTGCTGATTTGTGCATGACGATCAAACATTTTTTAGGATTTCATTGTGGCATTCCCCCCTTTGATGACACCCAAAATGAATGGAGCTCTGTGGAACTTCTGTGTTGTGTAGTGTAAAGACACATCCTTTGGACTGTTGTGGAAATTCTGACCATAGTCTTTCACAAATAAATATATATATATATATATATATATATATATATATACATATATATATACATATATATATGTATATATCCACAGGCTTGTATTCAAATAGTATACAAATTGTTAGATGGGGCCGAATTCAAGCAGTGAAGTTGCTGCACTTGCTAACATCAGATCAGACTAGCAGGGCAGGAGCATGGGTTGCTAATGTTAGCCTATAACGCACTGCTAGAGAGTTTTATTTTATTTGATGACTTGACTGATAGTGTGAAGTTGTTAAAAAATCACGCAGTCCATTAGATAAATGGCTAATGGCATTGTGATAATACCAGGATTCCCACAGTAACAGAGACATCACAACAGCTGAAGACAGCATACTGGAAATGTCTGGTTACATCTGTTTAGTTTGAAGGGTTGTCCCATTCATTGGTGGAGATTTGAGCCACTATCCATGTAACTCTGTTCAGTGGGGCAAGGGAAACTTAAAAGGGAGGGGTTGGGGTAAATGTTGGAAATAGGACTGTAGCAGGCTATCTAAAAAGAGAAAGTACACTGACCTGGGTTAGCCATAACTGGAGAAACACACACAAAAAAAGACTGCATAAGGTTAGTGTTTTTATATGTTTTAAAACCTGAGGCATGCATAACTCGAATGGATCATGAGTTTTGTTGGTTATACGGTATTTATGCAATGTAACAGATATGGCTCAGAATCGCAAATTAGTTTATAATAGCACACTTTCTTCATAAAATCGGTCAGACAGCCTTTATTACTTTACATGAAACATGCAAGAATTTGAAGAGGAATTCACTGCTTTGTTTTCACTGCTGAACGTCTTATCTCAAACTGCTCTGGCATGAAGCAGCCTTGGCCTTATTGAATACCCTTAAAGTGGTTTTTGGGTCGGGGAGGGTACGCATGCATGCAATCACTCACCCTGAAAGAACCAAGTACAGGGACTGATTGCTCTCTTCTCAGTTCAATGAGAGGCCCTGCCTCAGTCCGCAGCATTTGTGTAAGGGGAGCCTCTGGTAAATTAATTTACCTCATTTAACCATCAGATGTCAGTGACTAGCTGGCACGCTGCACAGAGAAACAGACCTGTGTTGGGCTGGAGGGAACAACTAATGTGCTGCTCTGAGGGTTCCAGTTTTTACAGCAAGGCAAATCCTGTGTTGTGAAGGTGGCATAATAAGGTGAACAGTATAAACTGCTCAAGGTAATTATTTAATGTAAAGTAAACACTAAAGAGATCATACCTGGACTTGTTTTAAGAATACCAGGGCCTTTACTTACAGAGAGAAAATTCTGTAACTGCTTTTTTCTGCCTTCACATGCAAAACTGGTGAAACCCAGATCAGCAGCAGCCCAAACCATTACTTTTACTTCATACATCATGTCCCTAAACCCATCCAAACCTTGACAGTGTACAGGGTGTGTGACTTTGATGTATATTCAGTCACAGTCAAGAGTTTACATACACTTACACACACAGAACATGGACATCATGGCAGTATTCAGTTCCAGTAGTTTCTACAGCTCTCATATTTCTGTGATGAATGAATGAATGAACACATACTAATTCACATTCATGAAGTTTGGTTCAGTAATGGATTTATTATAGGACTTTTGAAAATGTGACCAAATCTGCTGGATCAAAAATATTCATACAGTAATTCTAATATTTGGTTAAATGTCTCTTGGCCATTTTCACTTCAGTTAGATGCTTTTGATAGCCACCCAAAAGCTTCTGGTTGTCATCTGGATGAATTTTTAACTGCCATAATTGGTGAAGTTCAACTTAATCTGTTGGCTTCTTGGTACAGACTTGTTTCTTCAGCACCGGCCACATGGTCTTGATGGGTTTCTCTTCAGGACTTTGGGAAGCTCATTCCAAAAGCTCAGTTGTAGCTTGATTGATCCATTCCTTTACCACTTCTGATGTGTGTTTGGATCATTGTCCTGTAGGAACACCCAAAAGCACCCAAGAGCCAATCTTCTGCTGATGATTTAAGATTTTACTGAAGAATTTAGAGATAATCCAACTTCTTCATAATTCCATTTACTTTCTTTAGAGCAGTAGATCCACTGGCAGCAAAACAGCCCCACAGCACAACACTACCACCACCATGTTTGACAGTAGGCCTGGTGTTCTTGGGGTTAAAGGCCCCACCTTCTCTCCTCCAAACATATTTCTGCTCACTGTTGCCAAACAACTACATTTTTTAATTATTGTGACCACAGAGGTTTCCTCCAGAAGATTTTTTTTGTCCATGAGATCAGCAGCAAACTTCAGTCCAGCTTTAGGGTACCACGTCTGGAGCATCTCTTTCATGGCAGCCTCTCAGCTCATGTTGATGTAAAAAACACTTGACTGTGGACACTGTCATCTGGCTTCCAGCAGCTTCTAATTCATTAGAGACTTTTGGTGTTTTTTGGTTGACTCTTGACCATCCTGACCAGTTTTCTCTCAAAAGCAGGTGATGGTTAGCATTTTCTTTCTGATCAAAATTGATTGCTATAGTGACTGTATGTATATTTTTAAGCCATCTGATTTGGTCACATTTTCAGAAGAGCTATAATAATTCATTATTGAACCAAACTTCATGAATGTTTTTTTGTGACAAAGTAGTTTGTGTTCCACTCATTCATCACAGAAACAGAGCTGAGCTGTAGAAATCACTGGAACAAAGACTGCCATGATCATGGCCGTACCCAGCATTAAGGTCATGTATATTTTCCTAAGTACACATCATAAAAGTTGTCCATAATTACTTACATAACATAGGGACATAACTCTGCTCAAAAGATACAAAAGCATTTTACGACACTAAAATAACCGATTTTTTCATCTGACCAGCTGCACCAGAATAACTGTGGTTTATTAGCCTAGCCTTCATACACAGTGAGAGAATCATTTTAGCAGCCTCCGAATTAAGTGCTGCGCTCAGTGAAACACAGTATTACTTTGCCACTTCTATCAACTGACGATAGGGGGCGCTGCAAAAGCAAACCATGAACCTACCTAAAGGCAAGAACAAGAGAAAAAACATAAACACAGATCAATGCCAGTGATGTTTTCAATATGGACAAGTGAAATTGATGTATTTTACGAGGTAGGCTACCGACTGCCAGAGTTTATGTTAAACTTTTGTGACGGTCCAAGTGTCCGTAAAAACTTTTGGGCCATGGCTGGTGTAACGTTAGACTCAAACAAAGTTTCTTAAAATCGTCTCACCAATAACAGGCGGTGGGCTGAACATTTTTTGTATGTATGTATAATATGAAATAAGTATTAAATCAAAGAAAAAATGTTGACAGCCCTGGTTTGATCAAATGTTTTTGTGAATGTATATTTGAATCAGTCAGTTCAGCTGGTGTCAGGTCAGTGTGTTTGCCAAAGCAGAAGCAGAGACGTACTTATTAACTCAGTTTGAAGAAGACCAGTGTCTATACAGCATTAGTTAAACAAGTGTGGTCATAAAGTTACACAAACACACGCACATTTACTGACTGTTACAGTGAGTGAGTAAAAATGCATTGCTATGGAAACGTTGGGGCTCTCTCTCCCCCCCTCCCTTTTTTTTTATTCTAAATTACATAATTACAAAATTGCCATTAGTAAACTGGACTTTGTCTGACTTGGTGAGTAAAAGTTTTTTGCAGGTGACAGACGCTGTTTTTAAGGCAGAAATGTGACGAGGAGTCGGTGGGACGGGCGGGAGGACAGACAGGAGGACAGACGCTTCGCCATGTATAACTTCGGAATTTTTTTCTCACATAGGTTGCCAAAGACAGTTACAGTTACTAAGTTACTTTTGTTTGGTTCTCTAACGTTGCTTTGTGGGACATTTCTCTTTATTTTTTTGGTTGAGGGCTGGCTTATCTGTTCATGCTGGTTTGGTTCGGGGGCAGCTGTAGTTTGGCTAATGACCGGTAAGTCGCTGGTTCAAATCCCGGCTCCCCTGGGCTGAGCTGAGCTGCATGTTGAAGTGTCTTTGAGCAAGATACTGAACCCCAAATTGCTCCTGAGTACCCTGCGATGAGCTGGTAACTTGTCCAGGGAGTACCCTGCCTTCGCCCGGAGACAGCTGGGATTGGCTCCAGCAACAAACCCCACAACCCCTTGAAAAAGGGATAAAGTGGTTACAGATGATGACATGACTGGTTTGGTTCGCCAATACTGCGCCTCATATACTACCTCCAGAGGCGTATCAGCACCGGAGCAAAATTTCACCCCTCGCTGCCTCTGAGACATTCACACAGAGGAGGATCCCCGCATCCAAACGGCAATGTGAATGGGGATTGTATGTATTCAGAGTCGCAATGTTTATCATGTGGAATGCACAGATTTGATTAGCTGAGTAGTGCAGGCTTTACTTGAATGCAATTGGTCAGAGGATTTCCTGATCCACTAAACCAGTACCATAAAGTCTAGAAAAACTGCACTGGTGAACATAGAAGCGCCTGGTCAAAATGTTAGATACTTGAATAATTTATTAACTATAGTTCCTAACTATAGTTCCAGATCTGTATGGGACGGCGCCTCGGTCCGGACTCAGATGGTTAGTGACCTATGCACTATGGGAAAAAGGAAAGCTAGGGGAGGCAGTGTGATGCTTTAAGCAATGTTTTGTTGGGAAACCTTGGGTCCTCCTATCCATGTGGATGTTACTTTGACATGTACCACCTACCTAAGCATTGTTGCAGACCATGTACACTGTATTCCCTGATGGTTGTGGCCTCTTTCAGCAGGATAATGCGCCACAAAGCAACAATGGTTCAGGAATGGTTTGGGGAGCACAACAAAGAGCTTGAGGTGTTGACTTGGCCTCCAAATTCCCCAGATCTCAATCAAATCAAGCATCTGTGGGATGTGCTGGACAAACAACTTTGATCAATGGAGGCTCCACCTTGCAGCTTACAGGACTTAAAGGATCTGCTGCTAACATCTTGGTGCCAGATACCACAGCACACCTTCAGGGGTCTAGTGGAGTCCATGCCTAGATGGGTCAGGCCCTACACAATATTAGGCAGGTGGTCATAATGTTATACCTGATCAGTGTATGTGTTAATATATTATAAGGTCATAATAAAAATAAAAAGTTCAAATAGAAAATGCGAAAGCAAATTTAAAATGTCAAATCATATAATAATTTGAAAATGTAATATGAGTATGTGAAGAAAAGTGACATTTAAAATGAAAAGGTTTGAATGGAAATGCTTAAACTGAAAGCTTAAATAGTAAAGATTAAAAATTATAAATAGTACAGCGATAAGACATCAAATGTGAAAATGAAAATGTGAATGCAAAAGCATAAATGAAAATAATAAAAGAGAAAGTCAAATAATTAATTTGTACATATGCAAGTCTGTCCCTAATAAAATCAAGGGGCAATGATCTCAGAAATCTTTGTAGTTTAAAGTACCTTGTGGTGATAGTTATTTACAGGCTACAGTTGTCATGGCTATACTGTAAAATCAATTAGAAAATAATTGTCCATGAATCCATATTATCATACATTGTTGTACATTATTGCATTTCATGCCCTGCAAATCTAATTAGTTTTACCCCACTCACCTACAACAACAGTGGCCATTTTAAGCTTGCAGTACTATGGTCCTTACTTAAGGAGAATGGGGAGATGAATGTTTCTGTTAATATTCAGGGTTCGTACGGGTGCTTGAAATCATTGAAAGTACTTGAATTTCAATGTTGTGTTTTCAAGGTCTGAAAAGTGCTTGGATTTAAGTTTAAGTGCTTGAAAGTGCATGACATTATAACTCTGTGTTTAGGCAACGTTGGGATCAGACTGGATAGTTTGAATTTGATGCAATTTGGACTGATGACACATTCAATATTAATAAACTTTGATGAATAAGCAAACAGCTTATAAAAGTTTATGTCACAAAAGAAAATTACAGGGTGATCTGAGGTCTCTCTTTGTCTCACTACAAGTATAACTGAAGAACGCAAAGTGGCTTCCCTTTTGTGGATAAACTTTGTGTTCTCCTTTAATTTCTAAAGTTTTTGCTATTATGAAACATCATTTTAGAAGTTTACAGCATAATACAATATACATAATTGTGATAAAAAGTGAAAATCAATAATCATGAGTATATATATTCCTGTAGATATGTATTTTACCCCAGCGATAAGGTGCTGGAAAATTTTGTAAATGACCCTTAAAAGTGCTTGAATTTGACCTCGAAAAATTTGCACAAACCCTGAATATTTGTTTGTGTTTTTCTGACTTTCTACAAAAACACCCCCCAGGAAAAGCAGGTCACCGACATGAGAAAATTCTTAAAGATTTCCTATGACATATCATGCCCTCTGTCTTCCCTCTCCAACCATGAGGAGTCCTGCAGGGATGAGGTAATTGATTGTAGTGCTTGATGGGCGATAATATCTCGTTATGGCCATATGCATGGAGAGTCCCCCCAGTATTCGGTGCTCCCCTTGCCTCCATGCCCTTGATAAAGTCTGCTCTGCATTATCTTCACTGGGAGCTAACGGAGCTGCCGGGCCTTATCTCTAATGACCTCACAGACCAGGCATTAATCACCGACTGCAAAGAAAGAAATTAGCCTCAGAGCAATCTCCACACAATCTCTAAATGATTAACTCTCAGCCCACTCACTTCTGACATTGCTGCACAATGCCATACCATTTTGAAGAAAATACCGTGCATACCTGAAAATGAGAAAGCGTGTCGATGAACACATGACATTATAATAAGCCACATTTGCAAGTAGTTAAGAAGATGCTGACACTTATGCTGCTTCGCCTTTCTGATTGTTGCTGTGTTTGTGAGAAAGATACAATTAGCTATACATAATGGAACTGATTTGGCAAATTATTTAGCACACTGTTTAGTACAGTGCTAATGAAATTACACTTGCCACATTCTTATCCTCCCTACCATTAATGAGTTATAACACAATTCATTATCTTATGTATGTCCAAGGGTTTTTTGTGTAGAGACAACAATTATGTCCATTAAAGAATGAGGAAATTAATAGGAGGGTTTGGAGTGTTTCTGTGTTACTGCTCCCGACAAGCAATTTGTATGGAGAGTGGTAGTTTTATCAGTGCACAACAAAAGGTGTATGTTTTGGAGCAGGCAATTAGAGCTCAGAGAGGAGGCCTGAGGAGGGAGGATAAAGAAATCAAGCAAGCCTTTTCAACTGCAATGGAAATCAAGCCTTTGAAAGCGCCATTCAAACAGCACTTCCACCAACGCGACTGAGCGGAAGAAGAGTAATTAGTTAACACAGGCGACCCAACTCTCTGGTGAGCTCATCTACTCTCCACCCCCCTTCCCCCTGCCCTACCCGTCCATCTTCCCAGGCCGACCCTCTCGGCTGGAGCTTGTCTTGGGCACGGCTTGGCTCACAGTTGGACGCAGATGCCCATGATGGATGCTCAAAGAGTTGACCCCATGACCGATGAGCCAACGGGCAAACAACACAGCGTCTAAAGTTGTCTGCCAAGTAGAATATTGATTTTGTGTTCTGTGCACATGTACAATGCACCCCCCCACCCCACCCCCACGACCACCTGTCTTACATTGGAAAAAATTCAATAGATTTTTGTTGTGCGCTTCGCATTGTTGCTAAGGAGACAACATTGTAGAGCCTTGAGTTTCAGAGGAGCAGTGAAATAATGCAGATAGGACGGCATGGACTCCCACACACAGCTGTTGCTTAGGGGATATGTTGTACATATGAGGTGAATCTATAGCAGCAGCTTTTGAAGAAGCAGGGAACAAACCAGCTGACCTGCTACAGTCCTTGTGGATCTTGTTCAAGGCTTCTTGCCTAGCACTACTTCTCTCGGGAAAATAGAAATAGGAGTAGCCAGAAAAGCATCGAATCATCAAGCTTTCTGCACAAGTGTGGATTTGTTTCAACCCTTTTCTTTCTGTTGAGTATATGTTATAGATAATTCTGTCAGTATAGCTCAAGAAGCTCTAGTTAGTCATTTCAGCTTGTCCACGCACCTGCTATACTGTAGGTATATATAAGGGAAGAATAGGATTGTGTGTATCTGATGACAGTTGATGAAGAGTAAAACGCCATTTGAAGAGGTTGAATGTATGCATTAATGAAAATGGGCATTCCTACTGTTTTCAAGTAAAAACCCCCGTGGCAAGAGATAATTCATGCTTGAGTAATCCACTTGTACCCTGTTGATCATTTTTGCATTAAAACTTAGAGTCATGGCTCTAAAATAAAATACACATCAGTTACAAAGCTTAAGACCTGCATTTCACTGATAGCTTACAAGTATGGCTGCACCTTAACTCTAACCCTAACAGTAAGATTATGGTAAGATTATGATTATGGTAAATTAAAGATGTAGTCTGTAACTATTTTTTGGTTATATTTGCTAAAATTGTCATCATGATCTGAAGTAGAATAAAATACAGGTCAGCTGTGTAAAAATTCACTGTCTGTGGAACCACCCAGTGGCCCTAATTTGATTTGCAAATCCAACGCTACCTGCTCAATACAACCAATCAGAGCCAAGGGGAGTGTCTGAGAAGTGTCAGTCACTCTTGTGCATATGCTGCTGGCAGCCCCCCTTCTTCATGCAGGTGCAGTGTCTGCTCTTACCTGGTCAGATATGTCCAAGCCCAAACTGTAAACAATGGCGGAGAACAGACAACAACAACATCAACGTCAAACAGAAGAAATAAGAAGACTGAAGAAGAAAAGCAGTGTAAAACCAAAGAATTAGACCGAGTCAGCTTGAAAACAAGGAGAAATATTGGAGTGTCATTTCAGAGGTGGAGGGAGCTGCACGATTTGTAAGGACTCAAGAGCGACGCAGAGTTAGCTGCTTTTCTTCTGGACAAGTAAGGACCCCTGCTTGATATATGTTCCATTCTATGTTCTAACCACAAGACTGTGCTGGCGGCAGTTACAGTAATACTCGCAGTAGCGCATATCGCCGATGTTGCAGTCAAGCTATGTAGCTTGTTGGCATGTATGCTAACTCCGGTGTTTAGCTTTGTCTTTATAGCTACTGGTTAACAAAAGTGTCTTTCAAGTGACTGGGCAGTTATAACACTCTGAACTGGTTGAATTGGTTTAGAGAAATAATGTTACTCATGCTCCAGAAAGGTAGCATGGCGTTGCACCAGGTAATGATTAGCTGGTAACTCTGTCTACCGCGGTGTGAGGAGTATTGTTTGTTCCTCGGGATATCTATAGTGATCGGCATGAGGCCCTTGTTATTGATCAGAAGTGGGCTTATATTGTTGTTGTTATTTTGAATGTGCCATCTTGGTTATCTTGCGCCCTCTGTTACCATGCTCGTGTACAGCAGGCTCCTCTGTGGGGAGGGGCTTTGAAGGCAGTGCTGCAGTAAAGCAGAGAGGAAGAAGGAGTGACCTGGGAGCTGTGCTCATTAAAATATTCTGACTCAGTCCACTTTTTTCTCAAAACACCAGACTGCAGCTTTAACTATGTTTACGGGAAAAGTATGTATAGTAAATTATAGCACATGGTTTAAGATCAGGAAAAGTTTTGTGTTGAGTCATAGCAGTAAAAAACAAGACTGATTCAGACCAAATTGAAGAAAATGCTAAAGAGGTTGCAAAAAACATGATCAGTGTACCAATTTAATGGAAATCCATCCATCAATTGTAGATCGACTCAATTGCCAGAGTAAATGTTGGCAGCATAAGTTTCTGCAAACAATAGATATGATTAAACTTGACATTTCTTAGTGCATGTCATTTTCTCTATTCATTCTATTTCTCTGTTCAGTTTTAAAATGTTTATCTTGTGACAATGTTTATGGTCTGGTCAGGTTTAGGCACAAAGCCACTTGGTTAGGGTGAAAAAAGGATTATGTTTTGGTTTAAAGTACCTACTTTGTTTCACACAAACAAGGCTGGAATTTGTCCTGTGGACTAAAATGTCAAAGGTTAAAAATGTCTGTGGTGTGTGGTTTCACTCTGACCTGTAATTCCAGCACTATCCCCTCCACCTCCTGGTATGAAAGTAGGGTGATATTGTCGATGACATATTTTAATCTCTACCAAATTAGTGGACCAACCAACTGATTAAATACTTTTTTAATTTTATTTTAATGTAGCCGGGTGGGAAAATGAGGCTGTAAACATTTACGCCACCAGGTGACACTGTTTTAGTTTGGGAAACCTCCTGTGCGCACTGTCTTCTGGGAAACGATCAGGAAGAGAACCCGTAAATGAGATCAACATCGTTTCACCGCGACGCGCGCTGAAATGTGATTTCGGACATTTTGGACTGTTTCTGCAAGATCTGACTCCCTGCTGGACGTAATGGCGTAGAGCCCGTCGCCGCTTTTGTTGTGTATTTGTGGACGGATTCACATCGATGAGCCATTATAGTTATTTTGGCACTCCTTAGTTATTCTGGAATACTCTTGTTACTCCTCTAAATATTAGCCTACCCATTCAGGAATATTTTTGCACTCTTTTGTACTAACAGACTGACACCTACAGTCTCTGTGAGTTCACGTTTTTTTCTGAAACAGACGAGAAGTCTGGAGAGGCATTTTGGGTTTAAGTGTAAAGAAGAGAGCCGCTGTGGGTGGTGTTTTGGTTTATTCTTTTTGTAAGAGGAGAGTTCATTGTACATTTTCCAGCTCTATTTTATTTCTTATTCTTTTATATGATTTGAACCCCAATTTTTCTGTCCAGAATAAAGACCCCAATAAGAGATTTCTGTGTCCTGTGCAGCTCAATTTCGCCAGGCTACATTTATTTACTTATTTACAATAAGAATTCATAAATTATTTGATCAACTATTAGTTAATGTTAGCATTCGACTATTTCTTAGCTAACTTTACTGTTTGATTATATCCAAAGCATTTTACTTTCAGGCTTAAGAAAGAGTCCAATTTGTGCTATTGATGTTTTGGAAGTCATTTATGTCTCTCCTATTGAATAAAGAAACACTTTAAAATGGTAACATTAGCTCAGAGTGGCTAATGGAAAAGTTTGCTTTTGCCGGACTGAAGCTAATGGTTTATCAAATATGTTGTTTTACTTTCAAATATGTCACTCCAGATATTCATTATCCAATGTCTTTGCAGTTGCCGAGGGAAGTGGCCTAATCATTTGTCACTTTTATTTGACACACAACCTGAAAAACAGTAGTCAACATTTTACAGCCTGTTGTCTATGAATCCTCTTTTAATGAAAGGAATTCAGGTTTTGCCTGGTAATCATATAATTATTGACATGACTTTCTTTAGTATCAAAATTAATCCAGAGATTTGTTTACACATTCAAAATTACAGTGGAAAAGAGGAACTGTGAGTAGCAGTATGACTTTTTTCTGTACATGTTCACCAAAATAAATAAAGTTAGTGAACGTGAGAACATCCTGGAGTTCAAAGGGTTATATGACATTTGTTTGCTGAAGAGAAGGTGAGAAGGGAGAGCTATCTGGTTTTTCCGTTGGCTGTCCACACATTTGGACAGTAGCATTCCACACTGTACTCACTGTAGTCCCTATAGGACTGGAGTGGGAGGAGGTGGGTGTATTGTTGTGATGGTGAAAGAACAGATCGGCTCGGGGGCAGATGCAGTTTGACTTCGCCTCACAGTCATAGTTCACATTCATCATGAGCCAGTGTTTAGCTCTGGCGCTCTCCTCCAGAGAACCAGGGTCGGTGGGTGGGGGTGGGGTTCGATGGTTTTGCCATACCAGATGCCCTGAAATCAGGGTGCCCAGCAGGGCTGGTGTCATACAGACCTACCTCTCCATCCATCAGTCGCTGCCGCTTTCACAGCAAGCATCCTCACAACAGCCGTGTGATCCATTTGTTGCCTGCAGATACCATGTCTGAAAGTCTGGAGGAGTGGTAGCTTTTTTTAAAATCATAACAAATAATGCATGATGGCATGGGTTTGTTACAGTGCCATGAATGCATTTATATATTTTTTTAAGAATCTCTAGCACTAAAGGGGCAGCCTCTTAACCCCAATGTTTGAATCATATTCTACCAGGTGAGTCAACTGAACATCCCCTTCTCGGTGGCAGTGTAAGTACCATGCCCTACTCAAGAGCATGCCCAGGCCATAAAAACTATGTGCAATCTGGTTTTCAAATTAGTATTGTACTAAAGTGTTGGATGACTTAAATGGTGCAGGTGCTGTTTCAAAAAAGCCAGCAACAGTCTCTACCTAACCATACCACAGTTGGCTAGGTTTAGGCAAGAAAGCTTATTGGTTAGGTTTAGGAAAACATCCTGATTTGGGTTAAAACAATTCCTTATATAACTTCAGTTATGAGTGTATCTATGTTATGTATGTAATTTTAGTAATATTATGTGTATGGTGTAAGTACGTTAGTAATTTAATAACTCACAACTGACTCCTGGTTTCACAGAGGACACAAACAGTGGTTTTCCAGGTGAAGGTCCAGGTAAAGGTCCTATGCTCCAGATTCATTGTGTGGCAATGCATTTGTGCAAATGACAGGGGATGAAAGGCAACACCTGCATCCACACGACATGTTGTGGCAACACCTTGTAGAGGGCTTCTGTTTAAAATATAGTATATCCACTAGAACATCCATAACTGTCATTTAACCTTTTTCAAATGCATATGTGCTCTGACGTCATTTAACTGAAATGAACATGCTGCTGGTTCCTGACTTCTTTTTCTAAAAGTTTTTTTAATACATGTAAATTAAACAAAAGGCAAAGAAAACGTGATCATTTTACCTACTTCAACTACAGACTACTTGGCCGTGGTTAAATTGACCTTTTCTGGCAATGGGAGATGCATTCCTGCAGTGTGAAATTGTCATGAAATGAAACTACAGGCTTCTTATGCACAAATTTTGTGTCCATGCACGTTTTGTTGATTGAATGAAACACTATGTTTATGAATCATGCAGGACAGAACAGACACACCAGAGTAAAGGGTTCACATCCAGTCTGTGATCCATCCACGTTCCAGCAGCAAAAGCATATTTGTTATGGTTAGGAGATATTTTAAAGTTTTGAAAGTCCTTAAATTTAATATGTGGGATCCATTTTAGTTAAGGTAAGGGAAAGATTAATTATTTGCTAATTAAAATTTGTTTGTGAAATTTAATTTGTATGACTCCTGTACATTAGAGGTCGACCGATTAAACGGTTTGGCAAATTAATGGGCACTGAAAGGACCTTTTACAGTCTATTGTTATCAGCTGAAGTTGGCTCTGATAGTTCCAGCATCCACCGATTTCTGCTGAAAATATCTAAATCCTCTTAATCTCCCTTTCCCTCCTATAATCGCATTGTCCATTTTAAAACTCCTCCTGAGCATCAAGAAAAAAATTGGCAATTTGGCCCATGTACATCTTTTTGATTACATTTCGGCAGTATTTCACAAAGGGTGGTGATTCTAGGTTGATAATAAACTAATGATCACTAAGTAATACAATACAATGCAGTGAAGTGCGAGAAAAAGGGGTGAGGTGCTACGCCCCATGTGGCACCAGGGTCCTGCTGATTTACCCAGAACCATTCAGCACTTCAGATGTGGATTGAAGCCCAGTTTCATGCTGCAACGATGTTCCTTAGTCTGTTTGTGGCTATTGTCCCTCATAGCTCCACCAATTCTCCCAGTCAGCTGGAGCTGTTTTCCATCAGCTGGCGCAAAAGCAAGCCAATTTGCAGATTTTAAAGATATCTACGACTTCCAGAAAGATAATGATTTGGAACAAAATTTTGAAAACCAATCTGTCCTACGATACAATTATTTATTTTTCACAGTTATGAAAATATTTGTTCTATTGTGGCCCAACAACAGCGAGCCTGTGCTTTGCTCTCTAACAGTGAGTCCAGCACACAGGCCCTGTCAGCTTCAGTGTATTACTCTGAACAGTGTCAGAGCTGCTCTCCACCCCCTTCCGCCCACCAGCAGCTTAAGCTCTGTTCTAAATAAAAGTGTATTAGGAGTAGCAGTGTGTCCAAGTCCAGTGCACTGGTGTACATACACTATTAAAGCAGTGAAGAAATTGTCACCCTGCAGGAGTTGTATGCATTTGATTTACATTTATTGATTACTCTGATATAATCTATTCATCACATGGAAGGCTGACCCTTTGCTCCTCAGAACAACCAGAGCCAGCTCTTCATTTCCAGTGCTCAGCGGAAGAACGTTGCCACACAACACTTACACATCTGATCTCTGATAGATATTATTCTACTGTATTTAGGAAACTGCCATAAGGCATGCTTATCCTACTTCATCAACATCTAATTCACATGAGGAAACGCTTGATCAAAAAAAATAAAAAGGTGATTTTAGCGATTGTGAACATAAGCTGTTGATCTGTTAAATGTTCTCAATATGACAACGAAAAATATATGTCCGTGTGTTGTTTTCCTCCATCTTGGCTCACATGTATTCACACAGACAGAAGGATAAACAGACAATGTGACCCAAATTTGAACATGTGTTTCGTATTTCTAACCATTTTTCATGTGGATTCATTGTAAATGATCTGTAAATTAAATAAATAGATACAGTTTATGATATGATCTCTCTTTTAATGACTTCAGACTTCAGTTGTTCAACTTATATGTAATGTTTACAATGATTTATGTTCAATTAAGGCAATGTAAAAGGTATGAAACATTATTTCATTAATGGTCGGTTTTTGCCATGTAATGGTTAGCTATACACAAGGGAAGGGGCCTACACTGTGTTGCTGTTATGCACATTTTATTGGTAACACCTCATAATAACCATTATTAATACATTTTGAGTTGATTAAACTTTAGTTAATAGTTATTTCACTGTTAAACCATGAAATGCTTTATAAACCCTGTATTAAGCTATTCGCAAGAAGAATTTATTTACTACTGTTGCAGCGAGTTGCAACTTTATAATGGCCATTCCAATATATTTATAGATGAATAACACAGTATTTATTAACCATTTACATAGTATATCAACACCAGTTACAACTTGGAATAACTATATACTACAGTTTATTAACTATAACTTTTCGATTCATAGATGATGGTTAAAATGAATTGTTAACGTTCTATTAATTTGAAAAGAATTTTAAATGATTTGGGCCAGTTTTACCCGCCACAGTGTAACCCAGAACCACCCAGGAACCAGAACACTGGCAGGGCCAGAGCAAGATATCAGATATCAGTCCAAGTCCCTGAGATGAATGACCACTCCGATAACAAAGCCATCATTCAGATCTGAAATGTTTCTAATGATTTAAATTTTGAAAAGATCTGTTAATAATCACTCAAAGGTTACATTTATAAATTCTACTTCTTATTTTTCCAAACTGAACTTCCAGCACCTGCAGCCTTTTGGAACTTGGGTCAGGTGATTATTGTGGCTCTTCTATTAGCATGGTTCATACTGCATTTGTACAAAGGTTTGTACAAAAGGTAATGAATATAATATTACTGGAAGCAAAGTTCAGTTCCTTCATATTGCCAAAAGAATATTGGTAAATGCAACATCATTCAGTAAATATTCATATTCACTATAAAAATACTGTTATCAGCCTATAAAATACCCACATTATTATAATTATTATTATTATTATTATTATTATTATTAATTTATCTATTTTATGATTAAACAATCTAAATCCCCCACAGTTGCAACAGGATGTGTGATCAGGATGACCATGAATGTTGATTAATTTGCTATGTCCACATAAATAAAACATCAATTTAAAAAATAGGTAGTGACTCAGTGAGGTGAGTAAAGAGAGTGTAAATTTTGTAAAAAAAACAACAACAAACAAACAAAAAAAACATATTTTTGTTCACATTAAATATAAATATATATAAATATAAATAATAAAAGAAATGGCAAATGTATACGATTTAAGAGCAACATTGTTGCACCTTCAGAATAGGTGTGTGTCACATCAGGGACTGAGTACGCTGTGGCCATATGAAAAGCTACTCACTTCAATATGATCATTATATCAAATCATTTCCCTTTAGCATTGCAGCAAAATTATTCTCACATATTCACATGGGTCTCTACCCATGAGCAAGTACACTGCGTCTTCTCTTCCTCCCCATGATGCTCTACAGACACATGGTAATTAAACAATTAATGTTATTGTAATTTAACCTACAATGGAATATCTCAAAAATGGGATACCTGACTCTAGAAAGAACTAACAGTTGTCCCCTTTAGACTGGCTTTGTTTGGCTTATTTTAGCCATATGCCTCTCATACAGCTATTAACTAAGATGCATGCTTGTTGTTTTGCAACCCAATCACCAGATTAAATATTGGCAAAGAATGTTTCTGCAAATACATTGATATTCTAAATGTACATTTCTTTATGTTAAATTTTTCTCTTTCAACTATGTTGTGCCTAAGTTTTGGTTAGGTTTAGGCACAAAAGCAATTGGTGGGCAGTGTTGCCATAGTTACCTTGAAAAAGTAATCTGATTACCAGTGTTGGGAATAACGGCGTTATACAACGCCATTACCGTTACCGACTATTAAATGTGGCACGTTACAAACTGAAGCTGATCATTGAAGCTGTTGTCATCCGACTCGGCTCTCAGCCACCGGAGCTGCAGAGCTGTTTTTTTTTTCCTCTGGTGAGGGAGGAGGGAGGGGCGAGACAACCGCATAAGTGATGGTGATTGGCTCTCTAACAATGAGTGAGAGTTCTTAAGCAATCAGTAGCAATGTTCGGTTTACACACAAGCCACACACGCACACAGCAGCCTCGCACACACAAACTAGCAGAGGTGAACTGCAGCAATGGCGAGTCCGAAGAGAAAGTTAACGTTTTCAAAGTGGAAGTACAGACACTACTTGAATCTCCTTTGTCCACGTCCGTTGTAAGCAACTCTGATCTAATTAATCATCTCTCAGTGGCACACGCTTCTACAAAACTATCACTGGCCAAAAACTCCGTTGCTGACGCTGTTGATGATGATAGCAAGCCAGGTGTGGCTAACGTGAGCTCCGCTAACAACTTCACAAAAACTTGTGACACAGACTGAACTGAATGCAATGATAGACAGGTATGTTGTTGAGAACTTGCTCCCGTTATCAACAGTTGACTCAGACTCCTTCAGAGCACTCACTGGCAAAATATCGGGGAGAGCAGGAGCCGGTCCGCCATGCATAAATACATTTTCCAAATACATATGTAGATGCCGGGTGCGCTAAAATGACTGCCAAGTTCAAAAGGGGGAAGAAATAAAAGTAACGCAATAGTTACTTTTCCTGGTAACTAATTACTTTCATAGTGGAGTAATTCTGTTACTAACTCAGTTACTTTTTGGGAGAAGTAACTAGTAACTATAATTAATTACTTTTTAAAAGTAACGTGCCCAACACTGCTGATTACTGATTACTGCTTTAAAAAGTAACCTAGTTTCTTTACTGATTACTTGTTTTTAAAAGTAACTAAATTAGATAAGTTAATTAGCTGCTCACAAGCTGTTCAGTGTGTAAGTCTGCTCTGTCTGTCCATTAAACCGCAGCTAGCAACAGCAACTTGTGTAGACTCTCTGTTAATGTAACTTGTAAACTGTAATTTGTTGCTCTTCTCTGTTCGCAACATCGATT
Organism: Sparus aurata; assembly: GCF_900880675.1. Classification (NCBI taxonomy): domain Eukaryota; kingdom Metazoa; phylum Chordata; class Actinopteri; order Spariformes; family Sparidae; genus Sparus; species Sparus aurata. Next base: position 3,291,735 of record NC_044208.1, read on the forward strand.
CCTGGAAGAGGGATCCCTGCTCTGTGGCTCTTCCTGAGGTTTCTTCCATTGTTTTCTCTCACTCGAATCGAGGGTCTAAGGACAGATTATGTTGTTCACTGTACAGATTGTAAAGCCCATTGAGGCAATGTGATTGTGATGTTGGGCTATATAATTAAAATTGATTTGATTTGATTCGATTTGGATTGGAAGTTACTTTATTAGTTACATTCAACAGCTGCCGACAACACCCCCGCTGCCTCAACATAAAAATGACAACCGGTTTTGCCAATACTCATTTTTTTTATTGGAAGTGCAATTTTAACAGTAACGCCAAGCACAACATTTATAGTAACAGGGAGCTAGAAAACGCACATCTTTCTCCTCCCTGCATTATTGTTTGTGATTGTGTCACTGCGTGGTGTTACACATGAGTTGTCTTCATGCTGAAAAATGTGACTTGTCGCATACGTGACATCACTCCCCGAGATGCAATAAGAAAGAAAAAAAAATATATTTCCTACTAAGGAAAATGACAAAAGTAATAGTAACACACAGTGACTTGAATAAGTTACTTTAATCTGATTACTGGTTTGGAAATATTAACACGTTAGATTACTGAAAAAGTGGTCAGATTAGAGTAACAGTGACTGGCATCACTGTTGGTGGGTAATGGGAAAACATGTTTTGGCTTAAAATGCCTGTTTTGGTTGCAACAAAAACGGCTGGAGTGACAACTTTGGGAAGGAGAAGAACATGTTTTTGGCTTAAAATACCTGTTTTGGTAGAAACTAAGATGTTCTGCTTTTTCTTGCCACAAACACAGCAGAAAATGGTCCCTTGAACCATGGTCACTGGCTCAGGAGCCCTCTCACCTTCAACTCTGCCACCATACCCTACACCTCCTGATATGAAAATTAGGTCATAAACATCTGGACATGATATTACATGTATTGCAGATATACTATGGTAGGTATGACACACATGTGATCATATCAGTGCTTTACAGAACCATTAACTGCCAACATTTTGTTCCAGTGACTGGGCTGCATTTTCAGCGCTTCTCTCTGTTAAAAAAATGATAATAAATAATAAATTAAACTATTTATGGTGCATTTTGCCTTGAAGGACTGCTGCTGCCTTTTTTTCTCCTCCCCCTTCTCTGTTTTCCCTCGAGCTCCTTTCCCTGCCTCCATGTTGTTTTTCAGACAAAGCTCCTTTTATCCCTGCTCTGTCTGGTGCCCACCTGTTGGCTCTGCTTTCCATCACCCAGCCTGCAGTCAGGAGACACCGGTGACTCTGGGCTTGCCCGCTGTGTCTTTGATCACTCATGTGACCTGCAGCAGACATGCACTCGCCTTGGGGAGTGGATAGCATGCGGTAACCCTGTATCCACAGTGTAGGCGGGGGGAGGGAAGATTCTCTGCCCCTGCAGGTTTGATCAAAATGCCCAGCCATCCAACAGGAGGTTACACTGTCTGGCCTCTATGAAATGGCCCACCATGGCACAGAACCACGTGCATAGCTTAGAGACTCACAGCTGGGAAATGAGATGCCTCTGGTGGGTGACCTGTTGTGAGCAGCAACACTTCATATAGCATGCTCTCAGCTGACACTGTAGGCTGCTCGGTGCCAGTCAATTTCCTTTTACCAGGGAGAAATGACAAATGATGGAGTGTGATGTGGGGAGATTTGTGGACAGCTGGCATACAAACTTGCAAAGCCTGGAGGAGATGGATGACACATGGTGGAGTACAGTACATTTACTCCTCCACAAGCCATTGGCTTTAACAGGCCGTGCAATACGAAATGTCTAATAGTGAGGAAAATCACATCTCACATTATTCACAATTTTATGGGTGTGCTCATTCCAAAATTATGAGAGGGTGATATAAAAGTCTGTGTCTGCTCTGCTTTCCAGTCCAAGTCTTCACTTTCTTTTTAAGGCCATTATGTGTCTGACATGGGCAGATTTATTATGTGGTACTCATTGGAAAATATGAGCTCTATTTCAATTTAATTGAGACGGCAGATACGTAAGCTTGCTCAAATTACACATCCCCAAAGGTGAAAACACTAAATCAAGAGCTATTGTTAAAATTGCTACACTAGTTTTGTCTTCTTTCTTTATTTGGTATATTTTATCAAATTAAGGCTGCATTCAGAAGACCAAGAGACAACAGCAACACCCATGTGGAGAGCCATCTTAATATTTCCTAAAGCAAGTGGTTAATTAAGACATCCACAGAGCACCGTTTCTCAAATGATTAGTCAGGATCTGGAGGAGTCACAAACTTGGGTTGTGTCTCTGGATAATTTTATTACAACAATTTTTTAATAAGTCTGAGTCTCAAGGTGACATTACCTTTATTCTCTGTGGGTCCTACACTGACAGTGAAACAGGATTGTATGACTATACAGTAAAACAATGTTCAAAGGGAGGAAAGCACTGCCAGATCATAAAAGAGATGTGATTAGGATGTTGTGGTTGTACAGTGTTTCTGGTGCATTTTATTTGCCTAAATAGAAAAATGTCTTTAGACCAGAATCTACCAAAATTGATATTTGTTTCATTTTGGTAAAAACAGCAAGCATATGAGCAAACTAACCCAACCATACACTAAATCACTGTGTATCACCTATCCATAATGGCCAACTATTCAGATAACTACATATTATTGAAACACCCTGGCCAGCTATCTCTATTATTATTATTATTCCAAATGTATACACGAACAAGAGACTCTGACAGCCCTCCACCTCGGATAGTGGATAGGGGTGAGGCTAACGCTACTAACATAAGCTATGCTATAAATGCTGCTGACTTGTTTTAACATGGCACCATAGGCAGTTCATCATGTTATGTTGACAATAGTATGTATCAGGGGGCCCCTGCTCGGTCTCTCTTGGTAATTCAGTTTAATTGTGGAAATAGACTGAACAACCGTGATGGAGAAGGAAGTTTAGGAAAAACAAAAGAACAGCAAAACTAGTCCAGCTGAAAGGTAAAAAAAACAATTAGCCAAACTAGTTAGAATTAGAAGAGCACCTGCTGTGTAAGCTTTTGATTCAAGGAATTCACAGTTTGGTGTGGTTGCAAACTTTAATGTGTATCTTCATAATTAGAGTGGAAATAGACAGCTTTTCAACTTTTCCCCCTCTTGGTGTTTTGTAAAGGATCATTTCCAAAACATCATTTTCGGAGCAAGAGGGACCGCTGGCAAGCTGCTGCCGCGCCTCCTCCACTATTTTTACTGTTTTTGTGATATTTTACTATTCTTTTGCTCGTGTTGTGCATGAACTCTGGACTTTAATGCCATCTGTTAGATTCGGCTCGTTCGATCTAACGCTCTGACACACTGAAACGCCAGTTAAACAGTCTTTACCTGTCTGCTGCTACTGCCTCGCCACTGGTTAGCCTCTGAGCTAGCTTCACCGGTACAAGGCTCACCTGCAAGGGATTCCTGGGACTCCTCTCCGCACTCTGTGGCTGGATAGCCTGCTCTGTCGTGCCCCACGAAGCACGCCCGAGCCGACTGGTCCGCTGCCACCCTGCCAGCTCTCCTGGACGCTTACCTGCACCCACGGATTGCTGTCTAATGCGTAGGACCCGACACACCAGTTGCCATGAACATGCTTGAGCTCTGCTTGGTCCCCTGACATAAAGGCCGACTTTTACTCATTAAATAGGGCCTTTACATTAGATTACATTAGATGGGCTTCATTTAACCCACAACGGGGAAATTCACTTGTTACAACAGCTCAAGATGCAGGTTGCTGGTAACCCAAGGATTGTTGTTGGGATAGCAGTGGACCTCTTTGGTAGGATTGAGTTGTCCATGCAGAATCCAATGTATTTTGAGGTGCAGACAGTAAGGCCATCAGTGTCTTCGCTGTGTGGTTTGGACAGGGCATTCCAGTCAGCGGCTTCCAGGGCCCTCTGCAGACCTCAGACCTCTGAGATCGTCAGGTACCGGTCTGCTTTCAGACCCCAGAGTCAGAAGTAAACATGGAGAAGCAGCTTTCAGTTACTATGTACCACATATTTGGAACAAACTCCCTGAAAATTGCAGGTCTGCTCCAACACTCACCTCTTTTAAATCAAGACTTAAAACATTTCTTTTTGCCACTGCTTTTATCTGAAACAATTCAAGTCTTTGAACTGCATTGTGACTCTGACTCTACAGTCTTGTTTCTTTTAAAGCTTTTCAATTTTAGCCTACTTGTTTTGATGTTTGTTTCTTAATGTTTTTACATTAAAACATTTACATTGAGCTGGTGCTGATGAGGAGATGAGCTGCGGGTAAGTGGGCCACCTAAGTTCCTGCAAATAAAGGATGCCACGTCCAGCTACTACGGGAGTCTCAGACACAGACACACAGCAAAATTACATGGAGTCCATAACTATGACAATCTCAGTGCTATGATAAGGCAGAGTAACGTGTTCAGTGGTAATAGGGAAATACATATTAACATGGGAACAGACTTTGATACAACAATGGAATGCTCTAGCATGCTTATTTTTCTTTTGCATTGTAGAGTATCCACAGTTATTCCAGTTGTTCCACCATTACCTGGGGGCAGTGATTGGGAAGTAAAATGCTTCATCGTTTTGGATAATGCGTTTCCTGTGTGCCTTAATTCCATCTTAAACTTTCCAGGAAAAGTCCAGCCCATTGACTTTAATGATGATTGAATGATGACGGAAGGTTGCCATGTGTCAAGTAAGAGCAATGAAAGTGTCTCTTTTGCCATTTCAAATTAAATTGCTTAGAACATGAACGCTGAGAGAGAGCAACTTATTTTGAACACCTCTCCCATGATGTTTGTACAAAGAACTGTTAACACTCCAAGTGTGAGTGCTGCCAGGGCCTCGGCCCACTCATCAGTCCTCATTCTCCTTGACTTATCTTCTGCGTTTGACACAGTCAACCACCAAATTCTCCTTTGCTTTTGGCTGGACTCCCAGCCTCTGCAACTAAATTGCTGCAGCTTATCCAGAACGCTGCAGCGCACCTCGTTTTCAATCTACCCAAATTCTCCCATGTGACCCCCTCCTCTATGTCCTCTGCTGGCTTCCTATTGCAGCCCTCATCCAATTCAAGACGATGGTGCTAGCCTTCAAGGCCATCAATGGAGCTGCACCATCCACCGCCAAAAACTGGTCAGACCACACGCCTAACTGGAGCATTTTGCTCTACTACATCAGCTGGCCGGCGTGTACCACCAGCACCGAGAGGAAACAAAGCTCGCTCAGCAAAGTCGTGACTCTTTTCTCTTCTGGCACCTTAGTGGTATAACAAACTCCAGATCAATGTCAGGACAGCAAAATCATTCACAATCTTCTGCAAAAGATTCAAGACGCATTTGTTCAGACTTCACCTTGATCCTGCATAGCATGACTCTCTCCCATCCCACAGCACAGTGTTTTCTAAAATTCTGTATTTGTGTTGCTTAGCTGCTGCCTTATGCCTTATATTCTCTGAAATGCTCCATTAATTACGAAATTTCACAGTCTGTACATACGACACTGCTTTGAAGAAATGTTGTGGAATGAGACAACAGTAATTTAGGAAATGGGCTGTATTGCTGATTAAGACCAGAAGAGCAAAAAGCAATTAAAATGCACTCATTAGGAGTCACAATTTAAATAATGATGAAACAAAACCAAAGCACTATTCATAATTCATCACATATTAAAATGTCTTTGTTAAGGTTGAATATCAAAGTGGATGTTTCAAACCATAGCACACGTATTGTAGGTGCTGGTAAAAAGCCTTCAAAAGACTGTTAACCATAATAAATGTGTCATGTTTTTAAAGAACTCTTATTGTTACATGCACACAATAAAGACTGCAGTTGCTCACAAGAGAGGAGAGGAGGAGTGCCTTGGCAGTCTTTCTTTTTAGATTTCTTTGCAGAAGACTGATGACATTTATTTCATCTAACACTGGTAGGATGCTGTGATAAAATGTGCCAAACTGTTGTTTGTGTCCTTTCAAAAGATTCTTGTTTTTGTGTTGTTGTTTTTTACGGGGACTTTAAAATGTGCCACAACTTCAGTGGGAGGTGATGTTAATTATTGGCCACAACCAACCTACATACTCTTACAAATCGAGGTCTGTAAAAGAAAACTTCGGGCCAGGGTCATTTTGTGTAAGTGAAAGGTAGACACTGCTAATAACAAACTGTGTGAGAAATTATGGGTGAATTATTGCTTCATCAAATGATAAATGGGATAATCGGAACTTCAATAACTGTGAGAGATGGCTAGGTCATGTTTTCTCCACAGAAGAAGAGAAACCTGCAGAATTTGCAGAAGTACATTAAAATGAGATGAGTTGTATATTTATCAGCCCAGTCACTTAAGCAAAATGTGGCAGTTAATGTTTCTGTAAACTACTGTTATGTTCACATTTGTATGTGTGGCGGAGGTGACTGTGGAAGACTGTGTTTCACCAATTGTGCATGGGAAACCACTGGATAATTTTGATGAGGGACCAGAGGCCATGTATCCCAATACTTTCCATTACTGATGGAATTATTTTAGAGTGAAAGAACAATCTGAAAGTTGTCCGTCATGTAAACCACCTGTACCAGAAAATACTTGCTCCTTGGGCTCCTCCTTCATACATTGTGCAGGAGGAGCCCATGCTTTCAAGATTTCTTCCTGGTGAGGTGAATTGATACAGAATCAATTTCAAAGAGCAATACTTAATGACAATCACATCTTCAGCAATCTATTTGGATGTGTTTAACCCTCATGTTGTGTTCGTTTCATGTTAAACAATTTTGTGTCTGAGCGTATACATCTTGAATTCGAGTTCTAAAAAGCATCATTTCTGGATTATTTTGACTATAAAAAATAATCAGATGAAACATAGTATATTGTTTATCACAGACTACTTAGGGTCAACGTTACCAAGGACATTTGTTTTGAAACCATTTAATTTTTTTATACAGTCACATAAAGTAACACTAGTCGTGTTCCCAGTCAAAGGGTTAGGTGGGTCTCAGGTGGGTCTCAGGTGGGGATGAAGATCAGGATAAGTTCCCATTCTTTGACCTGAATGTGACAGCAGCCTCAGCATGGCCATCCTCTTCATCACTGGATTCCTCCCTATCAGTTAATTCTTGGTCTGGATTATATTCTGTGTCATCTTCATCTTCTGACATTTCCTCCTCTAATCCACCCTTACTGTCAGTTTCCTGGCCTCTCTCCTCCTCACCAGTGTGGTGATCACATATGTAATCAATAGCCTCACTTATGGTATATCGACGTGCCATGGTGCTGCCACACAATGAACTGTGAGCAAGGCCTCAAAAAAGCATTTATATAGGCTACCAAAGCTGCGAGAAAAGTTCAATATTATTGAAACAATGTTCCAACAACTTTCTGAGAACAAGTGTTGTTCCTGCGGGAGAGAGACTCTACTGGGCTAAGGTTCCAGTGGTGGTTGCCTGGGAACCAAGGTGTGTGTGTGTGTGTGTGTGTGTGTGTGTGTGTGTGCTGTGTGTGTGTGCGTGTGTGTGTGTGTGTGCATGCGTGTGTGTATGTGTATGCATGTGTGTGTGTGTGTCCATATGACAAATGAGGATGTACCTGAGATCAGTTTTTTACACTAATTGTGGTCTCCACCATTCATTTTTGATGACTGGTCATTTTTGACCGGGAACACCAAGAGTGTACAAAAGTTGAATAAAATATACAAAATTGTATGCAAATAAATACTATTTATTTTGTGTATTGAAATTCTCTTTGTGGACAAAGTCATGGACTCTTAGGTCAGTCTGATCAAATTAAGTACATTTTTCAGAGATAAAACTTTTAAATCGGACAGATTTGACCGGAACACAACATAAGGGTTAATGATGTTTAAGCAAGCACCAATTTTAACAGCAGCTGCTCAATTGAGTTTAATCTTATTTCCTGTAAAGGGTTTGTTCATATTTGATCGTCATTGTGAAATTGCACCATTCATATTTGTCTATTTAGGTCTTGTGATGCCCTCCGCTGTCACTGCATGAAGTGAAATAAGTGATCTGCTTTGTATTTTATGACATAAATTGTGTCACTGTCTCTATTAATCTTTCTCTCTCCATGCTCTTATAAATACATAATCTGTAAATTTGTTCTGTACATTAAATGTCATTGTGTTTGAGTTCTTTTTCAAATTAAATGCCATTAATAGGGTATGTCTCATGAAAAATGTTAATATTTAAATAATGGGTAATAATAGATCAACATTTCTCAATGGAATTTGTCTTGATAAAGTCTGGATGGACCTGGATATTTTTAACAAGACCTTGGGACATAGTCTGCTGTGTTTGTAGCTACTAAAGACAAAACATGACAATTTCCTCACCCTAACCAGATGTCGTTTGTTCCTAAACCTAATTAGACCATAAGCACGTGTTGTCACAACATAAAACTGAACATTGAAAATTAGGAAATGTCAAATTGCAATATATCTGTGGTTTACAGACACATAGGTTGCCAACATTTATTTTTGGCAATTGGGTTGTGAAGCTCCCCCCGACAGCGCAGCCTCCCTCCACCTGTACTGCCAGGTTAAAGATCAAAGAAAGCGGGTATTGTCGCTCAGCAGTTTCTCACCCATCAGCCACTGGGAAAAATGTTTGTGTAACGGACAGCTCTAGACTTGCTCTCCTGGATCTCTCGTGATGAATTATTCAGCTGCTCCGAGGAGGTGATGTGGTGACAAAACGCACATTGCCAGAAAACCAGACACGACTTCATCAGCAAAATGCTCGAGCCCCTTCATGCCCCTCCCCCACCTCTATCACCATCTCCAGCTCCTCCTTCTTCTCTGCCTCGTTCACAAGCTCTCCCCGCTGCAGTAATTTCATTTTCACCTCCACTCAGGATCCCGTGAGTGAAAGAGCTGGTTCTGGACAGGCGGATGGAGGAGGCCAACTAGGCTGGGTGTCCCTTTGTCCTTGCTGGCTATGGAGCCTAGGACCATCCATCTCTGTCAGAGGCAAGCATCTCAGGAACCCCCTCTCCTTCCACCCCCCCCACTCACTCCGGAGGCGCTGTCTCAGAGGCACGTCAGTGCTAAATGGAGCCTTTACACAGTATTGACTGGCCCCACAAGTCTCTCCACTGGGCAGAGTGGGAAGCAGCCTATCATATTTTTTCCCTCTGCTTCCCAGGCTGGAGCTTGGACTCAGCAGGTGAATGGAAGGATGATTACAAAAGCTGGGGGAGGCTGTGATGAAAATAAAATGGGGCTCTGTCTCGTGGTGTGACACCGTGATAACTTTACAGCAGGTGAAGCGGGCACTTTTGCACACATTGCTGTCACCTTGTGTGTCTGTGAGTCAATTATCAAGGCATTGAACCAGCGTGACAATGTCCGCTCTTCAAGATTTCTCTAAGAGCACACAAACAGTGGATCCATAGCTGGCAAGGACAAAAGATTTACAAGGAATTTAAGCAATACTGGGGGAACTTATTGTGACTTTCAAACAGTGGGCTTTATTTACCTCAAGTGAAGAGAGAACCAGGCTTATATATGTTCAGCAGTTAATGGAACGTTTATGTAATCTATTTAAGTGATGATACATACAGTTTAATGTCCCTAGCAGTATCTCTATCAGTACAACAACTTGGTCATGTCACACTGCTGCTCGCAGTTTAAAGAAATATTGTTGTGATTCCCGAAGATATACTAGTTTTTCACTTTTAAGATATAACTAATTATACTCAACATGTATGCATAGCAATTTGACGCAAGACAATTAATAGGGTCATTTAACCTCAAAGAGCCACTAATTTGATTAAGTATTGCATTTCATAAAGTCGTGGGACTGATTAAAAACTGAATGGTCAAAGTTAATGCAGCAGGTGTGGAGATTTTGTGATGTTTAGTCCCTAGTAAAGGTTTAGCTCCAAAAATGCTGGAACCAACATTTCACATGGGACCATTGCTGCCTTGAAAACAATCAAATTTTTTTAACTCCACATCTCCAGTTTGTATGTGTTTTTTTGTGTATTTTTTCAATTGAATTTATCCAGTTTCCAAGTGATAATGTGTATCAATTAGCATTGATATGTATATGAATTTGTATGTATAGACAGGCAGCCTGGAGTTCAATCTCATCTCACAAAATAAATAAGTAAAAACGTGTTTATAATAACTGAAAGAAATAAATAAAACAGCAATATATTTACTGTCATTTATCATCATATTAGTAGAAGCATGATGTGGGATTTTGTGATTATCACTGTAAGCTGAGAAGGAAGCCAATGGCAGGGTGAAAGGCTTAGAAAATGTTAGATAGTAATGTAAAAATATTGTTTGTAGAGCTATACATAATATACTATACATAACATGTTGGTGTACTCATGATCTCAGATGTGGTTTATTCCTCTGTGTCCACCTCTGAGCTGAACTGAGGGGAATCCTCCATCCTCCATCCCTCTGCTACTGTGCCCCTCTCCTGGAGCTCCCTCTGTCCTCTGTCATGAAAGCCAAAGTCCTCCTATTTCCCAAAGGGAGCTGAATCAAAACCGGCTATTCGTATTCCCAGCACAGACCTGCATCCATCAATCATCTCATCTAACACTGGCTGAGGCTCAAAAGGAGCTATTCTCTTTCTGAAGTCCCTCTACATGTATTGAAGCGACGAGTCTTAGAACAAAAGGCAAGGAGTGGCGATAAATCCCCGAAGATTGAATGACATTAAGCTGTTAGAAGAAAATGGTTCCAGCAACAGGGGCACTTTGAAAACTTCTTCCTCAACTTGGACGGAATTAGAAATGAAGAAATGTGCCTTTATTAATAAATCCTCACGTGTGTGATGGAGGCATGCTGTGTTGATGGTAGCATATACTGTATGCTAGCTGGAGGGAGCTTTATGGAGGAGGGTGTGAGAAGAATGATGAATGTGGTGGAATGCTTTCAAGATCAGTCTGTGCTCTAACAATATGACAGCCTCTCATTACTGCAGAGGGATATCATGTTTGGACCATTAGAGAGCTTCAAGGAGAGTCATGCTGTGCAGCTATGTTTAAAAAGAAAAAAACGTTTAGTTTGCCATCTTTCCACTGTTTTGTTGTTCATTTTAGACATATCTGAAATGTGTATAGGCACCAAAAAGTATGAGCACATCACTCCTATTCTAATTAACTTACACTTTCTACCTGTTTTATTTCAACATCATTTTGGCAAATAATGTTTTACTTTTAAAGTTTTAATAATAATAACAATAATAATAATATTGATAATAGTAATCAGTATTATTATTATTATTATCATATTATATTATTATTGTTGTTTTGTTGTTGTTATTATTATTATTATTAGTAGTAGTAGTAGTAGTAGTAGTAGTATTAGTATTATTATAATTATTATCGTCATAGTTTACGATAAATAACACATAATAAAGTAAGTGTTAAATATTCATCACATATCATAAATGCTTACAATGAATAGTAATAGGTAAAATAGTTAAACCAATAAATGTGTTAGTAATGCTATTATAAACAATTACAAGAAACTTATATGGCTTAACTTAACAACCAATTAGAGGCAGAGTAGGGTGGGTCATGCCATCACCATCTCAGGAAAAGAAAAACAACTTTGTAAAGAGATTGTTAAAAAAAAATATTGTGAATAATGCCCCGATCGTCTTTCAACTGAAGCAGAAGGTCAAAGATTGGGTAAGCACCTCATGTTGATATGAATTATGTTGTTTTTTCTAGATGAATAAATTGCGTTCTAATTGAGAATGCATTTTAGGTTCTTACACTTCTGAAGTTTTTCCAACAGTGTTGGTTGTTGCAGTGCACTTTTCTTCTTGGCACTTGTTGGCTGTAAAAGATGTGGCATACTCCTTCCCCCGTTGCGTTTATGCAAGTATTTTATCAAGTTTGTGGTTTCCAACGCATTTCTTTGCTTTGAGCTCATGTTAAGTGTTACTTATCATTCTGATGTGTGAGCATGACTGGAAACAGATTTGCACTAGAGTCTAAGGATGGAATTTTACATCCATTTGTATTTATTAAATAAAACAATTTATTTTATTTGTCTATAGTTGTCTTGTTTTATCATATTGTGCATTATTTTCATTTCTACTTGTGCTGGTCCAATATGGTCTTATTGCAGGAAACTGTTTTTAAATCCAAAAAACGCCCTGCGATGAGCTGGCGACTCATCCAGGGAGTACCCTGGCCTTCGCACATAGAGTGACTGGATTTGGCCACAGCAACCCCCGCTCCACCTTAAAAAAGGTGGTATAAAGCGGTAACATCACCCGCGACCCGCATGGAGAAAGCGGAAGAAAACGAAACGAACGAACAATAAATGAAAAGAAAAATACTGACCGTGTCAGTGTTAATTTTAAAGATTTGTGATGATAATAAGATTGATAGTGATGCTATGATTCTAATTAAAATGTTTAGATCAAATGTATTAGGTCAATTACAATTTCATGAACTTTGATTGTATCATTAATTTCTGTGCTGCACTTCAATCCAACAAGCAGCCTTTGTGACTGTATAAAGACCCAAATAATGCTCTCAATGAAAACGAAGGCACTCGCTTTGTTTCAGGAGTCTGAAGTGGCAAGTGAAGAGCTTATTGGCCACGAGTTGAAACAGATGCAAAGTGAGAATATTCAGCATGTCAGTGTTGGCACAGAAGCAGTGCATGGAGGCCACCACCCTCCTTCAGCTCACCTCGAGGGGAGAAAGACGGAGAGAGCTGTCAGTGAGTGAGTGGTGTCCTTTGCCTCTGCAGTAGCTATTTTATGACCACGCTGACAGTTTGACTGCTTCTCTCATCCCCTGCTGTATCCAACCTTTCTTGTTGTCTTTAATCAGCAGCCCCTGGTCCTGTCGGAGAGGCTGCCAGGACACCTCATGTACTGAGCAGCACTACAGAGGCCACTCTTGGCAATGACCTCCGTCTCATCCCCTCACTAAAAACCACAGCCTTTCATTCCGCTCTCAGAAGCTCTGCAGCTTGTTAGCACCACATGGCTAACAACGCACAACATGGTGACAAGACACCCTTCCCTGCAACACAATACTGATCATATTCAATACCTCTAGAGATAGCAAGTGCAGCATGCTTTGATGGCTATCTTAATTAGTGCTTATTTGAGAGAAAACAGGACTGTGGCTGGAGCAGTCCTGACAACCTGTCCAAAGAGTTGGTGACGCAAACTTAGTCACGTATGATCGTGAATGAAAATGTGAAATTTTTTTGTGAATCTTATTAAAAGTGTGAACACATTTTTAACATTAAAAATCAGTCTTTTAATTTCAGTCTTATTATTGTGTAATTTATTAACACAATTGTGTATTGTGTGGCCCTAAGGGCCAAAACACAACAACATTTTAGAAAAAAACAACATCCTACATTGTCACAAAACGACATTTCAGAAACATTTTCACAAGACACATTTCAGAAAATACAACATTCCATAAAAAACAAAGATTACAAAATACATAACACGTCAAACAACACAATATAAAAAAAACCACATTCCAGAAAACACAACATTTCACTAAACACAACACTCCCGATAAAAGACAACGTGTCAGAAAACACAACTTTACAAAAGAAAAATAAAAGAAAGAATAAAGAAAAAAGTATATAAGACATTTTAAGTAATACAACATTTTGATCCATTGGGCCACCGTACATGTAGATTCTTCTGGTTTTTAGATAATTTGCTGACATTTCTGCCGTAACCCCAAAACAATAAAGGTTAATAGTATTTCATTTGTGTAGTTCACAGCACTGAGAAAAAAAAAGAATTGTGATACAACATATCTCTCCAGCAAGAATTTAATATCTGGTCTAAATTATCCATAGTCCTCACTGCCGTCAACTCTCTTGTTGAATGCTTTATTGACTATAGATTTCACTGTTTAATGAAAAAAAAGTGTGTTACATCATGAATTCACTTGCACTTTACTTAGAAGGTATAAAGTCAATCAATTCTTCATGTTCCTGATAATACAATCTGGAGCAACCAATTCTATATGAGAGTTAGTGAGGCAACAATTTGTTTAGTATAGCATAACCCCAGATTATTACAGTTTTAAAGATTCGGCTGTGATCAAAAAATTCTATCGGCACCATGCAATTCATAATAAAAAGGCACACTTGATTCAGCCACACTCCATTTTCATCTAAATGTTTACAAGCAGCTGCACCAGTGTTGATGGTATGTTTCCACCTTGTGAGTCTGTGTGTTCTGGGAGACACCTTTTGTTTTAGGAACTACTCCAGAAGCAGTTTTAAGTATTTTGCCAGGTGTTTACATGTCTGTCAGTCCGAGAACAGATTTTCAACACCTCAACTGTGATTCAAAGCTGAGATCAAAATAAAGGCCAAGTTCAAATATGGGTGTGGTTTGACCCATAAGTATTAAACTAAAAATGTCGTAATGACTACTGAGTTTTCACAGGTCAGAACTCAAGATGCAAGATGGCCTCCACTTATATTAAATACTTATTAAAGGATAGATCATTTGAATCGTATTTTCTAACACTTTGATTTGACTGGTGACTGTTTGGGCATGACATGGGAATTGGGCTTGAGCTTGAGCTTGACTTGGATTAGACTTGATTTACAGTATAAGGCTTATTTTAGGACTTGACACTGGAATTTTTGGTCTTGAATTCAGACTGGACTGGGACTTCACAGCCAAAGGTAGTGAGAATGCCCTCTTGTCCTTTCATGAACAGAATGCAGCTGAAAAATGCTGTACAAATCAGCAACAACAAAAGCACCAATAACAACACAAATACACAAAGAGGAAAGGAGAAAATAGCATTAACACAGTCTCTCTTACGAAAGATTAAAAAAAACCACACAAATTAAAACAGTCAGCATGTAATAATACTTATATATAATAATACTTAATCAGCAAGTCCAATATTTAAAGGCAAAGGCATTTGGGGGGGGGCATACTGGCTAAAAGCAGCTTCCCCAAAGGTGTCTGTGATGACCTGGGATTAGTTAAAAGTGCAGCTGTGAAGTACACTATTGTTTGTGGATGATCATAAAATTAAAGGGAGTGTGTGATACAAAAAGGAGAGAGGGCAAGGCCATTAAGTGCCTAAATAATACTTTAAAATCAATTCTGAGAGAAACTGGGAGCCACTCTAAGTTACGTACAATATGAGTTATGTGATCTCTCATTTTAGTTTTGCAATGGCTGTGTGAAAGTTTAGTGTTGTCCAGGACCCAAAAGCAGACAGTCAGGACTGCGGAAGTTTTTAAGGGAATTTATAAATAATGCTCAACAGGGGAGAGAAGCTGCTCCATAACTTAACCTGGCAGAGGAGTCTGTGGGCAAAGGCAACAAGGTGTTGTTGGCCAAGAGGTGCAGGAAATGATGATGAGATGTGCTTCAGGTGTCTGAGGCAGGAGCTTAAGCGTGTCAAGGAAAACCACACCTAGCCTCGGACTGCACCTCTGCAACTCCAAATCATTACAGGCTGCTTTTATAAGGCCAGTTTAAAGAGCATTACAGGAGCCAAGATGACAAATCAGAAGCATGAATAAGCTTCTCACATCTACCTGGCTCAGAAGAGGCCTCACCCCTGCTACATTACCAAATGATAAAAGGCATTTATGATCTGTAAATCAAGATGACATTGAGGTTTATTGCTTGTGGCCGTGTCTGTGTGGTCAGATGACCCGGTTTTGCGTCAGAATCCCCCTTATTTTTTGGACCAACTACGAGAATTTCAGTCTTCATTCAGCTTCGGGAAGTTCTACCTAATCCAATCATTAATGGTTAACAGACAGTCAGTTAAACTGGACTGGACAGGAGTATTTGGTCATCTGGGCTCACAGGCAATTTTGTCAATGTGGTAGAATCACCACAGTACAAGTTGCATTCACAAAACTTTACTGCCATGTAGTTGATCAAATCAAAATGAAGGCTGATTTCAAGGATGGTAATAACTTTGATTGGATTCATCTCTATTGTATCGGTGGGAGCAGATATGTAAAAATCAGGGCACATAAAACTGAATTTTCATGTCTACAGTGAATGTCTACATGTGTAATTTTGTGATGTGAATAAATGAACCCTTTCAAGTATTGTCTGGAGGATTTCATTAAAATTCTCATTGATCATTTTTAGAAACATGATCATTCCTGTGTTGCCATGCTAAACATCTCATTCTGATCCAGCATATTACTATGCCAATTCAATGTCCTTTTTTTAACTATCTGAACACAGTAAATACTGTTATTAGTCAGGCCTGATGGCAAACTCGCCATCTGGAGTAGTGGGAGTTTTCCCAGTGGGCCGCTCGACCTGTGGGCCAGCGATGAGTCCAGCAACACCAATGAGATAAAAACGTTTTCTCATGCTGTTTGCAGTGGGCTGGGAAGCCGGTTTCATAGAGGTATGCCTGTGTGGAGGGTCAAAAGGGTATTACATCTCATGAGTCTAACTCTTCTTCATATACTGGGCAGTTAACAGGCAGATAATGGCTGTGTTATTCATTAAGTGCTGCTAAAGTGACCCAACAAATGAATGTGGAAATGCAGGTTAGGAAAAAATGTGTGCTAATCAACTAATAGAAAACAGGCTGAAGAGACTAAATGCTGGATTGACCAATTTATTTTGTCAGGTCACATCTGATGGTGCAACAACAACATGAAGCTGCATTTTACTACTTTGATTACAAACTGAGATTTTATTTGATTGTGGAGTCATAGAAATGTGAAACACAGTGGATAAATCAAACGCAAATAAGTTTGGACACACTGATCGTGTTTGTCATTTTATTTTAATTATTCAAATTACTGTGTCAGCAATGATAAAGCTGATAAAAATCGCAGCCTGAACTCTGCTGTGTTTTGTTGATCTCAGCTTTCTAGCGCTGCAGCATTGCTCTCCTTTATGATACCTGGGCTCTACAGCATGCTTTCCATTGCATATACAAGTCAAAATGTGTGAATGTTCACTCGCACAGTGCTGTGTTCAAACCGTCAGCAAAATGCACATCATGCTGTAACTCCAAAGCTAACACATTTGTCATCTCTCCTCTCGCTTTCTTAGCAAAGAGCAACATCAAAATCAAGTCATATCAGCTGTCACTGATTAATGTTGATTCTGTGACTAACTTGATGGCAGGGCAAAACTAAACTAGTATGATGTGGGTGAAAGTGCTCTTTGCAGCTGATGTCCATGCTCTGCCATACATTATTTTTGAGGCGAGGAACTGCACTCTGTAACAACACTGTACAGTCACGAGTGGACGTGACTTGTGTTCAAGGACTTGCATTCTCCCATTACACTTTGACTGCACTGGCTTT
This sequence comes from Sparus aurata, assembly GCF_900880675.1. Lineage (NCBI taxonomy): Eukaryota > Metazoa > Chordata > Actinopteri > Spariformes > Sparidae > Sparus > Sparus aurata. Next base: position 3,309,035 of record NC_044208.1, read on the forward strand.
CTGAGTCAAGGGATGTATTTTATGATCTTATTACTTGTCTACAAAGCAGCAAAATGTCTCGGGCATAAATACAACACAGGTTTACGTATACAGTATGAAGCACGCAGACCCCTTATTTCATCTGGGACGGGTATACTCATTGTACTTAGGATCAAATCTAAGCAAGGTTAACAGGACCTATGGTCTGCTAAAACTGTCAGCTCTTTTAAATCATGGCTTAACGGGGAATCCCAGCGTTTTTAAACTTTGGCCCTGTATTTCCTTGGTTGAAATAATTACATGCAGTCACGTGACTTAAATAAATTACGTCACTGACATTACACAAGTTAAAAACAACTCTCTCTGGACTTTTGGCCACACTTTGGATGTGAGCCAGTAGCCCTTTTCACACAGAGTTGCCGCATTATCACCGCAACGGTGGTTCGCCAATTCTCCACTTTTGATTGTTCACACAGATCCAAGCAACTCCGGCGTTAAGTCGCACCAGTGTTCCAATTCATGCAGCAAGCCGGCGCTGCAGATCCAAAAGAGGCGTGACGGTACAAGTCATGATGACGTCTGTGTGTTTATTCAACATGTTTCCCAGGTGTCCTCCTGTTAATCTAAGCATGTAACTGCTAAATGTACCTTTCCTCATATTAGTTGCCAAAGACACTACCAGTTACTATGTTACTGTTGTTTGGTCCTGTAATGTTGCTTTGTGGGTCATTTCTCTTTATTTTGTTGAGTGAAGGATCTGTTTAGTTATCACACTGTGAACACATCAGACCGACAAACCCCCACTCTGCACCTCCGGCCTATCCATTCACACAGGTATGGTTACCCAAAGCTGCTCCTCTGATTCTAGCACTGGAGGCGCATCAGAGGAGCAGCGAAATTTGAGACTGTCATACAGAGAAAGATGTGGAGAATTGGCACTGGGTCCCCGCTCTCAAAGGGCAGTGTGAATGGGGCCACTGTATGACCAATCCAACCACGTTGACTTTTCTCAGTCTATACTGCATTAACAGGGTGCTTCAAGAAATGATGCCAGAGTGGTAACAAGAGCATCAAACTCAGAAGTTGTGTCAGACACATACTGTATTTAATAAACATTTTGGTAAACGTACGTATCATATTGGACTCAGTATCAGATCCCTAATGTTAAAGGCCTTGGATCATGGATTGGGGACAAAAAATATGATATCATCATCAATAGGAACTGATGTTAATATCCAGCCGAAGTTCTTCATCATTTTTCTATTTTGTTGACCTTAAAGTTGCAACTGTAAGAAACAGTGAGACTTTAATTAATGCTTTAAAGGTATTATTTGTGAGATGTATTTTCACATCTTACTCTGTGAATTGCGTCAGTTGTTGACAAACAGACTGTTTTGATGAGTTTTATTCTGTTTATGTCGAGTTTGAAAGTGTGTTTTAATTCAATTGAAGTGCAATTAAGCTCATTTTAGTTCAGTTTAAGAGAGAAAATCTAATTCAGACAGTGTATGGTTGTATTTTTCTGTTTGGTAAAGAAAAGAGGTGTGAAAATATCCCTTTTCTTGATAATTTGTGAGTTTATTTTGTTTGTTTATTATAGTAAGAGCTAAGAGAGCTTGGGAAACGTAGTTAACCTGAGGGCTTTCTGGTTGTCATGCTAACTTAAGTTTCTTTACATTTGTTTCCCCCCAGTTATTATCTGATGCTGCATGAGTTACTTGGTATAAAGCATCAGAAAATCATTGCTTTGCAAGGTTGACACTTTCCATTTGGTGTCTATTTTCAGGAGATGATAGGGGATTAACAGATACATTTTACTTTTTGTTCAATTTTATTTTTCAAGCCAGAAAACTGAAATGTTATCTTTCTGTGCAAAGACAGATCGATGATCCTTTGTGTTGTTTGGGCATCAGCAGCAAACATCCAGAGAGCATGGTAGAAAAAGGACTGGACATTTAGAGCTCTTCTTCTAAACTGTAGGATTTTTGTAGTGTAGTTCTGAGAGCAGGCTGAGTGATATGAATAAATAATGGTCCTGCTGGTGCCAACAGCAGGCATTTCTTAATTTGAAGGGGTTTCTAATCCCCCTGTTTAATGCAGTTCAGTAGATTTTTAAGATATCACACCATGGAAATATGAAAGTGGCAGATGAGTCTACTTGCAATATCCTGTCTCGATTTATATGTGAGCGGAAAGCACTGCTTGGATTCTGCTCCCACCCCCTCTTTCTTTTTTTTTCTTTTTTTTCTCCCCTTGCGCCCTATCTGAATTACAATTTTTCCCCTTGGAACATTCCTCTGGTACAGAAATGAAGACATCTTGAGCTCAACTTCAAACACACTCCTCAGTAAACAGCCACTGTGGAGAAAGTGTTTCATCTGTGCCTCTGGGATATTATTAAGCCTCTCTGGTAGCTCAGACTGCAGAAGAGTACAGGATAAGAGCTAGTTCCTGTCTTTCCACCTCCCGTCCCAATGACTACCCGGCAACCTGTTTTTGGGTAACCGCACTATCTGAGTGGCTTGCTGTGGTGGAACATGCTGCAAGAAAGAAATGTTTTAAAAATCTTTGCCACAAAACTCAAAAAGAAGAAAAAGAGTTTCCAATTTCCTGCTCCATCTAACTTCATAATTACCCCATGACAGTGTGTCTGAACTGCACAGATTTTAGGCTCACCTGGGCAACTCAGTGGCTCTGACCTCGCCCTCACCCCTGTTGAGTTGCATGAGCCGTGAGAGCCTTTGAAAATCATTACAATTGCTCTATTCCTGACTGCAGCTCTTTTTCTTCACTCAGCTTCAGCAAGGGTTTCACATTCCTTACATTACTTTCCTGATGAAGTAATGCAGGAGGGATGATGAAATTGAACGATGTAGACAAGATAAAGAAATGTATTCATTCGAACACAATTTGAGTGTAGGTATGGAGCACAATGAGGACTTTCTAAACCTTCGGCTTCTATAGAAGTGAAGATCTACTGTAATGTTTCACTCAGTTCAGTAAACCAATATTCCTCTTGTTTCTGGCAGTTCAAAACCAATAAAAATGTGAGAAAAAAATGGATGTTTCACCTCTTATCCCAGTCACCACCCTCAGAGTTTTTGAAACCCAAATAAAAACAAAGCAGTTCAATATCTTTAACAGATTATTGTACAGTAATATATTGTATTGTATTTTAATGATGTTGCATTTTCTGTCATATTTTCCCCCTATTTCTGTTATTCAATTCATTCACTTTGTTACAGTGCTAACTTTGTACATTCCGAATTTAGTAATTCCATGCCATACTGTTATTGCATACTTTTATATAATTTATATATACTGTGATGGAAAATACCAGGTGTTGTTCTTTACTTGATTACTTCCATTTTCTGCAACTTTTTCTTCTGCTCCACTACATTTTGGATTGTATTGTGAACTTTTATTTATATAAGGGAATTCATATTTTTAATCATAACCTAATATTAGTAAATACATACTTTAATTACTGTATTATTGAGTGTTACAATTATAAAATGATATTCATAGCATCATTTTCATATCGTCATCATATATTTCTTAGTTAACATGTAAGTGACTACAAACCTTTTACCCACATTTTCAAATGTAATTATTTTATTGGCAATAAGAAAGCTTGCAATTGCGTTCAATTGCAAAAAAACAAAACAAAAAAAAACAAATGCTGAATATCAGTCCAATTAATCGGCAGCATCAAAAGTCATTCGACCTGTTACATTTTATTCTGAAGTATATTTATGGCCAGAAAATTACTTTTGATACTTAAGTGCATTTTAAATCAAATGGACTGTTTGTCTGGGTAACTTTCATTTTTGCCAAAGTAACATTTTAACACAATATGTTTACTTTTACATAAGTACGCACGACTTCTGCCTACTATAACAACACTGACAGGAAAAACTACATGAAATACACACATAGAGAACGATGCAGGTTGAATTCTAGGGTCATGTATAGGAGGAGTGATCTGCTATATGATCCTATGTGATTTTGGTATGTCTAAGGGTTTTGACTGGTTGGTGCTGCAAAAAAAAGTTCTTTCCCATCTTGTTTTTGATCTGGAGTTCTAATATATTCCAAAAAATATAAGGGACACTCTTTTCTTCTGAAGATATTTTCTTCCCTCCAGCTCCCTGCATACAGGAACAGTATATTCTCTGTGATGAGACAAACAGCTCATCTATAAATGATTCAAACGTGATGTGGCACCTGAGTGGGTTGATCTATCTTTCTCTGACTTGGTGTATTGTACTGAAACCATTATGGCTGCATTTGGGTGAATGAAAGCAAGGAAAAAGAGACTGCTTAAGATATTTATTGCCACCGATATTTATTGTCACACTGTCTGCCTGTAAATTAGAACTTGAAAAGCAATTCAGAGGCAGTTAATAAGAGATGGTGAAAATGGAAAATGCACGGAGCATGACCGATATGATTTTGACATCAACACATACAGTATGGGCCTACATGACAAATAATTTATCCATGAACAAAGATCATAAATCTTCGAGTTGTTCCAATATTATTAAGTCTGTGTGAAAAAGACCCCCTGCTGCACTGCACTACACACTGTACGTGCTCAGGACATCTTCATTAAGAGCCAAACGTCATTATTAGCCTTGATATTGATGCCTGCGCTGCTGTCAATCAGGTCTTAGTGTCGATGTATCAGAGTCAGAGTCCATCCCTAATGACCACACCATTGATTGAAGCTGCTGGGTATTCATTAGATTAACGAGTGAGGACAGGAGACAGCAATGAGGAGGCATTGAGGATTTCATATGAGGGCCCTAACCTAGACACACATGCTGCATAATATATTCCCTTTAACACATCAACAGATGTTAAGTGCAACAGATGTCACTCTTTCAGTCCTCCTGTCAGTAGAAGATCTTCATTAAGAGTTTCAAAGGCAGGCCCCTCTGGCAAAGCACAAACAGCCAGTAGCAGTAGCAGAGGCACTTCAGCAGTGTGGATAAAACAAGATAACCCCTCGTTCCCCAGCATCATATTAGCATACCTTCTATTATTCATGCAGTCCCCAGTTCAGATATTTCCACCCCTTAAAATTGTTTTAGGGTAAGGATGTGTCATCTGCAGCTATGTGATCTCGCTGAATAAAATATGTTCCTAGTTCTGTGGAAAATGCTTGTTTTTGTCATGTGCAGGTGTTTTAATGGGAAAAAAAACTGATTGAAAACAAGGGGTATATTAAAAGAACCCAAAGGAAGCCAAAGGAAATGTTCTACAGGTTCCTGCCTACAGTTTCTTACAGAAAGAGTTTCATACCAGTGAGATCCATTTAAATTGAAATCACATAATTTGGCAATATGTGAAATGTTTATATTTAAACCCATTTTTACTATTTATTATTGTACGTTATTCTTATTCATTTTAAATTTCTATACAAATTGCAAGCAGTGAAATAGCATATATTTTCTTGTGATCTCACAACTCAATTGTGGATCAGGTGGGAATTCTCGGATGTCTCACGTGACATCACACTCCCAGGGGAACGTCCTCTTGGAGGGTAAACGATCGTTCCCTGCTGCCCATCAGCATAGGAAGCAAGTGATACATTTCAGCCATAAGTCACATCTGTTTGTAATCGTTTTGACATGGTTTATTGTCGTGTATGGAGGAAACCAACTGCAATGAATTAAAGTTAGTTAGTTAGCTGAGGAGTTTGGATGTTGTGTTAGCCTCAAATAAACTCAAAGTGCAGTGATTTGGAAATCCTTTTTCACCTGTAAGCTTGTGTTTGTTGGTGATGTCCAGGGTACATATCAAAGTAATGATATTAATACAATAACGTTCAACCTAGTGTGCCTAGTGTAGTGTCAATAACATAGTGTAAGTCAATTAATACCTCTTGCCCTTCACTTCCCAAGCGGCAGCATTATTATCCCATCAAGATCGAAAATGCATAGAACTGTCCGTACTTTTATAAGCTTTCATCTTGGCAGCAATATAAGGTGACGGATTCTTCACAAGGTACACGTAAATGTGACTGAAGTCGAGCTCTGACAGGGACCTGGCAGTTTTTAATGGCTGAAATACCGCAGCAGGTGCTGTATAAGGATTGCAGGTGCCCAACACTTGTAGTTTATGTCCATATCATTCCTTTTCTACAGTTGATAGGTGATCTATATAACTGTGCGAGGGGAAATTTTCCAGCTTTTGCCGTGTCTCCATGGCAAGTCTGGTATAGGCCACCATCTTGGTCTACTGTTTTGCCCTCAGCGGGTGTGTCACGTGACTAAAACTATGAATAAAAGTTGGAATGCAGGTCGGTGAAATATGTCCTTAATGAGGATAAGATGAATCACACTACCTGCAGTGATCCTCCAGTTTAACAGGCACAAGGAAGAGCTGACAAACTTCATCAGTTATTTAAAACTCCTGACTCACCAACAGGATCAATTAGTATTTCTCGTTAATTCAGGTTTGTGTTCTTCTACACATCGAAAGGTCACAGAAACCGTCCAGAATCATACAGTAAAATAGCTTGGTGTGAAGCAACTGTCCTGATTAATCCTGACACCCTATCTAAAAATATTTATTTCAGTAGCTAAAAGTTTTAAACTGTTTCCTTTGGAGAGTCCCAAATACTTATCACGACGTGGGTGTTGGGCATGAAAATGACAACTGCATCAGTCTGAAACTACTGGATGCTGATTTGTGCTGAGTGTAAAAAAGATCCCATAGTTTCTGAGGGTTAATGCATGGAACTCTAAAACACTTCATATAAACTGGATCAGTGGTATCCAAAGTACTATCAGGCAGACCCAATGTGACCACACCATCAAATGATCAATACATCAAGCTTAGTTCCCTGAGAGTTCAAAAAGCTTCATCAAACTTCATCATAGACGCAGAATTTACTAAATAAAGAACACAAGACTGGAATCTCTAAAAGTCCTGTCAAAAGAAGACTGTCTTTTGGTGGACACAGAGGACAAGTGGCAGTTTCTTAACCACCTCTCAGTTTGGAAACACGGCCCAACACCTAAGATGGACTAAGTAAAAACAGAATTTCACAGTGGATGACTGTAAAAAACAAGTCTAGAAAGTCCTATTAACTGATGAATAAAAGGTAGAGATTTATGAGAGTAACAGAACGGTGTACGTAAGATTACGAGACAAACTGGAGAGAGAATGATACCACAGTGTTTCAAACCCACAGTGAATCATGGTGGTGATAATATTCAGGTCTGGGGGGTTTTCCAGACTTTGTAGCATGTCTCTGAAATGCGGGTGTTCAAGTCCACTCAGATTATTGTGGAGAAGAGTTCAAACTGCAGCAGGGTGATGAGCCCAACCACACCTCAAAGCTTTGACAAGCCAGAAGAGGACTAAGGAGTCCTGACTGTTGTGGACAGTCAAATGATGCTGAGATAAGTCCTCAGGTTTGACTCAAACCTTTAAGCTAATGTTTTCATTTGTAATGAAAAAAAAAATCGTATTACATTATAATCAAACGCAAAATGACGACTGGTCTCATTGTATGTTCATACAGAGATTGCAATATCTGAATCAGCAGTATCATCAGTGGTGAGGAATGCCATTAATAAGCAGTGATCTACAATAAAAGTTATATTAGGTTGAAGGAAGTGAATTTGAACGATTTCCCTGGAAAATAACACCTGAAACATTAATACCTGATGATATATAATGTACAATAAAATGTGAAGAGATCTGTGCCAGGCAGCTGTCCTCCAACCAGTGTTACCTCATTCCTTCTTTAGTACTCTTTGGCCGTGTCAGACGACCACTAATCTGTCTGCTCAATTAGTCAGCACCATCCTCCGCTTTGATGGCTGGGGCTCTGCCAAACCTAATTATATAAGCTTCATTTTTGAGGCTTATGTCAAAGAGCTTGTCATTTTTTTGCACTTTGCTCGGGGAACAATTTCATCATGCTTTCAGGGAGGACATCCTGCGAATATTTGACTATTACGAGACTAATATGAAGATGAAAGGACAAGAACAGACCGATACATTGATTTCTTCTTAGGTGTCGGCAGATAAGGTCAAATGTAGCAGTGGTAATTGTATCTTGGTGTATTTCAACTTCTTTTTTGCATCTAGGTCACACTGAAAGGAGCTGCAGCTAAATGCATAGACTCTAAATTCAAATGGCTCACCCTCCTACAGACAGCTTATGGATCACAGTTATATAACAGGGTCTAGGAGGTCTGTTAGAATATGTGTATGATTTAAGTGCACACTTATGAATGTGGCTTCTTAAGACGTAGTTGGAATAGGAGAAACTATTCATATTCATATTGATTTCCGTGTCACTTTCAGAGAATTAGATAAGCAGTTTGATATCACTCTCGTGTCTGTATGGTAGATATATAGCTAGATCCAGTAGCCGGTTAGCTTGGCTTAGCATTAAGGCCAAACTAGAGGGAGAAACAGATAGCCTCTTCTCTCATAGGCTAACATTATAACATGGATGCCAAGCTAAAGCTGAAATAGTTCAATGACAGTCTAGCAAACCCTCAGAAGAATTGACATTTAAACATTTTGTATAACAAACAAAATATGTTACAAGTGCATTTTGTTACATTTGGAATGACCCAGGTTAGCTGTTTTCTTCTGTTTCCATTCTTTATGCACCTGGCTGGTGGTTAGATTAGATGGACTTTATTTATCCCACAACGGGGAAATTCACTTGTGACAAGTACAGGAAAAAGAATCAGAAAAATATACGTAGAGTTAAATAGAAAATAAATAGAAAAGAATTATGATATGAAAAACAATAACATATTTACAAAAAAAAAAAAAAAGTAATCAAATATTTAAAAAAAAAACTCACATGATTGGAAAGTGATTGTTCAGGTAGTGCTTGAGTTAAACAGTCAGATTGCTATGGGGATGAATGATCTGCGGTAGCGGGTGTAAGTGTCTGCCACTGAAGGAACTGCTCAAGGCTTTCACAGTGTGGTGCATGGGTGAGAGGTGTTGTCCATGATTGACGGCAGCTTGGCTAACATCCTCCTCTCACCCACCACCTCTATGGAATCCAGCAGACAGTCCAGGACAGAGCTGGCCCTCCTAACCAGTTTGTTTAGTCTCTTCCTGTCCCTGTCCGTGCTGCTACCTCCCCAGCAGACCATTGCATAAAGGAGTGCTGATGCCACCACAGTGTCATTAAATGTTCAAAGTAATGTCCTCTGCACCCCAAATAACCTCAGTCTCCTCAGCAGATGGAGGAGACTTTGGCCCTTCGTGTACAGGGCATCTGTGTTGTCAGTCCAGTCAAGATTATTGTTCAGGTTAACACCCAGGTATTTGTATTTTGCCACCATCTCCATGTCCAAACCCAGGATGTTGGTATGTTCTATGGTATGTTCCTCTGGTAGCTAATCACCATCTCCTTTGTTTTATTGGTGTTTATATGCAGGTGGTTGCATTAACACCAGTTAACAAAGTCGCTGATGACCCATTTATATTCATGTTCGTTCCCCTCAGACACACATCCAACAATGGCTATATCACAGAGAACTTTTGGAGGTGACAATTCACAGTGTTGTGCATGAAGTCCAATGTGTAGAGGGTGAAAAGGAAGCACTGTACCCTGAGGGGCCTCTGTGCTGGTTGCTACCACATCTGAGACACAGCACCTTGTTAACAAACCTGTCATCCAACTCTTGGCAGGAAAGCAAAGTGTGTTTCTCCACATGAAGAACTATTATTTTTAAATTGTGAGAATTTAATTCCACTGGAGGAAGTGAAACTGAGATTCTGGATTCCTGTAAAAATGTTCGTAGACACTACATTTCTCGAGGGAAGTTATAGTGATCATATATTGTACAGCACGTTTGTGTTGGACTCAGCATTTGTGATGACCTTTGTGGCTGAATCACACAAATGCCATTCAAAGTATTAGCAGTCACTGACATAAGTTTAAGTACAGTATGCTCTTCTGTATTAGGATAGAATGTATTAACTGGCTGCAGTGTCACACATCAGTGCAAGAAATGATAGAAAATTGATCCATCAATTACATTAAATTAAATTCAGACACCAATACAATTCAAAACAACTCGGCTTCACAAGGCAACAATTTGAACTCAGAACATTTACTGTTAAAAATTCAAATGACTGTTTGGGATGCCTTTCAGCCACAGTGTGTGTACATATCCAGTCAGCCGTGATAACTTAAGTATCAGTGTGTTCCATGGAAGTATACACTAAGGGTATGGCTGCATACTTCTCTGCAAAAGTGATGCTGCGTGTGTTCTTCCCAGCTTGATGCATTTTATGTCACTTGTGAGTGACAGCAAATACAATTGTAGGAACAAATAAGTGTGCTTTAAAATCCCACTGTTCCAGTCTTCCATACGCTACACTGATTAAAAACAAAACTTATTGCCTGTGATCAGAAGTTAATTTTTTGAAATTATAAACTAAAATTATGGCCATATCTTGGAAAGTGCCCCTTTAAGTAAAGTAAAAAGTACTCCTGTTTTAGTGAGATATGTTGGTATTCATCGACCTCTGTCATTATGGTAGGTACTCCAAAATGCTGACACATCACAGCATGTTTCAAGGTTGCGCTGAAGTGCCTCCACCACGGTTTATATTCCAGGAGAAGACAGTGAAAGGGATATTGATTGGACCTGGTAGGGGAATGGGGAGGTGGCAGGCTGAGACAAGTGAGCAAATGGAGGTGGAGAGGGGCTCAGCTGGTGATGTACCCAAACAGGAAGCTCAGAGGCTGGATAAGTGGATGTGATCAACATTCCTGCTGTGGGGCACTAAAAACATCCTGAAGAGCTCTGCATTCAATTTTTCAAAATAGATTAAAATAATTAGAGGCTATCTCCTTTTGAACTTTAGTGATGAATTTGTAGACATGGGATTTTCATCATTAACTTCAGTTAGTTACCATGACACAGCAAGTGTCTTTTTCACGTTTCCTGTAAGAACAGGCAGTCAGGGAATGACTTGTAGCAGATATTCATTGGTGTTTATAGTTTCCACCAACTTTGCCATGGCACGTCTCAGCAGCGTCCCGGGAGCGGCTCTCTTCTGCTCTCCGTGTAGAAGACGCTGCAAGTCTATTTTATACTGAGACAGACCACAGTCTCGTCAAGTTGAACAGAGCAGATCGTGTAAGCAGGAAGTCACACACAGGAATATAGTAGTGCATCCGGTCAATTTTCCAAATAGGGCCTATTGTGACTGACTAGCCTTGGTCCATATTTTATTCAGTTGATATTAGATCAGTAGGTATCATTATTGTGTCCCATTTGATCAATTGTCTGTGTGTTTATGTGTGTGACACCAAATGGAGACCAAAGACCAAAAATGTAGAAGGGGATGAGGAAAACTGCAAGGTTTCAAAATAATGACTCAGCAAGTGTTAAATGAGAAAGTAATGCATGCATGTACATCACTTTGTGAAGAAAAATTGAATTTAAAATTTTGGATCCAAGAGAAACTGTCTCTGAAAAACAAAAGAAAATGCATGAACCTTGGCACCTTTTCCCTTTTAGAGATCACCACTGCAACTGTTCAACCTTGCACATTACATATTTAGATATTTGACACAGTATACCCTTGTGGAGAATTACAAATAACCTTTATTGAAAGGTTGAAGGAGTTTCTGTTGGTGAGAACACCTGATCTCTGCATGGGTGCTACAGCTCTTTGAGATAACCTTTCTAGCTCAGACTCAGCTGGTAGCCTGTATGCTTTTACATTCTCTTCCACCAAGCACCTCTCTCTGCATTACTACATCTTCAGTATATTGTCTTTATTGGCATATAACTGCATCAGCACAGTATGCATTTTATTAAAGGAGTGTTTTGAGTTCCAAAATGTGGATATGTTGTGTTTCTCCAGCAGAGTTGGACTGTCTCTGTTGACATCGTCTCTCCCTGCCAGTAACATGAGGAAAAAGGAGTTTGGCCATTTTTTTTCTCCGTAGAAATTGATAGCAAAACATCTATAGTAAAGTTTGATTTTATCTGACTTGATCAATTAAAGGTCAGATCTGTGTTTTGAAGCAAGCTGCTGTAGATCTCCATTTTCGATATCTGTGTATTTACAGGGTCAAATTAGTCATTTGTAATAATAATAGAACTGACAGACACTTATTATCTTAGAGGACTTACAGTCAAAAGCAGAGAAGCATCATTTACCTCTGCAAGTCTGCAGCTAAAAATGGAGGGAGTCTTAAGCATTTCAAACACATTTTGATGTTGGAAATGGAGATCCAGAGCTGTCTACAGTGCTTTCTTAACCGTTGCATCCTCATGCTTAACACAGGCTGTGGAAGCTTCCCAGTTACCAGTCAGAGGAGAAGATAAGAGGTCAAAGCTCAGACATGAGGTAAATCCACTTGGAGATCTTCAAAAAACATTTGCGCTTTAGCTCACCACAGTGAAAGAAAAAAAGAAAAAAAAATGTTCGGCCATCAGGTTTTAAGTCTTCCTGCTCAACTTGCCCAATCAAATCATGAAATAAAGTGTATTCATGGCAACCAGTTACATGACTGATATTTCACATGTAGGTCATGTGATGACATCTGACACAGTTTTTTCTGCTGATGAAGTTGATGCAAGTGATGCATTTGAATCCTGAATTAAGATTACTTTGCCAGACAGAGAGATATTATTTCAATGTAAGTTATGCTGAGGCCTTAAATGATGCACGATAAAACATTTTAACATTATAAGTGCATGGATTAAACCTAATACTATTTCAACCAACTGAGGTTCAGCAAAATATTTCCATGGTCACATATTCCCAGATGCTCCATACATTCACATACCCCTGAATTCAGCACACTAGCAGCAGGCACAGCAACCAGGTTGGAAGTAGAGTGCCGCTTAAATTGTGATGTCAGATAATGAGAAGATTAATCATCTGCTGGAAAGAGCAAGCCTATTGTGCCTGTCTCTGGAGGAAGTGGAGCTGCAGTGGTCTATAAAGAGAACGCTGGAGTCTACAGGGGGCTCTGTGCTCTCTGTACTTGGTATATGTGGCTGAAGACTGGGAAAGAGATACTTCTCCATCCAGGCCATGCAACAAAAGAGTCCTGAGACTCAGCCACCACTCAAAAGGCGTGTTGAGAGAAACCAATATCATTACTGGCAATGCAAGAGTATGTGCGCTGAAAGGGCCAGCCAGTGAATGAAACCCGGTGGGTTTTCACTGAGGTCAAGAGGGGCAGCGCTGTAACTACGCTGGCAGACTGCAGATGGTGGCGTCTCTTTGTTTTACCCAGACTCTCATAACATTGTGTGAATGAAGCTTCTCTTTTCGGAAAGCTGCTCACCTACCTGGCTGGTTTGGAAGCAGCCTAGTTACAGCACTTACATTCCCACATAAAGTGTATCAGGACTTTGGGAGCTAGTTAACAGTATAGCAAAAAAAGGCTGTGAAATAATAGGCTGATTATAAAGTACAAAATGTGTGTTTCTTAAAGCCCCTGTACAGACTTTTCATTTAGTGTTGATTTTGACGGCCCCGCTGGACGAAAGCGGTAGTGTTTTGCCGGAATGAAGACTGCATTTCCCATGAGCTCTAGCGCCCACTGTCGTGAAGACGTTTGTCTGGCCGGCGCGTGTAGATTTGTTTTGGCAACGTCGGAAAGACGACAGGACTTGATTTGAAAATGTTTTTTTTTTTTTTTTTTTAGCAGCTATCTGCAGCGTGCATATGGACGAGGTAATGTGTCTATTTGTATTTCTACTTAATATAATATGCCGCCGGTGAAACAAAGTAATGCTGCTGTTGCGCTGCAATTTCCCAGCTATATATATTACCCACGGTGCTACAGAGCTAGCGTTACAGCAAAGTCACAGTGATTGTGATGGATGTTTTGTTCTAAGTAAGAAACTGAATCATTTATAATGACAGAGGATATTACCGATGCATCGTTGCAGGTCGGCTGGGCTGATACACACAGCTGAAATGGATGCGTGATCTAAGACGTTTGTTGTTGTTTTCACAAGTGTAGTATCTAGAGCTAATCTAGTGGTAACGTTAGCCAGCTTTGTTGTAACAACATAAATTCATGTATTGCTGTAAACTACGTCCCGCATTACATTTCATAAATGAAATAAAATTTACAAACCTGTCTAGGAGGAATCGGGCGAATTCTGGATCCGACCCTCCCTTCAAGCCCCACAACTCTCTCCATCTCTGGAAGGAATCGCCAATGTTTATCCGTGTTTTAGCCCTAGCTCGATCAGATTCCCTCTTGGCCTTTCGTTGGTCTTCGGTTCAAATTCTTTTTCTTTTCTTTGTCTCATTATCAGCCATGACAAAAGTTTTAGCTCGGTTAGCACTGGCTAGCGTAGCAACAAAACAGCTATGCCGTATCCTGAATGTCGTCAGTTCCGGTCTGACTGCCGTAAAGCGTTTTGTCAGTGGTCCGACCCGACCAATGCCTTTCAGAGGTATAGAATTAGACTACTTAGAAATAGCGTATCTTCACGCTGATGGGCTCATTTGCTGTTGTAGGTAACAGAGACACATCAGCAGAAACCAGAGACTTTTGCATATCCAGTTAAAAACTCCGTACAGGGGCTTTAATATAGCTTTTATACACCACATTGGGCGTTGGTATCACAAATAGTTTTGACATTTCTGTGATGTCACTTCCTGTGGATTGCTGTTCTCCTCAATATGTTTCTGGACCCCGCGAGGAGAGGTAAGTGTTACGAGTCTTCCCATCTGCAGCGTGTTAAAATGTGGTAAAAGACACTAAACAGACATACACATTTTACTTAGTAAATGTCACACATTTATTATTAATTATTATTATTTTTGGAGTGTGCAGCACTTTTCTGTAGCATACTAAGTTAAGCTAAAGTAGCATCACAGCAGTTTCTCATGCAGGTTGCTGTGATCTCTTGTTTTTAAAAGAAGTTGCTGTACTCATTTTGATGTGTTTTATACAGGTATGTGGGCTCCCATTATGTTATCTTTTTTAATGCTAATTTGTTTAATAAAATGATACCAATGAAGAAATTGCTGCTGATGGGGTGGAGAATATTTGAAAGAGGTGTATTTTGTTTTATCGTACAGGTTTACTGAAGTTATGTTTTATTTAGTTGAAAGAAAGCAGCAGCAGTAAATGTAGTCACTCACTCGGTTTCCGGACCCTGTGAGGAGAGGTGTGCTTAAGGAAAGCTGTAAAAGAAGTTGCTGAGTGTCAATGTGTACTCAGTGACCATTTTAAAATGTGCGCCTGTAATGCAATTCATGATATTGCACTGGACTAGCCTATGTTCTGAAGTGTTTCTGCTATATTCTGTCCCACACATCTGTAAATATGGAGTACAATGAAACCCCTTCCACCATAAGGCAGTCCAGTACAGAACCACTTTTAACTGTGACCTCAGTGATAACCATTAGTGTTGTGTCGGTCGCGAACGTGTCGTTCAAACGAACAAATCTTTTGAGTGAACGAAGTGAACGAAATCACTTCAAGAACTGATTCGTTCCTTTCTCAGTTCAGTTGAGAGGGAGAGTGGAACTGCCGCGACTCGCACAGAGAACTTACTGCTGATTCGCGAACCTACTGCATACAGAGAACTGTCGCTGAGGACGTGATTCTCGTTCACGTAATGTGCTGAAAGTGGCGCTGTGTCACTCACCCACTCACTCAGGGCAGAGGAGCTGATTCAGGTCCAGTAACCGTACTGCTAAAATTAGCACTGTGTTGCTAACATCCGTGTAGCATCAAGTGATTTTACCGCACAGTAAAAGTCACTCATGTTCGGGAACGTGATTCTCAGCAGGTAACGTAATTCAGTGAATCACGTTCGCGCTCTCACTCACGTTCGCGAACGTGATTCACGTTCATGCTGATTCAAGTGACAGCGCGAACGCGAGTCACGTCCTCAACAGGTCGTTCGCGAACGAGGGACGCCAGGACTTGAATCACGTTTGCGCTGTCACTCACTCATGATTCGCGTCGCTGAGGATGTGATTCTCGTTCACATACTCTGCTGAAAGTGGCGCTGTGTCAGTCAGTCACTCATTCAGGGCAGAGGAGTTGATTCACGTCCAGTAGCCGTACTGCTAAAACTAGCGCTGTGTTGCTAACATCCGCGTAGCATCATGTTAATTGATTTTACTGTGCACAGAGGACACTTTCACCGTGTAATAATTTTAGTGCATGTATACCACCCAAAGCAGCGCTGCGTCTCCCGCAAATGATTGTGTACTATAGTCCATGAACGCACCGTCCCTCAGTAAGTAAACGGGATCCTCAGGGCTGATTAATGAACTGAATGACTGATCGTTTGGCTGATTATCAGTTCAAGGAGTTGGAGAGCACTGAACTATTCGGTGAATGAATCTTTTGAACGAATCATTTAAATGAACGGTTTCTAGGATTCAGTACAGTAAAAAGAACTGCCGTTCCCATCACTAATAACCATATAATTCAATGTTCACATTTTCAACATGACAACAAAAACTAAGCATAAAAAATTTGAATAACTATATGTAGCCAGGTGAACAAGAGACCAAGACTGTTTTCAGACTGTTAAGACAGTGTTTTGGAAGTTTGGAAGTTTATTAGAAGGATAAACCCCTTGAGATGAATCATCTTGTTTTCAAGGGGGTCCTTAACACAAATATACAGAAAGTACAGTACATAAAACCAAATAACACAATACACTCAGACAAATGCAGACAACAGCTCTCCTAAGCCTAGCCAATCCAACACCTACTGATCCTCCATAATGTCAAAGTTACATACAGTAAATATACAAAAGTGTATAAATGTACAAACATTTTACATATACCCATATAAACATGCATCTACACATTTGCACTCTATATAATTAGGAGCAAGAACATGTTGTTTGAAGATACGTGAAAACTGATATTTTAAAAAAATGAAATGAGGTAATGGATCTAAGTGAGCCGGGCAAGTTGTTCCAATCAGAGGGAGCTTTAAATTTAAAGGCACGTCGCCCAGTTTCCTTAAAAATTCTAGGAACAAGGAAATATGGATGATCGGTATGCCTTAGATTATGAGATGACCTATATGGAACTAGCAGTTGTTTTAAGTAGGAAGGATAATTAAAGAAAATACATTTATAGATAAATTGCAACCAGTGAAACTGTCTTCTAGATTTAGGTGATAACCAGTTAAGTGACTCATACAATAAGCAGTGATGAGTTCTATAAGGACATCTTAAAACAAATCTACAGGGACTATTGTAGGCCACAGTGAGAGGGCGAAGATTTGTCTCAGAGGTATGTTGATACACAACATCAGCATAATCTAATATTGGTAATATCAACTTGGAGGCAACTCTTTTCCTGACCTGTAGGGTAAAACAGTTGACCGAACGATATAATATTCTCAGGCTGCAATTCATTTTCTTTACCACTGATTCAATATGGGTCTTAAAAGAGAGGTGAGAGTCGAGCCAAATACCCAAATATTTAAATTCCTCCACTTTCTCAAGAGGTGCCCCATCTAGAAAATTAATCGCCCAATTATTCAAATGCAGGAAGTTAGCTCTAGTAGTAAACAGCATCCTATAGGACTTCTTCTTGTTCAGTAGAAGTTTGTTAGTGGAGAGCCATTTTTGGGTAGCATCAAAATCAGCCTGTAAACTGTTCTGAGTCTGTGAAATGTCAGGCTTGGAACAGTAAATCACAGTATCGTCTGCATATAATTGAATATGGCAATCTGCACAGACTTGGGGAAGATCATTGATGAAGATGGAGAAAAGCAACGGCCCCAAGGGTTTTATTATTTTGTATGGGATTATTACTGTTTGAGCAGTTTCTTTTTGTTTAGGTAACACTGTCACTTTAAGAGCTGCACAGCAGTAGGTTGCGTGAGATCGTGGGGGATCATGGGAGGTCACGGAGTTCCTGGGCAGAGTTAGCGACACAGAAATAGCAGTAGCGGGACTGAGAGACAGACTACTGAGGTGTGTATTTTGATGTCGCGTGTGATAAATATCCCTATTAACATCGATAAAGCACAAGAATGGCTGCAAGTACCAGTAAATGAGATGATGATTAAGCTAACCGACTAAGGTTCATGAAGAGTGTTTATGTATTTTTGCAGATTCCTGTAGATTGACAACACGAGTAAGTTGTGCGATAGCTCCAACGCGCTGTGGACAAAACTGAACAGCGGGGTCATCGTGAGTGGCAATTAAGTACATTTATGAATAATATCATCACTGTATGTTGTTTATGTGACTGTTTGCATGAACTGTTCCTATTCTTATGTGTTTGATGAATTTAGAGAGGAGATAGAGCGCATTGTGGTCAAGGTGTGTGACGGGCCGCGCGAGCTGCACACTGGAGTGAGTGAGTGAGTGAGTGAGAGCGAGTTTAAGACTATTCACAAAATGTGTTTTAAGCTCGTGCAAGGATTTTCACTTAACAATGTATTTTGTTCATGAGTGATTTACAGTATGTTTTCTGTGAACTAAAGAATAAGCTGTAATGTGACTATGAGTTATGTGGCTGGAAAAATGTATTTATTTGTGTTTCTGTTTTTATTTTCTTTTTTACAGAAAGGGCCACTACTGTTGTCTAGAGTCCAGATTGTCTAGGTTGTTTAAAGAGTGTTTAGTGGAGTCTGAAGTGACCTGTAACTAGGACAGGTCCCTAGGAAAGAGATAGGTGTTTAAAGCTCATAAGCTAACTGAGGTTTACCATCAGTGTGACATACAGTGAGGAAAAGTATTGTGTTTGTTTTATGCTGATTACCTCAAATCCTCAAAATTGCAGTGTTAATGCTGTTTCTTTTATTAGTTGCAGTCGGGGAATAAAAGACCCACAAATATTTATTATACTGTGTCCAGTCTCCTCATTTAAGACCTGGACACATATATAATAAATAATCCATTGAGCGTACACAATCTCTATCTCTTATTCATGTTTGCAGTGAGAATCACAGGCTAACGGTTTCCCCTGCTGATTTAAGTAAAGTAATAAGCGAATGATCGTAAAACAGTTTTATCACAACATCCCTAGAAAAAAATATTGCCAAACCTAATACTCATCGGCAGATCCCTTGTGTCAGATTGCCTGCAACCTTAACCCCATGGTTCCGCCCACAGAATGGAAGAGGAGGAACTCTTGATTTAAGGTGCACTGCAATTATCCTGTGAGACTTCTGCATCTGAAAAGCAAATAATAAAAACAGTTTTGGAGAAAAATCTTTAACTTAAGTCCAGTATTTACTATGGTTAAGCTCTGTTATGGTCGCCATCAGCTTTTGAAAGAAATATTAGCTGCTAAATGCCCACTATGCTCACTGGCTGGCTAGTTGCTAAGTTTGTCTGACGTGTGAGCAATCTGCATTGTGTTTATCAGCACTGAAACACAAACAATACAAGCCATAGGCCAAACTGATGAACTCAACAATGCTACTGTAAAACATTCAGTAGAGCTGAGGAAACACAAGTTAGAGTACAAGTAAGTATTGGATTTGAATGACTTGACTTTAGAAAGAGTGGAAGTGGTGGGCAGCATAACTGGGTATTACTACCCTTTGCTTCAGCTATCTTTTGTTGTAGCAACTAGCTACAGTTAACAAGTAGTTAAGTTTGCCTGGAGCAAAATGGCCCTATTAGCTGACTGGAGACTGCCCACATTGCAACCTTTGTTGATAGGGAAAGTCACTACCAACTAATGTGCTCAGCTCAACCAGGCTCAGTCACTTGTTAGTGAAGAGAGCTGGACACCAGACTGAGACTGAACACCGATCTGAGATTGAAAGTAGTCAGTTACAAGAATAGTGTAAGGAGGTGATTTACAGCAGCTCTGACTAGGATTATTATTATTTAAACAATGACCCCTTTAAAGAGTTCACCCAAGGGACACAGCAGGCCAGAGCATCATTATCATGAAAAAAGTCATTATTTCTCCAATGAGGATCTGAAGAGAAGCCCTTATGCCTCGACCTGTCAACCCTGACGAGTCGTGAGCGGTTCTATTACTGCACTCAAACAAACAGGTTACAACAGCAAATGCACTGTGAGTCACACAAAGTCTCTGGCAGTGGCATAGACAGAACTTTCTTTTGAAATGAAGATCAAAGCTGCGTCTGCAGCGTCGGGGCCTGGCGGTGCACAGAATATTCATGAATACGAGACATCTGTCAGCTACTAGACAGCGTTGTGTGCGAGGGGTGGGGGGGTGACATTTGTCTCCCAACAATGAGGGATGGGCTTCAAATAGGGAAGTAAGTAAACATCCCAAGAGCAAATGCATCGGTGCCTTACATTAGCTCACAGGGTGATAGGTCTTTTCGGGGGTTGAAAATCAAAATGTGACTGCGAGGCCTCAGTGTTCTACCTCCTATGTTCTATGAATTATGACAGTTTTGCATAATACTTATTTAACTGTGTGATTATTTATATGACCTTTTTTTTTTCTAAAATGTTCATCTCCCTGAGTCTGCAGAGCATTGTCCTTCCTCTGGGCACTGTGAGTCGAATTTAAAGTCACGAGCAATGTCATCACAGATTTAATTTTCATATTAATAAAGACCTTTTTGCAGAGTGTCCTCAGCTATGCCTGGTTTTGTAGCCTGGTATGGGGGTGAAGTGCAGGGGAGGAGGAAATAACAACAAGGATCACATGCTCTGAATACCATGGCAGTTTGGGTGTGAGGTTCCAGGGCTATAATTTATCGTGGAGGGTGGTCAGCCAGAGATGATGCTGCAAAGTGAGACATGCACCTGCTGGGAGGCTATTAGTCTGGGGATGCCAAGAGGTCTAGAGAGGTTACATCTGGAGCAGTATGATATCCAGCAGTGACCATCCTCTTGCAAACACCCAAAAACAAAATGGAACCTTTTGTCCAAGTAATTTCTCCTCTTGGGTACCAGCAGATGCCAGGTTGCCATTTGTCTATCTCACCCTCCTTTGATGTGTAGTCATTAAAAAAATGAAATAAAATAATATAATATTTTTTATATATGTGTGTGTATATATATATATATATATATTTATATATATAAATATATATATATATTTATTTATTATATTTATTTTTTTTATATATATATATATATATATATATATATATATATATATATATATATATATATATATATATATACACACACACATATATACACATATATATAAAAAATATATTATTATATACATACACACACACATAGTATATCAACTTCAGGCAGAATGAGGATGAGTATTTTAGGGGGTTTAGATGATTCTAATCACATCTAATGGCAGTTTGTGATGTTTCCAGTGTTACGTCCCTGTGGGTGACACCTGAGTGGAAACACAAAAACACAACACATACATGCCCACGTATTTACAGTCAGACATGTTACAGTCAGAATGATTTTTACTGTAATGGTTAGTGGAAAAGCACATTAATAGGATTTTAGCCCTCTTAAGTTTCCATAGCTGTTTCAGAACTTCCTTGTAAGTGTAGCGATATGCACTGGCCATGTCAGGTTCTCTGTAATGTTGATTTCTATGGACCTAAATGTTCACATGTTACACTTGAGATCTATTTATGTCTTTTGTCATTTTTTAGTGCATTGTTCAGCCTAGACACCAGAATAAAATGTTGGCAGTCAAAATGTCTGCTAAGAACTGATACCTTCGCAATTGTCCATGTAATACGTATCAAACTGACATTTTGACAATACTTCAATCAGGATAGACAAGTGGATGAATAAAATGATTGTTTATTATGAAACATTTGATGATAAATTATTGCCAGAAAGTATTTGGTACTTAGACTCTACAGGAACATCTTTGTAATCAAAGGCCATCTGCCCTGAGCAGCAGCATGAAAAAATCCTCCCACAAGTCCAGCATCTGGTAGTGGTGGCAATGATGCTGCTGAGACTGATGGCTGCTAAAGGCTGATGAAATAATGAAGCCGATAAATCTGCGATTTGGGAAGTGATGGCCACAAATGCCACATTACAGATCCTTGATAAAAAAGTTTTAGCTTTGACAGTTAAGTTAATGAGTTAATACAATTGCATAATGAATTTATATTTTAAAGAACTAGTATAATAAATATATATAATAAATGTTGCCCAACAGAACAGGAAAAAGATAACCTATACAATGGCATACAGAAGCTTTCTAAAAACCCAAACCCAGACCCAAACCATCGATGAATGTGTCTGCTAACTAGTATTGTGTGTGTATCAAAGCCTGTTATATTTTATTCCTATACAGCCCCGTTGTCCATAACTATTAAAACACACCAAATCCACAGTGTTCCACTGGGTGAAATGTTACTTTATTACCAAGAACACACACATTGTTGTTTATTTTTGACCCAATCCCACATACGGCATCCCGCTGCCCTCAGTTCAGTCAAATAGTAATGTTTAATAATTTTGTAATAATCCACTGATGAAAAGTAGTTTCTGAACAAAACACCACTTCCTCTGATATGAATAAATCAGTCTGTATATTGGTGACTTGTTTAAAAATTTAGATTTTCAGTAGAGCAACCATCGGGCTTAGGGCTGAAAGCCACAGATGGGGATCCGAAAGTACTGAGAGACAGACCAACTCATTGTTTATTTTTCTCACGGGATTTTTTGGCATGAGGACGCATACTGAAAAATAGCAGCCTTATCTTAATATGCACAAATTGGAGAAAATTAATTGATTCATTGATCAAAATTCTGTTTGGAATAAATGCCACATGGCACAGAGCCTAGCTCAGCTTCAGGATGCTCTGTCTGTCTCTCTTGTTGCACAAACTCTCTGCTGTTTTTCATTTGTTGATGTGCGCCTTGACGTTGTGTTACGTTTCCTGTCAGGATAATTGATGGTGACAGTGTCAAGAAACTTGAGACCAAACAAAATCATATCACAGCGAAGTGGTAGTTGCCAAACTGCCTTGTCATGGTATGAATATTTCAGAGGCTTATACAAACAGCATGACATGGAGGTACACAATACTCCTGTTACTTTTTTCATGAGTTAATTAGTCACACTAAGCAATTAGAATTTCTGATTAGGTAAACAATAAGCATGAAATTAGTTTCCCAAAACCTTTGCATCCCCAACATATGTGTCTCAACAGAGAAAAAACAGAATTAATTTGTTTATGATTTGCATCCATATAAAGGCCTCGAGTGGGTCATGTTTAGCCTCCTCTGCCAGGAAAAGCAAACACTGTTCAACCAATGTTCTAAAAGAAGTGAAGTGGTGAGAATGAGGACAGATGCAATCATATAGTCAACTCTTTGCACGATTCCAACATAATTCAACTCATCAAATACAGCAGCATAGTCAGTGGCCTTTGGCTTCAAACTATGATGTTCTACCTTTCCCTCGAGCATCATTTTGGTACATGAAGGGCTCTGCTGTAAAGTTACCATTAATACATATGCAATGTCCAGTTAGACTTTCAAAAGAAAGCTTGTTATGCCCTTTGGTCATTATAGTGCTTAAAGTTATTTCAACATATTATCATTATGAACATAAGTTCAGTCATGTCACTTACCTTAATTAGGGCCCGAGCAGGTCATCGACCTGTGAGGTCTAGGCTACTACAAGCAGTTGCTAGCCGACATGCTAACAACTAACAAGCCTGGAGTGTCCGTAGTATCTAATGTGATGCTAACTGAGAGAAGCTGCTACTGACTGTATGCACGGTACAAGAGAGAGAGAGACACCGGCTCTGTTGGCAGAAGAGCCGTGGACTGTGATTACTCTGAGCAGCATTTATGGGAATACGTTACAATATTATATATTTGAATATACTTTTTTTTTTTTTTTTTCTTTTCGGAATGAAGCGGGGTCGGTTTGGTGGAGCAGCAGAAGCATTTGGGGGGGCATTGCCCCCCCGTGCCCATGCCTAGAACCGGGCCCGGCTGGCTGTATCGAAAATAGGCTAATTTTGTCGCTTGGTTGCAAGAACTAGTAGGAAGATCCTTTTCTCTGACCACTTTGAGTATTACTCCAGTCTAATTAACACTGGACTACACAGGAAGATGGTGTCACAGTACAGCCACCCTCTCTCAGCAGTCTGCCCACCTCCTAAACTCCCATTTAAACACTAGACATTGTGGTGTGAATTCTAACAAGAGGAAGAAAGCTGTTTCTTTAATGCAATGGCAGTGCTCTCCTCTAGAGTTCCCGCTTCTTATTTTCTCATTGGACTGATGTATATGCATGAGGAAGCATTGCATCAACCTCAGTGGCAAAATTACCCATAGAGGACTAAGGTCTGATATGACAGGTCACCCATCACATTTGTATTCATGAGCAGTTAAATGAATGCATTGATGAATAAATGCATAACAAGAATCCGCTAAATTGTTGCGTAAATGTCAAAGGATGCGTGATCTTCTGAAGCTTTGTGATTTCAATTCGCGGGAGAGGGAGTGGGCTGATTGGCTGTGGAATGGTGCAAATGGAGAACAACCACGTCTTCAATAGGAAACTGCACAGAGCTTCCTTGCTCCAACTGTGATGAAGATATTATTAGTTGGTTTTTCAAATGTGCATGTTGAATGTAAAGAGTGCGGAAGGGCCTTTGGAACAGACTTCTGAGAGATCCTACCTGCAGCCGACTGTCTGGAGAGCAGCGTGATATTGTACACACACTGTGCTGTAATTCAGTGTGTTATCTCCCTGTTTAGTCCTTTGTGTCTGCCTGGATGGAGACATAAGGGCTGTGTGGAACATCCAAAAGCAATCTGCTTTAACAAGATGACTCAGTTTGTATACACGCTTATCACCGAGCCAGGCAGGCAGCAGGACCAGAGTTTGACTGTTATTATTCATGATACAAGATGCCTTTGATCTCGGCTCTGGCGCGCTGCAGAACCCAGCATAACCTTCTTGCAACAGTTTCTTTGAGAGACACATCATGTGCACCCATGTTGCCAAGGCCTCTTGTTTAACGAGACATGCGCTTTCATGTTACTTGTGGTAAGTGCTGTGTTGAAGTCCAACCACATGTCCTCCCTACATGCGGTCCAAAATAGTTTTCAATGTCATCTTCAAATTTATTCTGACAGTTCTGCAATACTGAAAGTAAGAAAAAGATTTTTTTTGGACTTATCAGGCCATCCTCATCAGAAAAAACAACCATATAGGACAACTAGGAAAGAAACGTATTATGACCCATAATTACTTTTGCTGTTAGGTGGTGGCTATAGTGCTGCCCCAGGCACATATGTTAGCTGCCAGCTAGGTTGCCATGACGATGGATGTAAACCAGTGGCGGCTGGTGACTGAAAAAATTGGGGAGGACAGGAAGAAAACCAGTCCATGGTGTCATGTTATTTTATACAAGTCAACCAATTAACCCTACTTTCTTATATTCAATGAAAATTAAGCAATAAAACAATGACTTACAAGACTTCTTTAAAAAAACATTTCATTAAAAAGCTAATATACGAGACAAAAAAAAAAAAAAACACACTATCTCTTTTGGGATTCGAACCCCAGTCACCTGAATAGCAGGTTACTGCGCTACCCCCTGTGCTAACTTAGCACTCAATACATGATCTTCACGATGGTGGCTTTCTTGCTGCTCTGTATTGTGTGCTGTAACTGTGTTGCTGTCCCGGTCGTGCCGCTAACTTTATGTCCTCCAGCAGGACGAACGAAAGAAACGAAACTTCTCTCTGATTTCTCCTAACAGTTTTTTTTCTTTCAGAAATGTGCTTATATTTCCTTGAAACCGATTCCAATATCGCTGAAAACTCCATATTTCTTGTCCGAGCATGGCTGGCAGTGAAAGCTGTAAAATACATAGTAGTATTTTTTGTTTACGGTTGTATAAATGTGAGAATGAAATTTGGGAACTGTTATTGGACCAACCTGCAGTCAATCTTGTATTCTGGTTGCTGATTGGTAAGGGAGGACGTCCTCCCTTAGCCCGTCAAATTACGTATCTTAGCCAATCATGGATCAGCATGAAAAATCTTAAATGCATTGAGTGAATGGAAGGAGATCCCTCCGTCCTCCTCTAGCCCCCACCTTCCTGCTCCCTGCTCCTCTCACAGACTGCTCTGTCTCCTCCGTCTGCAGCTGTCGCTGTTCAACCGTTTTAAGTGGATTTTCTTCCAAAGAAGAAACTTTTTTTAATGATATAATATATATATAATATTTTATAAATGATACTGAGATTTGGTGATGATTTATTTCAACCAGTTACTCTTTCTTAAAAAAAAAATTTATCTTCCTCTTGCCTCTCAAAAATAGAGGAGGACCAACCTCCTCTGCCTCTATGGACGAGCCTCCTCTGATGTAAACACATAAATGATGTCACAGTGAACAATAGCATTTTACATGACATTACGTTCTTTGTTTTTAGCTGATGAGTAAGAACAGAAGCTGCAAAACCATGCCTGGCCAGAGAATGTCTGGCTTGGCTTGAATTTCCTCACTCGGTATTGGATGAAACCACTACTTTTAAACAAGAAAAATCAGTGTGATTGGTTGGCAGATCTGTCACTATTGGTAACCCTGGGTCATAATATATAATGTATGAATGATATTAAGGACATGAATGAATTTATTGAGGAAAGGAATATTTGCCAGGAAGGTGCTGTTTATTCAAAGATAGAGCTTTATTAGCACAAACACAAACACACAACTGTGTACAAAGTGTAGGAGATCTGCCCACACAGCAAATGGGAAGCTCACAAGAAGCCCAAAATCCTCAGAGCTGTAGGTAACTGGTGGCATTCTGTCTGAATTCGGTCCAATTTCCAGACATCTGTGGTGCATTGTCCTGTACTTCGGAATCGCCTTTCGACTGCAGCGTGGCACAGAGCTCGGTGAGCTCCTGGCTGTGAAAGGACAGAGGTCGCACAATCCATGCAGACACCCCGCCGTCCTCCTCATCAGACATCAGGCCTATGGTGGTGCACTTCCAAAGGTCCACCTCATCCTCAGCTAGCACACTCTGTCCAGCAGCTGTAAAAACAATCAATATGACAATCAGTACTGCACGATGCACTGTGCATGGACACAACACATCTATTAATGCACCTAAAAAATAGTCACATTGACCAAAAACTGATCTAATCTAATAAGTCTTACCCTCTTTCCTCTTGATCGACTCCGAGATGAACTCTTCACAGCTTCCGCCTGCAATGCAAGATCTGGTTGTTTGTACCTGAAGCTCCTGCGTACTGTCTCGTAATGTCTTACAGGCAGCTGGAAAACAATTAAATGAGAGTGGTATGAATAAAAAAACTAAAGTCAGAGTAAAATGAAACAAGGAAGGATATAACAGTAAAAGTTACTTACACATGATGGCATCATTAACAGGATCACTTAAATCTGGACTTGCAGACATAGCTCCGAGCAAATAGGAGGTGACTGCCTCGTTATGAGGCGAGGTTAGTCTGTGGAAACAAAATGCTCGCAGCGATAAACCTCCTTCAAAGCTTCTCCTGTCAGTGCAGCCCACCTCTCGACAATGACCATACCGCTAGCTAGCTTAGCAGAACTTGCTTTGTGTCCAGTAAAACACAAACACTTCGACTGCGATGGAGAGTCCAACTCACACACTAGCTGTTTTTAGACAGAGCACCAAGCTGCCAATTTGCCCGTCCTTTTGGCGGCTCGGCCCGCGGTTTTAGACAGAGGGCGGCAAATTGGGTGCCGATGGCCGATTTTCCGCCTCGGAGTAGTGTTGTGTCGATCGCGAACGTGTCGTTCAAACGAACAAATCTTTTGAGTGAATGAAGTGAACAAAATCACTTCATGAACTGATTCGTTCCTTTCTCAGTTCAGTTGAGCTCAGCCACGAGCATGCCGGCCGGGAGTGGAACTGCCGCGACTCATACAGAGAACTGTGGGGACGTGATTCACGTTTGCGCTGTGATTCTTTCATGATTCGCGAACCTACTGCACACAGAGAACTGTCGCTGAGGACGTGATTCTCGTTCACGTACTGTGCTGAAAGTGGCGCTGTGTCACTCACCCATTCACTCAGGGCAGAGGAGTTGATTCATGTTAGTAACCATACTGCTAAAATTAGCGCTGTGTTGCTAACATCTGTGTAGCATCATGTTAAGTGATTTTACTGTGCACAGAGGACACTTTCACCGTGTAATAATTTTAGTGCATGTATACCACTCAAAGCAGCGCTGCATCTCCCGCGAATGATTGTGTACTATAGTCCGTGAACGCACCGTCCCTCAGTAAGTGAACGTGAACCTCAGGGCTGATTAATGAACTGAATGACGGATCGTTTGGCTGCTTATCAGTTCAGGGAGTTGGAGAGCACTGAACAATTTGGTGAACGAATCTTTTGAACGAATCATTTTAATGAACGGATTCTAGTGATTAAGTACAGTAAAAAGAACTGCCGTTCCCATCACTACCTCGGAGGGTACACTTATTTCCGTCCGCCTGCTATCTAAAAACGAGGCGGAAATGTGCCGGCCTCTGCGCGAGGTGGGCGGAGGTGTCAACTGACCTGCACTGTTGTGCGACCCACAGCCGGGGAGTTTTAAAACCAAGAAACATGATCACAGCAGTCAGTCCATCACTTCATCCGCGGACATTAAGATGAGCAACTGGACAGCCGCTGAGATCCAGGAGATGCTAGCATCTCCTCGGTCTCTGTAGCTGTTTGGTTGTGTGTTAGCTTGTTGTTGTGTTGGCAAGCTAAGGACGGTCGCTACTTTCAAATTAAAAGCCCCCCGCTAAGAGCCCAGTTCTAAACTCCAATGGGGTGCAATGTAAAGCTCTTATTTTGAAGACAAATTCTATGTCACCGTTCACAGCCCAACTTCGAGCTTCACGTCACATGTTTACGCTTACCTCAGAGGCGGCTTTTGGAAAAGGAGGAATATTACGCCTCAGTTTTAGAAAGACAGGCCGGCACGTTGCCGTCCTTACCTTGGAGCAAATGTGCCGCCTTTTCTATCTAAAAAGGGCTA
Source organism: Sparus aurata (assembly GCF_900880675.1). NCBI lineage: Eukaryota > Metazoa > Chordata > Actinopteri > Spariformes > Sparidae > Sparus > Sparus aurata. Next base: position 3,337,918 of record NC_044208.1, read on the forward strand.
TTAACTCTCGGCTCATTCTTCCTCACGCTCCGGTCTGGAAGTGTAAAATTTCGTAAAGGTCATGAACTCTCACACGTAATAAGAATTACTTTTCAACTTCTTTTAAAACATTCAGAACCCATGAAATATTTTTTTTTTTTATTAAGATTTATCCATTTTAATATTTTATATATCTCAAAATATTTAATGCAAATTTTAACTTCTTAAGAACTGGTGTTTTATCTTTAACCTGTTCCCAGGAAAGAAAGAATAAATAAATAAATAAATAACATATTTTTACATAACAATGTCCATTGCTAATGACATACGCAGTAAAATTAGGCTATACTGAGCCTGATCTATTTATACCAGAGATTTAAAATGTTAATACCTTTTAGAAAAATGTCACCTGGGGGAAAAACTCCCACTGCTACCCTGATTTGCATTTGTATAGCTCACAGCATTTTTATTTACATGTTAAAGCCTCCCCTAGAATTAGGGGGAAGGGGCATCAAAGGGGGACAACTGCCAAGCAAGGCCCACGTCAATTTCCGACAATTCACGGCAGTTTTCGGTGTTGCCTGCAAATTGCCGTGTGCAGCTGTAAACCTGAACTTCCACAACAATCTACAGTGCCGCTTACTGACGAAAATCCCACTTTTCATGCAGTGATAGGTGTTGACAGTGCATGGAAGTGTCTTTTTTCCTTGTGACACAACATTTTATTGTGACCTATCTGAAAATAAAAACACGTCATGTTTGGCTTGACTTGATTTGATTTGTTCTATCTTATGTTCCTATTAAATCATTAGGAAAATATTAGTTAACTACAGACCCATATAATAAAACCCTCCCAGAATTTCAGTCTACACATGGAGACCCACAGTCAATCCAGCAGATTAATGTCTTTATAAGGCTGCCGCTGTGAAAGAAAAATGATAGAATATAATTTTTCTCCAAAGAGAGCACAGGACAGCTCATTTACAAAGCAGGTGTGTATGCTAATAATTTAAACTATCAAGCCTGGTAGTTTTGCAAAAATACTTAATATTCAGCAACTACCTCCCTGATCTATTAAAGTAATCATCCTCCTTGGTTCGGCTTTTGTTTGTTTGGATTTTGGATTTTTTAAATGATGAATACAGGATTGGTTTCAATATAAAGATTGAGCTGTTATGATACATTTGAAATCTGTAAGATTTAATTGCATTTTATTATCAAAGGCAGGAGACATGGATCAATCTGCTCCTGGAAAACTTAAGAGGTATTGCCAAACATTCCCCAGAGTCCAGATATGAGAATCCTCCCATCAGAGGAGGGACTGGAGACTGGAATATCCACTGGCTGATAAAGTGACTTCTGTACTATAACAGTCTCTCATGTCCTGTAATTGGTCATGACCGACAGGCCATATTGTGTGTCTGTGTGTGTGTGTATGTCTGTGTCTGTATACGTGTGGGTGTACATAGCTCTTCGATCAATAGCAATTACGAAGTCACATAGCTGATTGCTGACCTCAGTCACTAACGGAGTGTGTGTCGATGAGTGTCATGTTTCTCCTCAGGTCAACATGCCATCGTGGTTTGTTCAGTTCCAGCTTGAATGATGGCGGGATCAGTGATATAGGTACAGTAAAGCTTGTCTCAGCAGTTCAACAGAGCTTTGCAGATTATCATCGATGGGGATGAAAAATCCGTTCAAACACCTCCTCAGTACACACTTTTAGTAAACAGGGAGAACAGAGAGTGCCTTGGTGCTAGTGTGCACTGTGCAGTAGCTCATTCATTGAAATAAAGCAGATTAGTCCATAAATGCGATTAACAACATGCTCAGAGTCTGACAGGGTAGCAGAACAGCAGTGAATCTGAATTGGTGGATTCATCAATAGGAAATACATTGATAATTCACAGTTTTCAGTTATCAATACATGTAATTTATGCTGCACTGTGATGCTGACTGATACAGAATGACTTTTTAAAAACCATGGGCTAGTTTTCTTGATATAATTCAAGTGAAACACCTTGTTCAGTTTGAATGAGCCCTGGGGAGTTTTCATCTATGTCTAGAGTTTCATAGTCTATATAGTGGAATATCTGAGTATAAAGTAGATGTTGCAGACAAATTCTGTACAGCAATCACATGGAGTTGGCATCATCTCCTAAAATCGTTCTCAAAATTCCATCAAACCCAATCGCCAGAATGAATGTTGGCAGACATTTCGGTTGCATCCAATTTCATTCAAATAAGCCAAATAAATGTATTTTCCTCTGGACCCTGGCTGTTTTGTCTGACTATTATAAAGGCCGTGCCCAATATAATATGGCAGTACATTTGTCTAATTAAGCTATAGGCCGATGATGGTAGGATTACATGCATAATCTGGAAGTGAGGGTAGAATAGCGTCTAACTATCATAGCATATTTTAGATCTGATATGGCACTGTGTGTGATTTCTAATTAGACTAAGATCTTGTAAAATTGTGTCTAATAGTGTATTAGGATCTCCGATTAGGTTTGTAACCACAGTATAATTTTGTATAATAGTGTCTAAGTGTAGTAGCCTATATTTTAAGTAATAAGAGTTTATATTTATATGTTTCTGATTACAATATAATTTGGGTAGGCTACATGGTGTCTAATTACAGTACAACTTTTCTTATTTACTGTCTAATTAAGATTACCTTATTTCTAGTTGTCTAATTTGTTACAAAGTACGGTTTGTTACATATTATTGGTGTATTGTTTTTGCCTAATTTGATACAAAGTACAGTCTGTTACGTCTTATTAATGTACTGTAAAATAAAGTTAGGCAAAGATTATGTTTTGACCTGTTTGAACTGTTCCAATCAGGCTTGTGCATTCACACATTTATAACATCAGCATGAATTTGCTGTCTGTCAAAATGTATTTTGGCCACAGCCACAAGGGAATACCAAATCAAGACCTTGTATGTAGCCATGTATTTAGCAACAAGTCTTAGTGTACTCAGGGCTGAACAGGACCTAATCTGTGACCTTTACAGGTGTTGATAGTAATATTTTGTTTTTTCTGCTTCAGGTATTTATGCTTAGTTAAAGTAAGCTGTACTCCTGGCTGTAACTTTGTATTTAACAGATAAAAGAAGTAAATAACCATGTTTTAAAATATCAAACTATTCCTTTAAAAATGCAGATATATGCAACAGTGAAACTGCCAAATCTCTCAACCCAAAACACCAAAATAGAGTTTATGTTATGGCAACATTGTGCTTATAATGCTGGTTTGCTTTAGGTACAAAAACCAGTTCGTTAGGGCTTCAAATAGCTGTTTTGTTACTACCAGTGTGGCTGAAGACCCCCCGAGGTCTCCTCAAAATGATCTAATGGTGGATACTGGCTTGGCAGCCTTCTTGCCTGTAACTCCATCACGATCACCTCCACCACCTGCTGTTGAAGTCAGGTAATGAACACGTAAGTGAACATGATATGACATACATTGTTCAAATGTCTAAATGATAGCCTATGTATGAAATGTGGTTATATACATGAATCAGTAGTTTTCACAAGCACCCAATTATTACACATAACCTATGTTTCTGAAAACATAAATAGCACCTGCGTGGTCGTCTGCTGTATTTGCAGGGTGGCTGTGGCTCAGTGGGTAGAGCGGGTCGTCTAGTGATGAGTAGGTCACCAGTTCGAATCCCAGCTCCCCCTAGTTGCATGTCGAAGTGTCCTTGAGCAAGATATTGAACCCCAAATTGCTCCTGATGAGCAGTTGGCACCTTGCATGGCAGCCTCCGCCATCAGTGTATGAATGTGTGTGTGAATGTGGCATGTGTTGTACAGCGCTTTGAGCTGTCGTTAGACTGGAAAAGCGCTATAAAAATGCAGACCATTTACCATTTATTTAAACACACAATGAGTGATCACAGAGGCTTTCACTTGCTAAGACTGAATGGTGTGAAACAGTCACACCACTCACACTGTTTGATACTACTCTTTTTCCCCTTTAAACTCTAATTGAAAATGGTCTCAAAATGAAGACTTATTATAATTTGTGGCCTTTTTTATGTTCAGACAGGAACCTCCATCATGTTGGTGTGAGGATGACATTTACTGGTCGATAGCTGATGTTGATAAAAATCCCGTATTGAGAAACCAATATATTAGCCTGGATCACATAAGCTGCAGAATGTTGACTGTGTTTTGGTCTACAAGTACAAGGCTCTGTGTAAAGCCTATACACTCATTGTAAGTACTACAGCTGGAGCTCACACAGCTGACTCAGATATGGTCAGTGGGCATGTGTGTAGGTGACGAGGGTTTTTCCTGAGTGTGTTGCGGTAGCATGCTGTCAGGCCCTGGAGAGACACACAACCTGCTACGCTTCAGTCCCAGACCCCCTCGGCTGTCTCTCTTCAGCCTTAGTGGACATGGCAGCCTGCTCACAAGCATTTTCCTCCACAGGGACCGACACACACACACACACACACACACACACACATTCCCGGACAGCACTCTCCCTGCCCCAGCTCGGATCAAAGCCATCCACACAGTAAATAAACATATCAAAATGGCCAACAAAAGAGCCAGTTACTGCTGTGGAGGAAAAAAAGTAAAAAGACGTGAGGAACAACAAAGAAAGGGCTTCTGGCAATCGGATCACAGGCGGGAGGAATCTGATGGGCACGGTGTGAAGATGTGAAGGTAAACATGCAGAGAGAGGCTTCCGTACTGAAGGCACCAACATTGATGGCATGTACACTTGCAACAGCACACTGGAAAATGAAATATATGATGCAAAATATTGATGTGGCGGAGCTGGCTTTGAAATGCACCCTGAAGTCAACTACAAAGAGTCCACAAGGAGCTTTTAGTGCACAATCAGCAGGTAGATTTGATGGACAGGGAGGGAGAGATCTTTTATCAGAAAAATTTAAATATATGTGGCCACTAGACCATATCTTTCCTTTGTTGAATACATTTGGTCTTATAGACTTGGATTAGAGGAATAGCTTTAGATTTTAAAACATACTCATTTACTTTGACAGAGAATGAGTGAGATCAGAGAATGTATATCAGTCTCATGTCTGTGTGTAAGGCACAGAGTTGGAGTCAGGATGTGGCTAGTCATTCTTAGCATGAAGACTTAAAGCAAGCAGAGGAGCCTTTATATCTGTCTACACAAGTCAATTTAAACAAATATATAAAATAACAACATGAAATGTATCATATTAACATAAATCAATCTGATTTTTTTTAAACCTTGTAGAAATTCAAGGAAACATGTTTTCAAATGATAATTATTACAATGTGGTCAATTTATTTTGAAATCTCCATCCAAACACTGCACAAGGGATTTGCTTGGGTCTGATGTACCTTAACTGAATACCCAATATGGCTCAATCAGGTTAGGTAACAGCAATTTCTTGATTTTCGAAGAGTACACTGGATACGTGCAGAAGACTTTCTCCCGCAGACACCACCCATGAGTCCCCACTCAACAAATACCCTTCATATTGTGTTGACATTACAGCTTTTTAAGTCGCTTTTCTTACCTTGAGACAAGTTTTACAAATATGAAAACTCCATTGATCAAACATGTTTACTGTTTGTAGGTTGAGGTGACCTGTCAGCAATTTTACAGACACAATTTGAAGCTAGACTTTGAAATGCAGCATCTCAGCTGCATCTCCATAAGTAATCATGACCTGAAGCGTTTTTATATGCTAAGTCTATTTTTTTAGCAGGTTAATGCCAAATTCAAAGGCAGCAAGTTCTCCTCTCTTTACAGCAGGCGCTGTCCGCGACACACGGATCGCATAATCAAACAATGTATGTAACAGCAGGCTTTTTGACACAGAGACTACAGGCAAAGAAAATGTTAAATTACAGGGTTTTATAGCTCTGACAGACAAGTTGTTTTTGTAAACAATGTAATGAAGGCTTACATATGAAAATAGCTTACTTCCCTATCAGGTTCAGTGTAAAATCATAAATGACTAAAGGTCAATGACATGCATCAGTGTATATAGTAGAATTGATCAAGAGCACCTACATATATGAACATTGCACAGAAAGTTGGGCTTCTCCTTTGCTGCTTGACACTTTGAAACAAGCGTGCATGTACTAGTCTAAACCTGTTTGGATGGTTGCTTCTGTGTGGTATAAAGGCTGTTTTCATGTGAGCATTAATGTTAACATGCACATACTCAGACCAACAACTGAACAGGTCGATTGCCAGTGACTCCCTAAATGATATCAATATCACCTTTCCCAAAATAACATGACTGTTGTAGGTACCAGGGACAGAGGCACCAACCTTGGTTGAGTTTAGGCACTAAAGCTACTGAGGCTAAGTTTAGCAAAACATTTTGCTTTGGGTTAAAATAACTACATTACTTCTGTTACTTCATTTATGAACATGTGTGCATTACAAACATAACTTTAACAACATTAATAAGTTAGAAGAACTCATCAATGACAGCTGTCTCCTGATTGAAAGTCCTGCTTGTTTAGCCCTTGCAGCCATCCTTGACCTCCTCCCTTGGTGGACTTTGTCGCACTACTTCACCTGAATTCCTCCTTGGCGGGCGTAATAATTACTTAAGCTGCTATGGGCCAAAAATAAATTTAAACATAGGTTGTAATAAGCTGCTTTCACAGTCTCCTATATGGTCATTTTTCTGATGAGGACAGGTTGGGCATGGTGCTTGTGGTCTAGAAACAGGGTCATTGCATCTCAAGTGACTTTGGTCCATTCTGTTGTGTTTGAGAACTGGCCTAACCAGTGTTCTACATGATGTACCATATAGAATGGTATTACATGTTGCTTTTAATCACATGCACTTATGATGTCAACAACCTGGACTCACTCATTTCATCATAACATATATTGTTAGGGTTAAAGGTAGTGATTTTCAATAGAGGATCCAGAATGTCTTTGTTAAGCACTTAATTTCACTGTGAAAGCAAATCAATTCATGAGCACAATTTATTAATGGGGTGGGATTGTACATGGTTTCTCTGTGTGGTTCTCCAGCATAATTTGCAGACAGCCAAATACTGAAACAAAGTGCTTCGACTTCGCAGGATTAAGTCCTTCTGGATATATAATATCTATCAGTGGGAAACATTCACACTGATGTTTAAGTACCAAAGCGCAGCATGTGGTTTTCCAAGCCTTCAAAATTCCTTCAGTCTGATCCATTGTTCAGAGCATCATGTTGCCTTTTTTTTTTTTTTTAATATGCCAATGAAATCTGGTTTGTTCAGTTCAGACATGGCCACATGCTGAGCTCATGGCAAAGACCAGCGGCTGCTTTAATAGTTTCTGACAGGGAAATCAAAGATCAAGATGGAGTGCTGTACTAAATGGTAGGTCTTTATAATTACAGGGCAGGTGGGCTTCAGCCAGGCAGAAATAGTGGCTCGACTCATAGATGCAAGGAATATGGCTTAATAATTAATGGAGCAGAACCAGCTCCCTGTGGAGGAGGGAGACTAGCTGTTAGAAAATGCACTTCACTTATGATGAAATACCGCCCAAGTTTACAGACATATTTCCATCTGCTGCACCTGAGATCCACCTTCATCACTGCATATGATCAGGCCTCATACAAACCACTAAAAGGCTTTGTTAGCGTGAAATATATGACAAAATAATTTTTTTAGAGTCTTTTTAATGCTCCTTCTAGGACACTTGTATCACAGGAAGGGAAAGTTCAGTGGTTTAACTAGTGGTATATTTCTGTGAAATTTCTGCACTGTGACGAATCAAAACAACAGCAGCAGAAATATAGCTCATTAAATCTGCCACATTTTTCTCTGAAATTATGGGAGAACCTTTCTCTTTGAGTAAACACTCAGCAGTAAAAGCAGGAAATAACTAACTAATGTCAGAGCAATTTCCTCTGATGGGCTTGTTGAAGTCCAGGGCTTATTGTGACACAAGTGGAAATACCACACGTGTTCTATGTGGGAAGCAGGAATCCACCATTAGACTCAGCACAAAAAAACATGCTGCTGCTCAACCTCTGTTACACTGGCATATAAAAGCAGACTGTGTGTTTTCAATTAAAATGATGCAAATGAAGCCTGATGTGTGCAGCGCATATGCATCCGCTTTAGGTCAACTATCCCAAGTGGCTTTACTTTCAATTACACTATGTAATGAATCCATCAAGTGAAGTCAGACAAATTAATAACACAAAACTGTGGAGCACTTGTGACTGCAAATTAAATCTGAAAGTGTCATGTGAGTATCACAATCTCACATTCACTATTCTGTGTCACTGTGACAACAATGTGAAAGAATGATGATTTTTGTCATTTCATTCAGTAATGCACATATTTAGGCTTTCACTGCACCAGATAAGGATCTGTTAAGTGAGAATGTGTTTGATATTCTTTACTTCTTAATTACTGTTTCATACATCACCAAACATGAGGAGACAAGGGAAAATGCATATACAGTAGAAACTATACATATCCAGTGTTTATGCGACAAAAGAGAGGCAGAAATTACTATAGTCAAAAAAGTCAAAATGTATATATCCAAAACATGTTTTAAACAAAGTGTATATGTGGGTTACAGAACAATCTTTGGGATGATTTTAAAATGTTTACCAAAATTCAACACAATATTATAATAATTATAATAAATGTAATCCAAAAATTAACATTAAATGTTTTAATATCATATAAAGCTGTGTAAACATGATAATGTACCACATATGCATTCAAATATCGATGTTAAAATATGATCATGTTTATGTATACTTTTGCCTTCTAGTGTATGCATTCACCTTACATCATGTAATTATTTACATATGAATGTATGAAATATCTTGACATTTATGTACACTCAACAGTGATACAAACACAACCCTTTTGTTGTTCCTCCCATTTTTCACAAGCTGAATCACAACATTTTCAAATTCCCTGTTGGTGAGCTCTCCTTTGGCAAGATAATCCATTCACCTGACAGGTGTGACATGTAAAGATCTGTTGGGCTACAATGTTCTTATATACGCCTGTAGCTTTAAGCTTCATATTTATTTCTTCAGCTTGTGCACGCTGCTACAGTACACACTTCCTCTTCCTGTTCACTAACACTCTTATTACTTTGCCATGCACTTTACAGCAGTAAGCACAAGGCCTTATTTTACATTCATGTATAAAACTGCTCCTATTACTAAGTCCTGGAAGCCTCCTGTTGGCAGCTCAAAGCCTATATACATCCAATTATGATATTTCATATGACACATTAAATGCATTGAAATTATGACTTCATGTAGACAACATTTTGCCTGTAAATATATACAGCTATATATATATATATATATATATATATATATATATATATATATACACAGCTATATGTGTATATGTATATATATATATATATATCTCAGCTGGATAGTACAGGGGTTATGCTCACTGACATACCGGCTCAGACGTCGCCCGGGTCAACAAGGTCTGCGTCAGTTGCTAGAGAACCAGGGCAAACTGATGAGAAATGGGCTACTGGAACGAAACACAGATGGACGAGGGCAGAAAATACGGAGTTGCTGGAATGCTACTATACAAGCAATCCCAGAGAGAGGGGATACATGCAGCGAATGTGGGACCATTGGATGCTTCGAAACCCACAATCAAGGCTAACAAAGAAACAGCTGTTAGCCCAGTGTTCCAACATCCGTAATCGAAATCTACTATCACAACTACAGATCAATGAAATACAATAACGATGCTACGGCAAGGGGGAGCCAGGACGACAGGTCAGCGGGGAGATGTCATCATCATCCCCACAACCAGAGATTGGGTACCAAGCCCCAACAGATACTAACTGCCTCAACACAAGAGCTGCTGACCTGAGAAGGAAGATCTTGACCCAACTAGAAACCCGGAGCCCCCGACGAATACCGATGCTGAGTTGCCAAGTTGCCAAGTACCTTCAGAAGGTCTACTAGAGGATGTGAATGCTGCTCTGAAGACAATCCCCACATCCTCACTGAGACAAACACAGTACAGCAACAGTAATCATGGAGATGCTTGGGTATAAGGTGGGCTCGGGATATAACAAACAGTGCCCACCATGGAAGAGACGGTTAGAGGCCAAGATGAAGGTAACACGGAGAGAAGTTACTCCATACCAGAGGCACTTGAGAGGCTCTCGAAACTGCCAAGGTGTACTCTCAGTGGCAGGGAAACAACAACTAGTCAGACCCACCAAGAGCTGAGGTGGAAAAATACTGGAAAGACATATGAACCAGTAACCATCTCAATGGCAGACATCCAAGATAGGTGATATCCAAGACAGCTACAAGTACCTGGGCATCCCACAGGCTAATGGAAACCACGAAGAGGCCACAAGGAAGTCAACCACAGCCAAATACCTCCAGAGAGTAAGGCAGGTCCTGAAAAGTCAGCTGAATGGTAAGAACTAGATCCGAGCCATCAACATGTACGCACCACCAGTCATCAGATACCCCGCTGGTATCATAAGCTGGCCAAAGGAGGAGATAGAAGCCACAGATATCAAGACTAGAAAGCTCCTCACCATGCACGGAGGGTTCCACCCCAAGTCCAGCACCCTGAGGCTATACACTAAGCAGAAAGAGGGAGGCCGAGGGCTAGTGAGCGTCAAGGCCACAGTCCAGGATGAAACATCGAAAATTCGCGAATACATCGAAAAATGGCCCAGAAGGATGAACTGCTAAATGAATGTCTCAGGCAGCAGAACCCTGATGAGAGTGCTGAGGAGGAGGAGGAGCAGACAACCTGGAGGGACAAGCCCCTACATGGCATGTACCACCGTCAGATAGAGGAAGTGGCTAATATCAAGAAATCCTACCAGAAAATGCAGGACTGACAGACAGCACAGAGGCACTAATTGTGGCAGCACAAGAACAGGCCATAAGCACAAGAGCCATAGAGGCCAGGATCTACCAGAGTAGATCAGACCCAAGATGCAGACTGTGCAAAGAAGCCCCTGAGACAGTCCAGCACATAGTAGCAGGGTATAAGATGCTAGCTGGATCAGCGTACATGGAGAGGCACAACCAAGTGGCTGGGATAGTATACAGGAACATCTGCAACCAGTATGGAATAGAAGTACCCAAATCCTAATGGGCCATACCACAGAAGGTGGCTGAGAACAACAGGGCCAAGGTTCTGTGGGACTTCAGCTTCCAGACTGACAAACAGCTCCTGGCTAACCAACCGGACATAGTGGTGGTGGACAAAGAGCAGAAGAGGGTTGTGGTGATAGATGTGGCAATCCCAGCTGACGCCAACATCAGGAAGAAGGAACACGAGAAATTTGAGAAGTACCAAGGGTTGAAAGAGCAGCTTGAACGGATGTGGAAAGTCAAGGCTAGCGTGGTCCCCGTGGTAGTGGGGGCACTTGGGGCAGTAACCCCCAAACTGGGAGAGTGGCTCCAACAGATCCCAAGAACAGTCCAGAAGAGCGCAGTCCTAGGAACAGCCAAGATACCTTGCAGAACCCTCAAACTCCCAGGCCTCTGGTAGAGGACCCGAGCTTGAGGATGACAAAGATACCACCCCAAGAAGGCAAGAAGGAGATTTTTTTTATATATGTATATATAAGGGCTGTCAAACGATTAATTTTGTTAATCGGGATTAATCGCATTTTGTCGAGATGCAATTAATCGCAAAATAATCTCAATTTTTTTGGCACATTCCTTTCTGTTCTAAATGTACCTTAATGTATTTTTTTCATGTTCTTAATACTTTTAACAACATAAGAAAGGGTTAGAGTTAGGGTTAGGCAAAAATGCTTGCTTTATGAAAATGTTTCTTAGACACTTTAAATCATGCAGGAAAATAAAAGGCTTTAAAAATATCCCCTTACCATAAAAGGGATCAAAACATGGTGATGTCTACTTTTGGGGAGGGGGGGCGGTGGGCTCTCTGCATCTGCCATGTGTCTGGCTTGCAAATGATATTTGAGACTCGGCGCACTTCAATGGTTACTCATTTCATGTCGACAGTACGTGCAGATAGCTTTTGTCCTATCGACAGAACCATCTGGCAGTTTTTTGAAAATGAATTTGCTGTTCATTAGTCCTTTCTCCATTTCCTTTCGCTTTCGCTTTTCAGTCCACAGAGTTTTTCCCGAACCGCAACCCTGCTTCTTTTTCTTCTGATTCCCTTTCTTATTCTTCTGCCACCCTCTGGATCAAGACTACAGGTGCCATCGACGGCTGTAAATCATACAATGCGCGTTTCTTTTTTTTAAACACTGAACGTTAATCGCACGTTAAAAAAATTAACGCTGTTAATGTGTATATATATATATATATATATATATATATATATATATATATATATATAGAGAGAGAGAGAGAGAGAGAGAGAGAGAGAGAGAGAGAGAGAGAGATATGTATATATTTTTTTTTTTTTGAAAATTGAGTGTTAATGAGAAATTGAAGAGTCGCATCACCTGGACAATGAAGCTGCTCTGTATGGCAGCAGCAGACACATGCAGATTGTTCTCTTTATTTCTGGGAGTGCAGTCATAGGTGTATACAGTGTGAATAGGAAGGGACTGAGCACACAGCCCTGGGGGGCTCTGGTGTTGAACAAGACTCCTCTGTCCCAGCTGAGACTGTGCACTGTGGGTGACAAAGGACATCAAACACATTCTCAATGAAAATTTCTTTCAGAACTGGCAACAGAGAGGAGGTGAGAACAATACTGGGACCTAAAGGTGAATATCAGCGAGGCTAAAGAAAACTAGAGGAGGAAGCTGGAGCAGAAACTTCAGCAGAACAACACGAGAGAGGTCTGAAGAGGACATCACTGGTATCAGGTCAGCAGGTAATAGAGGAGTTGGAAGCAGCGTGGACTCTTCCGTCCTCTTCCTTACAGCCTCTGATCCTCCTGTGAGATCCCTCCCCGCACCTCCTCCCCTGGTCTCTAGACTCACTACACACTACAAGCAAATGAGTCTACACCTCCCCCTCCCTTACCTGTCACCTCTACAGTGAGCATCACAGATGACCATGTTAGTAGACAGCTGGTGAGACTCCACTCGGGCAAGGCTGCGGGTCCTGATGGTGTCAGCCCCAGGGTATTCAAAGCCTGTGCCCTCCAGTTATGTGGAATACTTAACCATGACTTCAGCATGAGCCTGAGTCTACAGACGGTCCTGTGATGTGTAAGACCTGCCTTTTCTCTGTGCTGAAGATTACGCGTCCCCATGGTTTAAAGGACTACAGACCTGTGGTATTGCCCTCTCAGATCATGTAAATCCTGGAGAGACTTGCAACTGCATAGAGACCTGTCTTCTCCAGATGTTCTCAGATGACTCAGCAATAGTTGGATGTATCAGTGAGGTTGCAAAGGGACAACTTTGTCACATGGTGTGAGTGGAACCATCTACAAAGACCAAGGAACTGGTTGTGGACCCTGTTTCCATCCAGGGGGTCAGTGTGGACATTTTGCAGGATTATACGTATCTGTGGGTCCACATTGATAATTAACTGGACTGGATAAAGAACACTAACGCCCTCTATAGGAAGGGACAGTGTCATCTCTATTTTCTGTGATGGCTGAGGTTCTTCAACATCTGCAGCAGGCTGAGGGTAGCGAACACCAAAAGACTGAAGGGACTGATCCGCAAGGCCGGTGATGCTGTGGGAGTGGAGCTGGACTCTCTGACACCTCTCTGGTGTCAAAGAGGAGGATGCTGTCAGAGTTACATGTCATCTTGGACAACGGTTCCAATCCACTCCATGATGTGGTGGTCAGCCACAGGAGTACATTCAGCACTAGTCTGATCCCACCAAGATGCACCACAGAGCGGCACAGGAAATCATTCCTGCCTGCGGCCATTTTGTTTCTTTCTAATGTGCAATAATTAAGACAACAATGTATAATTACCCATATTTCAACTGTAGCATTATTCATTACTCTGTATATATTATATATTCTAGTAGAATGTTCATTTCTTGTTCTTCTGTAACAAGAAGTTATTCTTGCTTATTCTCGGCTCTAGTTTATTATTATTATTATTATTATTATTATTATTATTATTATTATTATTATTATTATTATTATTATTACTATTATGCATATTCTGGACTTTGAATGGAAGAAGCTTTAACGCAAGTAATTTTCCCTGGGGGATCAAAAATAATTTCTGATTCTGAATCTGATTCTGATAAAAGAGGTGTAACTGTCAATCTGTACTGTCAGGGGTTTGCTTGTGAGGAAGTTCAATTTCCAGTTGCAGATTGGTGTACTCCTGCCCAGTTTGTTAAGTTTTCCATTAGCTGCATGGATGAGATTGTGTTTATGTTGACATTCCAGTGTTACTATCCTTATTCTCCAGGTCCGTGAAGACAGAGTGAAGCATAGTAGATATGGCATCCTCTGTGGTTCTGTTGGTTCTTAAAGCATACTGGTGAGGGTCCAGGCTGGCTATCTTTGATGTGCTGGATAACCAGTTTCTAAAAATACATCAGGATGGGGGTGCACGCCACAGGGTGGTAGTCATTAAGACACAGCAGACATTTTAGGTGCAGGAATGATGATGGCTGTCCTGAGGCAGGATGGAACAGTATTGCGTGAGAGTGGCAGAAATAACATCAGCTAGCTAGCTGGCACATATTCTAAGTAAATCTCTCCATTAATTCAGGCCTTCTGGGTGGGAAATGAGCTTACTGTCTTTGTGATCATTGATATTTGATGTCACTGAAGATATATATTTCTCAAGATTGATTTTGTCATCCCGAGTGGCAGGATCACTGAAGTCTTTATTTCCAGTCTGTGCACTCAAAAACAGTCCTGTAGGGCTGCTGTAGTGTCACAAAAAGAGGGCCAAAATACATCTGTGACGTTTTGACTGAACATGAAATAGTTTTCAACTCGAAATCAACACTGTTGTTTCTCACTGGGTAATGATAATTTGAAGTAGTACATATGAAGTAACATATTAAAAGTATGACATCCAGCCTGCATCATTGATTTTCTTGAAATAGGTACTAAATACCATTTCCATTAAAAAAATGTGCTTTACTTATTTTGTCGCTTCACTGTAATGTTGGTTCCTGTCTGTGCAGAATGATGAAAAGTTTTATTTCACATGGATCTGCTGAAGAGGAAAGTGTGTCTGTGATCACCTTATATTTCACTCTATTATGTGGATGCACAAGCAGGAAGCAGGAACATCACAACTTGTTTGGTTGCCACTAACCAGTCAAATATGTAACTTGTATGTGTGATATGAAAACAGGAACTGAATATTTCAATTACGTAGTCATCTCGTGCTCGACAGTTGAACATTAGAAGACAACAAATATACAGATTTTCATAGATTCTGTATTTTTGCTGATGGTGAAGGAGATGTAATTTTAATCTAGATGGCGCAGCTGTGACTCAGGAGGTGCAGCTCGAGGTCATCCACAAATAAGAAGGTCGGTGGTTCGATCCCCGGCTCATCCAGCTTGCATACTGAAGTGTCCTTGGGCGAGATGCTGAACCCCAAATTGCTCCCGCTGTGAGTATGTGTGGCTGAGCATAGAAAAATTGCAGGGCACTTTGGATAGAAAGTGCTCTGTATCAATCCTGATGACCAAGTCGGCACATGGATGGCAGCATCTGGGATCAGTGTACGAATGTATGGATGAATGAAGCATGTGTTGTAAAGGGTTGTATAAAAGAGAATACATTTACCATTTAACTGAACTTTTTTGTTCACAAATCATTATTAGAAGCAGGGTATTTTTCATGTCTGAAAACCTGTTTGGACGGGACCATGAAAAAAAAAAAAAAAAAAATTATATGTATATATATATATATATATATATATATATATATATATATATATATATATATATATATATATATATATATATATGTATATATATATATATATTTTTTTTTTTTCTTCAGTTCTTTTAACTGTAAAGTAACCTAGACCTTTTTTGGCTGACCATGAAAAAAAAATAATATATATATATATATATATATATATATATATATATATATATATATATATATATATATATATATATATATATATATATATATAATTATTATTTTTTTTCTTCTTTCATGGTCAGCCAAAAAAGGTCTAGGTTACTTTACAGTTAAAAGAAATAATTAATTATTGATTAGCTAATTATCAATTCATTATTCAAATTCATTCAAATTCATTAATTGGAAGCGCACCAACTTCACAACATCTCCAGTTTTACTTTGAATAGTATGAACTTATACTGTCCTTTTTGTTTCTTAATCTTTGTAGTCATATATCACTTGTGTTGCAAGGTTATTATCAGTAATCTCTATTTTGCTCATTGTCAGGTTTATACTTTATATTATGGATGTCGGATGTCCCAATCTGATCATGTGATTGGAAATCGGGGCCGATCACGTGGTTTCAGACTCGATCTGAATCGGACGTTACATCCCGATCAGGGAGCGCCGACATAAATATGTATATTTATTCTCCTTATTTTTATTTTTTTATCAGATCTATAATATTTCAAAACAAATGGGAAAAATGTGTGTGTGCAAGGCACAGGTTCGGTAGGACCTAGCTGCCAAAAGGACGGGCAAATTGCGGCTTGCTCCCCTGTCTAAAAATGGCTAGTGTTTTCCCTATATGCATTCTGCTGCGAGATATTCGGCGGATATTCACTCGGGTCCAGACGCGACTTTACTGAGGTTCGCCCAGTGTTAGCAGCAGGAGGACGATTAGCTCACCTCCCAGAGCCCTGCGCTGAATCGCTGGAAACTGATTTAGGGACCGTCATTAAATTACTTAGCATAAATATATTAGTACAAAATAATTGCAGTTTTTTAGATGTCTTCCATGCCATGTGACCCAGTGATTTGAATCCAGCAGAAAATTGTATTGCTAAACTGGATGAATGAGACACAGCTATTTTAACTGTATTTTAGTGCTTCCTCTATTTTATATGAATATTAATATTCAGAAATTATCATTATTATTTTCTCAATAGCTTCCATGTCATGTGGCCCACTGACTTCTGAAATAGATTCTGTTTCATAAAAAATCTATAATAATATAGAAAATAATGGTGAAAAAAAAGTACAAAGTACAAAAGTACAAAGTTCTGTAATGCTCAAGAGGTTGGACGTGTGGAGCGAACTATTTCTTTCTTAGCTGAAGCCAACAACAGGACAAAATAACTTAGAGACATAGTGGAGCCGTATATTTTCCTGCTTTTTTATCCTTTGCCAATCACAACTATGATAAGTTTTAAATTAAAATAAAGTGAATAAAATAAAAAAAATTAGGGACATCCTGGATCTGTTCTTCGCTCTTCTTAATTTTTTTAATTCATTATAGAAGTATCTGATCGGGACTCGGTATCAGCAGATACTCAAAATCAGATGACTCGGACTCGGACTCAGGGGCAAAAAAACCTGATCGGGACACATTACATTAAATCACATTACTCATACTGTCCAATAGTGCAGCACTTCTATTCAGACTCATTCTGAAAGACCCCTTTTAGTGCCTGTCAAATATCCAAGTCTGCTTTGATTGGTCAGTTCTAGCAGGCTGGATCCAGCACCACCGTTGCCAACTCCTCAGGGAAGTTGCTATTGGCTATCCTAAAAGTCGCTTGAAGTTACTAAATGACATCATTGCCTAATTTGCATAACTGGCCATGTGCATTTAATTCTAATGCGCTGTAGGAGAGAGAAATAATGTCATGGGAGAGACAAAAATGGAGTAAAAATCACCCTTATTATGCTTAGAACTACACATAAACTTATTAGCGCAGTGGTTTATTTTAGACAGACACATTTTTACATTTACATCAGATCATCTAGCAGCGCATGCGTGTTTCGCAGTCTGGACGTGGAGAGGTAAACATCTCCTCCAGCTCTGACTGCAGCTGGGAAGGACTGCTGTGCGAGGAGTAGGCCGCCTGGGAGTGCTTTGGGACAGGAGAGGGGCCACGGCAGCGCCTGCTGCTCGCTGAGAAGTGTAAGAACGATACGCACTTTCACGTCAGAGTCTCCAAAAGTCTCCAATAACACCAGAAAAAGTCGCTAAATTTGTCAATAGTTCCTTTTTTGAAAAAGAGTCACTAAGAGGGGTCTGAAAACTCGCTAAATATAGCGACAAAGTCCCTAAATTGGTAACACTGTCCAGCACTGCCTAATGTGTTTCTGCATCAGCTCTGCAACTGTTTTTGTAACCACAGCCATGCCGAGAGCACAAAGAGGCGAAATAAGCAAAAAAAGATGTTACCATGTACCACATGTGTTTTCCTAAACGTTTGACAGGACCAAAAAATGTTAAGAAAAGAAAGAAAAAAAAAAAGAAAAGGGTAAGGGTTGGGGTCAAGGTTTAGGGAAAATATGACTTACATTGCAAATACAGTTAGGCAACAGATTTTCAGTTTATGATATTATCCTACCCTTTTCTCCAAAACATCCTCAATGAGTTAGTTCATCGAGACATTGTAATGCACTGGTTTGATGTAAGTTTGTGTGCCCATCTTCAAAATCCTTCCACACCTGCTGTGGAGCACCATGTTCATGAAGCTGAGTCTGACAAGAAGCAGGCTTTCTATGTTTGAGTCAAACAGGGTTAACGTCTGGCCAGACAGCAACTCGGCAACCGCACACAGGTTTGTCTGACCTCTGACCTCTAAGCATTATGTCAAGAATGAGGGCAACAGGGCAGCTTTCTGCTGATTTGCTGGAAGTGGAGGAAACATTGACCCAGCAGCTTTGGGATGGATTTTCTTCTCTGCTGAGCTGCAGCTTCCTGACTGATTACTGCGATCCGAAGTAAAGCAGACCAACCTTTCAGTCAAACGTAAACACATATGGAATGGATTTGTATTATATAAAGGCATGCATTCTTTGCTGCTTAACTGTTTTGGAGACAGCATTATCTTGGATTCTCCACTGATACAGTATTTATGTCTGGCGTGCAGTAGCCGCTGAGGAGCCAATGAAATGACAAAGTACTTCAAACGGCTTCTGTCTCGTGAGTGGCTACAGCAAACAGGCCGGCTGCCTCAGTGGTTGCTTATTGTGTGCCATTTTAAGAAAGAGGCCATTACATCTTCACCTGTGGGCCACTGGGAGAGCGGGGGCTGAGGAGTGATGTGGCTGTCGACTCTGTCAGCAGACCGCTTCCTGTTTATCTCATGCTTACCGTCCACTGAGAACAGCACGCGATTTACTCTCTCTCACGCCGAGATGTCCATTTATCTCAAGGAGAGATGTCAAAGGTTTGACAGATGAGAGGAGGACGAGATTTTTCCTTTAGCTGATGCCCAGTCGGCCACCACTCACACCTGGTGTTCTCTTTACAGCCTTAAAGTCGTTTTGTCGTGAATGTCTGTGTCACTGACATACTCGAGACCCAGATTTAAGATTGTAAGATTTATTTAATAGTCATTATGCAATACAAGATGGCATAATTCCTTTTTTTGTAATAAATTATGCTACATATATAGAAGCAAACAAACAAACAAACACAAAACTAAAACTAAACAGACAAAATAATCAGAAAAGTAGTCAATGGTCAAAAATTTAGAAAAATAAACTATTCATGGTGAAGTGTTGAGGATGAACTCTGGAGCCCCACAGCCTGAAGAAAGAAGCTGCTCTGTAGTCTGGGGGTAAAGCAGTGGATACTGCTGCCATCTGTATCTCTGTCAGATGGCAGCAGCATGAACAGACTGTGGCTGGGCCGGTTGTTGCTTTAGTATCAAGGTGGTTATTAGTTTTGAAACACAAAGTGTGGATCAATTGCTGTAGGATTTGTAGAAGCCGATTGTGTTGAATATGCATCACTCCCCACGCCATGGAACTGGCAGTCTGCTGACTCTCGCTGGACTGGCAGCTCCCAGTGAACATGGTCGACTGTGATGGAACAACACAGCCTCTAAGAAAACAGATTTAGCCAATTGTTTGTAGTTGAAACATTCCCGAGGTAGTCGTTTTGCAGGGTTTGGCTTCCGGCACCCTGAGGCTGAGTCAGCAAATAGGATCGCTAACTTAGTTGCACAGCTAACCTAGCAGCAGCTACTGTAAATTCAGCAGCAGTTAGCTATCTAATAGTTTAGCCGTTACTTTAGCAATGCAGCTACCTATATCTGTCCAGTCTCGATTCTTCTTGAGGGCCGCATCCAGTCCCAGTCTGGAGGTGTTAATTTGGGGCTGTTGGTTAGCAGGTAAAGCTATCTATCCAGAGCTGATGCAGAGCAGCCAGAAGAAGGCAGAGGGAAGGCAACCGTGGAAGTGTCACAAAAATTAAGAAAGCATTTCTTTATTGATTTCCAGAATTAAAATACCATATAAATTGTAACACCATTTATTATACCTAAAACAATGGCCATTTTGGGGCCTGATACTGGCATACAAATGAAATATGGAGCAAGATATATGAGATGAAAGCAACATATCTTATGACTTCATGGGAAGTTTAATGCAGGGCTGTTTTCAGTCTGAGTCCCTGCGTACATGTCTCAGGTTGGCAGAATCACAACTCAAATGGATATTAATATTGCTATTTTATGATGTTTTAGACTTTCTTGCATGTTGATTCTCTAATCTATAATTAAAATACTCTTAATACTAACTGAAGTTGGGACAGAGTTTCTCTTGCACCAAAGAGTTTCATTGGTTGATTTATTACTTCAGGGATGGAGCAAAAGCTCCTTGTTTCTTGATCAGTGCTATTGCCAACTTGGCAAAATGATTCCTGAATGTTTCAGGTCCAAATAAATGTGGCCTACATTTGGCACAATATGAAAGATATTGTTTTAGATAATTGTGCAGATGGATCATCTTTTTACAAATTAAATAACAGCTTCTCTAGTCTTCTCTTGTGCCAAAAGATTCATTAATTACTCATCAAAGTTCTTTTTTTTTCTTTCCATTTTATATTGTTGTAAATGTAATACCTTTTGGTCTGTAGGGCAAACAAAACAAGCAATTCAAAAATGTCCCCTGATGTATGAGTGTTGTGACGGTCAAATCCCGATTCACACATTTTCTAGACTAATTAATATAATAAAATAATGAAAATATTTGGCAGGCCTTATGTTTTCCATCAAAAGCCTTCTTGTCAATTGTGTGACATCATCTGGCAATTGCTACATGATTACGACAGTACAGTCCAAAGGAAAAAGTTTGTGTAACTGCTGTCTACAAATAACAATGACTTCTTGACTTGGAAAGATGCTTGGAAAAATGTTTGCAAAAATGTTGCAAAACTACCCTTTGTCCCCAGACCATTTTTATTGGGACAGTCCCCAGCGATCTTTTCCAATGTATTTACTATCCTGCTGTCCCCTGATATGACATACTGCAAAAGATTAAAAGACAAATGCTGTCTCTTGTTCTGGCAATGGGGAACAGAGATAAACTCTTTGTGAAACTGTCCTATAGACGGGAGAAAATGCAGAGAAGTCTGATCATTATAGCTGCATCAATCAGTTCACCTTGTTCATTTGGAGAAACAATTTCATAACAAGCTTATGATAATGCTCATTTTCAAATATTAATACCTTATAAAAATGCTATGATAAACGTGTAAGCAAACATTGTCTAGTTACATATCTAGAAGACAGATTAACATGCTTTTTCAAGCTGTTGAATATTCACTTTCCTTTCTGCTTCTGAGAAAGATATCTTGCTCCTTATCTTGCTAGTGGTCCACTTTCTGTCTTCTTTGTTAACTTTGTCTACTGATGGGTGTTGGACAGATAGTGTACATTTTCACTGCTATAAGTAAAACAAAGTAAACTACACATAGAGCACTTGCCCCAGAGAGTTGTGTCCTGTGCCCTGCATCGGCCCAGGCTATTTATTTTTTTATTTTTTACTTTTTTCATTTGAAGTTGCTGATCAATACCAGTGACTCAGCATTTGGTCTGCTGCCAGTATATGTCAGGTGCTGAGATCTCTGCTTTTCAGAACTTGCTGTCCAGTTGGAGTTCTGTTGCAATACAAACTCCCATTTCAAACACTTACTCTATACCCATCCCTCTGCATTTAATCTGCTCAGTGAAGGATAATATTTACAAGATGTTTCTCTTCCCCTAGTGAGGTGGTCTGCAGAGGATTCCCCACAGCCTCAGTAAGAACACAAGTAACCAGTGTGTGATGGATTTACCGGCCAAGCCATACAACTTCGGGCATCCCTTAACCACATATGAGCAGTGGAACAGGAGTTGGATCAAGAACACAACCTACTGAAGACCAGACTGAGCCTGCACCTCCTTCCCAAGCGAGATGGTCCTGTCTCAAGGAGATCAAAACTGATGGTGTGTGTTCAGATGCGGGTACATTTCTGTGACTATCCCCAGGAAGTTGCTTTCAAATGAAGAACAAAGTGAAAATAGCAGTGGTAAACTAGGGGAGTTTCATGATAAGTTGTGAGTTGCCATACACAGTGAACCCCAGATTGCTTCCATTGTAGTTGTGCATCAAAAGAAATGTAAGTCTCTGCAGATTAATGTTTGCAACAGCAGCAACAAACAAGAAACACTGTGGAGTTTATGTAAGACTCCACAGTTTGTACAAAAACTAATCTACACTGTCTCACTCTTCATGACTAAGCACCTGTGTAAGTAACATTAGATCATTTGATATGTTGTATTGCTCGCGCATTGTAAGCCTAAAATCAGATGGTATGACATTTTTGTTGGTAATGAAATGCTAAACTGTAGGCACAGCTATCCATGTAGCCAACACTGCAAATGATCAGTCATGCAAACATTGAGGCAAATGTTAGTTTAATTCAGTCATTCATAAACACTTGATCTAATCTAATCTTGAATGTATTGTTGACCTGGATATTAAGGTGCTGTTAAACCTTGCTTCCACTTCCACTTTTCCGCTTGCCACAACTTTTCTTAAGCTGAGAAAAGCTATTTTAAAATCACAATTTTAAGTCTATGGGCCAAGAGGGAACTGCATGAGGAGGAGTGGCGTGGTCAAGATCCTGAACCTTAGTTATAATAACTCCATTTCACTAATAAGACCATACCACAAGTAAACATTAAGGTAGTTTATTTAAATTGGTAGAAGATTTTGGAGAGCATAGGAAAGAGGGTTCAGGGTCGTTGGGTGAGGGAGAGGGGTCGAGGTTGGGGGATGAAGAGGGGGTTTGAGTGGGGTGTGGATTGGCTCGACTGTCTAGGAGCCAGGGAGGTTGAGGCTCAGAATGGGGATACGTCTCGACCTCTCTGGCTCCTTGGTCGGCGTGGCTTCATCATCCCCCAAAAGGTATTCCTGGATTATGCAAAAGCATGCTTTGGTCGTTATCGCAGGGGTGGCTGCAGGTGTAGCTGTTGTAGGCTTGGGAGCATCGCAGCTGAGGACTTGTCTCTAGTGTACGTATGATAAGATGGGTTCGTAGTCAGTTGGAAGAGGAAGATGGGATGAGAGGGGCCGAATCGCTTAGTCTTGCTTGTCTGGTTGAGGTTGAATCAGAGGGTGTCTTGGAGTGCATCAAGTGTGAGAGAGGGTTGAGTGTTGAGAGGGGTGACTGTTGTGGAAGTGAATTCCTAGCATTGCAGGATGCCGAAGAATGCCAGGAAGATTATACTAGAATGGTGGATGATCTGATTCTGAGGAACGTATGGGCGTAAGTGATGGAGCCGGTTATTGTTACTGTTGATGGACGGATGGAAAAGGGGGTTCGAGGGCGTCGTACAAGTGGACAGAAAAGGTGGTTCAAGGGGGTTGCACGAGCGGATGTAAAAGGTGGTTCGAGGGTGTAGCACAAGGGCGTCGTGTGCAATGGACGAAATGGAGAGGGGGTTGAGTACATTGGACAAAGCGAAAAGGGCTTGAGGTCAAGTGATGGCTTCCGAAACTAGTAAGAGTGCAGCATTGGTGTACCACTGGGTAAGTTGAACATCGTAAAAAGAAAAATACGCTGTTCCGTAAAGAGAGGACGTGGCGCCATGTTCATGCTCCATTTCATGGGAGTCGTGGATGGTGATGTGGAATGCGGGGGGGAGGGAATGGTGGGTGGGAGATGAAGGATAGTGACATTGAGGGCTTGTTCGAATGGGTAAGTTGGAGTGTCCGAGCAGGGAGAGGAGCTATGGTGTAGCTTCCCAGTTGGGAGGGAGGCTTGGGAGGTAAGTGTGTCAAGGGTGACAGCGAGGAATAGAGGGATGTGCTGGATCCTACACTAGATTTGCAGGAAAGGGGAACGCCCATGACAAATGAGGAGCTGGGGTTAAGAACTATGCCTTGGTGACGACCGAAAGTGAAACTGTGGTTAAGGGTGTGGACGAACTGGTGTTTTGAGCGGACTTTGAGGTGGTGATGCCAATGTGGTTCTAGAGGTATTGGCTTATCGGTTGTATTGGGGAAGGAAGAGGGAGGGAGGGGTAGAGGGCTAGGAAAGGAGGAGTTGGGATAGACCTGTAGAGGGTGAACCACCACATGTGCCGGTCAGACATGCAGTGTCTGGGGGACCAGATTTCACCTGGAGTACGGCGAGGAGGACCGCCACCTCTGCATGGGTGAGGTTGAGTTGGTTGTGTCTGGCTGGAGCTGCTGGACGTATAGTAGTGGATGATGCGATGCTGGGGAACATGGATGGTGGAGCACAGGCGTGGTGGCTACCTGGCTGGCCGTGCCAGAGTGGAGGTAACCATGGGTAGACCAGATTCGGAGATGACGGAATGATCGTTGAAAAGATCATCGGCAGAAGGATTAAGAAATAGTAATTGGTTTGGTTTCTGAAATGCTTGTCTAAGCACAAACACATTTCGGAACTTGAGACAAAAAGAAGAGAACTGGTTATATAGATCTCACAGGTGATTGAATCAGGGAGAATAGGTGTTTGAGCTGATGAGGCACAGGTGGTTTGATGAGACTCGGATGATTAGGTTGATGAGACACAGGTGGTTAGATTGGCTGGGCCTGGGTGGCAGATCAGTGAGCAGGAGTGGTGAGGTCAAGTTCCTGAATCTTAGTTATAATAACTCCATCAATGAATTTGCATGGAAACAAATAAAATATATCAGATAAATGACAAAAAAGGATTTCAACTAAACATTGAGAAAAGGGAAAATACTGCCCTCTATTCGTTTGAAGCAGGTGGCCGGAAATAGAAAAATAGCTCCTTTAAGAAATCATATATTCCAGTTTAGGAATGTTGCATGTGAGCAGACACTCTCAAATTCACTGATCACTTTTTGTAAATAGTATGTTTGTAGTATTACATGTAAGTGCACTGGGTATATGGTTATGCTGGTTTTAATGGATACAGTGTGGGTGGTGTAGGTAGTCACAGTGTGTACACAAAGTGTGGTGAAAGAGCGAGGACACAAGTATTTCATTGTACTTGTACATATAACAAGCAGCTTCAATTTGAGCAAAGGCCTTTTCCATTGGTCTACATCATGTGGAATAACCATTGCATGTTCGTAGTTTTCTGACTGACAAATATTAAGTGAACACTCCTTTATACAACAGACAACACAGTCCTTTACACAAGTAAGTTCAGCACTATTAATGGAAAGAATATCTACAGTGCAACAGTTTTCTCATGTCTAAATTACTGAAAAGGTCAACTGCCAATGTGTCCCAAAACCGTGACCGTTTCCAAAACAACATGAAAACTAAGACGTATGATTGTTGGAAAATACCAGCAACAGGCAGACTGGACCTGACCATCACAATCTGATCTGGCTAATGTTGTGAAACAGTCTCAGTTTGATTAGGCTTAGGCACCAACATTACTTAATGTATTTAGCTAACAAAACTACTTTGGTTATGTTTATGGGATAGGATCATAAAATAATTAGACTTAGAGACTTTCTTTACTTGTCATTCAAACTAAACCTTACCATGCAGATTGGAGCAAAATTGCATTGCAGTTGGCCCTGCATAATAAAAAACAGCAGCAAGTATTTACATAAAAATGAATAAATAAAATGTGTAAACATAAAATACTATTTAAAATATAAAATATATTGCACATTTGTGTTATTCTATTATACTGCACAATCCAGTAAAGCATTCCTGAGTCGTTGTGTGTGGGTATGAGATGGAGGATGGAGGGATTTTATTCTGTGTTCAACAGTGTTATGGCTTGTGGGAAAGAGTGGTTGTAGAGCCTGCTGTTCTGATTTGAAGGCTGCAGAACCTCTTTCCAGGTCCAGCAGCGAGAACAGTCCATGGTGGGGGTGGGAGGTGTCTCTCCTGATGTTATGAGCTCTGGTCAAGCAGCATTTTTTTGCAATGTCCTGGATGGGAGGAAGTGAAGTCCCAATGATTTTCTCTGCTGTCCTCACCACCCCCTGCGGGGACTTCAGTCAGATGCACTGCAGGCTCCTGACAAACAGGGGATGCAGCTGGTCAGTGTGCTCTCTATTGTGCCTCTGTAAAAGGTAGTGAGAATTGGAGGGGGGAGGTGTGCTCTCTTCAACGAAAGTGCATGTGCTGCTGAGCTCTCTTTACAAGAGCTCCGGTGTGATGGGACCAGGTCAGAGTGTCTGTTATCTGTACCCCAAGGACTGTGGTACTGCTGACTCTCTCTACTGCTGTGTCATTGATGAGGAGTGGTGTGTATCTGGGCTGGCTTCTCCTGAAGTCGACGATGATCTCCTTGGTTTTGTTGACATTCAGGGTCAGGTTGTTGGTTTAGCACCCATCCACTGGATGTTTCACCTCCTCTTTGTAGGCCGTGTCATTGTCATCACAGATAGGGCCCACTACTGCTGTGTCATCTGCAAACTTCACAATGGGGTTATTTGTGGTCCTGGCACAACAGTCGTGGGTCATCAGGGTGAACAGCAGAGGACCCAGGAAGCAGCCTTGAGGGGAGCCGGTGCTCAGGGAGATGACATTGGAGGCGTTGTTGCCAACTTGCACAGACACTGTTGGTGGAGAAGTCAAGCAGCCAGTTACATGGGGGGTGCTAAAACCAAGGGGGGCCAGTTTGCCAATTAAGACACATTAGTCACAAAAGATAGGTTGAACATGACATACTTAGCAGTAGATAAACATAGATAGTACATTATGTAAGTTAAAAGAACTCATCAATAACCTGTTCTTGCACAGGACACAAAAAGACTTATGAGTGAAAGTTCTTTGTTTGTCTTCACGAGCAGTCGCAGTCCTAACTTGCATGACACCCTGGGTGAACCAGACGAAATTAATGTAAACATTTTTTTTTTGCAGGCCCTCATACCGTCCCCTCCATGAATGCCGCCCTGGGCGGCTGCCCATATTGCCCATAAGAGGAACTATCCTGCTCAAGACCAACCTAACCTCCTTTTGCAGAATATGTCGACGCTAGGACAAGATGGAAAGTGTGCTATCTAGAGATTATGAAGACACAAAAAAAGGTACAAAGTAACAGTGGTACAATGTCTTTAAAGATGACAATTTCTTCAAAGCAATAGCTTGAAGTGTAAATGTGTTGTTGGTTAAGTGAACAGTTTTCAGTATATTACTGAATGCCTCATTCAAAACCCTTTACTACAACCATTAGCTTTATATCATTTTTTAATGTGATGGCATAGCTTTATCACCTAATAAACTAATTCAGCATGAAATCACAATTAAAGAAAATCTGTGTTACAGCCTTCCTGCATGTTTGAGATCACATTTGGCAAAAGTGTAGCAATCACTGCATTTACACTGATAATTTGATTAAATCAACATTAAGCCTGTACAACCATTCTGCAGATGTAACACCTTAACAAAGTTATGTTAGCCATATAGGATAAAATTGAGTGTACATAACCTGATTAACACACCAAAATTACCTGCCAATCTTTTCAGTTATTGATGCAAGTACATGAGGTGGACCTTATGTATGTGCCAATACATTTAATGCAATAATAAACCACCCCTTGAAACATGTATTCTTCTGTTTGTAATATTCAGATCACTTTCATGTGACAATGTTAAACATGATCTACACACTGACAGCTCTGGAGTTTTTTTTTTTTTGTTACATTTGTTTTATAGGTGTTTTTGCAGTTATCAGTTATGACTCTAAAAAAAGAAAAATCTAATTCAATCTCCTTCACAGACATGCATAAACATATACAGTACAAAGTTCATTGCTCAGGAAGTTTTGCCCCTTTTAATCCATAGAGTGGATATTACAATTCCAAAATGTGTTCAGTAGCACCCTGTGATGGACACAATGAATGCTGCTAGCTTACAAATAAAATAGATGTGGCAAGACAGAAAAGTGGATGCCAAAAACATGCAGCCAAGGTGATGGGGAACAAGGACCACCAACCTTGATGAGAAACTGGCAGAAATTAGTGGAGTTGTGGTGGAGGGGGAAAAAGATGTGCAGGATGCAATGGATGAGTCAGGTCATAATTTGTATTTCCTTGTTTGAACTGAGAGCTAACCACATACATTCAAGAAGCGTTTTTATAATAATCAACACAAACAAATTAGACATTTTCTAATATATTTCATTGACAGTTCTGAGTAACCGACAGGTGAAAAATATGAAAGTATGAACTCCTATCTGCCTGGATGAGACATTGAAACTAACATAATTTGTCCTATTCTGCACTTAATTATTTATGAAAATACACTATTTATGAGAATATATTTGACAGGTTATTTTGCAATAACCAATATCTTGTTTTGTAATTATTAGTTAATCCTAATTCCTGTCTTTTGTTCTTTACTGAAACAACTAAAGATGTCCACTAATAAAGTGTGTCAATATACAATAAATATTTAGATGAACTTTTCTTTTAAAGGCTGACAAGTCACAATCAGATTGCAAAACACAGCACGAACCTGATCCTCTGGAAAGTCATCACAATGCCAATATTTTGTCCTCTGTGTCAATACAATCAATCTTGTAAATGGTAGACGGACTCACTACCTTCCTACAATAGTTAAAGCATAAAGTACCATGTCATTTTTCCCATCCGTTGAACACCACCAGTGAAATGGTGTTGACTGAATGATGAATTACAATGTAAATAGAAACAGAAATCCACATTTAAACTGTTTAATTGTCCTCTACTTGTTAAGACTCCCTAAGATTTCCCTTCTATAATCTAAAATAATCTTGACTTCACAGCACCCTGACCTCACCTTTGCATTAAAAATGGATGCTTTCTGACTGAGCATTGAGGATAACAATATATCTACCTTTTGCCATCCCTCTCACTGACAGAAATTGCATAAAAAGTTTATTGCCAAATATACCTTGTACATGATTAACTATCTTTGCTGTATTAAAACACACTCGCGTAGCCATCTGCCAAGTACAATTGTGTTCATCCACTGAAACCATTTCATGAGAAAACTCATTTTCAGCCTCTTAATTATTTTTCATTACAGTGGCGCTGAGGAGTAGATTGGAATAGGACAGTAATTGCCCGGCCTGAGCGGTGAAACAATCCTGGTGCATCAGGCTAGATGAAGTGTGACAGGGAGACATCTCGCCACTGTGCAGTGCCCATTAGCCTGTTTCCTCCCTTTTGATCGCTTAAAAATCCCCTTGGATTGTGGTCAGTGCAAGGTCAGATTAGCAGCCTTTTAGGGAGCCAAAATGCTGGCGGCGATCTGCGCAAGATGTTGATAACCTTGTCGCCAGCATTGCAACTGTCCTTAAGTGTGTCCGATGTGAGGGGCTGTTACATTGCAGTGCACTTTACCATTCTCCCAGAGCCGCCACTGGAACTAAAGGGGGCAGCTCCTGCAGGTTTAAGAAGGATGTGTTCAGCACAGCTTGTGAGGCTGCTGTTAGGATTATCTTTTTTTCCTCAATCTGTGCAGTGATGGAAAAGCTTCTCCAAATGTACTATCGTGAGCAAGCTGCCAATCAATACAGCTCTCTCTGCAAGAGGTAAAAATGGGGTCTCTGCTGTCAAAATCTGTGTTTATCCTCACTGCATTGGCCATTTTCATGTAGGATGGTAGAAAAAAAGTTTTCAAGTACAAATGTTCAGAAAGTGCCATGCAAAATAAATGCAATGTAAGCCAAAACGTCTATGTTCATCTATGTACCTTGGACAATGTCCTGTAATCAGTGTTGGTAACATTGCTTTTAAAAGTAACTCATTATGAGAACTCATTAAGATTACTGCAATTAAAAAGTAACATGCAACTTTACTGCATTATCTACCGACACGTTACTAACATGTTAGAGTACTCGAGAGTTACAGTAAAACCCCTTTGCGACTGGTTGTGCATGTCGGTTATATTGTGTGTAAAACTGTACATGTACTGCTGAATGTATTGTCCCTTCTGTCACTGTGTAGCCTTATTTACAATATAACATTTACAAGTCTTTATTTTGCTAACAGCCTGACAGAGAACTTGGCAGAGACATACAGTATTAGGCACAGCTGTTTCAGTGACAACAATACAACAAGGGCTCTTCTAACCAGTATATGATGTTTAAAAATGCAACTAATTAACTGATAAACCTTGGGTGCTTCAATAGAAAAGATAAAAGAAAATATACAATGACAGTGCATGGGCTTTTTTTCTTCCTACAAACAAACTTTATAAGCGCATTTAGGCTTTTTAAACACAAAGACTCACCCAGCCAATGTTCTGCTCTCTCTACTTGACTTTAGTCCAGAGTAGTGATTTTTTTAAAACGTGTCTGACAGTCAGTTCCTGGATGGGTAAGGACAAGGCTAAAAAGCCGTTCCATGGGTGCACTGGACTACTGTTGTAGAAAACTATATAAATAATGGATTACTTGAATTGCGAAAATAACGTGCTACTTTATTCATCACAACAAAAAAGTAATCCGAGTACTCTGATGTTAGAGCGATAAGACACAATCTGATACAACTCTTAACTTTTGTTAATTTAGTCATTTTTTCTCCATTATCGAAAATAATCCAATTCTATAAAAGGGGCAATACCTAGGATTCCCTGGTCTTTTATACAACTACACTTTGATGACAAATTATCATTTCAGAATAACATGTCATTAGCCATTTTCAGACAGGGCAGCAAGCGGCCAATTTGCCCGTCCTTTTGGCAGCTAGGTCTACAGTTTTAGACAGAGGCCGGCAAATTGGGGGTCTGTTTTAGTCCCCCAATTTGCCGCCTTGGAGGGTACACTTATTTCCACCTCGCCTGCTATCTAAATCTGAGGCGTCAATGTGCCAGCCCCTGCGTGAGATGGGTGGAGGTGTCGATGACCT
Source organism: Sparus aurata (assembly GCF_900880675.1). Classification (NCBI taxonomy): domain Eukaryota; kingdom Metazoa; phylum Chordata; class Actinopteri; order Spariformes; family Sparidae; genus Sparus; species Sparus aurata. The sequence goes on from NC_044208.1 coordinate 3,369,040, forward strand.
GCACTGTTGTGCGACCCACAGCCGGGGGGGTTTTAAAACCAAGGAAATGATCACAGCAGTGAGTCCATTATGGGCATAGAATACTGCCATAAATCGCACGCGTGCATTGAGACTCGCGCGCGCGCAATCAAACATTCGCGATATTGTGGCCTGTGAGGAGAAAAACAGCTCGAGCGTGCGCAGAGTCCGCTCGCAATACTTTCCCCTGCTTGCGCGTGCGCAGACTGCTCGCTCGCGCAACTCTCCTCTCCTCGCTCGGAAAACTTTCACTCTGCTCGTGCGCGAGTGATTTTTTTTTAGTGGGCGGTTTTTGTCAGTAAGGGGGCGGGCCTTGGGGGCATGCCAATCACCATTGTATCCCTGAATAATTGGTTGAGCGTATTCACCAATCGGACAGCAGGGTACGGCAACACCACTAGGACAAACGGGACAAACCACACAGCCCTGAATGCCTGAATGACTAGTATTGTGATTTGGTGTCTTGACTTGAATGTTTACAAAATGTCACACAGAGCAATGAACTTCAGTATGTTTGTCTGAGTGCTGTCTTGTCTTTCCTCTACCGTTGACATTAATCTGATAAAATGCTGATCATTTTTTGTAACTTGGACCCTGTTGCACACAGACATTTTTTATTTTGGTAAAACTGTATTGTTCATATTCACGATCTAGGATACTTCTTTCTCCCTGAGAAGTATAAACGTAATATTAAAAATAAAAAAAAAAACTTCAATAGGCCTACATTAACACAATACAGAATAAACTGAACCATTGTATTTATCCTCCTTCTGTTGTTCTAAGTCAGTTGTATTAGCTGTATATTCATCATTTTAGAGACTTTGATATTAATGTAGTTACATTAAGTTTTTCCCTTTCTGTCCTTCGAGTTTTTGAAATCAGCTGCTCTGTCTGAAAAACTGTGAGCAGAGCAGATATGGAGGCCTGCAGAGAGTCGAAGGCAGAGAGTTGCTTGTGACATAACGGTTAACAGTGGTTAAACACTGTATAAGTCTAATTTTCTTCATTAAGCAGAGATAACACAAATAGTGTTAAAAAAGACAGTGACACTTGAAGTTAGTAAAACAGTCAGCCGTTCTTCTCAGTCTCTTTACTTGTTCATACAGTTGCTGCTAGCTTTCTTTCTGTAGCTGTTTGACAGTAGATATTATCAATCATGTACTGTCCATTCACACAGACAGCTGACATGCAGGATGTTCAAAGACTCTCACATGGGAAAAGCTCAAAAGATATTGTGAAGCCAACACAACTTTTGGTTAGAAATGCTAAATCAAATGACATCAACCAGTGATAATAATAACAACCGCATATTATTTTTGTCTGGTGAAGATTTTGTGTATGTTTTTGTGTAGTCATTAAAAGGCAAGGCAATTTCATTTGTACAGCCGAGTTTTACAAGCAGTTTGTCTCAAATGTATTAAAGTATCTGTATTGTCTGTCAATCAAAATAAATGATACGGCAAGCCATGCTTTTCTTAGATACAAAATTAACGTTACCTCCTTGCAGTCGGCCATGGTTACTGACGGAACAGGCGGAACACAAACAATTGTCAGGTGCATACCACCACCTGCTGTACAACAGTCTCATCATTTTACATTATTTCTTATTCTGCTCATCAATCTTGTGTCTCTTAAAAAGAGCCATCTTTGCCTAACTCGTCTTTTTTTCTGTAGACCTGTAGTAGGCTAATCGTTGCCCTATTTACTGCATGAACTGTATGTTTTTCCCCTGATTGGGCTAAACAACAGCTTATATGAAATCTCAGTGCCTGGTCCTATTTTAATGCATGAACGAGTAGTTTATTTGCCGTCACTTCTCCCATCCTCTTTAATGCCAAGAGAATTGCAATTTGGTCAGCAGCGTACACTCAAATACTGATCCCAGTCTGCGACACTGTCTCCTACTGGACCAGGTCTGGATACAAGTTCGCATAAATAAATGCCGGCCTCAATTAGAAGCCGGGTCTGTTTCGAGGTTTTTAATGTTTTCGATCCGAATTGCTGCTTGGCTGCATGTTCTTAATGAAATGCTGATTTATGTTTGGAAACATGCCGCTGTGTTTGCTGACAGCACTCGCTGCCTGTTCACACCTTTTTTTTTTCTTAACCCAGCACGTCTGGACAGAGTTGTTCGAGCCTGACCATTGAGAGCTCGGACTGACCCAAGGAAAGAGCTGGAGCCTGTATGACTACAGTCTGTGGCCGGAACAACACATTTATTTATAAGTTTAATCGCTAGTAAACTTAAATGAATGTGTGCTCCAGATCTGGCTCTTTCTCTCTATAACTCTTTTAAACAGTAATAATAAGTTGATTATATTATATTTTTCCATCTTTGCTGAGCATATGATTTGTTCGGAATTAAATAAAAGCCTCTCCCATATAGAGAAATAGCCTACTATGTTGACACACATCTGCATCTGGACATAGGCTTATGTGCTGCTCTCATATCTAGAGTTGCTGACGCCTATTATTAACTACAGGCCTTCTATCTTTATTATCATTATTATTATTATTATTACGTTTAATATTCTATTTTTTTAATTTTTTTAAATATTACGTTTATAATTTTCAGGGAGAAAGAAGTAGCCTGGATCAAGAATATGAACAAAACAGTTTTACCAAAATAAAAAATGTCTGTGTGCAACAGGGTCAAAGTTACAAAAAATGATCAGCATTTATCAGATTAATGTCAACAATGGAGACAGCACTCAGACAGACATACTTAAGTTCATTGCTCTGTGTGAGAGTTTGCAAACTTTCAAGTCAAGACACCAAAGCAAGCAGGGGAAAGTATTGCGAGCGGACTCTGCGCACGCTCGAGCTGTTTTTCTCCTCGCAGGCCACAATATTGCTCCAGGGGGCAGAGATGCAGGATAAAAAATAGCTCGCGAGTGCTTGGAAAAGCGCTTGGGGAAAAAAAATGTGCGTGCGGATGTTTTATTGCGTGCGTGCGAGTCTCAATGCGGGCACGAGATTTATGGCAGTATTCTATGCCCATACTCCATCACTTTATCCGCGGACATTAAGATGACGACTGGACAACCGCTGAGATCCAGGAGATGAAAGCGTCTCTTCGGTCTCTGTAGCTGTTTGGCTGTGTCCGTTTGTTGTTGTAGTGGCAAGCTAGGAACGGTCGTTACTTTCAAATTAAAAGCCCCTCGCTAAGAACCCAGTTCTAAACTCCAATGGGGTGCAATGTAAAGCTCTTATTTTGAAGGCAAATTCAATGTCACTGTTCACAGTCCAACTTCATGCTTCACGTCACTTCACATGTTTACGCCTACCTCAGTGGCGGCTTTTGGAAAAGGAGGAATATTACGCCTCCGTTTTAGAAAGACAGGCCGGCACATTGCCGTCCTTACCTTGGAGCAAATGTGCCGCCTTTTCAATCTTAAAAGGGCTATTGTTTATTTTACTTTTGCGATAGACAGAAAATGACTGGCTATATGGACAAGTATTCTGACATTCTGAAAGTGAATTTCACCTAAGATCTCGCAGAGTTTTGGCTAGAAAAATGGTGTTTATCTGTGTCTTTGTCTTTTGCTTGTTGCATGCAAAAGTCAGGAGTTGATTGTGCTAGTGTTGTTGTCGTACTGTTGTTACATACTTAACTGCTGTTCCATAACTCTTATAAATGGTGAGACTTTTATCCAATTGTCCTTCTTTCTAATAACATCGAACAATCTATCAAACACTGATAACCACTGGAACACTAATGTGACTCTTGGTAAAGTAACACAAGAGTCCTGCATCAACATGCAAGTCCCCCTTTACCTTTAAACTCAAATGAGAGGATCAGGCCATCGACTGGTTCATACTACATTTAGATCAATCCAGGGGCCTGCATATCAATGTACCTACATCCTTACTGTTCAAACAGATTTAGATACCATACCCAAAGTTTAAAGTGCTTATTGTTAACCTTAAAGATGATTATATAATTTTTTATTGTTGGTGAAAGGAAAAGGTTCATTGCAGGCTTCTGATGGGACATGAATTCCAATTCCCTGCATGAAAGTCTATTGCCCTACATTTCTATCGACATGCCTCCATGTCCTTACAACTCATACCATTAAGGACAAAGGCACATGATGCAACTGTGGCTTAATTAATTATCCAGTATAATAGTTCCTAGGCTGCTGAGCTGGCAGGTGTTATTATTTGTTCCCAGTGCACCTGACCAAGAAAGAAAAGAGAGAAACATTCCATTCCAAGTCTTTTGTCAGATAGCTCTCTTAATAATAAGAGAGATACAAAGCAAACAGGTACACCATTTATTGAAATGGAATTTACAGAAAAGTGACTAGAAAAGGCCTCAAGCAGACATAAAGTCGGCTTTGGCCAAACTGAGTCATCTAAGGCTTGTTTTGCCTTAAAGATTCTGCAGCTGCAGCCAGGTTCCATACATTGGTGGACAATGACCATGGAAGTAAAAACAAATTGTTCAGCTGCACCTGAGTGCCCAGAGAGCAAGGGAGATCCTGCATGTCTTCATTCTTCACCTTAACCCAGTTGTAGCCTTTGCTCTGTGAAACAAGGACACAGGTTTTTCCAGCAGCTCAGCCTGAATACATGTTTCCTGCAGCAAATAATTCAATAAATACTCAATAAAGATCTGTGTCCTCTGACAGTGCAGTCAGGGTCTTGATTATGAGAAAGATGGGAGACGAATGAGTACTGAGAGCTGTGGTCAGTGGACCAGTTTACATGAGGCCAACACAGAACAGAGCTGACTCATGAAACTGATCCAGTGGCCTTCATTTTAAACGTTGCAGGCTCTGAGCAGGATTGTATTGTCTTTTCTCCGAATCTCTATTCGTGGCATTATAATGAAGATATTTTCTGATAAATCTGTGGCCAATTGAAAAACCTTCTCCAATCTTAAAAAATAGAAGAAAACCTTGAAAAAACAGTTCCAGTTACTACAAATAGGTAACATTTCTGTTCACTAACATTTAATAGAAGGCTAAATGCCTTTAAATTCTAGGGATATGATGAATAAATGACACAAAAATGGGACAGAACAAGTATGCAACACAGCAGATCCAGTAAAGGTTAACACAAAGACTCAGCTGCCGTGACCTTGCAGAGCCGGACCGGACACGTATCTGTTGGAATCTAGCCACAGCGTTACATCAGAGATATTTTTTTTTCATACAGAAATGCTCCACTCCATGACATACCTTCCACGCTTTACTCTGGTGATAGGGTTAGAAAATATGAAAACTTTAGAAAATAACGTCAAATCTTCATGGCCCCGGGGTAACATTACACGTTGGAACAGCTGATTTTACCGGAGGCTGACAAGTGTGGCATCAAGTAATATCTAGTCTCACATAGCCAGACCTCTCTCATCTGACCCGTTTACACTTGATCTAGTCTTGAATATATAACACAGCACCATCACCTTGTCCATGATGGGGACAGTGCACTGAAGGCAGCCAGGCGGGCAGGAACAGAAACCATATTAACCTTACGTTACTTAATACTGTACTTACCAATGTAGCCTTCTCTCTTTAGAATAATCAAACCAAATAACCATCCATCCATTCATGAAATGAAATCACACACTTTAGGATCCTTACCCTGGAAATATGCACAGATGTTAATGGTTTGTACGGAATCCCTAAACGGCCACGCATTCATATATTTTATTTCCTCCGTTTTCCCGTGATAACGAGTTAATTTCCTCCATTTTCCAGAGATAACAGGATAATTTTCTCGAGATCTCGTGATAACGAAACTTGGTTTCCCGAGATAACACACCTTTGGACACACCGTAAGAGCTTGTACCCTTTATTAGCCAGGTGCACAGTAAATCATTTCATCACGTTCAGCAAAAATTATGCAGGCACACTTCAAACACACACACACACAAGATTCACAGGAACACAGATGTTCTCGGTTCACAGCGAGACACTTTCAAAATAAAAGTGCCGCATTTAGTGTCTAATATGATTAATGAAATAATAACCTGGCTTCAAAGAAAATCAGTTAACTACATGAAAACAAGATGTTCTTATTAACAATTCACATTAAAGGTCATTTACAGTCGTTACACTAACTGACTGACTCATTCACACACACACACACCTTATTATATCGTTATCTCGGGTTTATGAAAAATAAGGTTTTTGAACTACTCACGTTAGCTGCTGCATCTCCTGCACGTCGCCGTCATGGCAGGCAAAAAGTGTCGATCCCTGAGTGCGACCTGACAGGCACGCTTGAGGAGTGGTTCACCATTACTCTCCTGCCTGTCAAACCTTATTTCTCATAAACTATGTGTACACAAACAATGTTCTCAATGCTCTTGTTCATGAGTAGAGACCCTGGTGATGCTACCAGCAAAGTTTCATTTTATGTTGAGCCTTCTTAGTGTTCTAAAAGTAGCGATTTTGATGCCTGCCCCTAGCTCTCCTGTTCAAAATGAACATGCCCAAAACCGAAACTACGGTAAATCTTAAAAGTGCCTCTTTCGTCGTAATTATGCTTTTACATGAAGGTTTGACTCATATTCAATCCTAAATAAAGCCTCGGTTGCTCTTTGGCGAGAGTTTCACTTTAACAATGTAACGAGATGCTCAACAAAAGTAATCCTGGCCAGTTCAGCCACAGAACAGCTCATCGTAGATTGTAAATAGAAAAGATTCCAACGATGTAATCCGCTAAATCACATGCTTCGAGATCTTGTGGGCTGATACGAACAGACAGCTGCTACTAGCTTTTCAACTCAAATGAAATACTGTGTTCTGCATCTCTAAAGTTACTCAACTATTTGACTAACGTTTCACAGTAACTTCTCACCGAGAGGATGGGAGGGACTACGGGGACAGAGAGAGAGAGAGAGAGAGAGAGGGCCCTAATGATCAGTTCAACACCTCTGATAAAGTCATGGATTGGCTTTTTCCTTCTTCCAACTATTGTTATCATATCAGCTTTTAAAAATCTACCATCAGTTGACCTACACTAGACGTGTTCTGTTTTGTTTTTTAAATGGCAACTGAAAGATGGATAAAGGTACAAGGGTCATAGTGTACGGTGATAGACAGATCTTTGATAAGCCTGAGACTGTGGAGAACTTCTGAATCGGAAACGCACTGAACCTCTGGAATAGCGGTTTCAGTTACCAGGTATATCCTTTGACGACTGAACATTTTAGTCCATATTGTCTTGCCATGAAGAAATGTATAGGACTCTGAAGCTGACCTTACCGGTGCCTTATGTGATCTAGAGGTGCACTGAAAGTAAGTCATATTCCAATGTGTTCACATACATTTAAACTGTCAAGACTACACATACTGTGCTCTGTTCATTAGAGGCTTATATATATACAGTATGTCATTTGCACACATTTCTTTTGCATGCTATCTCCTTAATCTGTCCTGTGAGGGAACGTAATGATCTGATTGATTGAATGATTCTCTTTTTGTTGCATTGGAGCCAGTGAGGTATGGGAATGTTGCCTCCTGTTAGAGTGTGATAGACTGGAGAAGGGCTTCAGTTGAGGAGGCTCCTATGTTGGTGTTGGGAGGGTGGGGACTGTTGTTTGTTTTGTTTGTGTGCTGGTGGTGCACATAACATTGCAGGTAACATGGTTTGGGATAAACATTTCTTAATCTTTAAATTCTATGAAACATCTTGTACCAATGGTACATTAAAGGGATAGTTTGTGTTTTTTGGGGTCATATAAAGTACATATCTGATCTGTTCCCTACCGTAATCACTGATCAGTGCAGCCTCAGTTTGGAGAAGTAGAGAGCCGCTCCAGCCCAGACGCTCAGCTTTGTACTGCAGTGAACGGGTTCCAGATGCAAAGCGAATTTTAAGCACCTAAAACAAGGCTCACCTCAAAAAATCTATAACAGTTCAAGTGTACGTTGTATAAAGAAAATTGACACTGCTTTACATCGCCGTCAGACCGCCCTTTCTTTTGGCACTACATTTTCTCAACCATAGAACCCCCGTATCCCTATCCCAGTTGCACTAATGCGTAGGGATACGGAGGTTCTACAGTCTGTGTGAAATTGTTAAGTTTTGTTTTGGTCGAAAGTGAACAGAGTTGCATGCATAAACCTCTCGTCCAGCAACTGGGCCTCGGACTGTATTTCGTTGCTTGCAGATCACCTGTTGCGCTAATGCGTAGGGATATGGAGGTTCTATGGTTGAGAAAATGTAGTGCCAATAGAAAGGGCGGTCTGACGGCGATGTAAAACAGTGTGATTTTTTTTTTCTATACAGCATTGTTTTAGGTTCTTAAAATTCACTTTGCATTTTTGTACTGTTCACTGCAGTACAAAGCTGAGCGTCTGGGCTGGAGCGGCTCTCTGTTTCTCCAAACTGAGGCTGCACTGATCAGTGATTACGGTAGGAAACAGATCGACTATAGATATGTACTTTATATGACCCCACTTCAAAAAACACTAACTATCCCTTTAAGAGTGGTTAGATGGAATGTGGAACATCAGCCAGGCACATCGGTCCAATAGCACAGCAACACACCTTAATTGTTAGCCTATCATATCGCTGCTGTCTTTTTAAATACAATTGTCTCCTGTTGCTTATGCTTCTGTTTTGGACACGCCCTCTACTTATCTGCCTAGTAAGAGTCATCGCCCACCACCACCATTTTCTGGACTCCATGGGGGGATTCTTCTTGGGGCAGATGCCCTTTATTCACAAAATCTCCCTTTAGACTCTAAGCACCAAAGGCTTTCTGACAAGGCTCATCACTTATCTGCTGTAAGGTTTAACCATATATTATGAGTCTGACCTTAGGCCTGTACTGCGAAGAGGCTCACTTCCTCACTAAATGGAGCGACAACGGGCTGATTTCAGCCAAGAGGAGCAGGTTGTTTTAATGGAGAGAGTATGAGCGATACAAAAAAGCCTGATCACAGCCTGAAGCAACAGTGTTGCTGCAAATATGACAAGAGGAGGCTGATTTTAATTTCTGACAGCTCTACATTGAGCTGCTTTTAAATATGAAGCTTTAGAGCAACAACAACTGTTGTTTTAAACTGTGTTTTATATTGTTTTCATATATTTCACTGATCGCAATTATAAAATGCCAGTGTGTGTTTTATTGAAAGCGAGGCTGGGTGTGCGTATGAAAATAGGTTACAGTGGGTTTTTTAGGTGCTGTAGCTACAAGCAAATCTCATGTTGTCTCTGTACAAAGACCTTCTTAAATGTGAGAAAACAGAGTAGACCTACTCAAGATTTGCGTTTGGGCAACACATAACAGGCGAAACAATTAATTCATTCATGGCCACATTAAGTTAAATTATCTGTCCTGCTGCGAGCGCACAACTTCTTTCAGTGGTGACTGACTGTATATAAAAGTAAATAGGCTATAGCCTAATAAATGACCTCCTGACGCGAGTCGGATCATCAGCTGAGCAGCGTATCCCCTCAGCTGAACATCTGTAGGCGGAGACGCTCAGAGAGAAAGTAAACAGCAGCGGATCAGCGCGATCTCTCCCTCCGTACAAATGCTCCGTTCTGATCCAGCTCCACTGGACTTTCAAAGTAAAGGTGACGCCAGCTGTAAATGAGTTAAATAGTGAAAACAGTTGATTTTATGATTAAACAATGAACAGAACCTGGTCGGGACCAGGTTATGAGCTAAGCATAAGTTACCATGGTGATCTAGTCGGGTTAAAAGAGAGCCACCTTTGTAATACAGGGAAGCCTGGCTTCTGTCAGTATTAAGTGTTTTTTGTACTTCCAGCCCAGGAACATCTATGTCACAAATCATCTGCTGTAATAAGCATTGTCTTTACTTCATTCACTAGTCTCTCCTGATTGAAATAAAGTAAAAAAAAAAAAAAAAAAAAATGAATCATTGAAAAACAAGGGCTCACAGTTCGCTGCATCAGCTCCACTGCTGGCTGCCAGCCACTGAAGATACAGTCAGGAAATAGCTCATTCTTGTCTCTTTTGTAGTCTAATTAAACAGTTAATTTATTGTTTCCCACTGAGCTCCCTTCCTCCCTGGATGTAGATTGGATCACCAGGTAACCCAGGGATGTGATCACCCACCCCTCCTATTGAGTGGAATACCAGGGCCCTGAAAATTTCTGTCAGCACAACTGACACCTTATTAATTCCTAACTGTAAATATATAGTGGCTGTCTTGTGTTTTCCTTGCAGCCATAGCGGAGCTGATGTAGCAGTCTGTGAACTGTAGTAGGCCCAGTTAACACACCACCACAACTGATCGCAGTAGCAGGCAGTTGCACTGTCTCTGGGCTCTTTAGGTAGAGCGGACAGGCCGACAGGTGAAGTGGAAGCAGGGCAGCCTGGCGGCAGCCCACCTGTAGGCTCCAGCCAAAAAGCCCAGAGACAATCTGACACTGAAGAGCAGCTCTGGAACATGATTGACACAGAAAGGAGCAGCAGTAGACTAGGAGAGAGGCCAAAGGGGCCTTAACCTAACCAAATCACAAGCACAGTGTTTAAAACTGAACTGAGTGTCAACATATCCGTGGTTTTAGAAACATACATTGCCAAACTGTATTCTGGTGATAGGGTTGTTCAAATTGTGTATAGTGTATATAATAAATATTATGTCATTGTGTTCATTGAATTGCTTAATATTCAGGCAGATAAATAAACAATATATGTTCTTCCTAAAGCTTAAAGCACTGAATAGGTGCTTTATTCAATTTGCAGCCATACATCATTCAGCAAAGTAAAGTTTAAAACAAAAATGTGCTCTGTTGAAAGACATCTAAGTCCATTTAGATACTCCAGAATAATATGCAGAGGAAATGCATTATTCTCCTGGCACAAAATGTCTCTGTTGTTAGAGAAATACTCTCCTGTTAGAATCAATGGCTCTATTTTTATCAGCTTCTATCTAGAGCGGATGTTGGTGGGAGAGTGCAAAAAAACCTTTTCTGCTCAAGAGCTAAGAGTATTGTCTAAGGGACAGCTGATCTGTGTGCTTTAACACCAACAGAAGTCACTTACTCTATCATCGCAGAAATCCCTGCAGTACAGCCTTCCCTTACATAGATACAGGCCTGAGTTCAGCCCTATATCCCACCTGTCACTTCCAAGAGCTAAACATGTCCATCTTACTCCATTTGGAAAAAATGAAAAATGAAAAAAAAAAACACAGAGGGAATAGCTGGAGAGGTGTGCTTTTCTTTCTCCACTGTTCCTTTTTTTCTTTCTTGTACTGTAATCACAGGGGCGAGTGGGTTGCATATTTATAAATCATTTATTGGGGAGTTAATGCATTGCACTTGGAGGGAGAGTGCCCACTCTGGCTGTAATTACTCTGGCTGGAGATACTCCCAGGTTTTACATGGGAAGTCCCTTTCTGTCTTTCTGCTTGACTGTACTTGATCATAAATATTGTTGACTTTTAGCACTCAGAATATTTTTAGTTAGAAAGAGGGATTAAAAAATAGTCAAGCTGTATAAGAGTAGATTTCAACAGATCTGTGCCCATTCTTTCACCTATGAGGTGCTTACTGCAAATACTCAGTTTTCTTTTTCATAACAGAAAAAATAATAATTTAACTGATATCATCAGTGTTTGAACATTTCTGTTCTGTGATGTAAATATTGTGGACATAATCGTGGTCACATTAATATGGAATAAATTATCTTTTACCTGTAATTCAGAAGCAATTAGGCTGCATGAACTCTTATCACAGACTGCAGTGTTAGCAACAAAGATACATTTATATAGGCTTTAAATATCTCAAATATTTTCATACAGTAACATTTAAAAGATGTATTAGATCATTGCACTAATTTTATCTTAGGGGACTGAATTGTTGTGGATCTTTTTTATGACCTGTGTGGAATGGTGAAGTTTGTATTTCAAACAGGCCTCTCTTCATTCTGTGCCTCATATCATATTCTATATTTGCTCTTGATAACTTCCTCAGCAGGTTTTGTGTTTACACTTTGTTTTTGCTATGATGTATCTTTTGCATATTCAGGGAATTCATTTTAAACTCATTCATGATTATAGCAAGGTCAGATAAAAGATAGTGACATCTTTTTTTCAAAGAATAATTTGCTGTGTGCATATTCTCATCTGGCCTTCTTTATTCAACAGTGTATATTAATGTTGCTTCTGTCAGAATTAACAGTCTTTCAAGAGAGTTTAGTGATATCTACACTTTGTAATAGAAGTGCTCAGGACAATACCCTTCATGTGGACAGAATCTTTTGTTCTATCAGACTGTGTATAAACAATTTTCTATTTCAATATGATGAGAAATACAAAAAGCAGGAAAAATGATCAACAGTAAGATATTTCTTTCAGATCAAATTTCTCGCTTTTACATGCAGTTCTTGTGAAAACTGGTCAGGTGAGTATTTTTGGACTGAACAATATTAGTAGTTTAGAGTGGAGCATGCGTACATACCAAAAAAACACACACAGGCATGTTAATCCATTCTGGGGAACTGCACTTTTGCTCAAGTTGACCGCTGGTGGAGTAAGGCCTGCAAATGATCCTTACTCGTGTGAACATGTACCTTAAGAAACTCTTAACTTCGGACACATTACATTTGTCTCCTGCTGCTAGTCCTGTAGAAGCAGTAAGTTCCTGCTAAGATTTTCACAGATGATCATTGCTGTCACAACAACAACTTCCCACCAGACTGACATCCAGAGAATGAAGTGCTCAAGTGGTTGTTATCATCGTCTACCCTCTGAATCACCAATCACTTTCCTGTACATTCCTCCTCTACTCAATCCAACATGCTGTTATCTATCTATCTATCTATCTATCTATCTATCTATGTATATTTATATATGTATACATATATATATTTATATATGTATACATACATACATACATACATATATATATATATATATATATATATATATATATATATATACGTCCTTTTTTCTGCCCTTTTCACTCAGATTTCTTTTATCTCTTCCTCTGCTGTTGCACTTCCTATTGTAGAATAACAGGAATTCTGCCAGGGTCTTACAGCGCTGAACCTTGTACCCTTGCAAAATGGCTTGGATAGGGATTAAAGATTGAGCCCTATTTGTCTGTCAAACATGAGTGCCACCAGTTTGATGGGACTTGATTGAGAGTGATCAAACCCCAGATGTGCACTGGGCTTTGAAGCGAATTTTACATAGTGGTCAAGCTTTATTACATTGTGAAAGTATTTTAGATTACATTTTTTTTTTTTTCATCAAAACCCCACCAACAATTTTTACTATCAGAAATTGATCCATCTTTAAAATCAGGGGAGAATGGTTAAAAACCAGACAAGGAGCTCAGACTCAAATTAAGATTCATAACTATTGAAATGATAACAAAATGCTGGTAGCACTGACGATTAACTATGACATGCCTCAAACACTAGTAATCAAACAACAAAAGTCACAGTCCAGTCCAGGAATTCCTCTCCTATGTCCAGGTCCTTGCTTTTGTTGTTCCAGTTGCCAGTAGTGATGGGAATTTCTGCTCTTTGTAGGGAGCCAGATCCTTTATTCAGCCTAAACAACTGGCTGTTTTGGCTCCCACACAGCTCTTTATTTAGTGCCACTTCTGGTTTTTACAATTCAGCCAAATTTTGCAATATTTTGACTACAATGGTTATGTGTCCACATAAGCGTTTGTTTAACTAAACATTGTAATTTCCATTGAAGTCTTTGGTTCTAAACTTAATATGCATAATGGTGTTTGATGTTTGTAGATTAGCCGATTTTAAGTGTTTTATTCATATTAGACAATATATTCTTCTATAATGTTGGCAACCAGTACAAAAAACAAAAGTCTAGGAGGGTTCTTGAAGCCACCTTGACACATCACTAGATCATCTTTGGACGGGCTGAGACACCAGGACGAGTAGTGTGTTCCCACTTCTAACTATGACACACCAGATCTAGCTTTGACCCTCCTGGCCTGCCTCAGCCTGTTGAGCGTAGTCCCACAGCCAGTCCTCTGTCGCTCTGCATGGAACTGGGGAACTGCTCCACTGAATGGTCTCCAATGGTGCTGCTGCATCCAGATGTCTGTTGTGACCTGCATGACCCACTGTTTGTGGTGTGGTGTTTGTGGATCGTTCATCAGTAAGTTGTGGCTTTTGCTGGAGGTGTGCATATCCAAGGGTCATCAGTTCAGTTTTGTCACATATTTGGACAAAGTGTACAAAAGCCACATGAGTAAATTGTTTTATTATTTAACCTTTAAGGTTAGTGGAGGGCTAAACCAGAAGTTTGCCATCTCAGCCAGCAGTGTTATTCCCACACTCTGAACCCCACAATGCCACCATCCACAGTTCAAAGCTTTGTGGATGATCTGGGTAATGTTATACCACAACTTCATTCCATTTCAATTGATTAAACGGGCCTCGAACACAGTATACTGTTTCTCCTTAATTCATTGTTATTATTATGTACGCAGTGGCAGTATACAGCCCCTGTAAACGTACCATTGAGCAACCATCACATTCAACTTTTTCCAGGTTGTTTTTCCACAGTGGCCTTCTGTTGTGCTTGCTGTATATCTGTTCACAGTGCCTGCTACAGTATTGGAGAGCAATGGTGACCCCTCCTTAATATTAACTGTACAAGCTGTACACAGTTTTTCTGCTTGATGCCTATGGCAAGATTATTAAAAAGAGATGGGTTTCTTTGGGATGCAACATTTAAATCATACCACCACATACAGCATTGATGCCATGAAGACCCTTGAGTGAGTAATGCAAATTTGTATTTTGAACGACAGGCAACAACGAGCTGAATAATCTCACACTGAACATTTCATGGATGACCTTTCCAGTCTTCAGCATGAGCGGCAGTAATGTGAAAGGCAGATGGAAGGGAGAGTGATATGGGATCAGGGAGAGGTGAGCAGTGCCCTGTGGCTCATGCTCCTGCTAGGGTGCTATGAATCTCCAATGGCTTTTTAATATATCACAAAAAATGTGCTTAATTTGATAATGATCACATCAATATGTGACAGCGAGTCCCCATCGCTGAAATCCAGTGTGCCTCCAAATTCTGAAGCTGAGCTTTAAAAAGGTCTTTCATTTAGAGCTTGATGGAAATGGGATCTAGGAGAAGTTAAGCTGCTCTGCTGGACTCTGCACAGAGCAGGGGTTAATCTTGATAATGCTGGGCGTCAATATGAAAATGCCAAGAGTGTATTCAAGATAAGAGGCCATGCAGGCCACATTCTAGGCCTCAGAATCTTACATTGTTCGCATAGAATACACTATTGCTTATTTTCCGCTGAGTTAGAATGCCTGAGAAGTTTTCCCTTTCATGGTGTTGCTTTTTTTTTCCACCTTAGACCTTGAAAATCTTCCCCTTCAGTGAGTGTGGAAAACAAAGACATGTCCATACAGTAAAATAAGGTTGTCTGGCATCAGAGACTTTGACAAGGTGACCCATAAAGGGGTGTTTCAGATAGGGAGCAAGACATGCTGTGAGAGTCCGGAAACTCAATCCCCCTTTGCTGTGTTGCTGATAGATGTGCTGAGGTGGACCATCCATCTCTGATGCAACCTCGTAAAGATGTCATTTACCCAAATCAAAGACAAAATTGACTTACCGGTAGTCAAAAGGTCTTAGCAAGTAAATGTCTGCCAGAACACCACAAATGGATCAACAGATAGAGAGATCACAGGTGAAGTAAAAATCACTCACTCGCCAGGAGTTGTTTTTGAACAACCGTTAAATGATGCCTTCCTGTGAGTTTTTTTCCCCCACCCCAAAGTCTCTCATTATGTCCTGTAGAGTCTTTTATGATCTCAGGCATGTTTCCCATGATGCCCCATCTGTCTGTCCTGCTGTGACAGAGGGCTCGGCCTCCTCTTATTCCTGTTGGACAGCTCCATCACTCACCTCTGCCTTCCGCTATGTCTACATCAAAACAATGCTGTGGCAGAGTGAATTAGTATGTCCTTCACCTTGAGTGGAACCCTGTCATTACTTTACCCAGACTCAAGAGAAGAAGATATGATTTAGCATGTTACAGGAAGTGCAACACTGGTATCTCCTTAAATACTGTAGGCACTGGGATGTGTGGGGTCTATAGGTGTCTTTTTTTCCATTGCTCCTAAAGTTTGTTGTGGCTGTGAGCACAATTCTGAAGAAAACATATAAATACCTACCGTTAGAGGTCCAGTATGTTGGATTCAATGATATGAAATGTTCTTGCAGATTGCACTGTGACCAATGTTCAACCTAACCCATCGAATCAAATCAAATCAATTTTATTTATATAGCCCAAAATTGCAATCACATTGCCTCAATGGGCTTTACTGTGTGAGTGAACAACACCCTCTGTCCTTAGACCCTCAATTTGAGTGAGGAAAAAATGCTTATAAAAAAATTGGTGGATGGAGAAAAAAAAGAAAAAAAAAAACCTCCTTTGAATCCTGTTTGAATGCCTCCTTGCACCTCAGAACAAATTGGTAGTGGTTGAAATCTTGGCCCAAGAAATGTGCCATCAAAACCCTCATACATCATCAGTAGTTGTCAATTATGTTTTTATTAGCAGACGCTAACCCCTCATTCACTGAAAAAAGTGAGTTTTTGGTGCAGTAAACTCTATTAGAGTAACTGTCTTAATTTCTACCTTGTATTTTTAAGATTCAGTGAGAACTAGAGTTTCCTAAGTAAAATTAAACATTTTATTAGCGTAATACATGAATTATGGGGGAAGAGTAAGTTTTACTTCAGTTTCCTCATACTATTTAAATGTTTAATAGTTGTATGTACATAAACCTAGAAATACTACATAAACTTTACTCTGAAAGTGTAGTGTGTTTTGAAATGCATGCACGATGCATGTGCACAGTACAACAGGACTGGCTCTGCTCCGGACGTTACAAGATCACAGAGCAAGGTGTAGCACGTACGACAGTCATTTCGCAGGTAAGTTATTACCGTTCTGTTTTAAATTTGTGATAATATATAAGTCTGCATGTATTTTGATAGTTTGACGCAAGATATGTTACTGTTCATAAGTTAATTTAAAGTAAGCATAACGCCACATTGGTCCATGCTGGCCTGTAAGTGGGAGGGCTGCAGTTTTACAGAATAGGTTTTTCAAACACATGTTTACAGTCAGAGGCGCCAGAGGTCTTTGAGAGCACCAGCTTGCGAATACAAAGAGACTTCGCTGGCAGTTTTCTTTCTTTTCTTTTTTTGACAAGAAGCTAGTTAGCACGGCTAGTAGCATGGCTGTGCCATGCGGTGTGAAGCCTACAGCAACTTCATGATGTGCTTTGAATGATTCATGCAGTTCTATTATTTGTTTCTCAATAACATTCTTCTTTTTTGTTGTACATTGCATGCAGGAGGACAGCCGGAGTGATGTCAGTAACCACACCCTTAAAATACTCATCGTCCATGGTGCTGATGAGGATCCAGTCGATGTCTCCATCCTTGTTGAAGGCCATGAGATTTTGCCAGGGTGCAACAGTACTGCGAAAGCTTGCTCACTGCTCATGGGGCTGATTTATGCCCTTAACTTGGCATACCCTCCCACTTTGCGCTACACTTTTGAAGTTTTCCAAAAAGTGATGCTGGAGCTGGATGGCTTTAAACTGTCCCCAACAGTAAACACCTTGAAGTTGAAGTTGCTTTCCTAAATGCATGTCATGACTTTGTCATCCTAGAGGAGAAAAATGTGGCATCATGCATGGACCCTTGTGAAGAAATGCCAAGAAGTTGGAGTTTCAGAGTTGAATTTGTCTTTGAACAATATACTTAGTCTTACTTTAAATACCTTTTGCTGGAGATATATCTTTAATTTACTGTTAGTGCAAATTCTAATGCAGTACAATATAATGCACTTTTACTATTAATGCAGTACTTGTACATTCAGGTTTTTTTTTCCATTTAAATAGGGGTATACATAATCCTTACAGCACTGCTCAAAGTGTTCTGTTGCTCTCATGCTCCCTGCAACAGGCAGCTAACTCCTCCTCCAATCACCACGAGAAGTCAATGTCTGATTCAACTTGTTTATTGGTCATCAAGAGGTGGGTAAAACTGTAAAATATACAATGCGGTAAGTTGTCTGTACATAGACTGTAAAAGAACACACATCACATGTAAACATATGTACAAAATAATAAAATAAATCCTCTTATTTGTACTCACAGGAAAAAACAACAAAATAAGACCTTCAAGGTAAGTATTAATAAACGATACAACATTCACGTCCACATGTAGTTTACAATCAACAACTGAAAACATGGCCGATTCACATGGCTATGTATTAACCAATCAAATATGAATGAATTACTCTTCATATGAAATATTACTTGGACAAATAATAAAGAAGATACAAGATATGGATCAGACCAATGATTTGCCTACTGACAATGCTCTTTAAAGGCTGACATGGAGCGGATGTTGGTGGATGGAGGAAGAACACACACGGTCCTCCATGCTCTCCTCCATGCTCTTCTTAGCTGAAATCTCGCGAGACTTTAGGTCACAACTCTATCAACGAGATTACGGTCTCTTAAAGACACGGTATACATTAAATGAACTGTAACATCTTAAATCTTACAACACACTACTTCCTACAAACAAAACACTCCCCGTCTGGTATCTTAACATACCACAGCTTCACTTCTCTACATTTAAGGAGTTTCATTCTTCTATCTTGTCAGCGGGCAGGAGCAAGACTATCTCCGATATAGGTCGAAGGAACATCTTTGTCCCATCCTTGCCCGTGGTCTTGATTTCCACTTTACGGACTTTGCCATCAGTGCTAGCGAAGGTCTTATTAACGCGTCCCAGAGGCCATTCATTTCGTTTGGTCTGATAACCTTTCATGAGGACCATGCTACCTTCTGTAATGTTCTGTTTCTCAGACTGCCATTTTGGTCTTGGTTGCAGTGTGAACAGATATTGCTTACGCCAACGGTCCCAAAATGTGTTGGCCAGAGTCTGCACTAGCTTCCATTGTCGCTTATGGAGGTCTTTGTTGTCCAATCCTTCAGGATGAGTTGGAAGAGAGCCTGTTTTGTGGGTGAGTACTGTTGCAGGGGTAAGTATGAAGGGTTCTTCCGGATCTGTGGACACTGGTCCTAAAAGCCGTCACTTCCGCCATCAAAGTGGAAAGGACCTCATGTGTAAGCCTTGGAGATTTCAATTAGAAGAACATGGAATCCAAGATTTTCCGAGTGATCCCAATCATCCGTTCCCACGACCCCCCCATATGTGATGCATGGGGTGGATTGAAAATCCAAACACATTCTTGATCTGTGAGGAATCTCTCCACTTTTGCTTGATCAAGGTTGGAAAGCATGTTCAGTTCATGACAGGCTCCCACAAAGTTGGTTCCCCTGTCTGACCGTATCTGCTTGACTGGCCCATGGATAGCTATGAAACGCCTCAGTGCGTTTATGAAACAAGAAGCGTCCATAGACTCAATGACTTCCACGTGAATAGCTCGGACACTCAGACAAGTGAATAAGACAGCCCATCTCTTGTCATTAGCATGGCCACCTCTGGTTCTGCGAGTGGAGACTGTCCACGGCCCGAACACGTCGATGCCAACTTAAGAGAATGGGGGCTCAACACTGAGTCTGTCTGTTGGCAGATCAGCCATTTTCTGCACCTGAAAGCTCCCTCTGAGCCTGCGACAGGTGACACATTTGTAGATGAGAGAACAAACAGACCTCTTGGCACCCACTATCCAAAACCCTGCTGTCTGGATAGCGCCCTCAAGTAACCGAGTAAGTAAGTCGGTTACTTACCGACAAGTAAGTGTCAGTACTAGAGGTGATTGACCCTGGCTTCGTCAAGAATGCTGGACCTGTAAGCCACGTCGAATCCTTTAAACGAGCTGCTGGGACAGACCTTGTCGCGTGGTCTGCTGGATTCTGCTCACTAGACACATAGTGTCACTGTTGTGGGTGGGAGCATCTTCTTATCCTTTGAACTCTGTTGTTCACGAAGACATAAAATCTACGCTTCTCGGTATAGATATACCCAAGGACAACCTTACTATCTGTAAAGAAGGTCACTGTGTCAAACTTGATGTCCATTTCCGATGTAATGAGCTCTGCCATATTTGTGGCTAACACAGCTGCACAAAGTTCGAGCCGGGGAATAGAATAATCTGGACGAGGAGCAAGCTTAGCTTTCCCAAGGATGAAGCCTGAGTGGTAACGTCCATCCCTATCCAAGACCCTCAGATAGGCAACCGCGGCCACGGCCTTCACAGAGGCATCAGAGAAGACACAAAGCTCTCTGCATTGTGCTGACTAAAGAGGTGCTTGCACATAAGGCCTAAAGACCTGAAGATGCTGGAGTTCTTTGAGTGAGTTTCTCCATTGTATCCACTGTTGCCCTTTCTCTGAAGGCAGTGGAGTGTCCCAGTCACAAGCGTCCACTGTGAGGTCTCGAAGCAGAGCTTTTCCCTGTATGAGGACTGGTGCCGCGAAACCAAGGGGATCATATAAACTGTTCACTGTAGATAGAACTCCGCGATGTGTGAATGGTTTCGTGTCACTCGACACTTGTAATGTGAATGTATCACTCTTGAGGTCCCAGCTGATCCAGAGACTACGTTGGATGGGTAAGGAGTCAACACCAAGACTCAAGTCTCTGAGACCACTGGCATGATCCTCAGGAGGAAATGCTCTCATTACATCTGCGCTGTTTGAGGCAAATTTATGTATGTCCTTTGTAGAAGATCAACGGCGGCCTTTACGGTGGGTAATGACTTCAACCCGTCATCAACGTAGAAGTCCCTTTCCACATATTCCCTAGCATCCGATCCATACTCTGACTCTCCAGCTTGTGCCGCACGTCTGAGGCGATAAATTGCAACAGCCGGAGAAGGGCTATTGCCGAAGATATGAACCTTCATCCTGTACTCAATAACTTCCTCGTTGGGGTCGTTATCTTTGTACCAGAAAAAGCGCAGGAAGTTCCTGTCTTCAGGTCGGACATGAAAGCAGTGAAACATGTGTTGTATATCTGCCGTAATAGCTATGGCCTCTTTCCTAAATCGAAGGAGAACTCCGAGGAGGCTGTTGTTTAGGTCCGGACCAGTCAAGAGGACGTCATTCAGAGAGACTCTGGTATACTGAGAGCTTGAGTCGAAAACGACCCTGATTTGTCCGGGTGTCTTTGGATGGTATACTCCAAACAGAGGTAAATACCAACATTCTTCGCCTTCTTTCAGCAGAGGAGCTACCTCGGCGTGGCCTTTTCCAAGGATCTTCTCCATGTACTCAAAGAAATGATCCTTCATTTCAGGATTTCTCCTGAAAGAGTGTTGGAGTGATCTGAGACACTGCAATGTCTGCGTTTTGTTGTTGGGCAGACAACGTCTTTGTGGTCTGAAGGGGAGAGGAGCGACCCAATTTCTCTCTTCGTCCTTGTACATACTCTTCTCCATGATGTCGAGAAAAATGGCATCTTCAATAGAAGGGGCCACCTTTTCATCATCCCTCGTCCTCTTGAACACATCCCACCCAACATCCTTCCCATTCTCTTCTCCAGGTGAGTGTGTGTGAGCAGCTGAGTGGCTAAAGCAACTGCTGCAGACCTCCGTGCGTCTAATACACCCAATCGTGCATCTAAACATGCCTTTTCTGCATCTAAATGAGCTTTTGCCATTTTCATCTCCATCTCTTTTTCAGCAAACTCAATTTTAGCTTTAGCTGCTTCAGCTTCAGCTCTAGCTCTGAGTGCCGCTGCACTACTACTACTAGATCGGCTAGAGCGCTTGGATGCTAAAGATACCTTTGATCTGGTGACAAAGGAATGATTCCACGATGTCTCCCTTTCGTCCATATTTTTACCTGTCCACAAACTGCTGTGCTGTCGTTAGCCTTCTCTGCTGTGACGATGTAGCAGTGGAGCTGGTCTGATCCGCTGTAGATCAGTCTTTCTGGAAGCTGTTGTTTTACTGTTCTGTTGCTCTCATGCTCCCTGCATGAGCTAACAGGCAGCTAACTCCTCCTCCAATCACCACGAGAAGTCAATGTCTGATTCAACTTGTTTATTGGTCATCAAGAGGTGGGTAAAACCGTAAAATATACAATGCGATAAGTTGTCTGTACATAGACTGTAAAACAACACACATCACATGTAAACATATGTACAAAATTATAAAATAAATCCTCCTATTTGTATTCACAGGAATAAACAAAATAAGACCTTCAAGGTAAGTATTAATAAACGATACAACATTCACGTCCACATGTAGTTTACAGTCAACAACTTAAAACATGGCCGATTCACATGGCTATGTATTAACCAATCAAATATGAATGAATTACTCTTCATATGAAATATTACTTGGACAAATAATAAAGAAGATACAAGATATGGATCAGACCAATGATTTGCCTACCGACAATGCTCTTTAAAGGCTGACATGGAGCGGATGTTGGTGGATGGAGGAAGAACACACACGGTCCTCCATGCTCTTTTTAGCTAAAATCTCGCGAGACTTTAGGTCACAACTCTATCAACGAGATTACGGTCTCTTAAAGACACGGTACACATTAAATGAACTGTAACATCTTAAATCTTACAACACACTACTTCCTACAAGCATAATACAAAGCTTAAGAGGCTGTTTCTATCCTGACCCTCTCCCCGAAGTTGTTTTGAGCATGTTTGTGTGTGTTAAACGTTCTTGAATATCTGAGTATTATATTTCTGTAATGAATGTTGAAACTCTGTTTCAGACGGTTGTAAGTTTTTCACTGCATATTTGAAAAGCACTATTCCAGATCTGTACTGTATGTACAAAATTATTGGGACACCTGCACAATCTAATGCAATATTTATTTCCAGTACAACAGCTCTGCCAGCTTCTTCTTTTATTAAGCTTCTACATGCTCAGTTTTTATTTACATTGTCAGAAAGGTGATAATTCGACTTTATGTTTATTACTGAAGTTGTGGTGGATGGTGCTGGTCTACCATTATAGTGCATTATATTGACAGTGTTCCTAATATTTTTCCAAAATAGTGTATATTGGATGCAGTGTATACTGTGTAATAATGTCTGTTTTGTTCTTTTTATGTCAGTCATGCCAATGTTAAATTCATGGCTGCCCCATAAAAGATTGGGCAATACAATCCACAATAGTAGTGGATTTACTTTGACGGTTCTTGTTTGTTGAACTGTTTAAAATGAAAAATAAACAGTTTAATTGCATTGTAATTTAGTTGTGTGATATGTGATAAATATATATTAAATGCATAGAGTATTGGTTAAATTTATTTGGTAACACTTATCAAAAGAAAACTGGCAATGATTACCTAATTTTAGTGAGTAATGTAATGTAATGCAACCAAGTAAATTAAAATTTCAAGCACAAAAAAACTACTAAATTACTTCATAACAGCAAATACTACAGATACATAAAATTTACTTAAAATTTTGAGGAAAATGATGTTCCTGCCTATGAAAAACAAGTAGACTTTACTTAATTTGTTTAAATAAATATAACTTAAAACTTGGATGTAATTAAGTAAATGTTACTTAATATCTTCACAACTGTTATGTTTTATGGTAAGTAAAATTTACTTGATAGTGACAAGTGAGTGTTACTTGATATTAAGGCATTACATTTTACTTAAATCATTTGCGTGCAAATATTTACAATATATTTTTTAAGTAAATCTTATGAGTTATTTTTTTCAGTGTTTCCACTATGGCAAGGGTCATCAACTATATTTGTCCAAGGGCCAGAATTTTTCTCTGCGCAAACTGTAAAGGCCAGATGCTCATAAAATAAAATAAAATAAGAATTGTATCCTAAGTAATATGTTATTATTCGATAAATTAATTTTCATTCCAAATTTATGTTATTTTTTTAGCCGCTGTCAGTGTTAACAAACCCATACAATTTTATAATATTATTTAATATTATACAACAAGTAGTTCCGGCCAAGCAATTTGATTGGTCAACAAGACATTTAGACCATGCTCAAATCAGCATGACAGCACGCCTGACTCAATTCTTTAAAATATTACTCCGCCAAGTCTGTAGCAATAGTGTATCCGTCTCCATGGCAACATAGTAACTGTCAGAGCTGGAGCAAAATAATAAAAAGTACGGCTTGAAATTCAAACTTTCTGCCGTAAAACATGCAGAGGAAAAGTCGGGAGAAGCAGCCACTAGACGTTTCTCTGTCGACCCCAAGAGTGAGAGATTGGCGATAAAATAAAACGGAGCTGCACTGAAGTGCTCAAATGACGTTAAAGCACTTCAGTGCTCCTGACTGCATCACTGTCGTGCTCAAATGACATTAAAGCACACCATCGAGGGTAATATTACTTAATTATTATCTTCTATGATATTATTAAAGATTACGGCCAAGTGTTTAGAAAAGTCTTTTTGGCGGTTTTCAAATTTATATGTGCAATAACTGTGTTGAATGAAAAAATGCAATATTGCTGTTACATGACTTGTCCTAAAAGTGTCTGTATTTTAATTTAGAATAGTTTTTTTAATATAAATTACACAAAAAAACAAAGAAAATATGATGTGTTTTACCTATTTCGACCATAAACAGTCATATTGACCACACATCATTTCACAGAGTTTGCTGCTTTCATGGTCTCTCTTGTCTCTAACTTTGCGAATTTACTTGTGAGTTAATTATTATATAGTTGTATTATATTGCCTGGTTGGCAATAGTGTATTGATTTTGTATTGATTTGTTGGATCACAGGCTACTTTAATTTGATGTAAAGAGTAACATTTAAAGCTAGGGTCTGTAATGTTGTTCAGAAACACATTTTGTTATACTGGGTGAAATGATCCTGCTATCCTGAGAGTAGTCAATACATTATGTATTCAGAAAAAGGAACGAAAATAATCGGACCTCTGTGGCAGCTGTAGGACTGAGAAAAATCTGACCAGCATGGATTTGTCAGATGCCTTCATGTCTCGTTCTGTCCCTCCCTCCTCTGCGCGTGCACACGTTATGGCTTACGGTTACAGCTCACCCCACTAAAAAGGCAAAAGGCTCTGGATAAAGAAAGAGTCAACATTGGTGCGGCGTTTGAGCGGTGGAGACAACTGGGGCATGTGGAGGGCCTGAAAAGTGATGCAGAGGTTGCTCTCTTTCTGTTGGTCAGGTAATTATTTGTCTGTTTTAGGGGGATTTGTTATTTTCATGAAATATGTGAGGTTTGCCAACTTGGCTACGTTTGTAGCTCGTATTAGCCCAATGCTAACGTTAGCTTCTTTGTGTGTTGTTTTTAGCCATGAGAATGGCTAATGAGTCGGCCCAGTTTCCACTGGATAGGGGTCCGCTGCGTTGCGGCTCCGATCCGGTTTTGCTCCGCCTTCTGGCAATCTTCACCGGTTGCGGTTTGAGTCCGAAACGGCACAGTACGGTAGACAGCTGGCCTCATGATGTGTGCCGGTGTCAACATGGAGTGTTTTATTTTGAAAAGTAACCGGATGTAGTTTGATATTTTGGCGCTTGACTTCCTGTCTGCTCCGTGCTAAATTCAGCTGAATTGCTGCGTCTTGGTCCGGCATCTCCTTCTCCCTGCTGAGTCCCACTGCCAGATGTGCGTTCAAGTTTGTGGGGGAGTGGCTTTGGACGGAGCACTGACGGGATGGGGGGTTGGAACTTAGAGGAGGTGCCACTCAAATCTTGCTAGCTCTCTTGCTAGCTCTCCAGGATTGTAGACCCTAGCTTTAACTGAGGCCTGTCACTTTTATTTGCCATGAGAACTGTTTGCTGATGTGCAAGGCTTGCAATTACTCTGTTATGTTGATGGTTGTTTTTGAGACACCGCAGTTGTGCGCAAAGCCCAAGCAAGGACAATTTTGACATTTGAGAAAAATGACCACGTGAAACAATAAAATATTGTAATGATCAGAGGAGTCTCGTTTGCCGACGCGGAGTGCTGAAGTCGCAAAGACTCATGGGAGTGATTGTTTAGCATTTATCCGACTGTTGTTGTTGTGATGTGTTTCGATTTGATGCTTTGTGTACATGTCTGATTGTTGCTGTGTGCCCTTGTTTTGTTCTGAAGATGTTTGATTGTGAATTGGCAAAAATGTTGAGTTTGCAGAGTGCACCATGACCGAGTATGAGCAGACGGATGATTATGTTCGTCAAATGTTTGTGACATGTTAATAAAGTTGTGGTGTCTGTACATCACTGTACACAATCGCGTAGAACCCGTGTAGAACTTAATGATATATCTTGTGTGTAAGCTTTTGTACGCTGGAGCCCGCTCCAAACTGTTCAGTGAGATTAATGTATATATTGTATTGTATATTGTATATTGTATATATACAGTAAACAGCAGCCAAAGACACAGCAGTAAATTCCTGCGGTAGATAATAGGGACAGCACCTTAGCTGTAAAAACTCCACATCTGGCAAACAGTGCTTATACACAGTCTTCACATCTCTACACCACGAGTTGCTGATAAACACACCTCCTGCTTTGGCCTCAGTGGAGGCTGCAGTACGGTCTCCTCTGTGTATAAAGTGAGTCTGTAGCTGAACAGCGTAGTCTGTGACTTGTCTGAAAGCCAGGTCTCGGTGAAGATTAGAGTACAGCACTCTCTTTTTTCCCGCTGTGTTGTAATCCTGGCTCTTAGCTTGTCCAGCTTGTTTTCCAGAGACCGCATGTTAGCTAGCAAGGGGCTGGTTAGGGGTGGTCATCTAATGCAAGCTTTTAGCCTAGCATGGAGCCCTCCCCTCATGCCCCGCTTGCTTCGCATCTCCAAAGTGCTCTCCCGGGGTCAGCTAGCTCACTCGAGCTTGGTGCTTCGAGGCCTAACCTCATAAAAGTGGAAAATAAAATGTACAATAGCATGAATATACAGTTATATGTATACTTTGAAGTTAACTGTGTTTAGCTGTTCCTAATCACTCTAGTCCTTGAAGAATAAATATAATAGAAAACTGCAAGATATATAACGTATATGTGCTGCCCTCTCCTGGCTTGCAATGTCTCCATCAATGGTAACTATACTCTTAAACCAATTTGGAATTTTGCCTTTAAGGCGTAACCCCATGAGCTTGCTGTAGCTGGTCAGTAATGAAGCTGCACATTAGTAGATTGAGTCAATAATGTGAAGTCAGCAGTTAATCCGTAAATATGAGCACAAATATTGTTTTATGTTTAGTATGTGAATTAAAATGGATCATCATCTGTCAACATGCTTTTATTGCTGTTGTGATGCTAACTTCTGTCAGTGTGTTAATTGTAATTCCCATTATGCGATAGCATCAAGTGAATGAATCGAAATATGTAAACATTATATAAGAAATTATGTATATATACATTATATATTTTAGGGATGTCCCGACAGGGCAGTTGCTAGGAATTCTGGGCCCCCTGAAAGAATATCGGTGTGGGCCCCTCTTCCCCATTCAGTGCCACCTTCAATTTTCTTGTTTTAGATAGAATTAGATAGATAGAATTACTTTAATGATCCCAGACTGGGAAATTATTTTTTAGTTTTTTATTAGTTTTTCAGTATTCTTGACAGTGCCTGGTGTAATACAGCCAATTTGTTTCCTTTTTTTACGATTAACGACTTAACAAGTCAGAGTGTCATTATGTAAATTATGTAAAATTAGTTGTCTTATTCTCATTTCACTGATTTGCAACACGTTATTACACCTCTGATTGCAAATACATTTTCAATTAAACACTCAACAAATAGGTAGTGGGTCACTAATAAACTAAAACAGCCAACCAGTGTGTACATCACTCACTCACCATCAAAGGCATCACTGGACTGCTGGGCTGAGCGACTGCTGTGGGGTCAAACTCAGATGAAGCAGCTACTGCTGATTCTGGAGCAGCAGGGCATAAAGGTTTATTGTTCCATTATATATATTGTAAACATTATATGTTATGTTTCATGGAGAAACTGATGCAGAACTAACCTATTCTTGGACAAAATCTAAATGGGCTTCTTAGTACCATAGCTCTAGGTGGACAGCTTCACTTTCCCAGGCAAAAAAATATTCTTAAACCATTCAAAAGTCAGTGTAAACTGTCCACAACTCTAAATAGTCTTTTTTACTTTGTTGTTGTCAGCTATTATGGTGTCTTTTATTTTATACTGCTATGAAAACAAACAAATCTTTGAACATTTAACTTTTTTGTATTTAGGCTATTCAAATGTCCCACTAATAACACATTTTACAAGACCACATTGAACACATCATGATAACATAACTGACCTTCGTCAGATGCTCATAATTACTGAGTAGAACTTGAATGCGTCATAATACAATTCAATGCAGCCTCTGAATGGGCGCATACTGGAGCACTGTCCGACAGTGATATGTGTGAAACACACAGTCACTGTAGTAGCCCCTAAATTAGTCACGCTCGGTTATAGCTACTCTAGGAACCGTTGCTCTACAATGAACTGGCGACTTGTCCAGAGTGTAGCGCGGCCAGATGACAGCTAACGTAGGCTCCAGCCTGCGCCCCGTCAAAGGTAATGTTACAGACATTAAATTAATGAACAAGCAGGCTAATTGTTTCAGCCGCCCTCGGTAGTTTTACTCTCACCATTCTTAGAAACTACATTTTTGATGTCCTGGGCCCCTGCTCTGCTGCTCCTGCTCCTGGCCTCCTTCTCAACTCTCTTCTGGTGTCCGGACTTGTGCTTTTTGGGGGGCATCCAACCCTGCTGGAGTTCGCTCGCGCTCACTTAATTCCGATGAGGAAGAACCATGGGAAGAACGAACTGCGGTGTGGACCAAACCATTTTTTAAGAAGGGACCAAGGGGGTTATTGAAATAATTAAAATTAGAATATTATATGACTGTTTCTTTGTTTTAATTCATATTCATTCGTATGAATATATATTAGTTCAGTGTATGCATAACCATTTTGTCATAGAGGCTACTGGGGGCTGTGTGTGGGCCCTAGAGCGGGCTGTGGGCCCTTAGAATTGTCATCACCTTTCCCCCCTATACGACTGCGCTGTGTCCCGATCCGATCATGTGATCGGAAATCGGGGCCGATCAAGTGGTTTCAGACACGATCGGAATCGGACGTTACTTCCCGATCAGGTATATTTATTCTCATATATATGAGAATATATATATATATCTCATATATATGTGTATATATTATTTGGGAATCAAAGAATGCATACTGTAATATTTTCTTGTAGACAGTATGCAGATCACATACTATTGGTTTTATACTGAGGTTTCGGACAAACTAAAAAACATACTATTTTAGTAAACTAAACTGCATGCCTATAAGGAATTTTGGTCACAGCTAATGGCTACATTTTGTGGTGAAGTTTCACTCTGTCTTTCTCTCGTAAGCATTCCTGTAAAAATGCCCTCTTTGGTAGCGAAATTTGGCATTGAAAAGTACCAAGTTTGGTACCCAACCAGAGTAACAGCATAGATAGGCTGTTTTAGGCAATTATATACAAATTAAAACATAATAATAAATAGTATATTCCATTTCTGCCAATAGAGCCACCTAAATCCTGGACACTTGACCTTAAACATAAAGATCAGCACTGTTGTACAGCTGTCTTTTGGTGACTCCTTGCCATACTTACAAACTAAAGTTTTGCAACAGCTGCTATGAATGGCCATTTCCAGTGTCCTCAGTTACCATTTCTTGGTAAAGCACTAAACATTGCACTGCATTATAAGGTGAACCAAAGTTCATGGCGCTTTTAACATAATCAAAATCATTGCAAGGTAAAACACAGCAGTCTTTCTCAAATGAGTACAAACTCCTAAGAGATTATCTTGAGTAGACACAATGTGAAGATTTAAATTCCTCCTCCACGAGAGGATTATGTGACAATAGAAGAGTTTGACTTCTGCTCATATGCAATCTTAACTTAAAGCTGAAAAGTTGTTAGCATTACTTTGGAATGAAAAGACTTGTTCAGTGGGGTTGTATTGTAAAGGCATTGCATAGTAAGAGAGTGGCAGTAAAACAGATTGCATTTATCTTTCTAGTGCATATTCCAAGCGTGGACTAGAATGCAGTAAATGTCTGTTTAAAATAGTGTATGTCATGTTAATGTAATTTCAATGGGGTTCTTTGAAAGCTCCTATCTGGGTTTACCATTAATGTAACAAGTGTAACATTTTAAAGAGATTAAATGTCTCGAAATAAACCAGAATGTCTTAAAGGCTTTGTAAGATTTGGCCCAGAGGCGGAAGAAGACATGGACACAAAAAGTCTTTGTTTTATTGTGGCCTCCACTCAAGTTAAGAGAAAATGGACAGAAAATTAAATATAAAAAAAGAAAACTGAATGCAAAAACAGTAATGAAAATACTGAAACAGTAATCCCCTGACATTAGGGTTCACTCATTTCCCTTCAAGGCCCAAAATGCACTCTGTTGATATACATAGCACAGCAACTGTTGGCTAATGCTACATTTTCATGTTAACCGATTGCTAATGGTAATGTTGGCACACTGAGGACGAAATACAGCAACCTTTAGCATAGCATAACATAATTAGCAACAATGTGATTAGACACCAAGACATAGAATTGTATGCACCCCACTCATTAGAAAGCATCAGGCAAACCAATGATGGACTTCCCCTGGGATGCTTGGGTATAGGATGCATTTAAAATGCGGGTGGGACAACTAAATGGAGGTTTGGGGGTTTCCCCTTCAGACATTTTTCTTAATACAGTAGATGTCATCATTTCCTGTATTTTGGTGACTTTCAGTAGGTGAGTTTGTACTTCCTCTTCTTATCTGGCTAGCATGAGATAATTTTCTGTTTGCCTACATTTAGCAATTTCAACCAGAGGTTGGTACAAGATCACATATTGAAGATATTAAAAAGCTAAAAGTACAGAAATTGATTTGATTGACTAATTCATTTAGCGTGTTTTTTTTTTTTTTGCTAAGGATACATATTTCACACATTTCAAATAGAAAATAACTTAAGTTCAAACACATAGAGCCAAACATTTGAAGTAAATATCTAAACTGATGAGACACAATTATTCAACAAAATGTACTTTTGCTGTTTTCTATTGGTACATTTTATAACCTCACAAGTATTAGGTGCTGTTACGACCAGGGCCTAGGGGAAACCCTGGTGCAACAAGAGAATGAGACTCCCCTCTTCCCATCCTCCAAACACCACCAGTAACGAGCATTTATTCAATAGTTTTATTAACAAACCTATTTATCACAATCACACAAGGCAGTCTGGGACAGCAGAGGAGAGCCCCCAGGAACTGGGCAGAGCCGGCCTTTAAAATCTTGTCGTCAGGCAGGAACCAATCAGCTCCCAGGGACAACTTACAGTCACAGACACACCTGCAACCAATCACACAAACATACTCTCACTCACTTAGGCAAAACAGGGATATTTAAAACAGACAAACATTTATGACCACTAGGGTCGTAACAGGTGCCCAAAATCTAATGTAATGGTGGCACAGCAGTAAGTAAAACATTTAATTTAAGTTACTGCCTTGATACGCTTTTTTGTTTTCTGTTTAGTTCATTTGTTCCTTCTTTACCTCTTCATTTCATTTCATTCCTTTCGTTCACTGCCTCTGGTGTAGTCTCATTTGCCATCTTTCCTGTTTGATGATTTTAACAATACACCTCTAATAGACTGTCCAAGCTTTGGGGTGCAGGTGCAGGGAATAAATTCATAATTTTACAGTTCTTCCTTTTCCTAATGACTGTGTATGAAAGAAAAGTCTTCTTGCTGTGATAAGATGTAGCCACTACCCCAAAATCACCTGACAGCCTGGCACTATTCCTGGGCCTTGGCGTTTATTTACTACTGCCATAGTTGTCAACGGATGGTGCCATTCGGTTGCAAATGAAAGAGGAAATAGACAAGCAAGGAGCTGCTACTATGGTTCAGTATTGATACCCCTGTTCTCATTTGCAATTTGACCTTTGAGACAATATGTGTACAAACAATGGTGATGACGCCCTATTTTCTCATTATAAAATATACTAATCAAACTCACTATATTGTGCACACATACATACTGAGACAGTACACACACACAATGCCTTGCACAGCTGCATGTACAATTATGTACGTACACCCATCAAGGTATCATGGCTGCCTCCTAGACAATTCTGCTTTGACGACCTTGCTGCCGAACACAAACTGTTTTAAAAGCCTTTGCTACTGAGCAAAGAGAGAGGTGTGTTCTGTGTGATACAGATCGATAGCAGGCCGCAGTGAATTGTGCCTCCTTTATAGCCACTGAACCTGAGCTAGAAGGGTTAAAAGAACGAGGGAGGGCAAGGGCAGGCGTGGATGCAGACAGAATGCCTGATGAGGGGGAGAAGCAAGGCATGGAGCCAGGATAAAGGAAGCCCAAGGCTGGGCCCAAAAAGGCAGCAGACAGTCTCTGCCCTAGCAGGTTCTGAGAGGATCCGAGAGAAACACATTTCAAAAAAGTCTGAGAAGCATGACAGCTTAAAAGAGACAGATAATGTCCAAGGAAATCTTCAATGATGGTTTGAAAGGAAGAGAGGAAATAGGAGGCTCATACAATGCAAAGGAGGAAAAATGAAACAGGAGCTGCGTTAACATTTCCGCTGGGTTTGTTGGGGAAAGAAGGCAAGGCCTTTCATACAATACTTAAAAGAGGAGGTGAGTGAGTGGCTGGTGCTTGAAGTCAACAAAACAAAATGAACAGAGAGACAAGAATCAAAACAGGTTAATTAGAGTGAGGCACATTTTGCTACAGATTCATTAGATTGAAATTCACCGAATACAGGCTTTTTTTTATATATAAAACTGTGCAAAAAATAACTGTGAAACCACTCAACCTAGAGCAGCAGTGATATATGGATAAAAATACAGCACCCAATCTAGCCTCCATGTGTTCTAAAAGCCCCTCTAAGGTCAGTTTATAAGTCTTAAACATGTTTTCATATGGTCAACCAAGATGGAAAGCCAGGCCTGTGACATTTTGGGTCACTTGTGGGTGTTTTGTCAGGGAGAGCCAAGAACCATGCGGCCACGACTGGAAGATGGAAACACCGAATCAGTGCTTGCAGAAGAGAGGGGGGTAATTGGCCGGCAGCTGATGTTCATGTTATGCTGTTTGCGTGCTTCTCCTGAAAAGACAATGGACATTACCGGAAGCAACACATGCCTATAAATAAGGCAAGAAGCATGAAAGGTAATATCGACAAGGAAAGAGGCGGTGTAGGAGTCCATTAGTCTTATAAAAAATAAAGGGAGGCGTTAGCGGTTTCAAAGGAAGGCTAAGAAAACAACCGAGAAGTTGAACAATCAGAGAGTTGCACTAGACAATGCACGCAAAGTCAGTGACCTGGACTGAATCCCCCAAACTTCTTCTCCTTTCTTAGGAGTTGTTAATGGAAAAAAGCAGCAGAGATGCTGTTGCTATACCCCATATTGTATATCCAGTCTCTTTATCTGAAAGGCTTGTGAGTTGGAAGCACATGTCTGAAAGAGTGTTTTATTTTCCTGTGGGCATCATCCAAGGAAGTTATTTTTGGTACAAAGGTTACATCGCAATTCACTTATTGCCCATGGAGGATTGCAATAAAGTGCAGCAACTTTTTTCTTTGCAATTTAGGTATCATTATAATCAATCACCCATATGCTCCAAATTGCAAAATGAGACCTTTTGCAATGTGATCAGTGCTATTTGTCAAAGGACATGAAGGGTATGAATGTGGTGGTTGATGAGCATTTGGTCACATCAGGAATGCTAAATAGCACTCTGAATTCTCAAAAGAGGAAGATTTAAGATGTCCATGTCCTCCAATCCCAGCACAAGCCTCTTTTAATTTAGCCAAAATAAACAAGACTCTACACAATGTTTGACTGATAGCCGCACATTGACTTAAATGAGCAGCCTCTCAGAAGAAGAATTTCAGCTAATTGAATGCACCAGAAAACAGCAACAGATGCCCCATACTGAATGAAATTAAGGCTATCTTCAAGCTGCACATACATATCAAAGCTTTTAAAGGAGAAGTTGGAGTTTTTGTGTCAAACATTATGCACAAAATCCACAGTCTTTGTTCCATGCAAAAATACACTGGAAAGGTGAGCTGAAGCTAATATGAATCAAACTGAGTGTTTTTTTTTAATTTTATTTATGTTGTTTTAGTCCAAAATCAACACTTTGGTATTTTCCTGGAAAGTTTTTCCCTGCTGAGCCGTGGCCCAGCGATACCTCCTTGTAGATGCATTACTTCTGTGACACATGGCCAGGGTGATGCTATCCACTGAGTGCCTCTCTGAATGCATTTTTCTGTCTGAACCTCACCGATTCTGAGATAGCAGTAACTGAGTCTGACCTGATACAAGCCCCACACAGCTAACCTAATTTGAAGCAGTGAGTTTGGTTCCCTTTGACACAGTTGTTAACAGCTTTCCTGTTTATTCCCATTACAGAAATGCACAGTGTTGATTTCCTAAAAAAACTTTATCCTGCATACAGAAAAATAGATATAAAATAGTAAAGATATTTAATACATATATCTTATATGTACAGTTACACACATATTCACAACTCTCAGTAGCTGCTCGTCATATTATTTTAACACACACACACACTGATTTTTTCACTGATCGGGCATCGGCAATTTTGAATGTGGACCCAAGCCCAATTTGTTTGTTTTTTTTACATCAGAGCACAATCTGTGGCAGAACTCAGATGTACACATGGATAAAATGTCTGCAGTGTGGATATTGGTTAAATTATTACCACTAGTTGAAATGGGTACAGAGTCACCTACCGTACCGGGGTATGACATGATTGGGCCAATTATTTGATTTTCTCACCGGCATGTATACTCGGACAATTGCAGTTGTCTGATTGAGTAGCATAGTCGAACTATGGCTGTAATCCGACTAAGCTGTGCATGTAAACGTACTGATTGACTCCACTTTCAAGTTACAATGTGCCGGTATGCACACTAGTTTCGTGGGTCTAATACAGCAGAGCACGTAAAACTGGCAACTGAGGAGATGCTGAACACGTGTGAAATGGCAAGCAACGTGTCCACGTCATTGTACGCGCGCACTTCAGCTGGCTGTACACGAGGGTCTTTTTTTCTTAATGCAGCTGTATTATCCAGGAAAATATTAGTTAAGTATCTAAGTATGGGATCAGGACTCGGTATCGGCATTCACTAAATATTAAAGGACTTGGATCAGGATCGGGGTAAAATAAACCTGATCAGAACATGCCTAAATATAAAACTCTTTGAGACCTCATGTTTTCTCATTGGTGCCCCTCTACAGAGCATCAGTGAAATTGATGAAGTGAGGTTTCTACACAGAGCCAAAGGACAGTGAACACCCACAGTCTGTTCACCCTGCTGCCATCTGACAAAAGATACAGAAGCATCTGCCTAGTATTTAATTCATTTGACTAAGGTCTTTTTACACGGAGATCATCATAAATAAGTTCCATTCAAATGCAATTATAAGCTTGCGAAATTGGTGCATCAAAAGTACTTCCTAAGTAAGTAAGTAGTTTCTTGCAGTGTTTGATTAGAATATTCATACCACCTAAATATATATAAATATACATATATTTATTAAAATGCTAAATAATTTTTTTTGACCTTGATGATTTTGTTTGACACAAAAAACAAAACACAAATAACTGTTTTCAAAACGCTGCCGGGCTATTTCCTGATTGAGAGCTGTTGCTGGGAAAGAGTCAGTAGAGGTTAATGCTCATAGGCAAATAATTATTTGAATCTTGCCAATAATTTTAATTTTAACAGGTCAAATAAGAGAAAACCAACAGTGAACCAAGTAAAATATTTAATGTTACACTTAAACTGAGCAGAATTCCTTTGAAAAAAAAGATTTAAAAAACAAACAGTGAACAGGTAGAGGACTGAACATCTGGACTACTCTCTGTTTTCCTGATTGGACAGGTGACCGTGGGAGGCAGCGGGCCAAACTAGACAGTGACTGGCCAGCTCTGTAGGTGATGGGGCACTAGCTAATTAATACTGGTGGAAACATCAGAGCACAGGCAACAGTAGCCCTCTCCTTCCGGCGCCGGCGCGGGCAGGATGCCTATCCAGTAGCTCCGTACATGTTGTGTTGTTTTTAATACTTTAAGTGTGTTTTTTAAAACTTTTAACATAGTAGATTACACTAGCCATGTATAACTTTATATATCCTATGGATACAACTACTTTTTACGGACAACATATCGGTGGACATCTTGCTTATTCAAGGGAGAAAACAAACACTTACTACAACTACAAACAATGGGACATACCGGCATTTTCCACCACATACCTGAGGAGCTGAGGAGGAGGCACCGAGGCGGCAGAGCCGGAATGAAGGTGAAGGCTAGGCTAACAGCTAAGCGGTGGAAGTACAAGCCCTCGGTTTCGTCGATATTGATGGGAAATGTGAACTGTCTTACCAACAAGACGGACGAGCTGGCTGCCCTTGTGAGGACGGACAGGACGTTAAGGGAGT
Source organism: Sparus aurata (assembly GCF_900880675.1). Classification (NCBI taxonomy): domain Eukaryota; kingdom Metazoa; phylum Chordata; class Actinopteri; order Spariformes; family Sparidae; genus Sparus; species Sparus aurata. The sequence goes on from NC_044208.1 coordinate 3,405,483, forward strand.
GCAGTTTACTTTGCCTCTCTGAAACCTGGCTAACCCAGAACACCCCGGATGCTAATGTGGATCTACCTGGATTCACTACAGTGAGAGCGGACCGGGACTGTGGACGCAGCGGCAAAAGCAAAGGAGGGGGACTCGCACTGTTTATCAACAACAGATGGTGCAACCAGGGGCATGTTACGGTGAAGGAGATCGTGTGCAACAGAGACATTGAGTTGCTAACGGTAGGTCTCAGGCCGTACTACATGCCCAGAGAGTTCTCCCACGCCATTGCTGTTGTTGTTTACGTCCCTCCGCGTGCGCACGCAGATACTGCGTGTGACGTCATACACTCCACCATCGCGAGAATGCAAACACAACATCCAGATGCATTCATCGCCATCTCCAGGGATTTCAACCATGTGACACTGGACTCCACACTGCCAGACTTTCATCAATTTGTAAGCTGCCCCACAAGGAAGAACAGGACATTAGACCTCCTGTACGCCAACGTGAGGATAGCCTACACTGCCACTCCTTTGCCCCCACTGGGAAAGTCTGACCATAACCTGGTCCTGCTCACACCACAGTACAAACCACAGATCCAGAGACAGTCCACAACCAAACACTCCTTCAGGAAATGGTCTCCTGAGGCAGCGGAGGGTCTGAGGGACTGCTTTGAATGTAGTGACTGGAGCGTCCTGCAGGAAGCACATGGTGAGGACATCGAGGGGGTCACACACTGCACTACTGACTACCTGAACTTTTGTATGGACGTTGTGGTCCCCATCAGAACTGTACGCTGCTTCCCCAGTAACAAGCCCTGGATCACCAGTAATGTCAAGGACATCCTGAACAGGAAGAAGAGGGCATTCAGGGATGGTGACAGAGACAAGCTGAAGCGCGTACAGGGGGAACTCAAGGTCCACCGGAGAGAGGCGAAGGAGGACTACAGAAGGAAGGTAGAACAGAAGCTGCAGCATAATAACATGAGGGGGGTCTGGGATGGCATGAAAACCATCACAGGCTGCAAGAAGAATGGCAACATCACAGGAGAGGGGTATGCTGGAAGAGCAAACCAGCTAAACCTGTTTTTTAACAGGTTTGATATTCCAGCTCCCACAACCAGCGACGGCCCACTTCACACCCCCACCATGTCCATCACCTCCCCCAACCCCACCACCTCAGACTGCAGACCACCCCAACCCTCCACACCCATAGACAGTTCAACCCCCCTCCCCACCACCATCACTAAGGATCAGGTGAGCAGAGAGCTGAGGAGGCTTCGTCCAAGGAAAGCAGCAGGCCCGGACAGAGTGTGTCCAAGGATGCTCAAAGCCTGTTCTGCTGAACTCCAGCATGTCTTCACCCTAAACCTGCAGCTGGGGAGGGTCCCAGAGCTCTGGAAGACTTCATGTCTCATCCCGGTTCCTAAGAAAAACCTAGACCAGTAGCACTGACGTCACACATTATGAAGACCTTTGAACGGCTGCTGCTCCATGTCCTCAGACCCCAGGTCCACCACGCACAAGACCCACTGCAGTTTGGATATCAAGACAAGGTGGGTGTGGAGGATGCCATCCTCTATCTGCTCCATAGGGCCCACTCTCACCTCGACAAGAAGAGCGGCGCTGTGAGAATAGCGTTTTTTGATTTCTGCAGCCTTCAACACCATCCGGCCGCTCCTGCTGAGAGATAAGCTGACAGAGATGAGAGTGGACCCACTCCTGGTGACATGGATTACGGACTACCTCACGGAGAGACGACAGTACGTCAGACTGAAGGGCTGCACGTCAGACACTGTGGTCAGCATCACCGGAGCACCACAGGGGACCTTGTTCTCTCCCGTCCCAGGGCTCTCAAGTGTCACGCATTGAGCGTGACAGTCACTCTTTTGGGTCTTTTGTCACACACTCCCGCCACACATTGTATTTCTCACGCTGAAAAAAAATATATATATATATATCTAGCGTGCCGCTCTCGCTACGGAACCGGCAGGAATCGAGCACATCTCCCATTAGAGCGCCTGTGTCAGTACCGTCAGTCAAAAAAATAAAGTTGTTTCTGATTGGCTATGATGTAGCCAATCAGAAACAGAAGCACTACTGTATCTGGGTAAATCTTAACGCAACTACCAATGAAAAAAGCACTTCTGCTTCAATCGGCGGCTTTCCTAGGAAGTTTTCCTTTGGAAATTACAACTGGATCATGAGCTACGAGCATCACAGAGACCACTGGAGTATGCCAACAGAGTAAGTCATAAATACTCACACACATCAGCGGACCATCGTAGGTTGTTTGAATGACGGTAGTCAATAAATAAAAATGGTTTCACTGTGACAGACGTTATGTTAACGGCTGACCAACGGTAATTAGCTGCTAGTTAAATAGAAACTGAATTCTGCTGCTTAGTGCTGAGCTAGTATACCTGCTGCTGAAATAGTGTTTACGTTTAGTAAACGTCGTCGTTTACAAAATGAACACTGCTGTTTTCATAGGTTACTTTTAAAATCATGTCATATTTTATGATCATCCTGGCCATGGATGGATTAATCATTGCATATGTCTTTCAAAGATGTCAGGTAAAAAGGCAAAGCAATCAAGCATCCTCTCATTTGCCATGAGAGGAAACCCCCTTAAAAAGCCCAGGTTAGAGGAGACAGTGCAGGAGAAAGAGACAGTGCAGGTGGAAGAGGAAGAGACATTGCAGGAGGAAGAGGAACACACAGCACAGGTGGAAGAGAAAGAGACAGTGCAGGTGGAAGAGGAAGAGACAGTGCAGGAGGAAGAGGAACACACAGCACAGGTGGAAGAGGAAGAGACAGCACAGGTGGAAGAGAAAGAGACAGTGCAGGTGGAAGAGGAAGAGACAGTGCAGGAGGAAGAGGAACACACAGCACAGGTGGAAGAGAAAGAGACAGTGCAGGTGGAAGAGGAAGAGACAGTGCAGGAGGAAGAGGAACACACAGCACAGGTGGAAGAGGAAGAGACAGCACAGGTGGAAGAGAAAGAGACAGTGCAGGTGGAAGAGGAAGAGACAGTGCAGGAGGAAGAGGAACACACAGCACAGGTGGAAGAGAAAGAGACAGTGCAGGTGGAAGAGGAAGAGACAGTGCAGGAGGAAGAGGAACACACAGCACAGGTGGAAGAGGAAGAGACAGCACAGGTGGAAGAGAAAGAGACAGTGCAGGTGGAAGAGGAAGAGACAGTGCAGGAGGAAGAGGAACACACAGCACAGGTGGAAGAGAAAGAGACAGTGCAGGTGGAAGAGGAAGAGACAGTGCAGGAGGAAGAGGAACACACAGCACAGGTGGAAGAGGAAGAGACAGCACAGGTGGAAGAGAAAGAGACAGTGCAGGTGGAAGAGGAAGAGACAGTGCAGGAGGAAGAGTAACACACAGCACAGGTGGAAGAGAAAGAGACAGTGCAGGTGGAAGAGGAAGAGACAGTGCAGGAGGAAGAGGAACACACAGCACAGGTGGAAGAGGAAGAGACAGCACAGGTGGAAGAGAAAGAGACAGTGCAGGTGGAAGAGGAAGAGACAGTGCAGGAGGAAGAGGAACACACAGCACAGGTGGAAGAGGAAGAGACAGTGCAGGTGGAAGAGGAAGAGACAGTGCAGGAGGAAGAGGGACACACAGCACAGGTGGAAGAGAAAGAGACAGTGCAGGTGGAAGAGGAACACACAGCACAGGTGGAAGAGAAAGAGACAGTGCAGGTGGAAGAGGAAGAGACAGTGCAGGAGGAAGAGGAACACACAGCACAGGTGGAAGAGAAAGAGACAGTGCAGGTGGAAGAGGAAGAGACAGTGCAGGTGGAAGAGGAACACACAGCACAGGTGGAAGAGAAAGAGACAGTGCAGGTGGAAGAGGAAGAGACAGTGCAGGAGGAAGAGGAACACACAGCACAGGTGGAAGAGAAAGAGACAGCTTATGGACTACCAGCTAATGGACATTGCCATCATTGCCATCATTTGACATTGAGGAGTTTTGGGGAATGATGTCCTCAAAAAAGAAAAAAGTAAGAAATATTTTTCACACAACACAACTTGCTCATTTTTAATATAAAAGGAAAACATTTAAATAATAAAGGCCCTTGGTTCCTTTTTTCAAAGGTGATTGGCTTGAACCAATTTGGAAGGCTTTCAAAGATTGCAACCTTAAATTTAGTTCTTCCTCACTTAAATGCGGATGCCGAAAGGGTATTTTCAATGGTGGGTCTCAACAAAACATCAACCCGGAATAGCTTGTCTCTGGACGGGACATTGGCCTCCATCATGACCTTGAAAATGGCAGGACTTGAGCCGAACTGTTTTAAGTGGGAGCCAACAACACAGATGATTACTGAGTCCAAAAAGGCCACAAACACTTATAACAAACAACACAAGTCATAGTCACTCACTCACTCACTCACTCATATTCAATACACAGAAATTCAATAAAGATGTTCTACTTGGTTTAATTGTCGGTGCCTAGTGTCATACTTCTGTAAGCCTGAGCAGTTATTGCTCAGGCAGCAGCCACACGGATGATTATATGAATAATATGAAAGACCCCCATTCCTATAACCCATCCAACCCCCTGCGGAGTGACAAAATTGGGGGGGCAGGGGGGCGGATGTCACTCTGGTCTGCATTCAAAACTTGAGAGCCCTGCATCCTCTTCACCGTGTACACTGACTTCCAGTACAACTCGGGGCTCTGCCACATGCAGAAATACTCGGACGACGCTGGGATAGGTGGCTGTATCAAGGATGGACTGGAGGGGGAGTACAGGAGCCTGGTTGAGGACTTTGCGAGGTGGTGCAGGTCCAAACATCTGCATCTGAACACCTCCAAGACCAAGGAGATGGTGGTGGACTTCAGAAGGAAGAAACCACATCTCCAACCTGTGTCCATCGAGGGGGTCGATGTGGAGGTGGTCAGGACCTATAAATATCTGGGGCTGCAGCTGGATGACAAGCTGGACTGGACAGCAAATATAGACACTTTACACAGGAAAGGGCAGAGCCGTCTGTACTTCCTGAGAAGTCTGGGGTCCTTCAACATCTGCAAAAAACTGCTGCAGATGTTTTACCAGTCTGTGGTGGCCAGCGTCCTCTTCTATGCTGTGGTTTGCTGGGGAGGAAGCAGCAAGAAGACGCCAGCCGACTGGACAGACTGGTGAGGAGAGCTGGCTCAGTAGTGGGCACAGGGCTGGACTCTCTGGTGACAGTGGCAGAAAGGAGGACCCTGGACAAGCTGCTGTCCATACTAGACAACACCCACCATCCTCTGCACAACACCTTCACCAGGCAGAGGAGTGTGTTCAGTGGCAGACTGCTATCCCAGTCCAGCTCCACAAACAGACTCAAAAACTCTTTCGTCCCCCTCGCCATCAGACTGTACAACAGCTCCCAGTAAAGGCAGGGAGGACAATAGATAATAGATAATAGAAAATTGAAAATGTCTACCTCTATTTGCACATCCATTTGCACTGTTTCACTTTCATTTGCACTGTATAACATTTTGCACTGTTTACTGCAGCTACTGTTAATTTTATATTCATTTTATATATATATATATATATATATATATATATATATATATATATATATATATATATATATATATTATTTGTATGCTACTGGACACTTGAATTTCCCTCGGGATAAATGAAGTATCTATCTATCTATCTATCTATCTATCTATCTGTCTATCTATCTATCAATCACTTACACTGCCGTTAGCATGCGGGGATCCTGCGCCAATTCTCCGCACCCTCCTCTGTGTGAAAGTTTCAGATGAGGAGAGGGGGGAAATTTCGCTCTGGCGCTGATCCGGCTCTGGAGGTAGTATCAGGGCCGCATTATTGATGAGCTGTCCCAGTGTGAATGGATAAGCCGGAGGCGCGGAGCGAGGGCGTGTCGGTCGTGCAGTTTGATAACTACACAGGTCCTTCACTCAACTTAATACAGAGAAATTTCCCACAAAGCAAATGTTACATGACCAAACAAAAGTAACGTAGTAACTGTAACTGTCTGTCCTCCCGCCTGTCCTACCGACTCTTCGTCACATTTCTGCCCGTAAAACAGCGTCTGTCACCGGCAAAGAACTTTAACTCACCAAGTGTTTGTGATGAAAATAAATCACCACGACCTTCAGCCCTCCCGACTGAGACTTCAGGGATCTTTCCCCCAGAAAACAGCCTCCGTCCCTGCAAGTGAGGGAGTCAGATAGCTTCCAGTTTACTGATTATGTAATTATGTAATTTGGCACGAAAAACATAACTTTGTCACTTTCCAGGATGTTTGGTGGGTCAGGATCTCAATCACTACACATTGTAACAGCATCCATATTAATATAAACTGTACACGGGTTTAGATTGACAGGGGGGACACCTGGGAAGCACCGACGTCATCAACATGACGTGTACCGTTACACCTCTTTAAGAGCCGCAGTGCTGGCTTTCCGTGTGAATTACACAGCAGAATGGCGGAGATGCCTCGCTCTGTGTGAACCACCGGAGAATTGGCAAACCACCGCTCCGGAGATAATGCGCCCATGCTAACATTGTGTAGCTAGCAATGATGTCTTTACAAGCTGTTGTAAATATTGTGCATGAATGGTCAAATAAAATAAGAAATCATACTGGTTCAGTAATTTAATGTGATATGTATGTTCAAGGTAGAAGAAGTGTCTAGACCTTGTCACTTTCTCTTTTTCCAAAATGTTACTGCAAAGCAAAATATTCCAACAACTACCTGATAGGGCTAAGTTTAAAAAAATAATTTCCGGGTTGATTTCATATAAATAACTCAAAAAAACGAATCATAAAACACAGAGATCAATATATACAAGACTGAGTCCGAAATCAAGACCCGCCAAGCACCAAATGGATTTTATTTTATAATTAAATCTCTGAACACTATCTGCCACTCAGCTTGTCCTCATCAGAATGACAACCGTATAGGTCATCTGTGAAAGCAACTTATTACGACCCATATTGATGTTACTTGTCAGGTCGCAACATCTAGTGGCCGTAGCAAATATTACATCATCAATGGTAGAATTAAGGCATTGAGTTTAAAGAGCAACAAAGTCTGCATAAGGCGGAGGTTGGGGACAGATGGTCCACTGTTTGTGTCCAGTGTGAAACTGTCCGGAATTTAGAAGTGAGTTATTTTAACTTACTAAAATAGTTACATCACCTATGTTACATCAAGTGAAGCTACATAAGTACGATCATAACTGAAGTTACAAGAAACATAGTTACTTCAACCCAAACCACAAAGTTGTCCTTAATCTAACCAAGTAGTTTTCTTTCATAAACCTGACCAAACCGCATGTACATGTATGACAAGGGTCCTGTAGGCCTGTCACCTGTACACAGTCATGCTGTCTTTTTAGAATGATGATATATAAATTGTTTTATATCGAGTCACTGGCAATCATCCTATTCAAGTTCTGGGATGTGTTGGCCATTGAGATTCACTTTGGCCCACTAGATACAATTTAACAATTTTATTAAAATAAACAAAAATGTTTATGCTGTTTTATTTTCTGTGCAGTAAAAAATGAATTACCTATGTAAAATATGTAGGATCCCTTATTATTAATTATATTTCATGTGTCACTTTGCACAGGAAGTCAGTCAGTTACAGAATCTGTGGATCCCAGTGTGTCTCAACAATTCAATACGATGGGTACGATGGATATTTTTAGGCCCTGGTCACCAATATATTTTTAATTTGGTCCTCCAAAAGAGGAAGTAGGCATCCCTGTCCATTCTTCTGAATGTCAGTCAAAACTCTTGGGATTAGCTTCTCTTTAATCAAAGTGTTTCTTTAGATAAACATACATTCTCACACAAATACTCAACATTAAATATTTAAAATATAATGTTTTGGAATAATAATTCTGATAAGTTACTTTAGGATGAAAGCCACTAATTTCATTACATGGAGTTATTATAACTAAGGTTCAGGAACAGGACCACGCCAATCCACTCGCTGACCTGCCACCCAGGTCCAGCCACCTCGTCAACCCAACCACCTGCGTCTCATCAATCTAATCACCTGCGCCCGATCAACCCAAACCACCTCCACGCTCAATCTCATCACCATTCCAGCCTACATAAGGTAAGCCAAACCATCTCTCTGCCGTTCGTCGCACGTTCTGATAACCCTCCCCCCCAGACCCTCTCTCTCTCCACCACCCCTTCTCACAGGACCACTGGCAGCCCAGCCTTCGTCACCACCATTCCACGGCAAGGAGACACCAGAGCAGGGACCCAGGCCATCAAGCACGCGAGCAGGGGGGGAAGATGAAGCCACGCCCGTAAGGACGTGCGCTCATCGAGACGTACCCCCACTCTGAGTCTCGACCGTCTCCCCCCCTTGGTTACACGATGGCTCGGCAAACCCGCAGCCCCCCCCCCCCTTTTTCATTCACCGACCCCAACCCCCTTTTCTCCATCCAACCCCCCCGACCCCCCCCCCCCCCTTCGTTCCGTCCTCTCCAAATCTTCTCAATACATAAATAAACTATTTCAACCGTTAAACTTGGCGTGGTCTTGTTAGTGAATTTGTATGTAACATGTAATTCTTCTCTTGTTCTTGTTCTCTTGTTTTCCTTTTTACGAAGGTATACAACACTTTGTTTTCCCTCATTACCCATTTACCTGTTCTGTGGTATTACCTAATTTCCCCTCATGGATTAATAAAGTTATCTATCTATCTATCTATCTATCTATCTATCTATCTATCTATCCATCGGTCATTTCTTAATGTACCAAATGGTATATTACATTAAGACAATTTGTGCTATTATTATATCACACTGTTTTCCATTGCCTTGGAAATGTGAGTTTGTGGTTTTAGGGAAACCAAAATAACACATTCATAATTGTGCTAAAAATATGCAGCCACTGCATGCTCACATTACTGCTGTACATGTGGTGAGGTAACTGGACAATGTCATGCAAGAAACTGGCTGACAGCTTGTAATTTGACATCTCTATTATCTATACAGAGTTTGCTGCTGGCACATTCAGTATATGAACACTGCGTCTATTATGTGTGTATACCGTGTAAGTTAAGAATCCCTAGCAGGTGTTCCATTCTTCACACCTGCCTATTAATTGTAATTTATGACAATGAGGTAAAACCACAGGATTCAGTGGGAGAACCGCGGCCGAGCAGCTTGTCAGTGTTTGCTAATAGACACAAGAGATTTATAAAGAAATGCGCGCTTGTACTGCAAATGATAACATGTCCAGCTATCACAGGACAAATTGAATACAGACTTCCCAGACTCAATCTGCTTACTTAGTGTTTGCTTTTGTGTAACTTGGCAGAATGCAAGGCGGTTGCACAATTGTGTATGTGCAGTGGAAAGCAAGCAGGCTGGTTTTCCACACAGCCACCACGTAGACTGAATGGATTTGGGCAGTTCTCATATCATGTGAACATTCACATTTAATTTCTGTTTAACTTCTTATAATGTTATTTTCATTATTTCTATTTTTGGCTGCCACATGTACATTCAGATGCGAACATGAGTAATGATTGTTTATTTGTCAAGCTAAAGGAAGGGGGTAATTATGCTGTCAGCTCCTTCCTACAGAAAATTGATGAACTGTGTCTGTGTTGGTGATGGAGTGCTGAGAAATAAAACGCCAGTTAATCATACGCCAAGTAGCATGTTCACAAGCTGTCTGCCTACACGTTCACTTTTTCGGCTGATAGAAGCTGAAATGCTGCTTAAAGTAACTGACTGCACTGCATGTGATGCTATCTTATCAAGAACTACAGTATTCATCCTTGAAGTTGAAATTTAGCTTTAAAAAGTAAATGTAAAACATTAAGCATTCATGACTAAATAAACAACATGAGTAAAGTTTAATTCAAACAGATAATGTTCAGAATAATGACACATATTGATCACTGGAGACAGCTGACCCCCCAGGCTCTACAACACAGCAAAGCAGGATAATGTTAATAATAAACACACTTAAAGCATACAAATAACAAACCAATTAAACATAGTAGCCTATGCAATAGGAGAAATGGTTAAATAAACACAATCTGAGCAAGTCGACAATATCAGGCAGGCACGACACTCTGCTGTTAAAAAGCCAGCATCTTGTTATCGTAACGTCGCTTGTTCGATTCCTGGGGTGTGCATGTCAAAGTGTCCTTTGGCAAAATACTGAACCCACACCTGCTCCTGATGTGCTGGTTGGCACCTTGCATGGCAGCCACCACCATCAGTGTAGGATATATATATATATATATATATATATATATATATATATATATATATATATATATAGATATAGATATAGATATATAGATATAGATATAGATAGATAGATAGATAGATAGATAGATAGATTATTGTAAATACATATCCTAGGTCTGTAACAATTTGTCAAACAGAATATAGGTATTAAGCTACAAACAAAACTCATTATATCATAACAATGTTATGTCATGAAAATGTATTGTATGTATATAACGTAATGTAACGCTCTGATCCTGCCGTCTCACTAAAGTGGCACAACAAATGATAGGAGTGCGGAGAGGCTGTGACAGAGACAACATTCATCCTATTACAAGACACTGAGCCATCAAAATGATTTTGAAGCTGTTATTTTAACGTTAAAAAGTTAGATAATGTTGCCAAAATAATGAAATGAATGACAGAATATGAAGTAAAAAGTGTTGAAGTTACGTTAAGGACGTCTTCTTTGTTCCAGAGATATTGATTTAAATTAGCATGCTGACCAGCAAAACAATAATAAATGAAATGAAACTCACAGTCTCAGTTTGTCTTTCAACAAACACCTCAGGGTTGGTTAAAATAAATTCTCAATTAATTCACCCACTGCTGATGACTCTCTCACCTTATCTCCCACTGGCACTCCTCTCCTGTCCACGCCTTCTGTGTCATCTCGTCCCCTGGAGTCCTGGTCAGAACTGGTGTAAATCACCTCCGTGCTGTATCCCCTGCCTTCACACTGACCTACGTCAGTCTTGGAGGCTCTGTACAGTCCCATTTTGGTCTTCAGCCATATTGACTTCAGGCTGCACCCTTGAATACATTTTGGATTCTGCAGTGGTCCATTAACTAGCTGATAAGTGATACATGATCTACAACAAAGCTCTTCATTTGATGTTGATATTCATATTGACTTGTTAAAGTGTTGCAGTATATGTTGGGTATATCATATAATCTGTGTCAATATACAGCAGCGAGCTGTACAGGCTGTATAACCAGTCTGGGCTTATCCATTTTCTTTTGATGATTTACAATTAAATAAAGTGTTTTAACTGAGTGGGCAATTTGCATTCAATCAGCTCAGGAAGCGATTATTCAGCAATACGTTCTTTGAAAAGATCTTTGTATCATGATGGGGGTTTTATGTATTTATGTACCAGTACGAAATATTTTATCAGACTACATTTTATGTAACTGCATTACAGGATTTTATTTACAGATTTATAGCTCTATTGTGCCTGATCTCATGTGGCTTCGTCTCTTGCTAATAATACCTTATGACAACAATACATTATTCTTTATAGGTAGGTAGGTAGGTGGCATTGCTGCCAGATTTTAGGCTGTCAGAAACAGGCAGATTTCATAGAGTAATGGCAAATGGTGTATCCTCAACAACCCCACTGCAACATAACCCTACTCCACAGATTAATAAGATCAAAACAACCATGTGAAAGTAGGACAACTTTTCACAGTACAACAAATACAAAAAACACAGATTTGTACAATAAACAATCAAAGTCAACATTAAAAATGTACGCAAGAGTTTTGAATTTGTACAGCTTTGATTTGCCCTTATGACTGGCTTCTCATCCATGGGAATGATGGTAGAGGCTTATGGGTATTGCAGTATTAAGCATTTTCCACCAAAACATTAATTGTCAGAAACAAATTGAAATCAAGTGGTGGTCATGACAAAAACCTGTATGATCTTTACATTATCCCAGACTGTCTTGTGTCTATATTCAGCATGCTTTACTTTAAATGTGCAACTCATTCTGCTTTCTTTAAATTCACTTAAACAATGAATAAAGTAATATTGAACACTTTATTATTACTGTATTATTCTAGGACTGTCACAATAACAGATTTTACTGGATGATTATCATGGCCAAAAGAATTCATGATATTATCGTGACATATATAGACATTTTGAAATAAAAGCACTTAACTGTGTGTGGTTGCTTGTCTGTTTGATGTCAAAGTCTAAGTAACCATATGTCTGTCTGCTGCGACATGATTTTGCACAGTAGTAGTAAATCAACGACTAGCAGCCACAGAGCAGATTCATGCCCCACTCTAGTTTTAACTGTTAGTGAAGCTTCTTCTTTTTTCCTTTGTATGGCATGGTATAGTGTTAAGGTGCATTACCGCGATCCACTATAACCAGAGGTGGGTAGCCAAAAATAACTACTTGAGTAAGAGTACACAAGTACTAATTATACAATTTACTTGAGCAGTGATTAATTTAAGCCCAACACACTTCTGTCTTATTTGTTGTGGATCTGACTGGAGTTAATTCAACCAGGGGTGGTCCTCTTCAGGTCAATAAGTGAACAGACAATAAGTCAATAAGTGAACAGATACGTGCTTTGGAGCGGCGTTACAAAGCCTCGAAACTCACTGTGCATAAACAAGCCTATCGGGAACATCAAAGGGCCTACTCAAAATCCCTCAGAGAAGCACAATCAAAATTTTACTCAAACATAATAAAAGAGAATACTGGAAACTCTAAGCAGCTATTCTCCACCATTAATCATCTCCTCAAGCCACAAACAGCCCCGCACATAGAAACTACAGAAGAACACTGCAACAATTTCACAGCCTTTTTTAGCTCTAAAATTGACTCCATCTGTGCCGTCCTATCCGGCTGTCTCTCCAATCTACCTATCCTGGCTGTCGACCCACAGTCTGCGATCTCCCAGCCTCTCCACTGCTTCCCTGAAGTCTCACAGCAAGAGGTTGAGGACATCATCAGGAGGATGAAACCCTCTACTTGTGCCCTCGACCCCTTTCCTACAGTCCTGGTGAAAACAAATATCTCTATCATTAGTCCTCTGATCACCACAGTGATAAACTACTCCATCCAAGCTGGCCATGTTCCACCTGCCCTAAAAACTGCCATAATCAGACCTATCCTTAAAAAACCCTCCTTGGACCCTGAAATCCTTGACAACTACAGGCCCATTTCCAACCTTCCATTTCTATCCAAGGTACTAGAAAAAGCTGTGTCTGCGCGCCTACAGGATCACCTGAAACAAAACAACCTTTTCGAAAGGTTTCAGTCTGGTTTCCGCTCCGCCCACAGCACTGAAACAGCTCTGATGAGGGTCACAAATGACTTGCTGATGACGGCTGATGCTGGCTCAGCCTCTCTCCTCATCCTCCTTAACTTGTCTGCAGCATTCGACACTGTCGACCACTGTATACTTCTCAACCGGCTACATCACACCATCAGACGCACTGACACTGCTCTCAACTGGGTCCACTCGTATCTCACCGACAGGACAGAGTACGTCTCCATTGGAGGTGCAAGATCAGGGACACACACTGTCACCTGTGGGGTCCCTCAATGGTCAGTCCTTGGCCCCACCCTCTTCACACTCTACATGCTCCCCCTTGGCCAGATCATCAGTCGCTTTGGAGTCGCATTTCACTGTGACACACGCAGATGACACACAACTGTACATTAAAATGGACTCAAGCCCCTCTGCAACTTTGCTTCCACCATCACCACTATCTACTATCACCACCTGTCTGGAGGAGATAAAGGCGTGGATGAAGCACAACTTCCTACAGTTAAACAGCTCCAAAACAGAAGTCATACTTGTTGGCACCCCTCACCAGATCCAGTCATCGTCCATAACCAGCATCACGTTTTCCGGGCAGGTCATTCCCCTCTCCACATCCGTCACTAACCTTGGTGTCATATTTGACCCTCACCTCACCTTTGAGGCTAACATCAAACGTCTCTGCAAAAACTCCTTCCATCACCTCAGAAATATTGCCAAACTCTGACCCTCACTCTCCTTTCCTGACGCCGAAAAGCTCATCCATGCCTTTGTCTCCTCCAGGCTGGATTACTGCAATGCACTACTGATTGGAACCCCCAGCAAGAGCATCCAAAGGCTCCAGTATGTGCAAAACAGTGCTGCTAGGATCCTGATGAGAGTGTGAAAGAATGAACACATCACACCCATCCTCCATTCACTTCCCATCTCATCCAGGATTGATTACAAGGTCTCCCTCCTTACTCACCAGTGCATCAATGGCAACACCCGCTCCTATCTTAAAGAACTGCTAACCACACAAACCTCATCTCGACCCCTCCACTCGACCAACTCTCACCGTCTCCACCCCCCCAAGACTAAGTTCCGCACCTTAGGGGACCGAGCATTCTGTTCTGCCGCCCCTCGTCTATGGAACAGCCTCCCTGAATACCTGAGGGCACCACAGACTGTTGAATGTTTTAAAAAAGGACTTAAAACTTTCCTTTTTAGCAGAGCCTTTGACCTCTAAGTTGCTATGGTCTTTCAGATATTTTTCTTTTTTTCTTTTACTAATGTTTCCTTTTATTGGTGCTTTTCCTGTAGCACTCTGAGATATGTCTAAATGTAAAGTGCTTTACAAATTAAACTAAATATATTATTTATTTATAACACAATAACAAATCATCATCTCTCTGATATTCTACTGACTTTTTACAACTGCTGCCCGCTACACTGTGCACTGACATGAGCCATAGTCAGGTTGGGTCCTGTTTGTGACCAAGAGTCAGATTTGTATTAAATGTATGTAACATAAGTAAGCTGATATTGATTAATGACGAGGCACACGTTGATTATGAAAGTGAATCTTTTCTTTAACCTTACCAAGTAATCTTTTTGCATTAAACACTATATTACGTATTACTGCTTACTTGACATTGCAGAGCCATTCACAAGAAAAACATGATGCTAGTGCTGATGCTGATAGTTTAAAGCTTAAGGCCACTGACCAAGCTGCTGCACTTTGGACAATGTTGCTGCTCACAGCTGATCACATCAGTTTGATCTCATTTAACAGTAATCAAACTGGGTCTAGACGCCCTTTGATTAACTAGTTGGTTTTACACAAATGTGTATCTGCAGGGTTCAGGAGACAGAGAGGAATCACCATTTACATCTGGAGATCAAAAGGGCTCTTCCCAGACGTCACTCCAAATGTGTATTTTCTTCCCCAAGACCCAAAAAGAACAAAACCATTTTTTTGTGGAAGTTATTCATTGAGCGTTGGCATCCCTTAGCACGTTAAATACTGTAGATGCATTACATTTTTACAGATGTACCTACATACATACATACATACATACATACAGACTACATTTAATCTAGCTGTGGTAAGAGAGGCTATTACATCAGACGAGTTAGAAACAACCTGCTAATATCTGCTTTTCAATCATACACCAGTCTAATAAATAAGTCTGCTCCTGTTATCACTTCATCTATTCAGCATTGTTCATTGTGGTTTTTCCTTCCAGTAAGTAAATGTAATGCTCCAGGACCATGCAACTGTTTTGCCTCATACAGAAAGACTAATGAAGGTATATGAAAGCCACACATCACTCATCTGCACAGAAATACATGTAGTTTCAGCTAAACAGTTCCTTATCTCCAAACAAACACCTTACCACTCTTTTGTTTTGCTTTTCCATTGCTCTCACCTGGTGCATAGAGTAGTGTTCAGGTTTTGCATGAGGAACTAATCATTCAACTCCAGGAACACAAACATTATCTTGATGCATCCTCCCTTCCACAGAACACATGCCATTGTTCATGGTGCCCTTTTGTGGACCTTGAAGTTTTGGCCCAAATTCAAGTCCTGCTGTGTGTGACCAGAATTCTACCAGAGGACTGCTTTGCTTATTTATTCAATTTCCAACAGGTAAGCATCTAATACCTGCTGCCTGGCTATAATAAATATCATAGCAGTTGAAGGTGAAGCAGTTATGCAGAGTATATTCTTTGTCTCTCTATGTAGTACTCGACTTTGCCTACTCAGTGCTTTCCCCTGCTTCATCTTCCCCATCCAATCTGACAGTACTAGTAATTGTGCATTATAAGGCTTCGGCACATGTTGCTGTTTAGTATACAGGAGCTATAGCAAGGACCTGATACTCCTTAATGCTTCTGCTATTAAGAACCAAATCACATTGCAAACACTTCATTAAACAGCCTGAGGCCCTGTCATTGTTTAATGACATATCGATGTGTTCAGTGGACAACAGCCGCAACAGTGCTGTCTTTTTTCCTACACTCCCTGGGGGTGTCATCTGTCACTCCATCTCTTGCTAATCGATGTCTCTGGAGAATGCTGCGGTAGCCTCACTGGTGACAAGGTGCATTAAAAATGTAGTGCTGTTATCTCTGCTGGGCTATTCATTAATTTTGCATGGTTTGGAGAGGTCCTCAAACGTGTGCGATCCTCAGCACTTACTGTCCTCTGTAAACAGGAACTATAGTACTGTTACCACATATTTTCATACAAAGTACTTAAAGCTCCACTAACAACAAGGACTATAGCTTGTTTGACTGCATGGAATGTGAAAGGTCCACATAAAATTATCACAGAAATGTTTCTATTCCAATCAGGTCTATTTATCTTATTGCAATTTCCTCATTTCAGCTTTGTTTTCAGCAGCAGTGGGCTTTCAGCAAGAAGGCTTAGTGGCTTCCATATGGAAGTTAAATCAAGTCATTAATCAAGAGCATAGATTTTCAGTTTGAGAGCATGATTTCATTCCTTTTCAGTGACACAGCTCCTTCGCGTGCTCAGATTTTTTCTCTTCATGCTCACATTTTGTGCTTTCATTTAAATTCCTTCTTTCTTTCAAAATGTCAGCTTAAAGTAAAAAATCACATGCCTGTGTTCACATTTCTCCTTCTTGCAAACAAAAATGTTTATCAAAATATACACCTGCATCGGCGTTTAAAGGGGACCCTGCGGTTAATTGACACGCAGCTATTATTTGGGAATATACGGTACATTTACACCCAACTCTGTACGCCGGGCCGGGATGCGAACCAGCGTCCCATGATGCAAAAAGCATCATAAATTGATGTTCTTAACCGCTGTACTATCATCTCAGACGTTCTAACCCTTCAGTATTTATACTGTATAACATATCCTGCCTGGGTAACTGGCTATTGGCTAATATGGCGAAAGTAGAGCCGCTATTGTTCTACTTTATGTTGATGTATGTAGCTATTGTAATGAAAAGCACGTGCGCTCCTGTATTGATTAACTGATATTTTATTCCAAAAGTCGTCATAAAATAAAGGGAACCATCACATTTAACAGCCTGGAGGACGGAAGTAGATAAACCCGGTAGAAACAGTGCCCGTCCGTATGCGACGCTCCTTGAAGTACAGCGAACGCATCCGCAAAGAAGCGGGGATAATCTGATTGGTCAACAGTAGCCGGCCTTCTATTGGTTGACCGTGTTGATACACAAGAAAAATCCGTGAGCAGAGGAGAGATCCGAGAGCAGAACTTGACCCGTGGCTGCTGTTTCTCTCAGTCATGACATTTTTACACACAGTTTTCTTAGCCTAGCTTTCTTGGCTAGTTGGCCAACATTGTTTTATGCATATGAGGCTGAACAAAGCTAAGTGACGGACACGTGGTGCAGAGATGAAAATGCTTTTAAACCTGGCACCGGGACGTTTGTCTGTGGTAACAGGAGATAGTCTCCTCTGCAGAGTGAGACAGTTGGAGATACATGTCAGAGAAACGGCTGGAAACAGCAGCTGCTACAGTGGTGAGCCAAAACACAACTGCTGCCTTATGACAACACTGAGGGGACACACTGCCTCAAATTCATAAACAGCTATGGCTCTGTCTATCACAATGTATCCAATTCAGCAGAGATCACTCAGCCCTAAGGCATACATATATATATATACACTATACTGTATATATTAGGGATGTCAAAGTTAAAGCTGCAGTCTGGAGTTTTGAGAGAAAAGTGGACTTAGCCATAAGAATTGTATGATACAGCTCTCAGGTCCCTCCTTCTTCCTCTCTGCTGCTGCAGCCCTGCCTTCAAAGCCCCTCCCCACAGAGGAGCCTGCTGTGCACGAGCAGGCTTGTAGTAACCACGGTAACAGAGGACGCCAGATAACCAAGTCGGCGCATTCAAAATAACAACAACAACATACGCCCTGATTGTTCTATCTCTGACCAATACAACTAAATTACAATGACAAGTGCCTCATGCGGATCACTGCAGATATCCCAAATAAGAAACAATATTCATCACATCGTGGTATATGGAGTTACCAGGTAATCATTACCCGGTGCAACGCCATGCTGCCTTTCTGAAGCATGAGTAACGTCATTTCTCTAAACCAATTCAACCAGTTCAGAGCGTACTGAACACAAACTAACATTATAACTGCACGGTCACTTGAAAGACACTTTTGCAAACCAGTAACCATAAACACAAAGCTAAACACTGGAGTTAGCATACAAGCTAACAAGCTCCACTGGCAAGCTACGTAGCTCGAATGAAACATTGTACAGCCATATGCACTACTGCGAGTAACCACCGCCACCATAGCCTTGTGGTTAAAACATAGAATGAAACATATATCAAGCAGGGGTCCTTACTTGTCCAGCAGAAAGGTCTTTACAAATCCCGCAACTCCCTCCACCTCTGAAATGACACTCATATTTCTCCAGCACAGTTTGAGCTTAAACGTATCTGACCAGGTAAGAGCAGACACTGTTCCTGGGCACTGCCCAGTACTCACTGCGTGAGGGAGGGGGGCTGCCAGCTGCATCTGCATGAGAATGATTGACACTTCTCAGACACTCCTCTTGGCTCTGATTGGTTGTATTGAGCCTGGAGCAATGGATTCTTGCAAATCAAATTACAGCCACTGGGTGGAGCCACAGACAGTTGATTTATTTATTTTTTTAATAACACACATTCTGTGATTATGACTCTCGGACTAACCTGTAGTTTGGGAAATAAGGATGCAGTGCTGCATTAACATTGTAGATGGCAAACCTCGTTGCACAGAAATGGATAAAGAAAAGGGTCTTTTGAATGGCAAGTTCAGCTTCAGAGTTCTGCCAGAAGTTATTTGCATGTATTGTCGATGTGAACTGAGTTACCATCAGTAACTGATTACAATAACTGAGTACATTAAGTCTCAAATACCACCTGCTGGTTAAGCACAAAGCTGATGCAGAGAGTATTCCTCCCCTTGCTAAAGGCAGACCATGGTGGATTGTTTGCAACGGAGACGTCTGGGCCACCCAACACACACTAACCAGGAAAACACTATTGCAGAACAGCCCCCAACGGCACCAGCACACTGCAATGCTTATACAGTAACAATGTGGAATTTTTTTGAGGATGTAGTGCTGCTATTCTAGCGACATATCCTACCTAAATGGCTAAATAAGTAAATTACCAGCCTCAAAAACAACATGCTCGTTGCCACATACCAGCGACAGGCAAACTGAACCCTCGTGGTATTGTCAGAGTTTGTTTAGGTTTGGCCAAAAAAAAGAAAAAAAAACAGGAAAACATTGTGGTTTAAATGAAAATGTTATTTCTATAACTTCAGTTACCTACATACCTGCTGTACATACATAAATTACATACACCACGTACACGTCAAATAATAAGTGCTATATATTCCTCAACACTACATGTTTATTGAGGTTAAAAAGCTTCAGTGTGTTAAACTACTTTTTCGGAGTATCTTGCTGCTACTAGCTTTGGATAACATTGTCCAGTTGAGGTTTCTCTAACTTTGGTTTTCCATATCCCTGGATAATCTATATAATATCTTAAACCTTCCTTCTAAATTTCAGTTATTGCAGCAATATATTTGTCAAATGCCATGATTTTCTAGACTAAGCTCTGGGGTGAAACAGTCACAAGAACTGGAGGCTTTGAGAAATTTGTCACATCAACAAATCAGTTACCACCTCAGGCAAAACTGGAGAAACAGCTCAATTCTACTGTTCCTTTCACCACCTGTCAAGATTATGCTAGTCCAGACATGTAGGCCGGGCGATCCAGGGGAAAGGATGTCTTGTCACTACTTTCACTGTATAGCTGCCCATCTCTCTGAAAGCCTGTATCATTTAACATGTTTGGCCTAAGAGTTCAAAACAACACTAATGGCCTCTCTGATATCTGGAGAAACTTCCAAGGGAGTATCTGTTACACCCATCAGCAGCACCACCCAGCTCTGGCCCTTAAAGGCATCACACTTCACATCATTTTGAGGCTGCATAAATCACCATGGCTGCCTCTGACAGAGGGCAGTAGGTGATCTGGTGGAGGTCAAGAGGGTCACACACTCGTTCTCAAAGGCAGGCCAATGCAAGATGTCATATTAGAATACCTCTCCTTTTAGCTCACACCATGATTTTGGATGAACTTCCTGGCAGAGGGGTCATACATGTTTTCTCCTCAGTGATAAATGCCTGAAAAAATTTTATTTTTGAAAACTGTGCAGCTCGATTTTCATATTTGTTGCTGATGTGGCAAATTATGTAAAGATTACATATCCAGTTGTGTTTTATGGTATTAAAGTATTTAAGAGGCCTCTTAGACTCTTTAGGTTCCTTGGGATTACCATCATTGAGAACCTTTTTTCCTTTTTTTCACCAGGCACCACTATCCTTGTTAAAAAAGCACAAAAAAGGTCCACTTCATATGGAAACTTAGGAAGGCAGAATTCTGGACCCAGATTCTGGTTAACCTTTTACAGAATAGCAACAGAGAGCATCCTGACCGGAAATATTACGATCACGGCCCAGGACAGAAGGGCTCTGCAGTAGGTGATTAAAACCTCTCAGAACATCATTGGTACCCATCTTCGGAGCATCCGTAAGATCGGCAAAGTGAGATGTCAGCCCAAAGGATACCAAAAGACAACAGCCCCCCAGCCACAGCCTGTTCCTCCTGTTGCCATCCGGCAAAAGATACAGAAGTATCTGCGGCCGTACCACCAGGCTACAGAGCAACTGATTTCCTCAGCTGTGAGACTCCTCAACCCTACATTGAATAAAACAGCCAAGCACATACATCCATTGTCTGTAACCGCTTTTTTCCCTTTTTATGGGGTCATGGGGTTTTTTGCTGGAGCCAATCCCAGCTGTTTCTGGGCGAGGGCAGGTACACCCTGGACAACTCGCCAGCTCATCGCAGGGCCCCCATTGATGGCAGAGGCTGCCAGGCAAGGTGCCAACCGCATATCAGGAGCAATTTGGGGTTCAGTATCCTGCTCAAGGACACTTCGACATGCAGCTCAGCTCAGCCCAGCCCGGAGCTGGGATTTGAACCAGCGACCTTCCAATCACTAGCCAACCTGCTCTACCCACAGAGCTACAGCCGCCCACAGAGCCAAGCACAAACAACTCAAACATAGCTTAGTTTTTATGTAAACCTATATGTTTTTGAAACAAATTGATTTTGTGACTAACTCAGAGATATGTGTTGTGTTTGCTGGTGTGAGATGTTACCTGTGCTTGGCCACACCCCAAAACAGCCTCGGCACTGGTCCCAGTCGCCAAGCTGTGCCGTGGTCACACACAATGTTGAAAAGATCATTTGTCTGAATGGCCCACACTGTGCACATGCACATTTGCAAACTCCTCAGTAAGGAAAGTCGCTATTGGCTGTCCTAAAAGTTGCTAGAAGTCGCTAAATGATACCATCACCTAATTTGCATAACTGGCCATGTGCATTTAATTGTAATGCGCTGTAGAAGAGAAGAATAACATCATGGGAGAGACATTTTTACATTTACATCGGATCAGCTAGCATTGGCTTCGCACATACAAGGCTAAACATCTCCAGCTCTGACTACAGCAGGAGGGACTGCTGCGCGAGGACTGGGTTGCTTCTGGGTGATTTGGGACAGGAGAGGGACACATGGCAGCACCTGCTGCTCACTGATAAAAGCAGGAACGAGATGTGCTTCGTCAACTGTCACTAATGGTTTCAAGTCTCTCTATCCATGAGTTTTCTTGGTCATTTGGGGAAATAATTATGAACTGGTATAAAGTAAAAGAGTAATAACTCACACACTGATGGCACTTTCAAGGCCTTACAAGCGTTAGCTCATATGGCTCTGTAATAATTAGAATGGCACCCAGTAGTATGCATACCTCCACCAAGGGGCAACAGTCCCTTTTAAATCAATAAAGTGTGATCCAATAACTAGCTTGATAGCCCCGCTTCAATCTAAAACTTTAAACCATCCGTAACTGCTTAACCTTATTTTAAGCTCACCAGATCTAGGATCTGTATCAAATTGCACAGTATTCATGCATAGATAATTGCCAACATACACTCAACTAAATATATCTGTTTCCTTCCATTAAGACCAATGTGATATTCCCTGAGAAATTAACAATAAAAAAACCCACTTACTTCCAGAATCGATCCCTTTTTAAGGATCAGCACCAAGAGTCTATTCTGGGGATGGACCCACCCTCTATCCAAGTTTCATGGGAATCTGTGAATAGTTTTTGTGTAATCCTGCTGACAAGCCAACCAACAAACAAACGGACACCAATGAAACAAAGCCTCCTAAGTGGACATAATAATTTAGCAGTATGTTGGCAGTATTGTATTAGTAGTAGTTCTGCCCCCACTCATGAGACAATTAGCTAGTTAGATATTCATTGCTGAATAATAGGCTTTACCAATTGTTGAAAGAAGAGATGATTAGCATTCTGTTATCAGAAATGTCAGTTCTGGTTCAGTGACAGTGGTATCACTAGGGCTAGGAGTATTGTAAAGAAACTAGGAGGGTGAGTGGTTCAAATAGCAGGGAGTGCATCAGATGTTATCTAGCCCCATACATTAACGTCAAAATAGGGCATTTGAAACTAAATGTATGTAATTTTCTGATCCACCGAATTTTTAATTTTTAATTAATTTTTAAGTTATTCGTCCATACCCTTTAGAGTAGCACAAAGGTAGGCTCCACAGTCTCTGTGGTGTTGCATTTGTCAGAAGTTACTGCTGTGATTCAGGTTTGGTTAGTTTTAAGGTTTTTACTCATCAGGAACCACATAAATAAACACATACAAAACAGCATTTGATGGAACCCAATTTAACATGTTGCATAATTACATTACATTTGATACAGTTACCAGCAGTGAAGTTTTATAAATCGTTTTACAAAAAAGTGAGTCAACATCAACAGCATTGTCACTGTTTATTATTACTTCACTTGACTTCCTCCTTACCTGCTGTAATATATTACTATGGCCACTAGATGTAATGCCTAACAAACAATGTAAATATGGGGCCTATGAGCTGCTTTCACTTACTTGGGGGCTTTACCTTGCATTGCAGTCTGCATTTTTAATCAGAATGCTGTGGCCAACTTGGTAGTCATACCACCACCACTGTTTATCTAGCTCCACCAGTCTAACCAATAATATTGACATTAAAGGACTAAAAATGGACTGATTAAGGTTGAGCAAATATTGTGGTTGTGGCTTGAAAAACACAGTGTTTCATGTAGGGACAAGATTGAGGGAAAATCACAGTGTTTGTCATCAAACAGTTAGTATGTCTAACCTTCCACCTTGACCTGCTCCCTCTAAGGCTTTCTGCACATCAATTGACACTTGCACAATTATTATTCATACAACCACTTTTGGTCTTTGTCAGGAAAATGTAATCAGGCCATTTTAAGAATTTGAATATTTCACCTTGAATTACTGGATTCAGTAGTTAGTTGCGTGTTTGTAATGTTTTCACAAAATGTGGATGATGTAACACAAAATCTCAATTATGTTATCCTTTGAATGCCTTTGTATCCCGAGAACATCAACTTTCAGGAGCTCAGAAAAACCTCATGTCAAGAAGTAGGAGTTTTATAACCATAAAATAACACTAAAACCTTTAGATAAAATGAAAAATGTGAAAAATTCTACTATCATATTTTAGAACAACAATGTGTTACTTTGACACAGAGACTGACACCAAATCCTGACATTTGCCAGATTCCAATGGCCTCCAGTGCTGCCTCCTTCACAGGAATTCTGCTGTCACTCACGAAGAAAGTCATCATAGTGGAGGTAAAGATACTAGTTTTCACTCTGATAGAGACCTCAGTGGATACAAAATATTATGACAGTGTAATGACACAATGACACACAAGGCCTGTTTCTTTTACTCTGCTTTGCCTGATGCCTTTGTGTTTGTGTTCACTTAAGGCTCTGACTGCTCTCTGAATTCCAGATTACACGAACAATTCAGAATTGTTACATTTCTTTCACTTGCTTCTTTATAAAGTCACACTAAAGATCCTCAGTCAGAGTTTTTGCCTGTACTTAAACCATTTAAGATTCTTTTGAATGCATATACATTTCAGTTCCTGTATTCAGAGTTTATCTGTGTCACATGGGCTTTATGTGTGTCTGTGGGATTGATTTCAGGTCAACCTCCTACTGAACCAGAAACTCCAGTTCCTTCTCCTCTTTTTACCCTCCTCTCTGTAACATCATACACATGCAGAAAAGTACATTTTCCCTCCAGCTCCAGTCAGCAGTCAATATTAGAACTGACAATGGAGGTGACCTCCACAGATTGCTACTGCTGCAGTCAGGTTGATGAACGGGAGTGAAGATAAATCCACTTTTTAATCCCAAAAGTTAAAAAGTAGTCTCTGAGCTCTCTTCCCATTATTAGAAGCAGAATTAGATGTGACTTCAGGTGTCTAATCCCCCAGAAGGTCTGTTTCTACACCTTACTATGTCCTCTAGAGTTGGCTGGCTCTGAGCAGCTG
The DNA here is from genome assembly GCF_900880675.1 of Sparus aurata. Taxonomy (NCBI): domain Eukaryota; kingdom Metazoa; phylum Chordata; class Actinopteri; order Spariformes; family Sparidae; genus Sparus; species Sparus aurata. Next base: position 3,430,314 of record NC_044208.1, read on the forward strand.
AGCGGTGGCCGTGCCCTCCAGTTTTGCCTGGCCCTCCTCACCAAACACTCGGCAATTGTCCTCTGTTTTAAACAAAATAATGAAAAAAAGTCCAGAGAAAATTCAGTTGATGTGGGTAAACATTTTTTTTTTTTAATCAGTGGATCTGCAAGATTGTGCAGGTCTTTACATTAAGCTGAACTTTCAACTGACCTTTGATACACATGGCAAAACTTCTTCTCTTGAGACAGGAATTGTATTGTCTCATTACAAAAGTTCTTGCATCCTGTGTGGAGTCTAGAGTTAAAATTATTATTACAAAGAAGGTAGTCATTAAATGTGAAAATGGAAATGACCGCACTTAATGAAAAATACATGCTGCTTAGTATTTAAGAGGCACCGATTTTCGAGGCACATTTACTAAGTGTCTAAAGGCACCTTAGTAAAGGGGCCCTTAAGTGAGGAATTAAAATAGACCAGCTTTGGTGAATATGTTCGGTCATCATCAGCAACAACCTCTGACTGCATTCTGCACAGCGTGAATGTGTGTAAGTGTCTGAATGTGAATCACATCTTTGACAGCTAAATAAAGGTGAAAGATGTAAAGTCCGAAGGGGACCTTTAATTCTGATAATTTTCTTGCAGCATGACCGTTTTAGTTAAAAGAAAATGTGTATATGGAAATGTTAGAGTCTGTCCTCAAACATTCTCTTTGACTTGAGCATGAAAAATATGCCTAATGGGTACATTCATTGGGAGTCCTGACTTAAAACACTGTCTGTTTTGCCTCATTGTCAACCAAAAATGTGAACATACCACCAGCCCTTGACTAGCTCATGGTTATCTGATATCCTCTGGCAGCCCTTCATACCAGAGGTGTATCAATCAATTTCAGAGTCTAAACATGTATTTACTCACCAAAGTTGAACACAGCCAGGATTGGGCATTAGTGTTGCATGAGGGATTGGACTGAAGCTTTGAGAAACAATTATAAAATAGGAGAAAGGAGAGATGTCTTGTGGGTATTTCCATGTGTTGCTGTAGATCGTCTCTCGCTCTGATTGTGAGAACAGAGCATTTGCAAGACTAGTAGACAGTGGCACATTTCTGATTAATGTTTTCCTCTGTTTTGCATCTATAAATTATAAGGGATGACACCGGCTTTGGGAAGCAAGATTCCCATCAGATGAGGCTTGCAGTCTGGATTTATCACACACCAATAAAAGTCTCATAGCTAGTATTCGGGGCCCCACTAAGCATTATTATTCATGAAAAATTCTTCCTCAGTGTCTTCTCCTCTGTCTGTCCCCATTCACTCTCCTGCTCAGGAAACACTCAGACAATACTATTATTCTGCAAGCAATATGGAACATTGATTAATTCAGGGGCTCAGAAACCAACATGGTCTGGTTGCTAAAACAGCAGAGATTAAATTTAGGGTGGAAATTAAACAAGTCAAAGCATCCAGATTAAGACATTAATTTGGTTGAGTTGTGTAAAATGGTATAATTACAAAAGAAACTTTACTGGATTGAACTTGCAAAAAATGGAAAAACACTAAAATGATATACAATACATGCCAGTGTTGGAATGCAACATTTGGTAAATACCGGTCTAGCATTATTTTCCTTTGCCAGCTTTGAACAAAGTTGTGCTTTTTAAATGACATCCTTAGTGCCAGATACTTTGGAGACTCATGGATTATCACTAATGTACAGGCGAGAGGATCACACTTCAGGGTAGGTGGAGTCAGAGTGGGGGGAGGCTTCTGCCTGTCCTTAGGCCGCACATCTTTCAGCTTTAAAGTGATAAACTAAAGAGACTAATCGACTGTAGAAAATTTTACCATGATCATATTTTTTCAGCATGATGTGTAATGTTCAACATTATGCCTCCAATAATATCTTAAACCATTTCAATGAAAAACATAAAACAACTAAAAATGTTACAATGTACATTTTTAAAAATTCTTTCTATATTATATTTATATCATGGTATGTTTCTCTTAAAAATTAAAAGTTGAGTACATAAATAATAAATTGCACTCACACCTCAATAGACTCGGTTTTGCAACACAATCAAGTAAATATTGGCAATTTACCTGCAAGCCACAGATAGAATAGAATAGAATAGAATAGAATAGTCTTTATTGTCATTGTACAGGAGAGTACAATGAAATTGAGGGTGCTCCCGCAGCAACAAATTAAAAAAAAAGCAACGGATAGATCAAATAGTAATATGAATATAAATAAATTATATATATAGCCCTTTAAGGTGCTAAAGGGAGGTAGGAGGAGGTAGATTGGGTTTGTTCTTGTCGGGGGGTGGTTTGTGAGTGTATCCGTTCGTATTTGTAGTTCGTATGGCCCAGGGGAAGAAGCTGTCTGTCAGCCTGCTGGTATGGGACTTTGTTGACCTGTAGCGTCTCCCAGAGGGCAACAGATCAAACAGGGGGTAGGCAGGGTGTGAGGGGTCTCCTGTGATGGCCTTGGTTCTCCTGAGGCAGCAGGATGTGGCGATGTGTTCCAGGCTGGTCAGAGGGCAGCCGATGATCTTTTGGGCAGTGTTTATGACCCTCTGCACTGCGTTCCTGTCCTCGGCTGTTGAGCCTGTGTACCACACACCCAGACAGTACGTCAGTATGCTCTCCACAGAGGAGTGATAGAAGGCCAGCAGCAGCTTTGTGTCCAGTTTGTTTTTCCTGAGGACACGCAGGAAGTGTAGTCACTGCTGAGCCTTCTTAACCAGGGCCCTGATGTTGAAGGTCCAGGAGTGGTCTGCGGAGATGTGGGTGCCCAGAAACCTGAAGGTGGTGACAGTCTCCACCTGTTCTCCATTTATGAGGAGGGGGGTGTGGTTATGTCTGTTCTTCCTGAAGTCCATGATGAGTTCTTTTGTCTTTTGGATATTCAGGGTCAGGTTGTTGTCTGAGCACCATAGCGACAGTTCCTCCACCTCGGCCCTGTACACTGTCTCGTCCTCGTCTCGGATGAGTCCAACCACTGTGGTGTCATCCGCATATTTAATAATGCGGTTGGTTGGGTGAGTTGGAGAGCAGTCGTAGGTGTACAGGGCGTACAGAAGAGGGCTCAGAACGCAGCCTTGAGGGGAACCAGTGCTGAGTGTGAGTGCAGTGGAGTGGTGGGGGCCAAGTCTCACAGACTGTGGGCGACTTGACAGGAAGTTTCTAATCCAATTGCAGGTGGGGAGGGGGATCTGTAGTTCCAGCAGTTTGGTGATGAGAATGTCTTGAATTATGGTGTTAAATGCTGAGCTGTAGTCCATGAAGAGCATCCTCACATAGCTCTTCCTGTACTCCAGGTGGCTCAGCGCTGTATGGAGTGTGAGGGCGATGGCGTCCTCTGTAGAACGGTTTGCCCTGTAGGCAAACTGGTGGGGGTCGAGGGAGGGAGGGAGACAGTCTCTGATGTGCTGGGAAACTGATCGCTCCAAGCACTTCATGATTACAGACGTCAGAGCGATAGGTCTGTAATCATTCAGGCTGTCTATGGCAGGTTTTTTGGGGATAGGGACGATGATAGAGGCCTTCAGACATGTGGGGACGGTGGCATGTGTCAGGGAGAGGTTGAAGATTTTGGTGAGGATCCCTGCCAGTTGGTCTGCACATGCTTTAATCACCGCCCCTGGCATACCGTCAGGACCAGCAGCTTTTCTGGGGTTCACTGCTCTTTTTTCTCACCTTGTGCTCCTGGAGAGAGAGAGGTGGGGTGCTGGAACCAGGGGTAGGCAGTGACTGCAGGTGTGTGGTGGTGGTCTCAAACCGGGCAAAGAAGCTGTTTAGCTCCTCTGCCAGTGTGCTGCTGCTGTTGGAGGATGTGGGAGGGGGGTTGCCTTTGTAGTTGGTTAGGGCCTGGATGCCCCTCCACATCTGACGCAGGTTATTGTCCGTCAGGTATCCTTCTATTTTGTTCTTGTAGGAGACCTTGGCCTGTTTGATGCCCCTCCTCAGGTCAGCTCTGGCAGTGCTGTAGAGAGCTCTGTCTCCCATCCTGAAGGCCGAGTTACGAGCTCTGATCAGGGTCTGGACTTCCTTTGTCATCCAGGGCTTTCTGTTTGGAAAGATCCGGATGCGTCTATCCTCGGTGACATTATCTACACAGCACCTGATGTAGAAGAGGACAGACTCGGTGTGTGTGTCCAGGTCCTGATCTTCGAAAATGCTCCAGTCTGTGCAGGCAAAGCAGTCCTGCAGCTGGTTGAGAGCATTTTCAGGCCAGGCTTTGATGGTCTGGGTGGCTGGTTTTGTTTGCCTTCTGAGGGGGGTGTAGGCAGGGAAGAGGAGCAGAGAGAGTTGGTCTGATTGTCCGAGGTGGGGGAGGGGGGTCGCTCTGTAGGCATGCTTGATGTTAGAATAAACATGATCAAGTGTGTTTTCTCCCCTGGTTGCACACTTGACTTGCTGGTGAAATTTGGGGAGAACAGTCTTGAGGCATGCTTTGTTAAAGTCCCCAGCAATGATGTGCACGCCATCCGGATGAGCCCTCTGTTGTTTACATACCATGAGCTCAAGCTGGCCGAGTGCTGTGCTAACGTTAGCATGGGGAGGGATGTAAACAACGGTTACTATGGCAACCATTAGCTCCCGTGGCAGATAGAAGGGTCGGCACCCTTCAGATATGTTGAAAGCTTACCATTATGTTAAAATTTTGCGTTTCTTTAGGTTCAATTTTCCATTTTATGTTGCAACATCATGTGTGTATGTGGGCTGGTTAGGTTTAGGCACAGCTATTTTTTTAGTTAGGGTTAGAAAAGATCATGTTTGGCTTAAAATACATATTTTCATCCCCACAAACAGTTTGATAATGTCTCAAGAACATCCAGGCGAATCACTCCTAGAAACATTGAAAACAGAGTCTCAAACTGTGGTCACTGGCTTGGCAGCCTTATTGCCTGTAACTCCAGTACCATCCCCTCCACCTCCCAATATGATAGTCAGGTCATAAACATGTCATGTACATGATATGACACACATTTTGTAAATTTCAATACGGTAAGTATGACACGTACAAATGTGGAAGCGCTAGCTGCCAACATTTTACTCGGTGACTGGGGCTGGTGTTTTGCTTAACAGCCTAACTTGGTCTTATAGGACTAGTAACTTAAGTTGGATAGATGCTGTATTCATCACTGTCACACAGCGGTGAGGTCTTGTCTTGTCTTGGTTTTTTGTCTTGTGAACTTCCTGTTTTATTTAGAAAATCTAACCTCCCTCGTCATCGTTTTAGGTCACTTGCCCTTCCTCTTGTGTCCCCGGTCTGACGTCATCCCTGATTCCTGATTGTTTCCACCTGTTCCCCTCTCCCTCATCTTTTAAATAGTCTTGTGCCAGTGTGTCTCGTTCCTGCGTGAACCCCAGCCCTTTGTCACAGCCATCGTCTTGCTAATTATTCAAGTTCATGCTGATTTTTGTTGTTTTCCTTGTGCCTCGAGAAGAGTGAATTTTGTTTGTAATTTTTGATAGTGCTTTTTGTTTTGGTTTTCAGAGTCAGCCTTTTGCTTTCCTCCATTTTGGAGCGCCTTGTTTTCTTGTTAAGCTAGAGTAGATAGTTAGCCTCTGTTATCCTCCCTTTTGGAGCGCCTTTGTTTTCTTAGTTTCTTAGATCAGTGTTTTCTATACTTAGTCATAGTTTTCCTCCCTAGTAGAGCAATTTTGATTTATTAGTTTTTTCCTCCCTCGTGGAGCGTCTTGTGTTCTTCCCTTCTCCTCCTTTCGGAGCGATTTTGATTTCTTTGGTTTGTTTGTTTTCTCATGTTGTTAGTGAAGTCAGATTAGGTCTTTATAGCCTATTCATTTGTCTCTCTGTCTTGAACGCCCAACGAATTTCAGAATAAAAGTCTGTTGAATTTTGATTCTGCCCTGCATCTGAGTCCTCCTTTTAGTCCAGGCCTGACGACAATCACTGTCAAACTGGTCCCCCTCAACTAAATTGAGAGGTTCCAGATCGTTCTTTATTTGTTGAGCTGGAGAGTCATGACACGAGATTTAGATTTGCAAAGTAATGCTGCCTTTTTCACTTTTAAGTCAACATTGTTGACGATACAGTCATTTTGTTTAAATAAATGTTATTTGAATTATCATTGAACAAAACGATTTGGGGGTTCCATGCTTACATTCATTCTTCTCTGGTTAAAGATTAATCAAAGTATAAGAAAGTGTACCACATTTAATTTACCAACCTGATGTTGTCATGCCCACATACTGTAGCCCTCACTGTAGCCCCAGCCTGATGGCATGTCTGAAAAAAAAAATGAGATTTCAATAGCAAAATCATCAGGTTTTTTTTTGTGAAATGATTACATTTTAATTTCTTTAAGTCCCAATATACACACGGCGGAAACAAAATTTGTTATATTTTGTTATGTAGACCACAGCTTGGTAGATTTATAAACAGATGCATACAATGTAAATTAGTTAAATAAATAAAACATATAAAAACACATTTGTTATAGAAATATGCATTTTACTTACATGTACGCATTGTTCTCAACACACTATGGCTTCATACAAATCATTTATAGAGTGAATTTATAGACAGGCCTGTGGACGCCTCCATTTCACTGTGCCACTTACTCTTTGAATAAAGGCACTAAGATCATTAGGTAAGTGAGTTATCAGTGGTTGTCTTACATTTCTAAAGCTGGTCTGATTTTCTTTTTTCTGTGTTAAATCTTGAAAAGCACTCTGAATCCACGTAGATAGATCCATGTAATTGCTTAGAAAAGAATTTTATTTTGCAAATAGCAAAAGATGTCTTAAGAGTCCAGCTTTGAATGATAGCCCTAGAATCACCATTTCATTTGTCATTTAACCCAACACTGTCCAACACTTTTATTGTTGTATGTCAGGAAAATCGTGACTGTCGTCAGAATAACATGCTGTTAGTTAACATTCCTGCAAACCATGATACAATCACATTTTTACATGTCATACATACCATGTTGACACCACTGATAACATTTTACAAAATATGTCTTATCACATTCAGATTACATGTTAATGACCTTACTTTCACATCAGGAGGTGTAGGGGATGGTGGCGGAATTAAGCTAGGCAACAAGGCAACTCTGTGACTGCAGTTCAAGATCACATTGAAGTGTCATGCCATGGAATAATTTTTACAAGATTTTGGGATAATTAACTTAACCATAAGCATTTAGCATTTACCTAAGGGGATGTAAAGTTTCAGCATGTTTGTGGTGTGCATAAATGTACACTGCAAACATTTAACCTGGTGAATAATGATAACAATAATAATAATCATAATAATAATAATAATAATAAGACATTTTATTTGATGGCACCTTTCAAGTCACCCAAGGTCACCTTACATAGAATAAAATTATAAAATAACAACATGAAACATTATTAAAACCAAACATTGGCCTAAAAACAAGTGTAGTGCACAGTGACCAGTCAGAGTGAGTATACCAGTTTCAACAGGTGGGTTTTGAGTTTGTAATGAATGTTGCAATGGAGTCTGACTGTGTTATGTGTGGGGGAAGGGAGTTCCATAGTCTGGGTGCCAAGCAGCTGAAGGCTCGGGCACCCACGGTACTGAGACGTGATGTGGGGATGGTTAGCAGTCCAGCAGAGGTTGAGCAGAGGGTGCGAGAGGGGCTGTATTCTTGGAGGAGTCGCAGAGGTAAGTGGGGACTAGATGGTGCTGAGCACTTTAGTCCTGTTTATGCATGAAATCCACAAGCTGAACCCTTTAGAGAGGTCACATGGGTTGAAGTTTGGCCAAAATGGAAGACAGTTATTATTGCAGTGTTTTAGAGAAATGTCTTATTTATGTGCTGCGGATTGCTCTGTGCCATGAATATGTAGCAGCTATGCCTGATAAATATTTGTTTTATAGGGCTGGATGGGAGATTATAGTTATAGCTGAACTCAAGGTCAGTTTCTTCAGACACCTCTCTTAATGTCTCACCTCTAAAATAAAAAAAATGCCTAAATGAAGAGGACACTGAGTACCTGATTGACTCGACCTCAGTCACAAGAGTTTCCTTGAAGGCTTCTCTGACTTCGCTGTCATGACAGGGCAACACTTATATAGGACATGAGAGAGTGTTATGGTCAAAACGGCTGTGCTGTTTCTCCCTTTACAAGATTCAGTCGTGTGTAGCAGTGCAATTTTAATCAGATTTTTAATTAAATTTTGCCTTATTGAAACTCTCTCCAGGAAATAGATAAGCATCTACGGAACAATAAAAAAAGAAACTGCATTGTGGATCTGCGTTGAAGAGTTTCAAGTGAACACATGGGCTGAATTAGTAGACGTGTAGATATTTTGTGGATCAATATTTGCTGTTCCCTTGTGCTGTCCACAGGCTGAGTTAAAGTGTAGCTGAAGGCTGTACTTTATTCAGGGGCCCTCAGGCCTCTGCCTAACTGATGATTACCATTTTAACTAGTCCTCATAGGACACAGTGCAATCAATAGGAAAGGGCATTTCATTCAGAGAGAGTATGGATTTTGTTACATAATGGGGACAAAATATATTGCAGCACATAAACATGCAGAATGTTATATCACACTGTATCATGTAACAGAAGAAAAGAAAAAAGAGCTAATACCAGAGGCTTGTTATTGGCATTAGACATGCATCTGATCTACTTCACCAAGAACAACAATTATGCAAGTACGTATGTCTGATTTGCATGACTGCCTAATCTTTACATTGGTGTCAACCTCATTACCTTAAACTGAGTCTTCCCCTGTGCAAATCATGCTCTGCCATCGGTCCCACTGTCAGCATCAACAACAACGCAGTGACCTCAGTGTGACACCTTAGAAGTATTAGACTCTCTTTTTAAAGGACACAAACTGCCAGCTCTGCCTGTGATATTAAAGTAATTAGATATGTCTACTGTTACAACATGTTACTGTAAACGCATGACACAAAGCCAGTATCTATCTGTGCATGTTTATTTAAATAAAGGTGAATTTATTCACATTTACACCTAAATCGGTTACGGCTCACGACAGAAGTTGTTGGGAAATTGTCCAGGTCTAAATTTTTATTTTGCTGCCATTTAGACTCTTTATGTATGTTGTGTATTTTGTAAGCAGTCATACACACAAATTATACCATATATTGTTTGTAGTAATGCTGCATTAAAATGTCTAAAAACAACTGAACATTCATATTTTGTTGAGAATTGTACTCAAGGTAGTGTCATGTTTCGTAGCTACTTTTTGTGCCTGAGTCAGATTTTCCTCAGCAATGGTGGTTGTTTAATTGTGTGTCGGTGTGTTTGAATTCAGGTCAACCTCTCACTAAACTCAACACTAATCAGAGACCTCAGTTCTGAGCAGCCTGCAATTTAGCCGCTGGACTTCAGATAAACTTCAACTGTCATATGCCATTAAAGGATAGCATAATTTAAATACATTAAAATCCAGAACTGTCATGCACAAATCAGCAATAACAATGTAAGGTTAGCTAGTTAGCAAATGAGACATCATTAAATTAGTAGCAATTGTTTCATGCTTGGCATAAAGACAAGGTCCATCTTACATTGAAAAAACATGTCCCAATCGTCGTTTTGAATATTTCAACAAGAATCTATCTCTGAGCATGAATGTGCAGGGGGTGTATTGGGATTGTAACTTAGTGGCAGGGGGAAAAAAAGGCCCAAATAGTTTTTTATAACATTGCTTGGTGCCTAACACAACATGCTGACAGGAAACTGCACTATTATGGTAGGATAAATACTCTGCAACAGACCAAACAATGACACAAAGGAGGGACAACTTAAGGAGAACATGTTTATTTCTAGCTTTATTTTCTAAAACAGATCAAATATACCTATTTTTCTTTACCTATTTTCTCAAATGTTGGCTAATTAGGATATCCACTGCAGGAACTGAGGGTTGATTTGCTGACGGGCACCTTGATGTGCCTTACAGAGAGAACAGACTAGTTTAATCTCAACCCCCAGCCACACTGCCATCTACCTAGAAGGCATAAAAACTGTCGCTTCAAGTATATGTACAGCATGTGAACTAAATGACTCATATCTCAAATGTCAACACGTGGTAAGATAGCAGTGTTTCACAATGTCGTCGCTCAGAGTTAGACACACTGGAGACAGAGACTATGTGAGCAGTGCCCAAGAGTTTGGAGACTGTGTTGGAGACAAACACAGCTTTCGTTAGCTGTTAGCCATTAGCTACATGGTAGTAATTGTAACAACACATAGAACAAACTAACATTATTCAGACACATTAACCATTCTGTTACGTCCTGCTGCAGCCGCAGAGTCTGTACTTCTTCAGGAGCCTCTAGTTCTGGGTCCGATTCTGGGTCAAACTGGTATGGTTGAACGACAGCGAGCGAGCCATAGCGTTACATCCACAGTAAACATTAACGCATTATACTGCTAGTGCAAGCGGCATCCTCTCCCTGAGGGGGGCATGTAGCAGGCAAGGCATGCATTGACAGATGGAGCTCATTAGCATTTAAAGGTGCAGGCACAGAAACAGCCTGCTCTCTGTAGAGCTCACTTAAGTGACTTTTGGATTGCTAAAATTCAGGACCACGGATGGGTTTGGGGCAATGCGTTTCAAATACAGTGTTGTCGGACCTCTGACAGCTGTGTGAGTATAATACGGGACCTTTAATGTAGGTTAGGGCTGCACAATATATCGTTTTAACATTGCCATCAAGATGTACGTGTGTGCAATAGTCACATCGCAGAGCCTGCCATATAGGACGCAAATGAACTCATTTAATTTCAAGGGTACCTGACACACACTGTGCATGCAGACTCTGCATGCACAGCGATCCACCAATCACATTAGTTCTTAATCAGTGTGCCGAAGCAGACCAGCCCCTGCACATGGAGTGAGTCGCTGGTAACAACATTGAAAAATGAGCAACGAACAAGAGAAAATCGCGAAAACGAAGACTTGGTGCTAAAAAGAAAAGCAACGTCAGTTAACTGGAATTATTTCAGGCTACAAGAAGGATGAAATTGACCAAACACATGTTCTGTGTCAACAGTGCCTTGCATCTGTTGCCACAAAGAGAGGTAACACAACTAATTTGTTTGACCATTTACGTCGGTACCACACAGCAGATTCCTGCACAGGTCTTATTTTGAAAACCCGCCCATACACGCCATACTTAAAACTGCATCAGACCCGTTTTCCTACAGTTGCACAAATTACATTTAGCACCCGCCCCGACCCGCTATAAATTGTTACCCACGCCTGACCCGCACCCGAAGGAAAATTAGACGGACGTAATTTTTATAAATGAAAGTAAGCCAGCATGGGGAATGGAAGTTCTGGGAGGGCGCAAGCACACATGAATGAGCTCATTTGAAATATAAATGCTTATCATTTTGAAATGCAGCATAACAAAGTGCTATTCAGGTCATCTGATGAAAATTCCTGTATTTTTTTCACATCGCAATATATATCGCAGGGTTAAAAAAAATCACAATGTCAGTTTTTTCCAATATCGTGCGCCGATACATAATGTACATAATGTGAAGTAACTCACATCACGTTATGTACACAAAGTAACAATGTCACTCACGTAACGTTGTAACTTCACGTAAATTACAAAGGTGAATGCAGTGATTTTAACCCAAAGTATAAGGGCTGTGTTGGATGCTTTAGGAGCGAGAATGGGCTGCAAATGTCAATGAGGTAATGATCAACACAACCCATATTATTAAGTTAGATTTTGGAAACCTAAAATAATATGATGAAAAAAATAGCATTGCAAACTCCAGAGTTAGAACTCATTGGAGACGATCTTAAAGTCTGTACGCTGTATTAAAATTTGACTGTGTTATCATTTGCAAATAATAATAATCATCAGTGGCTTTATTTCACTCATTCTCAGGTTTTTATTAAACATCATAACATCATATAGGATAGCATTTGTTTGGAAATCTCATTCACAGGACAAAGCCAAATGAATAACATACAGAGTTTCAACCATTGGCATCGTGATAATGTACCATAGTGGTTGTTGTGAGTTATTTTGGAAGTCTATCTCAGAAAAACCACAGCCTGAAGGTCAAACGTAATGTGTCTGTAACTGACAACACTTTGATGGAAGTGCTTGCTAAAGAAATTTGGCTTTGGAATGTGCACAAAGCAATCAAATGGCCAGATGTAGATGTCTGTTGTTTATTTGAAACATTAAACCTCTGGACACTGAAGTCGACCACAGCTGGTTGGACTTATTAGAAAAGAGCATGATTTGTTTTTTACCCTTTTTCTTTTTCCATTTTTTTTTCTGCTCTACATAGACTGCAGCAGAAAAGAGTGTCCTCAACTCAAGTTGTGGTGGAGTGGTGTTTCTTTTGAGGATGATTAATGAAGGCTGCTGCCCACAAAAACCAGAAGTGTTCTTGCTCATCAGACAAGCGATGCTGATTAAGCTGCTGAAGTGCTCTCTGATTACTGGCTCACCTCTTATTCCTCCTATTTTTCCTAGGGGTTTTATGTCTCTGTGTGTGCCTATGGACGTGTGTAGTGTCAGCGCTGATGTGATGAGCTGTGTTTTTGTGGGGTGTGTGATCGGCAGCTCCTCGCTCTCTCCCCACCTGTCCATTAGTTCTACATGACTGAGTCTGCTTCAGCTTTCATCACTGTGATGTCCACACTGAGCTGGTCCAGGGTTTGATGTGTGCCACCAGCTCAGGCTTTCCAGCCCTCTGGCAACAACTGGACTCTGCAGTCCACTCATCTGACACTTTCTTTGCATTGCAGCAGAGCTGCTTTACACAAATACTACTACTGAAATTATTTCCCAATACCGGCCTTTTATTAAACACTAAATCTTGTCCCGTGACAAGATTGTGGTAAACAGACCAACATAAAGGAATTACTAACAATGTGTCATGAGTTTTTTTTTTCTTTTTTTTCTGAGGTCAACCTGCCAACTGGTTCTTCAAGCCGACCAAAAACATTTGCTCATAACAAGGCTTCTTGTGAACTGTCAGACAAAATACTATCGTATTTGCAGTCCAATTGCCGGAATAAATGTTGGCAATTGTTTGGGTTCAGTTGAGTTTACCACAAAGATGGCATGAAATTGTCCAGAGGTCATTTTAAAAATATCCAGTGGAATCACACTCACAAAAGTTGAAATGCAGTCTAGAACTGCAGTCCCTGGTTTGGTAGCATTGTCACCTGTAACTTCATCACCATCCACCTCCTGAAATTAAAGATGTATTATTATTTATTTTTTTTACTGTTGCATGATATGATGTATTGTAACTGTCAACATGATATGTATGACACATACAAATATGAATGCATTAGTGCTCATGGCATATTCATGTTTCCTGTTTGACGAAAAGACAACATCTGGACATAAAAGAGTGTTAGTTTGACTTCTACTTTTATTTGATCTGATCTTCTTTTGACCTCTATTTCTTCTTTTATTTTGCTGTCATGCATACAGCATGCACAACCTTTATGGGTTTAAATGACACCAAATACACAGTTGCAGCAGTCAAACATTTCATTTCATTACAAAATCACAGTTTTTTTGCAGCCTGCCCTTACGAGATATTGTGTCTTACCTCTCAAGCCTGGCAAATTCTAGTCACTCTCAAGGTTTTAATTATCATCCATCCAAAAGAACCAGCATAAATAGAGATCATTCAAAATGATAATCCTTAATAGTCCATAGACATGAGAGCAAAATACAAGATAAACACATTTTCGATCTCAACTATCTCAGGTAACAAAACTGTGCCTCTCTTGACTGGTAAAACCTGCTCATCTCCAGGGTTAATGGTCATTTAACTGAATGTAACTGTGCACTTAGAGATCTTGTTTTTTTGTTTAAATCTTACTTCACATGAGAAATGAAAACCCTTTTCACAAAAAAACTTTTTCTCCCTTCATACATCCAGTTTGGCCAAACCCTTAATTACCATTTGGAACTCTTACAATAATAAATTGATGTTTCAGGTTTGTAAGACATCAGCAGAGAGAAGCCAGCAAGCAGCCACATCTTACAATGAGCCAAGAACTAAATATGATTTGTTTGTTTTTTTTTTTTTCATTCCACTAGCCTTCCCACAGCAGATGAAGTGCCCACAAAACCTACAAATAGCACTCTGGTATGCATGTTAAAAAATATCAAAAAAAGCAACAACATGAATGTGTACTTACTGTTTGTTCAAAGGACTTTGCAGTACTTACAGTACATTGTCCTACTCTGTCTGTTTTCTTTTTTTTTTTCTCTATTTTTCTTTTACTGTCTTTTTTAAATTATGTATTGTATGGTGTTCCTCGAGTGCCCAGAGAGGCATCTTTAAATAAAATGTATTATTATTATTACTTTAGAATGTAATGATACCATGTCAGTCCTTGTTTAACATGCCTGTAGTTCCAACTTTCAAAAAGGTCAGTCTAAAATGCAACTGATGAGCCTAAGAAGCAGAGCTGCCACGTGTACATGCATAAAGTGTCAGAATCTTCTGAGGGCTCTCCAAAGTGTTTATACCGCACACATAATTCATATTTGTTTACCCACTTATGTGGTCCTAGTGGGAAATGATGATCACTCAAAACAGTATTAGCACGTCAAATATTGTACCATATTTTACAGGGCCACTCTGGGACTCAGTTTGCAGAGCAAAGCAAAGAGTCCCTATTGATTGTTCTCATGTTTGACCAAACAGCTGCTCTGCACCGGTGTCAATCACTTTATTATTGTAAACACAGTTTTCCAACACATTTGCCAGGTAAATAGTAAGCTTCTCTTGAGTGCTTCACATGAGGCCTCGTTTAAATAGACTTTGTTCCCTGATCTTTCTTTTCCGTTTGATGATGACAGCCAATTATTTGATTGTATTTTTTATGAAAATTAATGATTTGTGTGATGACACATCAGCACAGCTCAAGTAAAGTAATCTAAAGGGAAAATTAATAATTTGTCTTTTGGCATTCTGGGGGGCCGAGCTCCAAAACAAACTCAAAAGCCCAGATTGAAAAGTCCTTAAAGGGGATATTTTTAAAGCTAATGATGTTATCAAACTATTGCCTATTTATACATCTAGCACAAAAGAAGTCTATACCATAAATTTACAGTCATACTTTTGGCAACCATTTAACTGCTAATTGTTCTACTATCATTAGCTAGTCTAACCATCTCCCGGTTTGGACTGGATAGTTGAACCACAGCAGATTTTTAAGACGTGTTCTTGCTTCTGTTGCTTAGCAAATGGTTAATTAGCAAAAGGTGAACTTTAAAATGATCCATTTTCATTGGCTGACGTCAATATTTCAGCCAAGTCACCATAATGAAATGTTGGCAGTCAATGTTTCTACAAACCACTGATTCTTTGACATCTGTACATGACATACTGCATGTAGCATATTGGGATTTCTTCAATAGCTTGCCATTGTGTTATAATATGTTCATATCACATGTTTAAGACTTGACATTTATATCAGGAGGTGGAGGGGATGGTGTTGGACTTATGCTTGTGTTGTGAAAATGTTATAGAAAAAGATTCAAGAAGTGTCATAATCACCGAGGCGTGTTAGTTGCCTTCCACAGCATGATGTACTTTCTCTTTCTACAAGACTACCAGTTGTAAAATGTCAGAGCAAGGCAAACAGTAGGCATATTCAATTCGGTAATAAGAGGCCTATCCAAAATGTAACTCCTGGCAACGTGCTTTGGGTGATGAAAGCACAAACACACAATGTGCATAGCATAGTGTACTCTTGTCATACTGAAATGAGTGATAGATGTTTAACATATAGATGAGGAAAATATATAATGGCGGTGTGGTCATACCAGTGTGGTCAAGTATAAATACAACACTTTACATAAACTTTGTGGAGATGTCACAGTAACAATTAGCATATGTCATCACAGGTACTGGACTGGGCCTGCTCGACAGAGTCCCTGTACAGATCATTCTCCTCCTGAATGTTTGAAGTTAAGTTGCAGTGTGGCAACAGGATGGGAGGAAAATGCTGTCCATCACCACAAGGAATGGGGCAGACACTGTAGAGGTTGTGATCATGCAAGCTTCTTTTATCTGTGAGCTACAGATCAGCCTGCTGCATAGGACACCAAGCACAACGACGACACTTTTGGAACAAGCCCCAGTTATGTAAAGAGTTTCTGATGACTGCTGATTGGCACCTCTGAGAACTGGCAGCACATACAGTAGCTATTCTTCAGCAGTACATCCCAGTTAAACAATTCTCTGACTTAACAGATACAGTCTCCAGAAAAATTTCTCACTGCTTCCTCAGGCAGACCTGTGCTACAACATTTGATGAAAGACCTACTCGCCACATCTCAGAATGACACTAATTTAATGAGCAGCCTCAAATGAAACAGTGCAATAATGGATGCCAAATAGAAATGTATCAAAATCTGTTAGTGAAGGCCTCTGCCCCTGAGCGCTGATACACACACTTCCCAGTAAATTTAGGTGACCTGTTATTTCCCATAACCAAAAATACATTTCTCTGACAGTGCTGCCCTGAAGGGGGATATGGATGATCAGCAGGAGGCTGGAGAGTGAAAGTAATAATTATTCCAAAAACCTTTATGAACAGCAATTTTGGTCTGTGTTTTTCTTTTTCAGGCAAATCTCTCGGTCCACTGTAAGGTGTCTAATCAGCTATTCGACAGATTGTCATGAATCTTATGACCCCCAAATGATGACTAATGATTTTTGTGATCCCCTTCTCCTTCCTCCAGCGCCAACAGGTCGACGCCCTTACCTATACCAACACTTTTGTAATTTCATATCATAAGCAAGCAAAACTGCTAACAAACAGTATACTAGTGATTAGTGATGTTACCCGTGACACCTCTGCTTCGGAGCTTGTATTGATAAAAAATTTACCAGTCTAAAGCAAAGCTTGTATCAGAGCTTCATTCGTTCTGTGACAATCACGTGATCAGTGATGTCTAAAGCTTTGTTTCACGCACACCTACGTGACTGCTTCGAAAAATGATTCAAAGCTGCGTGAAATGGTTTGCGCACTTGTGGGTTGTCAAGTAGGAGTTGACACAAGTTGAGAGAGAAAGTTAAATACGTGAAGCTAGTGAATTGTTGTTGTTTGTGGTTGACAAAATGCAGCCTGTTGCTAAGAGAGGACGGTCCGAGATGTGGGAACATTTCAATATGGTTACTCCCAACAAGATTATTTTATTTTAGTATAAAAATTTGCTAGGTGTAAAGTGACGTTCTGATGCGGAAATGCTATGTAGAGGAGCTATAATATAACCAAGCTAAAGTCCATATAGGCCTATTTGTAATTTGTAGTAGTGGAAATTAATTGTTTTGTCTTTATTAGGTCCAGTGTTTGATCTGTCAGAAGCATTATAGAACACCTCCAGCATGATACGGCACTTCCGTGCCAAGCATGAATATGCTGGTTCCTCTGATCAGGGTGCAGCCATCACTTAGGCTGAATGCTACTTTTTCTCTGATTTAGCTCTGACTTCTCAAGTGTGCCAAGT
Source organism: Sparus aurata (assembly GCF_900880675.1). Taxonomy (NCBI): domain Eukaryota; kingdom Metazoa; phylum Chordata; class Actinopteri; order Spariformes; family Sparidae; genus Sparus; species Sparus aurata. Next base: position 3,447,791 of record NC_044208.1, read on the forward strand.
CTTAATTTGTGTTTACCAAAATAGGGGACATGCAAGTCAGGACTTGCAAGTATCTTCTTCTTTATCTATTAATTAGGCCTATGTGTAGCCATAGTTCTACTGTATAATTTATTAACATGCTTTTGTTGTGTTATAGGAAACAGAAAGGAAATTATTAATGAGGCACTGCTGGACATGATTGTCAAGGATTGCCAGCCATTCACAGTAGTAGCGGATGTAGGTTTCAAAACCTTTGTGAGCACTGAAGTCAGTGTTGGCGACAAAGTTTAAGGAGGAGAAAGAGAAGGCCAGGCAGGAATTGCAGAAGGCCACAGCAGTCGGTCTGACCTCCGACATGTGGACATCAATCCACATGGATGCCTATGGCTGTCACTTGCCATTCTGTGGACAGTAAGGACCAACTGGCATCCATTTTACTGAAGGCGGGGAAGTTCCCTGAGTCACAAAAAACAGCTGCAAACATAGCGGCAGTAAAAAATGCCCTCATGGAGGAATAGGGCATCAGGTCCAAGGTTGCATGCATGGTTACTGATGCAAATATGGTTGCATGTGTAAATAGCCTTCAGATCAGTCACAGCCACTGCATTGCACATGCACTCAACCTTGTTGTGAAAAAAGCCCTGGATCAAACTAAAGGATTGGGTGATTTGAGAGGCAAGGCAAGGAGGATTGCCACGTACTTCAGAACAAGCACCCTGGCCAGGGAGCGGCTGCTGAAACTCCAGCTGCAGATGGGGGTTCCAACCCATAAATTGACACAGGAGGTAGAGACAAGATGGAACAGCACCCATGACATGATGGCCAGGCTGTATGAGCAGCGGGGACCAGTGGGTGCAGCACTTGGGTCGCTGCACACCGATTTGGCTGCCTTGACCTCTGCTGAGTACCACAACATGTCAGAATGCCTTGATGTTCTCTCTCCTCTGAAAGTGGCAACTGTGGAGCTGTCCTCAGAAAAAACTGTGTCTGGCTCCAAAATCATTCCTCTTGTCCGGATGCTGAGGCACAACATAATGGTCAAAACAAGAGAGGTGAGAGATGTTTTGGCTGGGCAGCTCTGCAGCCATCTACTGCGCCTCATGGGGGAACAGCTGAGTGGCTACGAGACAGCCAGCCAGCACTCTATGGCCACATTGCTGGATCCCAGGTTCAAAACCATGGGTTTTTGTAACCCAGCTAATTCAGCAGTGCTGTGCAGCACTTAACCAGTACATGTGCGTCTCTTCTCAGGGACAGCACACCTGTCCCAGCACCTCCAGAGCCAGCAGGGGAATCTAAAGGTATGAATCTATGGTCAGTATTGTCATAATTATATTGTAGCCTTTTGTAACATGTTTTTGTCACAATTTTAGGGGCTGGCCTTTGGGATCTGTTGGACAATGAAGTGTTGGAGACGAGGAGGGTCCAAAGTGCAACAGCAAATGCCACAGCAGAGGTTCAGCGCTACCTCACCAAACCCAATATCCCACGCAAGACCCAATACAGTTTTGGGCACAAGACAAACATGTGTACCCCAATTTCACAGTTCAGTAGTTCACTAGTGGTCACGAGGGAGAGGACGCTGACGTTTCTCTGTTCGCCGCTTCTCCTTCTGTGACTGTGACTTAACTCTGTGATTTTATTCTATTTTTTAGCCAGTCTAATTAGTTTAAACAGTGTAAAAATGTTTTAATTGCGGCGCCTTGGGATTCCAACTTTCGGATCTCTGGATCTCATCGTTTGACCATTCACTGCCGACCAATGGTGTACGTGCCTGCTACCGGCTACCTGGAGCTGCCGACCTCGCCCTGGGGGAGCTCTGCGCCCAGGAACCGCTCATCGCACCATCACAGGCGGATAGCCTCTTCCCCACGTCCGCGGCAAGATGATGCTCGGGATTCCCCCCCTCTGCCCATCTGCTCTCCATCTTTGGGACCCCTGTCCAAGACCACCTGCAAATCGACAGCAGGCAGGTGGCTAGTGCTGGCGTTTGCTGTGGCTAGTGAGGCTAGACAACGTCTTCCCTTGGACAACATGACACTCACTTATTCCGCCACCCGACTCCTCTGAATCAAATCCACAATCTGCCCTGGATATGACATCCCCCTCGCCATCAAAGAACTCGGACTCCTGAGTCGGCCCCGCTATATCCACAGAAGCTGTCGGAAAAAGTTTGTTTACTACCGGCGGCATGATCAGTGCATTCCTTCCATCTGGACGTCTGTCGCACACATCTAAAACGTCATCAGAGCGCTGCCGCCTCCGGCTGTAGTCCGTGCCGTAGTCTTGCTGGAAACACCGCGAGACTGTCACACACCAAGTAGGACAAAAAACGGGGAGCTGATTCCAGCATACTCCGCCCTCTTCAGCATCACACCATCTCAACAAAAGTCAAAGTTGAACTCTTAAACACTCAATCCCTGAACAATAAATCCTCCTTCATTCAGGACCACATTGCTGACAAACAGATTGACTTCATGTGCCTAACAGAGACATGGCAACAACCTGACGTCTATTCTGCCTTGAATGAAGCCTGTCCTCCTGGCTATAGCTACCTGGAAAAAGCCCGCTGCACTGGCCGTGGTGGTGGCTTAGCTGTGGTATACCGAAGCAATTTTGATTTGTCTCCCCTACCCCTGCCTGCATATTCTTCATTTGAATGCCTTGCATTTAAATGCAAACCCCCCTGCTCATTTACAGTACTCTTGGTCTACAGGCCCCCCAAACCTAACTCAGCCTTCATGCCAGAGATACATGACCTTCTCACCACACTCTGCACAACCTCAGCTAATATTATAATACTTGGTGACTTTAACATCCATGTTGACACTCCCTCCTGCCACCTTGCTGCTGAGTTTTTGCATCTCCTTGACTGCCAACCTGACACAATATGTTGTTGTCCCAACACACACCAGGGGGCACACTCTTGACCTAGTCATCACCAACTACACTCTCATCAGCAACCTTTTGGTGTTTGATCTGGGCGTGTCTGACCACAAGGCCATTTCAATGGAGCTTCCAATCCTGTACCCCCTTGACAAACCCAAACGTCAGATCAGCTTCAGGAATTTAAAAAATATCAACCCGAACTCCCTAACCTTTGACCTACAGCTTCTCTCTTCTGTTAATTTTCAAACAGTCACTGACTCTGTGAATTTCTATAATGCATCACTGAGCAGCCTCCTCGACCTCCACGCCCCTGTCAAAACCGGAACAGTTACCTTCACCCTTTCAGCCCCCTGGTACACCAGCGACCTGGGGGAAATGAAGAAAGCAGGACGTGTCCTCGAACGGCGTTTCAAGGTTTCAGGTCTCACAGTGCACAAATTCGGGAACATCAGAAGGCCTACTCAAAATCCCTCAGTGATGCACGGTCTCGTTTCTTCTCCAATCTCATCAAAAATAGCCCTGGAAACTCCAAAAGACTTTTTTTCCACTGTCAATAACCTTCTCAAACCTCAAACCCCCCTGAAATTGGACACCACACAGGAGCAGTGCAACAAATTCATCTCTTTCTTCAGGACAAAGGTAGATAACGTCTGTGCCATCCTCTCCACCCCCTCTGCCCCCCCAATCCCAACTGTCAGCCCTCAGCCTGGGATGGCCCAGCCTCTCTGCTGCTTCATGGAAATCACACAGCGTGAGGTTGAGGAAATCATGAGGAAGATGAAACCCTCTACCTGTGCCCTGGACCCATTTCCTTCAGCTCCGATAAAAACTTACTCCTCTGCCATAAGTCCTATGATTACTAAAATCATAAACTGCTCCCTTCAGACTGGCCACATCCCATCTGCCCTGAAAACTGCAGTCATTAAGCCACTCCTTAAAAAACCCAGCCTTGACCCGGAAGTGCTTGCCAACTACAGACCAATTTCAAATCTCCCGTTCCTCTCAAAAGTGCTGGAAAAGGTAGTTGCTGCCCAACTTCATGACCACCTTAAATCTAATAACATGTTTGAAAAGTTTCAGTCCGATTTCCGCCCTGGCCACAGCACGGAAATTGTTTTGGCCAGGGTCACCAACAATCTACTGATGTCAGCTGATGCTGGCTCACCATCTCTGCTCATTCTTCTTGATCTCACTGCAGCTTTTGATACGGTTGACTACCACATTCTCCTTCATCGCCTACACTCCATCATCGGACTCTTGCCATCCTCCACACTAACCACCTGCCTGGGGGAGATAAAGGCATAGATGAAGGAACATTTTCTGCAACTAAACAGTTCAAAAACAGAAGCCATTCTCGTTGGCACCCCACATCAGACCCGGTCATCCACCATTACCAGTATCACCTTCGCCGGCCACGACATCCACCTTTCTCCATCAGTCACCAATCTTGGTGTAATAATGGACCCTCATCTGACCTTTGAACTTCATATCAAACAGCTTTGCATAAACTCTTTTTACCACCTAAAGAACATTGCAAAACTCTGCCCCCCACTCTCTCTCCCAGATGCAGAAAAACTTGTCCACGCCTTTGTCTCCACCAGGCTGGACTACTGTAATGCTCTTCTTGTCGGGATCTCCAACAAAAACATTCAGAAGCTCCAATACATTCAAAACTGTGCTGCCCGGATCCTCACAAAGGCGCGAAAATTTTACCACATCACACCAGTTCTCAAATCCCTCCATTGACCCACCATCGCCTCTATGGTAATGCTCCAATTTACCTGAAGGAGCTAATCACCCCTAAACCCTCTCCACGACACCTCCGCTCCGGTCAGGCAAACGTCCTGCAGATCCCAAGGACCAAGCTCCGAACCAAGGGAGACAGAGCCTTTTGCCACGCCGCTCCCTGTCTTTGGAACGCTCTCCCTGACCAACTGAGAGCACCGCTGACCCTGGACACTTTTAAAAAAGGCCTAAAAACCTACCTTTTTAAGAAAGCCTTTTATTAGTCTAGTTGGAGATGTTCTCTCTCCAATTCTTGTTTTATTGATGTAGCACTTTGAGATTGTTTGCTCAATATAAAGTGCATTACAAATAAAATTCATTATTATTTTTATTATTATTATTATTACTAATTTATATGTATTGGCCCTTGGTACTCTATGTACACCTGCTTCCTCTGTGCCATGCGAGAGAGTTTTTTCCAAGGCCAGCGAAGTGGTCAGCAAGAAGAGGAACAGACTCAGTCCAGGCACAGTGGAACAAGTTCTGTTCCTGAATAAATATCAATTTTAATAAAAAAAATCAAACACAGTCACCAACCACAATAATGCCCCCTTTCTGACCTGTCCACAAGTACCACCCCTCCCTGTTAACACTCCAAAGTACCTGTCCACAAGCACTATCACTCTCCCAGAATAGGCTTTGTCCTATATGCACTGTCAAAGCACTTCCCACTACATTTAAGTCACTATCATTTCTATTATTTCTGCACTGGCAGTGGCAGATTGTTGAAATAAACGGCACTGCCTATTTCACATAATTTGTGAGAGGACACTCACAATTATCATAAAAATGTGTGCAAATGTTCATACCCACCCTTCATTCATCTCAGATTCATCTACCTCCCCAGTGAACAAACACAAGAAATGTTCAAATGCAGAATATCAACTTTATTATTCTTTTTATTATGATTTTGTGAAGAAGGCAATGATTTTCTTGTTTCAATTAATGCAGTGTCCAATGTAAGCTTATTTATTCAGTGATTTATTTAATTCATACTGAACACCCAAAGATAGAATATGGTAGCTAATCAATGTGGATTTGAATTCATGACTTAACTTTCACCAGCAGATATCGCCATAGAGTCTGAAGCTTCGAGCATTGAATCATTTTTCGATACAATTGGATTGAAGGCTTCGATGGTTCATGAGGCTTCATTTTGCCATCACTACTAGTGATCACACATACACGAGAGTCAAACCACAGAACAAATGCTCAAGGCAACAATAAGTAAGGAGACAAAGGGCTAACTGCTCACATCAAATCACAGTGCCCTCAAGTGACACCCTGCTGCTGATTTTTAACAGGTGTGCCTGATGACAAGCTGGAGCAGGATTGGGGCAGGTGGGCCGGAACAGGGCAATCCAATCACAGCGCAGAAGGGCAGGCCGACCATGGCAGGCAGATGGATAGGGAGAGGAAGACCAGGAAGCAAACAGGGGCACCAATCCGGAGCAAGGGCTGGCACACGCAGCTCTGCATACTAGAAAAGGCTACCAACATGATGATAGACACCGAAGACAGGGCATAACAGCCAAGGGCTGTGACACTTGGACCAACCCTAGATTGAAGCCAGTGCATTGTTCAAGGAACATCAACTTAACGTACATGTTTTAAGGGTGGGGAGAACAGGTATAGGCAGAGGAAATCAACACAATCTGAATCTGTATTATTGTTAATCATATTATCATACTGTATCCATATTACAGTTTTTATTGATTGCTTTGACCTGTTTAAACAAACTGGGATCCACTCGGTTTTCATCATCACTGTCTCAGCAGAGCCCAAGACACCTCTTGCAAATGTGTTAACCCATTCTCATTGAATTGACACATTTTCCCCACCCTTTTGCAGAACAGTTAACACGGATGTCATTCAAGCAGTCCAAACTCCATTGTTTTAGCTATGGTAACCAAACAGAAACCATCTGTTCCTAACTATTAGAAACTACCTACATCACTATGAAATCACTAAAGCACCTGTTTGACACTTCTAAACACAAATCTTCAATGAACAATCAGTCTGCAGGCCTTAAAAAGTGCAGCGGCTGTGTTGTTCTTTGCCAACATGGATTGAAGAGGTCTAAGGCAGATGAGAATTAGAAATAGGGGCAGAGGAATGTCAAGGTTGAATGGCATGCAAGAAGATTTTTCCCTTGGTTTATTGCAAGAGAGGATAATGAATGTGATGTGGATGAGGCCATGTGGCCCCATCGTCAAGACAGAAGAGACTGAGTATCAATAGTGGCTATTTCGTATACTCTACAGTAATAGATTGTTATACTTTACTGTAATATTTTATGTCTTTAACTTCTTTTCTATGTTTTAAAACAGATCAGTTGTTCAGGAAAATGCTTGCTGTAAAGCTGCAGAAATGTTTTGTGAACTATGAGACTACCAGCTTTCTTATTTTCTTATACTCTAATAGATTGTATTTTGGTTTCCATGTATTTTGTGTAATATTTACAGTATTTCAGTTTTCAGCCACAGTTCGAAAAAAATAATCAATGGAATCAAAAAATGCATCAAAGAATTTCTGATTCTGGATTCAATTCTTTGCAAGACGGCAAATTTGACAACAAATGGCATGAAAGCTACGTAGAGTAATACGTCACAATGACAAGCAATGGTGCACCGATTCGCACTGAGTGCTGTATTTTGTATTTTGTTGTCCACTGTGTAATGGTTGATTGGAAGAGCTCATACACTTGTTTGCAAGTTGTGTTGATTGAAGGCAAAATTAGCTTTTGTTGCATATTTTAAATGTTTTGGCACAGTTAGAGCCTTTTGCAAACAAAATGAGTCATTTTGACCATGAGTGCCACTGTTTCGGCCTGTGTGTTAACTGTTTTGAAAATGTGGAGTTTGAGTTGACTGCTGCATCAAAGCAATCAATAAAAACTGTAATTGTATGTGTGACACTGAGTGTTGTCCTTCAGTGCATAATTCTCGGAACACCTATAACACACAAGCTGCAACAATTTAGCTACATTATCCCTATGTACTTTCTGATGCAATGCTCTATTTCAGGCTACAGCTGATTGTACATAAGGTTTATCATTTCTGACTATTCTTGTTGTTAAACATACCATCTGATTATATTTATTGTTTGTCAACTGTATGCAATGTTTGCAATGTTATATCTTGCCAACATGTCGTTTGTTTTTATGAGCTTAGGGGAGTACTCTATCTCCTGTTTCTAGGTTGTTTCCAATTAATTAGAATCTAATGGCAAGGTATTAGTTAAACCATAGGTCAGCGGGTACATGTTTAGATTGACAGCTAGACACCTGGGGAAACACCTTGAAAAAAACACACAGACGTCATCATAATGACGTATACCATCACGCCTCTTTAGAATCCATAGCGCCGGCTCTCTATGTGAATTACACGGTGGTTCGGCTGCTTGGCTCTGTGTGAACAAACAATGATGGAAAATTGGCGAACCGCCACTGCCAATGTTTCCAGCTAAGTCGCTGGACATGCTGGCAGGCAACATGAGAGAGCAGTGAAGAGACGTTACTAACAGTGCAGCCCAATCATTCCATGAAGACTGCCGCTGCAGAATGATGAGAAACTGGGAGAATAGTCAAACCAAAATGCATCGAAATATGCTAGAATACAGTATTTGCCAGATTGGAACAAATAACTGATATTAGAAAAACTCCTTTTCTTACGGTTTTTCTCAATTGTTTACATACAAATACTGGTACTTGAGACAGAATGACAACAAAATGTAACTCATGCACCAACCCCCTGAACTAATTCTGCTAAACTACAAGCACATTTCCTGCCTCCTACACTCAAACTGCAGTTCTAAAACACACTTTTTTAAAACACTACATACAATTCTCTGCTTTTGGCACAATTTTCAAGAAGAAAATCTCTTGTTTTCACAAGGAACACACTGTCATTCAAAATTGTAAAGTTAATTACCCTACTATGCACACTGACTCATCACATGGGCAAACACCTGTCACACAGTTTTACAATTAGCTGTCAGAGCTTTAGCATAAAAGGGCAACAGGTGAGCTCTTCTGTTTTGGAGCAATGTAAAACATTGCTTGTGATGTGGATGAGGTGCTGTGGCCAGACCGAAACAGAAGAAAGGATGCAACATAGTTTTTTGTTTTTTTTACTCTTCAACTGTATACAGTAAATGCTTCTGTTGTTTTGTATGCAGACCACTGTATGTGCAACTTTGTGTTAGTTGGGATGTACACTGTGTACATTGTTTTTGTGGGAAAAATAAAATATATTTGTTACCGTGTATTTGTGTGTTCTGAGTATAAAAACAATATTCTCAAATATTTTACAACACACTTATGTATGTACTGGCTGTAGTAAGTGTAACACTGAACAAAAACAGGCCTCAGTCATTATGATGAATGAAGAAGAAGTGTCATCATAATGTTTTACATTACAGTTTTTCTCAATTGTTTACACACAAAAATTGGTACTTGAGACACAATGACCACAACATGTAACTAATGCACCAACCCCCTGAACCAATTCTGCTAAACTACAAACACAATTCCTGCTTTACACTCAAATTGCAGTTCTAAAACACACTTTTTTCAAAACACTACACACAATTCTCTGCGTTTGGCACAACTTTCATGAAGATAATCTCTTGTTGTCACAAGGAACACTCTGTCATTCAAAATTCTAAAGTTAATTGTCCTACTATGCACACTGACTCATCACATGGGCAAACACCTGGACACCCTACACAACACACTCATTCCACCAGAGCAGCTCAGGTACGTTGTCATTTGGGACAACGTAAGTTTCCACTGGGCTGCTCTGGTTCGTAACTGGTTCACTGCCCAACCACGCTTTATAGTTGTTTATCTCCCTCCATATTCTTCATTCCTCAATCCTATTGACATTTTTTTTTTCTGCCTGAAGATGCAAAGTGTATGACCGAAATCCACAAATGCGTATACCCCTTCTCCAACCTATGGAAGACGCATGTGGATATATAGTAGTTGGTGCTTTTCATGGCTGGATTTACCATGCTAGGCGATATTTCTCTTGCTGCTTGGCCAGGGAAAACACGGCTTGTGATGTGGATGAGGTGCTGTGGCCAGACTGAAACAGAGGAGAGCATGCTGTACAGTTTTTTTGTTTGTTGTTTGTTTTTTTACTGTAACTGTGTACAGTAAATTCTTCTGTTGTTTTGTATGTAGACCGTATATTGTTGTATATGCAACTTTGTGTTGGTTGGGATGTACACTGTGTACACTGTTTTTGAGGGAAAAATAAAATATATCTGTTACTGTGTATTTGTGTGCTCTGAGTATAAAAACAATATTCTCAAATATTTTACAACAGACTTAGGTATGTACTGACTGTAGTAAGTGTAACTGAACAAAAAAGGCCAAAGTCATTATGATGAATGAAGAAGAAGTGTTTTCCATTCATCATAGTGTTTTACATTGAGCACATCAGTGTTCAACTGGTTCTTATAAATGTGTATTCATTTGATGGTTTGTGTGTGTCATTTGAAAACAAAACACCATTTTGAGAAAAATAACATTGTTTTGAATGTAAAGTTTCATTTTGCAGGAGAATTTAGGTGTTTTGCCCATTGTGTGTGTGATTTTTGATTTGTGTGTAGAGTTCTGAGAGCATGAGGCATGCTTTCAAAAGATGTGTGTAAACAATCGAGAAAAACTGTAAGCACATCAGTGTTCAACTGGTTCTTATAAATGTCTATTCATATGATGGTCTGTGTTTGTCATTTGAAAACAAAATACCATTTGTGGGACCCACAGTAATGTTGGGCAGATTTATGGACAGTGTACACCCCCCATCCTGATTTATTTATTATTTAGTTTATTTAGTTTTTATGTTGTCCAGTCATACACTGACATATTGTCAGTTGCAACCCCAACAATAATATTTTAGTTGATAAATGGGTGGTTATAATAAGGAATGCACTCAGGCACCTTGGGCAGCAGGGGTCCTTTGTATGTGACTCAGGTGGGCATGTATGTTGCTCAGTCCACGTTATTATCCTGCATGCCATGTAGCCATGTTGTGCTGATGTGCCCGTTCCTCTGTATTTCCAGGTGAGCATAAGTGATGAAAAGAGGTATAAACGTAGCAACACCAATGTACAGTAAGGGTGCAAGATTAACGGACCGTCTACGAGAATTACAGTGGAGTTTTGCAAGTTGTGTTAAACAGTGCTTCACTGAGTACATCGCTAACGAGGAAAGCAGCAGAGTTACCACCTGTAGCATGCTAAAGTATTGACTGTGTGAGTGTGCAGAATATTATCAGTGTGTATGTTTTGCATATCGTAGTAAAAGCATCGGTTTCTGTTAATATTAGAGGAAATGTGAACGTTAATAGCGCATGTTGCACAGTCCACGTTATTATGCTGCATGCATGTAGCCATGTTGTGCTGATGTGCCCGTCCCTCTGTATTTCCAGCTTGAGAGAGACCAGTAAATGGATTCATTTTCAACTCACGCCTGGAAGTTCCTCTGTGTGTCCAAGTGTGCTACACATTTCGAAAAGAAACAACATTGTTTTGAATGTAAAGTTTCATTTTGCAGGAGAATTGAGGGGTTTTGCCCATTGTGTGTGTGTGTGTTTTTTGATTTGTGTGTAGAGATCAGAAAGTATGAGGCATGCTTTCAGAAAATGTGTTGACAGAACAAAGCAAGAATACAATTTATAATTACAGTGGATGATAAAATAGATTGCATGAAATAGTTGAAATAACAGAGGTAATGATACAAGATTGGTCAAGTAGGCAAAATAAAAGAACTGAAATGAATAAAATAAGTAGAACAGAACTTAAGACAGATGGAGTAAAATTAAACATAAAAGGACCACATCACATAAAGGCAAGTCTATAAAAATGGGTTTTAAGAAGTGATTTAAAAGAATTTACTGATCCTGCAAGCCTTATCTCTTCAGGCAGGGCATTCCAAAGTTGAGGGGCCCTGATGGCATAGGCACAGTCCTATTTAGTTTTTAGACTCAACTTTGGAACGGTTAGGAGGGCCCAGTCTAAGGATCTAAGGTTGCGAGCTGGCTCATACGGAATTAAAATATCCATACCTGAGCGTGCTTTAAAAGTGATCAGTAAAATCTTAAAATCAACACAGGGAGCCAGTGGAGGGAAGCTAAAATTGATTCATTGATTGTGATGTGTTGACATCTGTTAAAACCTGTTAGAAGCCTAGCTGCTGAATTCTGTACCAGTTTGAGGCGAGAGAGTGATTTTTGATGTATGCCGGAGAGAAGAGAGTTGCAGTAATCTAGTCCGGAAAAGATGAATGCGTGAATGACTTTTTCCTGATCAGGGGGTGTGAGCATATGTTTTATTCTACTGACAGAGTGTAGTTGAAAGAAGCAGGACTGGACCAGTTTATTGACATGAGGGGTAATGGCTAATATTGTTCGGGGGATTTTCTGTTTTGGTGTTGTTGAGCTGTAAGAAATTTTCGGCCATCCAACTGTTAATATCTTTAAGACTAAGTCTAAGTCTATGTCTAAGATAGCAGCTCGGCTTCCAGGGTCACCAGGCCTCAGCGGAAGGAATATTTGTGTGTCGTCTGCATAGCAATGGAACGATACATTATGGTGTTTACAGTTTTTGCCTAATGCTTAAACACTAAAAGTGGTTGCTATGCCCAAAACATCACAACCTCTAACTTTGGTGACCATGCCCTAAACAAAAGCATCAACTCTGCAAACACAATATATGCTTTGCACTGTGTTTGAAATTCTCCAACACACTTCTTGCAAAACACTACACACTGTTTTTTACATAAGACACATTGTTCAAATGCAAGATGGCGCCACTTAAGTGGCAGCCTATTGCAGCAGCTCTCGCTCACTTTTGAGCTTTTTCCTCTTCTGTAGTTCTTTTTTGTACTTTTCTAACTGTTCTTTTTACTTCTTTCTGGAGCTCTCTCTTTGGGCAACATGGAGACCAGACTCGCTCTTTTCGTCCTGGTCCTAATCCTTCTTTTTTCCCCGTTCTCCGCCGTGTCTGGGGAGCCTGTACGCAGCCCTATTGTTTACAGTAGGGATTAGCTGTTGGCCCTCAGTAGCGCCGCGGTGCCACCGCACGAGCGGCCTGATGTCCCCCGCGAGCTAAGGAGGAGGAGGAGACGCGGGTGCCGTTCTGTTCGTCGTAGCAGGAGGACATGCTACAGACCTGTCCTCCCGTCTGTCATCATGGGGAATGTGAGATCTCGCCCCAATAAGATGGATGAGCTAACGGTGCTGACCCGGCATCAGAGGGACTACCGCGAGTGCAGCATCATGGTGCTCACTGAGACGTGGCTAACGGAGCTGACCCCGGACACAGACGCTAACCTGGCGTCCTGACAGATGGTGTAACTCTGGGCACATCACTGTACAAGAACAGGTCTGCAGTAAGGACATCGAACTTTTAGCTGTTAGCATGAGACCGTACTACCTCCCGAGGGAGTTTAAACAGGTGATCGTGTTCGCTGTGTACATCCCCCCTCTGCTAACGCTGATGCACCTTGTGATGTTCTTTACTCATTCACAAGCTCACTGCAAACACAGCACCCACAGGCCCTCTGCCTCATTTCTGGGGACTTCAATCATGCCTCTCTGTCCTCCACCCTGCCCACATTCACACAGTATGTCTCCTGCCACACCAGAGACAATAAAACACTGGACTTATTGTATGCCAACAGCAAGGAGGCATACAACTCATCCCCCCTCCCTCCCCTGGGAAGATCTGACCACAACCTGGTGCATCTCCTGCCTGTCTACAAGCACCTTATTAACAGGCAACCAGTGGAAACCCGCACAGTTAAAGCATGGACTGAGGAGTCTGAAGAGGCTCTGAAGGACTGCTTCGACTCAACTGTGTGGGAAGAGCTGTGTATTTCTCATGGGGAGGACATCGACAGTTTAACAGGCTACATAACGGACTACATTAACTTCTGTGTTGATAACACTGTACCCATCAGGACTGTACGGTGTTTTTCTAACAGCAAACCCTGGATTAATCCTGACATAAAGGCTCTCCTTAAGGAGAAAAAGAGGGCCTTTAAGTCAGGGAACAAGAAGAACCTGAAGGCTGTGCAGAAGGAGCTGAGGAGTAAGATCAGAGAGGGGAAGAATACCTACAGGAGGAAGATGGAGAACCAGCTGCAGCAGAGAAATGTCAGTGGAGTCTGGAAAAGCCTTAAAACAATCTCAGGGCAGAGGACTCCAGACTCCCAGGCTAAGGGGGATCAGACGTGGGTGAACGACATGATTCTATTCTGCAATAGGTATGATCAGACACCCGCCCCTCCCCCGGCCCAGTCATCTCTGCTGCCCCCCACCACCTCTTCCACCCCCCCTGTTTACTGCCCCATTCTTACCTCTACCTCCCTTTCCACAGCTTTCATGTTGCAGACTCCCCCCCACTGCCCCCATCTGACACTCAGCCCCCCTGCTCCACTCTGTCCCTCTCGTCTCTCCAGGTGAGAAATGAGTTGAGGAAGATGAAGGTGAAGAAGGCTACGGGTCCAGATGGGATCAGCTCCAGGCTCCTCAAGTCCTGTGCAGACCAGCTGTGAAGGATTGTGGAATATATATTCAACATGAACCTAAAGCTGGGAAAAGTGCCACTGCTGTGGAAAACCTCCTGCGTGGTACCTGTACCAAAGATCCCTCACCCTAAAGACTTCAACAACTACAGACCAGCTGCTCTCACTTCACACCTGATAAAGACTCTGGAGTGGCTGATCCTCGTCCATCTCCGCCTTCCTTTTATGGACCCGCTCCAGTTTGCTTATCAACCCAGCATTGGACGACGCCATCATCTTCCTCCTGGAAAGATCACTGTCTCACCTTGAGAAGCCTGGAAGCACTGTGAGGATCATGTTCTTTGATTTCTCCAGTGCTTTTAACACCATTCAGCCTGCACTCCTGGGGGACAAGCTGGAGCTCGCAGGGTTGAACCAACACCTCACATCCTGGATACTGGTTTATCTCACTAACTGGCCACAGTATGTAAGGACTCAGGACAACGTGTCAGACACAATAATCTGCAGTACAGGGGCCCCACAGGGAACGGTCCTGGCCCCTTTCCTGTTCAACCTGTACACCGCAGACTTAGGGGCCGTCCAGACGAGAACGCTCTTTTGTGGAAAAAGTACATGTATTACATTGTTTTGGCTGACTGTACACACAGATCAAATCAAATCAAATCAAATCAACCTTTATTTATATGGCGCTTTTCATACAGAAAAGTATCGCAAAGTGCCTGCACCGACCCGAAGGCACGCTATGGCCAGGTGGCGCTGCTCGTCCGTTAAGTGACGTCGTGTGTTCATGGCTGTTTGAATGATGAACTTGGAATGACTTACTGACAATACCAGCTTTTTATACCCACAGAATGTTGAAATTGATGCCACATTGAAAAGGGTTGTCTTTTAGTTTTTTGGTATTGGCCCCAATATGTAAGGCACACTGTACACAGTGAGACCATTACGTGGAAAACACAAAATGAGGTGTGTCTATCACCCCAATACAATTGCCTCCCTATCCCAAAAATCTCCGAAGTGAAACAAACACCGTATGTATGAAATCCACTGAATCTCTCACAATATCCCTAACTTATTGTGAGTAGTGTATATATATATGTGTGTATATATATATATATATATATTTATATATATATATATATATATATATATATATATATATATATATATATATATATATATATATATGTATATATATACAGTGGGGCAAATAAGTATTTAGTCAGCCACCTATTGTGCAAGTACTCCCACTTAAAAATATGAGAGAGGCCTGTAATTTTCATCATAGGTACACTTCAACTATGAGAGACAGAATGGGGGGAAAGAATCCAGGAAATCACATTGTAGGATTTTTAATGGATTAATTGGTAAATTCCTCGGTAAAATAAGTATTTGGTCACCTACATACAAGCAAGATTTCTGGCTCTCACAGACCTGTAACTTCTTTAAGAGGCTCCTCTGTCCTCCACTCGTTACCTGTATTAATGGCACCTGTTTGAACTCGTTATCAGTATAAAAGACACCTGTCCACAACCTCAAACAGTCACACTCCAAACTCCACTATGGCCAAGACCAAAGAGCTGTCAAAGGACACCAGAAACAAAATTGTAGACCTGCACCAGGCTGGGAAGACTGATGGCGTTTTCACACCTATAGTTCGTTTGCTCTGGTCCGAATGAGGGACCAACTTGTTACAATGTTGCATATTACCTCGAGTTTGGTTTGTGTTCACACAGCAGCATTTACAAGTGGACCAAAATGTGTGATTAGTGAGGAAACTGCTCTCTAATTGGTCTAAATTTCGAAAACGAAGCAGCAATTCAGCTGAATTTAGCACCAAGCAGACAGGAAGTCAAGCACTGAAACAACAACAATATGACATCCGGTTACTTTTCAAAATAAAACACTCAGTGTTTACACCAGCACACAAATCTCAAAAAAGAGACAAACACAAGCTCTTCTTCTGATCCTTCGGTCGGGAACACTTCGTGTTGTTGTTTTTATGACACAGACCTATAACTGCGGTCGCGAGTGATCATGTGATTATCGCGGAAACTCCTTGGCCTCGAGACGCCAGCTGTCTACTGTGCTGCACCGTGTCCGACTCAAAACGCAACTGGGGGTTACCGGACGGCGGATGGCGGAGCAAAACACCTGATCGAGCTGTAACGCAGCGGACACGTATCCAGTGGAAATTTGGGGTTAAGCACTGATGCTTCCTGCAGTTGGGTCGGATCGAGTTGGATCATGTTCTCACAACAAACGAACTGTACCAGAGTTTGTCTGGAACTGGACCGAGACCACCTCTTCAACAAGGTCACGGTCCGGTTGTTTTGGTCCACACCCGAATGCGATTGATGTGTTCACACCTTCCAAAACGAAGTGCACCAAGGGGGTAAACGCTCCTAGGGTTCGATTCAACCGAATTAAACAAGGCAGGTGTGAAAACGCCCTGAATCTGCAATAGGTAAGCAGCTTGGTGTGAAGCAATCAACTGTGGGAGCAATTATTAGAAAATGGAAGACATACAAGACCACTGATAATCTCCCTCGATCTGGGGCTCCACACAAGATCTCACCCCGTGGGGTCAAAATGATCACAAGAACGGTGAGCAAAAATCCCAGAACCACACGGGGGGACCTAGTGAATGACCTGCAGAGAGCTGGGACCAAAGTAACAAAGGCTACCATCAGTAACACACTACGCCACCAGGAACTCAAATCCTGCAGTGCCAGATGTGTCCCCCTGCTTAAGCCAGTACATGTCCAGGCCCATCTGAAGTTTGCTAGAGAGCATTTGGATGATCCAGAAGAGGATTGGGAAAATGTCATATGGTCAGATGAAACCAAAATAGAACTTTTTGGTAAAAACTCAACTTGTCGTGTTTGGAGGAGAAAGAATGCTGAGTTGCATCCAAATAGCACCATACCTACTGTGAAGCATGGGGGTGGGAACATCATGCTTTGGGGCTGTTTTTCTGCAAAGGGACCAGGACGACTGATCCGTGTAAAGGAAAGAATGACTGGGGCCATGTATCGTGAGATTTTGAGTGAAAACCTCCTTCCATCAGCAAGGGCATTGAAGATGAAATGTGGCTGGGTCTTTCATCATGACAATGATCCCAAACACACCACCCGGGCAACGAAGGAGTGGCTTCGTAAGAAGCATTTCAAGGTCCTGGAGTGGCCTAGCCAGTCTCCAGATCTCAACCCCATAGAACATTTTTGGAGGGAGTTGAAAGCCCGTGTTGCCCAGCGACAACCCCAAAACATCACTGCTCTAGAGGAGATCTGCATGAAGGAATGGGCCAAAATACCAGCAACAGTGTGTGAAAACCTTGTGAAGACTTACAGAAAACGTTTGACCTCTGTCATTGCCAACAAAGGGTATATAACAAAGTATTGAGATGAACTTTCGTTATTGACCAAATACTTATTTTCCACCATAATTTGCAAATAAATTCTTTAAAAATCAGACAATGTGATTTTCTGGATTTTTTTTTTTCCTTTTGTCTCTCATAGTTGAGGTATACCTATGATTTGCAAATTACAGGCCTCCTCTCATCTTTTTTAAGTGGGAGAACTGCACAATTGGTGGCTGACTAAATACTTTTTTGCCCCAACTGTGTGTGGTTTATATAATGTATAGTGTAGATGTTGTTGTATATATATATATATATATAATAATATATATAATGAGTAGTATATGTATATATGTATATATAGTAAGTATATAGTATATGATATTATATTTGATATATGATGATATATATATATATATATATATATATATATATATATTATATATATATATATATATAATATGTATATGTGTATGTATATATATTATATATATATATATGTAATGTATGTATGTATTATATATATATATTGATATATATTATATTATTATGTATTGTATATATATATATATCTATATATATGATATATATATATATTATATATATCTTTGTATTATTCTATATTTATATTATATATAATATATGTCGTACCATCAGACTACAGAGCAGCATCTTGTATTGCAAAATGATATCAGATTTATCTGTGATCTTGAATTTTACGGTATGGGATATTCTAAATAACCCAAGCCTTAACATCTAGAGGTTTGGAGTAAGTTAACTTGTTTTTTTTTTCATTAATATAAAATTGAACAATATCACTTCATGACCAATTCCTTTTCTTCGTATCCTCAAATTCGCAACATACTTTGTAAAGCAACATTAAAATGCAAGATCACATCCATCAGTGACATAACCAGAAACAGGCCATCAAGTATATTTAACTGTGTCTCTGGAGCCATGCTCGGCTCAGATGTAATTCTACTTTGTTGGATATACAGTAGAATACTTAGTGCAGTAAAAGAGACATGTTCATAGAAAATCAAACTGACATGCTGACTTTCTCTCCAGGACCTATGAGACCAGTGGTCTTTTGATCTTTACATCTGCTACAGTTATATAGCAGCACATACAGTTCACCCGGATCTCATATTGATGATTCTCCAGAATGCACAACTCCATCAAGGTGCACAACAGGGAAGAGCAACAATCTACCAGGTATGATGTAAGCATAGCAGACAACATGTAATATGGGTGAAATACAAGTCAAGGGATAAAGCTCAAAATTGTAAAGAATTAACTTGGTATGCAAAATGTATGTATTGATTTGATGTTAAATGACTGATTGACTGTATTTTTTTCATGTTAGATACTAAATGCCGAAGTATTAGTTGTTTTACATTTCTACCCTTATCATGGCGGTCCATGATACTGGGGTTAACATTTAGAACAACTGTATGGGTAATGGCAGGTTTTTCTTTGAGACTCATGCGTGCCAGAAAACACATAAGACATCTCTCTCCAACCATTCCGCTAGCTGTCAGCCAAACACTGTAGTGAGACAAGAGTAAACACTGCCCAGAGGATCCTCACAGTATTTGTGTTTACAGAAAATAGTTTCCTGAACATGGTATGGTACTTATGACCGAAGTCTGCAAGAGGTCAGTCTGTCCTGAGGGTCCAGAGACCAGAGGGTGGACATTGGCATTAATTACAGAGTTAACGACAGCCAGACCGTTTTCCAATAGAGAAAGGTCTGGCTGCACCAATAGTGATTCCGGGATGGGTGAACAAAACCCTATGGTTTGTTTGCATTCAAAACACAGTCATCCTTGAGTGGCAGTGAGCTGAGGATGTGCAGTGAGGGTGTCCCTACACAATAGTGCTGTGGAAACTTTTTTTGCATGTGGGAATGCAAATTGGGAAATTAAAAATACCACAACATAAAAGGTAGCAACTTCTTTCTTTAGGTTGGTACCTTTAGCAACCAGGTTAGTGGTTGGGTA
This sequence comes from Sparus aurata, assembly GCF_900880675.1. Lineage (NCBI taxonomy): Eukaryota > Metazoa > Chordata > Actinopteri > Spariformes > Sparidae > Sparus > Sparus aurata. The sequence goes on from NC_044208.1 coordinate 3,467,346, forward strand.
ACTTTACATTGTCAGTGTTTTTGTTGCTAGCTCACGGCTAGATTCCACCTGATGCGTAACGCAGCGGAGCCAGTGAAAGTACACACATAGACGAGAGTGAAATCCATCTGCTGTGGCAGATCAGAGACAGACCAGACACAGATCTGGTAGAAGGGCTGACCACATCAAGAATAAACAAATAATGATTACTCTGTGAGCATCCGCACTGATGAGCGACAATGTTCTGTTTACAGTTGCACCAAATGGTCTATCCTAAGACTGGTCATTCTTAGTTAAGATCAGTCATTAGAAGGGATTCTAAGGTGGTTGCACTAACAGAACTTAAGCCTAGTCTTAACTACGCCTGGTCTCAGAAATGCATATTCACGTGAATGCTGTGTGACTATGGCTGTTTTCTAGCCGCAATGTGTGTTAAAAAAATTTTTTAAGAGCAGCATTGCTACTTTAAATAATGGAGCAGCATTGAATGTGTGTGTGTAGCATTTGTGAGGTAGAACGAGGGAGAGCAAGCAGCAGGCAGTGAACACAAGCAAAGCAGATAAGAAAACTTAGTGGTAAGTAGTTTTTGTAACAGCAAATGTACCATGTGAGAGAGAGAGCTGTATAGCCACTGAATGACAAGCAATCCAATGTCAGACCAGACTCCCTTGCAGTAAGGGTTTTGTTGAGTTAGGGGAAATCTAGTAAACTGAAACGCTCTTTGGCTGTGAGACAGGCCTCTAAATATTAATCACACTGTGTCTGCTACTTTGTGGCCGGATAAATTATATGCCTTGTTAACAGCAGATTAACTGCAGAGATGAATGCACCTCATGGTCTTACATTTGACGTAATGCCTGCTCCTGACTCACGAAAGGTCTTAGCGAGAATCAGCCCTAAGCCCAGGTGATGCAACTGATGTCACTGTGAGCACGGACGTGCACAGGTATGGGCTATTGTTGCTTGGGCAACAGCCCGTTTGCCCTTAGTAGCTGAGCTGGTAGTGGATTTTCACTTGTGATATAGTATATCAAGCGTTGGGGAGTTGTGAACTACATGTAGGCTAGTTACACTACTAGCTTAAATACATTTTGCAGTTGTTTCAAAACTAGCAAGACAACAGGCCCCTTTTTATTTCCTTATTTCGACTTTCATTGTTTTAATTTGTTATTAGAAATGTTATTAATTTTTTAGATATTTCTATTTTATTTATGAACTGTGAGGAAAGAAATTGCACTTATATTTTAATTGCAATGAACTGACAATTTATTTTGCTATAATTTTACATCATATGTTCATTGTCAATTTGTCAGTAGTTTGAACATTTCTTTTTTTTTTTTTTAAGTGGCTTTAGTTAACCAAACTAGATTTATCCCTAGAGTAGCTTAGCTGTACTTTAACTTCTTCCAGTAATAAAGTAATGGTAGTTTGGAAAGCTATACTTTCAAAGTAGCTTCACCAACACTGTTTTTTTTAACCTTTTAATCATGCATTATAAAGTCAATATGATACATGCATTGGTTAATGTAGGCATACTAAGCATATACTTTATACATACATTCATATATAGAGACTCACTTATGTTAATTTTGTGTGCTTAAGTATGCCTTCACAACAGAGACGGTTGAAGAAGAAATTGTAAGACCTCAAGAAGGCGGCAAAAAAAAGAAATGCATCATTGCAGAGCTGGGTAAAAACTGCCAGCAGGCCAACTGCAGGAGGTAAAGCATTTTGATAATGACAAGACACCATCCTACATAATTCATTTAATGTCAAGTAAGCCTGTCTTATCAGAAGCATTTTCTGTAAGTTACAAACACTGCACTATAAGGTGCATAGTGTGTGCTATGCATAGTATTGTGAATGTATAAATATGTTCTGTAGGGGGCTAACCCTGAAAGCACCTGTCCATGAGAGTATTTGAGAGCCTAGTGATCAAGTAAAATAGCTGTAATGAAATATGGGTATATATATATATATATATATATATATATATATCTCACTTTCATTACCAGCAGGTTCACTTGCTTGTCTTTTCCTCGAAATGCACTGATGGATGTACAGTTCTAATGTGCCTGTGCAGGTTATTTGTAGAGCCTTTCTTGATATCTCTCTCCCTGTGTCTGTAAGCCCCGCTCCTCTCCCTCCCACTCAGTGCGGACATACAGACGCCACCACACATCATGTAGTTGACCATCCACATGTGGCTTGAAGAAAAAAAATAGTCAGATAAAAAACAAAAACAAGTGAAATCACTACAGTGGATATGACTGTGCTTTCAGACACACACAGCACTGGAGACAATGCAGTCTCCACACACACACACCTTCTCCAGTCAGCTCATCTGGATCATCCTCACCACCCGCTAATATGACTTGTATGATATTTAAAAGCCCTTAAATAAAGTTAGTGACCGCTCTCACAGAATTGTTACACTCCCTATCCTCATTGTGATTTAACTATGATGCAGACCAAGTTCATCTAACTACATATGAGAAATCACACTTATAAGCATGATAAAATGTTTAAGTTTTTTATTTCCCCATGTCCCTTTAGGGGCTCCGTAGTATGTTGCACAAGAAGCAAAATTGCATAATTGACAACCTAATACATAACCCCATTATGTACGCATGTAATAAGTTAAATAGATAACTAAGCTATTATAGTTGACCATCTAATACATGTTTTTTAAACAACTGAAACACTCCCAAAAAGCAGCTAATTGATGGTTATGTAGACTATGGATTTTGATTGCTTTTCAGTGTTCATTGAATCTCCCTGAAAGTCATTTCAACAGTATTGTTCGCAGTGGCAGTCCTAGCTTGCTTGATGCCCTAGGCGAACCTCACCTTCAGGGATTTACAAATATATATATATATATATATATATATATATATATATATATATATATATATATATATATATATATATATATATATATATATATATATATATATATATATATATATATATATATATATATATATATAGATATATTACTTTATATTGATATAATCAGTGTTTTCGATGTGGATGGTCATTTATACAGTTTTCTTTCAGTGAGTCAGACTAATTACCATGTAAACTCTTGGATCACTAAACAAAGGCTAAAATGTGTAACTGTCACTATCTCCTGTCTAAGCTGGTGTTGCATTACATATCAAAAGCCCTCAAGGAAAAGTAAAGTAACCTACACCACTTGTACTGCATGATGCTCTGCAGCGTAGTCTGACCCACTGTGCCGTGAGTTTCATTCAGCTGCAGCTGTAACCTCCTGTCGACCCCGCTCTATCTCCACCAACTTTCCCATTGCACTATATGCTCTGACTGCTTGCATCCCAGTCTTTCCAAATGATTCAAGGATGATGGATTATTTTCCTGCCAAAAAGGTGTTCAGGCTGCCCACAAATGGAAGAGGATCCACATTCACTTATGTGATCAGAGAGGGAGAGAGAAACAGAAACCCTGGCAAAGAAATCACTTGCTTGATTTAATTAGATTGCTCTTGACTTACATTTGAGTTCCTCTCTAAAAAAGGAATTTGTATTACACTTGTCTGGCAATGTAAATATATTAAAAATAATTTAATATATAAAAATGAATAGAAGAAATTAGCTTTGCATTCTTGGGAAACAATACACAGTTTTTGATTTAGTCAGTGATCTCTGGAGTGCTTTGTCAGCCATGACGGTAGTCAGAAAAATTGAGTTCATGAAACTGCAATTCTGTTCAAGCTTAAATGCTAATAGTTGAGGCAAGATATGTACATTTTGGTTGCATAATACAATGTTTAATCTCTTACTGTAAGGATCCATTATTCTCCATGGACTGGATAAATGACATGTGAGATTGTATGTTCTCTATTCATTGAAAGTCATTTGAAAGAATGAATGTTTTTGAGACATTTCACTCTGAGGGATTCCAGAATGTCAGGTAAACAGCAAGAGATGAAATCCTATTGGCTTATCTGGATAGGAGCAAATATCAAACTATATGCATTTCTAATCTGCCAAGTATGTCTCACCTTCCTGTATTGTGTGCTTCTAACATTTAGGTTGGTATAAGTAGCTTAATTAAATATAAATGATATAATAATAATAATAATAATGATTAAAGCTGCAAGGAGCGAAGAACAGGCCATCGCAGTCCATGCATGTTGGGGCATGCTGCCGTCGGGGTGTGAAAGCTTTTGATAAGTTTTGTCCACAGATGCTGCTTGCAAAGTTTGTTGCAAATGGGTCAAATGGCCTAGGAGGAGTTGGAAAAAGTCTTAGTGGCTCATGGGGAAGTAGTCACCTAGGTTTCATGTCATTCAGACAGACCAATGTGGAGATATGCAACACTTTGTGTTTTGAGCAAAATGTACTGGAAGTTGTTATTTAATAACTTGAGTATTGTTTGGAATATCAAAATTCTTTCAATGCAAGTGCAAAGTTTGGTGCAAATCGGTGAAATCACCTGGGAGGAGTTAGGTAGGTTTGCGATGTTTTGCGAATTTGTGAAAAAAAACGGGAAGCAGAAATGGCCGTGGCCTATATCACAAGATTCAGCACAATTCAGTGAACACGTGGATATAAGGTTTTTGAATGTGTGACAAAGTATATGTGAGTTATAAGCCAAAACGCACTTTCCTTGATTCTAGCGCCACCTAGTGGTGGAAATTGGGGACAACAATACGTTCTGAAATCGAAGGTCGAGACCTGCTCGGGCCCTAAAAATCTCCTGAAAAGCACAAAATCTGTCCCGTGTTAATCAATCTCTTATTTCTTTCCACCATATCTACCCTGTCTGTGGCACTCGAGAGCATTATAAAAAGGGGCCTCAAGTATACATTTCTATTCTTTTGAAGACTCAGTAATTTCATGCCCAGTTGCCAGGATAAAGAGGTTGGCTGTTTTTTTTGCAAATACACATTTAAGCCCACATCCATGGACACAATGTTTTTTACACAAAGAAACTTGATGTGTAAGATATACCAAATTTACAAGAAGGCCCAAATAAGTAAGACTTTTTTTACATGTTTGGCAAAGTTTCTCCTAACTCAATAGTTCTCAAAATTGTAGGAAGGGAGCCTGGGGAATTTGACTGTGTCTGCTTAGACTTTACTATGTTGGTGTCACATTTGCTATCTACTGTAATGGTAAACATTCTGAAATTGTTATTAATAACAATTAAGTTATCCCGGCTACTCTAATGAATACAATGGCACCATTTATGATGATCATTGTCATAGGGTCATCTCTAAGCACCCCTAACTCGGACTGACTTCCAGTGTCCCTGTTTTTTACCGCCAGGATTTTGGTCGTTTTCCAAAATGACTTTTGGCTATCCTGGGGATTCCCTGTCAACCTGTATCATTATCTGGCTTCTCGTGATTATTGCCTAGTGCCCCATTTTGAGATCTTAGCAATTACTTTCGCGAGCACAGTGTTATCATAACCAAGAGAACTGATGGCCCAGGTAATAAAAATAAACTCAAGTTGTAATAAACTGCAGTTTTCCTTTGACAGTGTAGGCCTAGTTGGAATTAACCAGTCCCTGAGCAACCCTGATCTTCGTCTCTAACTGATCTAGTGGGCCATTAGGAGACAAGTCGGCAGGGTGGAGTGTGGGAAGCATCATTCCATTAGAAGTTAGGTCTTAAAACAGTCCATTGACATGCGGAACGTGCACTGCTGCACCTTTGCTGAACACAGAATCATTCTGCTTCATTTAAGAAAGTTTGATCCACTGAATCTTATCCCTGCCTCACATTGTGAAATAAATAATTAATGTATAATACTCTACTGATTCACTTATCAATTTTAAAGCACAAACAGAATCTAGAATGGGCTCTCGCTGCCAGCTTCTACCCCGGAGGACACAGCCAGGCTAGGGGATGGTAATGAAATAAACCGAGCAGTAATGTCCCTGAAATGATTTCATACAAACAAAGTTGAGATGACTCTCTCATGTTCACAGCTGAACACGGTGCACTGTTCCAAAAAACCCGAAAGAAGGATGGACTGCTTATTATTTCCAAACAAATTGGTATTTATTGACAAAATATCCCCATGTGAAATACAGCATAATACACAGAGGAGCAGAGAGAATCAATATGATGCTGCTCAATTACTTAAATAACACATTTGTTTTTTAATGATTGTTACTGTAGGTGTAAGGACAATACATTATATGCCTAGAGGCACTCAAAGAATAAATCACTGTGTATAAACTAAGGCCTAGTAGAGGAGTTGTAACATTATGACATGCTTGAAGAGGTGTCTGCAATGGCAGCTGTTCTCAATGCTGGCTTCCATGTTGTTTGTTAATTCCTGATAATGAACACCGTGTAGGGCATATCCCACTAATGGCTTTTCATATCACTCATTGCAAATGTATCTATATTTGGAAAAATAATATTGCTAGGTATAAGTTGCTGAAACAAAAAAAGATAATTGTATGTTAAGGGTGTAACTACAAACATATTAATTTACACAAAATTATAAGTAGTGTTTAAAAGTAATGAAAAAGGGCTGTCAAAGTTTTACATTTACTGTGTGGTCGTACATATTTTCAGAAGAATGTGGTCCCAACCTGTTCCTTTCCCCTCTCAACACCAAATCACACATCAGAGCAAACACAAACAGCTAGGCACATCTGCAGGAGGGTTCTGCTCCCTGCATGAAGGGAATGCATATCTAAGTTAGAACTAATGCTGAAATGTGGTATGGTTAAATGAAAAATGTATGAAAAATTACACTTTACATTGACGAAAAACATCCTTTAATGATTATTCGTTGTCTACAGCACCCAATTCAGCAAGAGCACAATTTGAACAAAGTGTCAGTTTTGTGTTTGTCTACTGGGGAAATGGAAGTGGCAGTATTCAAGTAATGGCTGGTTGACAATGGCTAAAGTGCACATTTGAACATGTAATTTCATCAGTCACAGAGCTAAGCGCTCAAGAGTCATCAGCTTCAGCTGACACTCACACACACACACACACACAGGGTCCAGTCTGCAGGCCTCCCATGAGGTCTGTGCTGCACACAACGTGTCAAACCACTGGAAAATCACACTACAGCCTGTCATTTGGCAAACGACAGATGCCGCTTCATTTACATACATGCTTTTTGACAGCCTAATTAAACCAGCGCTCTGTAATTGTCACTAATTGTCAGTGTGTGACAGATCAGGGAGGAAATCCTAAGAGCATAATGATATCATACAAAGTGTTAGTACAAAAAGTATTCTCAGTGCTAGTATATGACTTACATTTATATTTCTTAATTCTATCATTTTAGTTTGCTTTATTCTTTATGTATCCTCTTAAGAATTAAAAGTAACCAGAGATGGACAGAGTACTTGACCCCAGTACTTGAGTAAGAGTACAAATACTACTGGTCAAAATTTACTCCGTTACAAGTAAAAGTAGCTCAGTCGACATGTTACTCGAGTAAGAGTAAAAAAGTACTTGCTTTTAAAGGTACTTAAGTATCCAAAAGTACATGCTTTTAAATTTACTTTAAGTAAAAGTAAGAGTAAGAGTAAGAGTAAATTTCTTATTTTTCACATCAATGAATTACTATAATTTTTTCTAAATGAATTTAAGGACCTTTTAACTCTTGTTTCTGAGAATTAACTCTTTGAAACCACCTGCACTGATGTGCTTGCTTTTAGAACCACAATGTTATATAAAGCCTGCAGAAACACCTATAAAAACAAATACAATGAATGGGATCACAGGAGGACAGCACAGTGATGTTGATAGGTTTTCAATGTAGTCCCCGGGACACACAGATGGTGAGTTGAGTGGGTCCCTATGAAATTCAATGGGTCCCGACTCCCCAGTTAAAAAAATGTATTTCTTTCTTATATTATTCTATTTCTTAAATTTTATTGAGTGTTAAACTCCTTTGATGGTGGTATGATATGGTTATAATAAACGGATATATTCATGTATGTTCAAAATGTATCTGAAATTAAACAAATAAAATTCCAAATCTGAAAAGTTTATTGCAAAGCAACTGTAACAGTGGCATGACACATGACAGTCAAATCAAACAGCATAGTTGTAGCAACATAAACAGCACCAAAATAAATTACTAAAATTCAAATAGTCTGCTGACCTGTGACCGGTGTAGTAAGCTTTTCAAAAGTGCGGGGGATGGATGTGGTGGTGGTGGTGTTTTTTTAACACAATTTTGGGGTGATAAATGACACTTAAATATTAAATCTGTGTCTTTAATAACCACACCTTGACATGTAAATCTGTCTTGATTCGTTTAATTATAATATGTATAATAGAAGCCTACTGAAACTGTAATTTTTCTTTTTTACCATTAAATGTTATTTTATACATTATCATATTCTATAATGTTCTGTCATGGACTATGTCACTTCACTGCTAACAGAAAAGAGAGCTGCTCACTGCCAGTTGCAGCTTCTTATCTTGATCTGCAGTCTCTGTTAATTTTTTGTCATGAATGTTTTTATTTGTACTTAGATTATCAAAAATCACAGTTACATGTCAGGATGTGGTTATTATAGACAGATTAAATATTTAACTGTCATATGTCATCATAGTAACAGCGTTACATACATTAGCAGCTGTAAACACATAAAAACATTATAAAACACATCATGTGGTTTGGTGTCGACCTGTATACTGAACGTATCAGGAATAATCAATGTTTATAATCATCAGAGAACGTTACAGACATTGTTTTTGGTGCTCTCCGTTTCCAGAGAATTCACAGAGAAGCTGGAGAAGTTTGTGACATTTTCAACCCGGATTTTTGTGGGGAGGGAATTAAACACCTGTCCCAAATAAACGCCTGGTCTGTTAAGTGGTTGAGACAAATAAACGCCCGGCTATTATTTGGTATTTTACGGCAGATCCCGCCTCATCAGCACGAGCTGAACAATAAATCTAACACAGCAAGAGAGGCGGGACTTAGGGCAGAACAGCCAATCATCAGCCGGTCAGTCCCAAAGCCGGTGTCATGTTTGAAGCAGCAACAGGAGAGGGAGGGGGAGAGGAGGCAGCTGCAGCGAGAGCAGACTAAGTGGCCGCAGTAAGGCAAAACTGCAGAAAAACTGCAGAAAAAGTGTGGGTGTTGAACACTCTCACCGGGAAAACTGTGGGTGTTAAAACACACACATCCCCCACGGGTGCGACGCCCCTGGTTGAAAGGAAATCAGCGGTGACGTGCTAGTTGTTTTGGTAGCGGCTAAATTAGGATGTCGCAATACTTTGTACAGGGGATCACGTTTGCGGCGAGTAGATGCACAGAGGGTTGAAACAGCGCTTGTCCGGTCTGCTAACAACAAGGTTCCTTTTGCCGGTAACTGTGATTAAACACGAGTTGTTTAATGTTCACAATGTATCGTTTTTCATGGGAAAAATGAGGTGCGTCCCCGGGACGCATGGACAGTGAGTTTAGTGCGTCCTTTCAGATTTTAATGTGTCAGGGACGCAGGACGCATACCTAGCAACATCACTGCAGCAGATGTTGCAGATGCAGATGTTTATTAACAATCATTAAAACTGTAACCAAGGACTTCCGGTCTGTGCGGAGCCATGTGAAGACGTGTGTGAGCCTGGCTCTTCGGTAAACTGCTACAATTCCAACAACAACGCTTCAATTTCAGTGCACATTTGATCTGGACTGGGGCCATTTCAGTTTATGTTCAACTGAGAAGGTATATAGCCTTTTATCAGCGAATTACTTCCAACATGCCTAAAGGTCAAAGCGCCAGGAACGTCGAGCCCCAAGAAGCTAACGACAGCGCTAATGCTAGCGCGCAACAAGCAATACTAGCAGCTATCAGTAAACTCCGAGAGGAAGTTATGGAAAAAATTGCAAGTACTGCGTCTGCCCACTCGGTCCAACTTCGGGGACTACAGGACACTGTGGAAAAGATGAACGCTACCGTGGAGGCTACGGCGGGCCGGGTAACAGAGTTGGAATCAGCGGTGAGCGGCCATTCCGATGCTATTAGCACCCTGGAGGCAGAGATGCTAGCAGTAAAGAGGGAGATGTCTACGCTAAAGGAGCGGTGCGAGGACCTGGAGGCGAGGTCCCGCCGCTGCAATGTCCGAATCATGGGAGTGAATGAGGGACGGGAAAATGGTGAAAGATTGTCCGACTTTGTTGCACGTCTGCTGAAAGAGACACTGGCCCTCGATAAACCACCGCTCTTGGACCGAGCGCACCGGGGTCTCCGCAGCAAACCCACGGATGTGAAAGCGCCCCTGCTACGAAACTACGAGAATGTCCGTTATGGTCTTCTGTACCCGGCCATACTGAGGATTACCACCCCGGACGGGAAGGAGGCTCGCTTCAAGGATCCGGGACAGGCTAAAGACTTCATAGTGAAAAATCTGCCACCAAATAGGGACTAGACATAAAAGGTATGATGGCACGACCGACCCTAATGGCGATTGGTCTGGCAAAATCATCTGCAATTGGCTTTTAAGGTAAAAACAAAAACGTGCACGTACCCTATTGTTCAATATGAACGTGCAGGTATGTTGAAATTTACTCTTAGAGAATAAGTGCAGTGCTAAACCTATGGTATGAGAGGCACTCGCTTCTGTCCTTCTCTCACTTACAGTTTTGGGTCAAATTGTGAACAATTCAAATTGCATTATTAATGTTAACATATGGGTAATATGTCCGTTTGAGCCAGGCTTTTATGGTAAGCTAATCCACTAAATTTTGAAAACAGTTGAGCCGGATTTGGACCTGGACTAGGATTAACCCTGGTCGCTTTTTTGTTTTGGTTTTGTTTTGTATCTGAGGCCACTGTTTATGGCAGACGAGGTTTTGAACGTGTTGTTTGAGGTTATAATGTTCGATGATTGCATTGCACACCTTTTTATGTTTGTTTTTCTTTTTATGTTTTGCTTTCTCTGTACTTACACTTTCTCTTCACTGGGTCAGGTATACAATGCAGGGTTTTGTACGTTTCTCAAGTATGTGTCGCAGGATGGTTGCTGTATGAGGGTCTGGGTCACAGCAGATCAAGGGACATACTGGAGGGCAGAAATTTGGGCTCACCGGCAACACCAGACAGATCTTGCTCACTATGGCTGAGAGGAGTAACAAGGTACCTGGAGTTGGGGTTAGAGTGGTGAGTTGGAATGTTCGAGGGCTCAACCATCCAATAAAACGTAATAAAGTGTTCCTTCATTTGAGTAAATTGAAGGGCGATATAGTGTATTTTCAGGAAACACACTTATTAAAACAGGATCAGAACAAAATTAGAAGAGCGGGTTTCACACAAATTTATCACTCCTCTTTTAACTGTAAAGCTAGGGGTGTGGCGATACTGTTACACAGATCAGTACAATTTAAGGAGCTTAATTCAATTCATGACAAAGACGGACGCTTTGTAATTGTACAAGGAACTCTAGGTAACACACCGGTAATACTAGCAAATATTTATGCCCCTAATTGGGATAATAGACAGTTCTTTCAAAATACATTTTCACTCCTTCCTGACCTCGACAGGTACAATCTAATACTTGGGGGGGACTTCAACTGTGTGCTTCATCCAACACTAGACCGCTCTCACCCAAGTCCCAACACTGGCACTTCATTAAATAACTCTTCCCAATGTATTAACGCATTTCTGCAGAACTACGGGATGGTGGACCCTTGGAGATTTAGACATCCGACATCAAAACAGTTCTCTTTTTTTTCCCCACCACATCAATCGTATTCCAGAATTGATTACTTTTTGTTAGACCGTAGACTTCTCCCCTTTTTAGTTTCGACAGACTACGAAGCGATAGTAATATCAGACCACAGTCCTGTAATCTTAAATCTCAGACTCCCGGATGTTGCTCCTCCCAGGCCACTATGGCGGCTCAACACAAGACTTTTGGCAGATGAGGAATTTGTACAGTTCATCAACACACAAATTGATTTTTTTCTTGAAACAAACAGCTCCCCTGATACAAGTTACACCCTTTTGTGGGAAACATTCAAGGCGTTCATAAGGGGGCAAATAATTTCCTATAGTGCGAGTCAATCGAAGAAAAAAATGAAGCGTTTGTTAGATATAAGTGACAGACTGAAATCAATTGATCAGTGTCTATCAGCCTCACCATCTGCCGATCTCTTGAAGGAAAGATCATTACTTCAAGCTGAATATGACCTCGTGATGAATGAAAGGGCCATAGACATGCATTTGAAATCACGACAGCAACACTTTGAACATGGGGAAAGGGCCAGTAAGATGTTAAGTCATCAGCTAAAACAAATGGCTGCAGCAAATTACATTTCGGCAGTTAAAGATAAAGACGGAAATATGGTCACAGATCAACTGGGAATTAATGATCAATTTAACCCTTTGATGCAAAACATGGGTCAAAAGTGACCCGGCAGAGTTTTAATTTTCTATATCTTTGCAATGAATTACTTTCATCATTCAGTATTCAAGGTATTCCTCAATTAGCTTGTTTTTGATCATCATACATCTTTATTTTATTTTTTCCTTTCTTACTTTTAGAATAAAAACCCCTTTTGTATCGATACCCCTCTAATGCACAACATGGGTAAAAAATGACCCATATTCATTTTCTATGCTATTTCATCGATTGCTGAGTGTTTCTATGATATTTCTTTGAAAAAAAAAATAATTGTATCATTTATTATTCCAAGTATGCAGTAAATATCTTGTTTGTGTTTCACACAAATCATATTTTTTCTTTTTTCTTTCTTACTTTATGAACAAGCACAGCTTTTGTATTTCTACATCAACTTCACACAGATGGGTCAGAAACGACCCACATAAGTTTGCTATATAATTTGGTGTAAACTGTGCTTGTGAAATTTGCTCCCTGTGTAAGTATTGTCAATATTTTTCAATTGTTCTAACATCACCTTTGAAAATATTTGATGACAACTGTGAAAGATAACTGTACGTAACATGTTTACCTTGAGAGTGGGTACATTACTTGACAGAAAGTTAAAAGTAATTACTATGAGCTAGTTAGCGAGCTGTTGACATATTCTATTTTAGTTAGCTAATTCTACCATAGTTAGTTACTATTGTAGTTAGTCCAGCTAACTAGATGAATTTCAGACACTTTGAGTCGAAATCGCTTGAAAAAGCAGTTCTCATTCAAATACAACTTACTGCACTGTAAGTGGCAGAAACAGGCTCCAATCGCTCTGAAAACCTCAAATTGACAAGCAAAGACTTCTGACTGAAAGTAATGACTAAAATCATGTTTGCAATGCTACAGTTAGTTCATACACTTTGAGTGGAATCCAACTTGAAAAAGTAGTTTGGAGTGAAATATTACTTAATCTGTCACAAAGGGCAAAAACATGCGTCTTTCGTTCTGAAAAGCTAAAAATTGCAAGAAAAGGCTCCTGACTGAAACTAATGACAGAACAACTAATTCTGATGATGATGACCCAGAATATTTGCCACAGGGTCAAGCTGGAGTTGTGGGTGTGTCTGGGGATCCAGCTCTCCTACATGAAGACTCCTCTGATGATAAAGATGACTCGTCTGATGAGTCCTCAGAGGACGAATCTCAGACTCAGTCCAGTAGACTGAGTAAAAACGGGTCTTACTAGAATGAGAATCCCCCCACCCAGAGGAAAATTTTACTGCTCAAAGCTTGCTCCTTTATGGCTATGGAGCCGTAAAGGAGCTCAATGAGAGTTCTCATTTCAGTCTCGTTGTAGTCTTTTTTGGTCTCAAACATTTCTCATTTGTTTCTCCTAAAATTCCTTAGGAGCAATAGGTGAGACTTGAGACTTTACCGCTTAAACCTTGCTCCTTTCCAGCACTGGGGAGACATTCTGAAACTTCATTGAGAGCTTGATGAGATCTCCTTTGAAACTTACAGGGAGCCCAAGTTGAGCTTTTCTGCACCTGTTTCTTAGGAGAAACAATTGAGAAACAGGAGAAATCAGCCACAGCCTCACTTTGGTCTCACATAGATATCATAGTTGTCTAGGAGAAATTAATGAGACGCTACTGAGATCTCTTTCCCAATTTTCGTTTCCTCTGGGTACTCATGGCAGAACAAGAAGCCATAATATTCTGAGGAGCTGTCCAGGCCCAGGTGGCAATTCTCGCTCTAGTTATGTGTTAAGTTGTATTTTATTTTGTTAGGTCACATTTCACCAGTTTACAGTTCAGTTCAATAGCTGTGTTATCTGTTATCAGAGGTATATGTCATGGTTGTGTTATTTAGTTCCTGTTTTATTTTGTAGTAGTTTTTCTCTTGTGTTCTGTTTCTTATTTACTTCCTGTCTTTTTCTTTGCTCACACCTGTCATTTTGTGCCACACCTGTGCCTTGTTGTATCAATTGTTGATCCCTGCCTCCTAGTGTCCTACCCACCAATCTGTGTTCTCCTCATTCCTCCCCTTTTTTGGATTTTTCCTGTACTCTTTTTTTGTTTATATAACCAATGCTTTGTTCAAACTGTCTCGGCCTATGGTCTCTGCATTTGGGTCCACCCACTTCACCACCCCCAAAACCTGACAGTGTGTGTATGTGTTACAAAATGACAATGTTGCAAATATTATGTACAGTAAGTAAGTAAATAGGTGTTTGGCCCCACTCACTGATAAAGTAATTACTTGAAACAAATTATTATTATTATTATAGTATTAAGTCTTTTAATTATAAATCACACTTGGATGAATGGGTCATTTTTGACCCATGTGTGTAAATTTGATGTAGTAATATAAAAACAATTTTTGTGCATAAAGTATGACAGGAAAAATTGAAAAAATGATTAGTGGTAATCAAAAACATGATATTTAAAGCATACTTGGAATATTAAATCATGATATTAATTAATTTCAAAAGATAGAACAAAGAAAAACTCAGGCAGCATGAAATAACCTGGAAAATGAATGCGGGTCATTTTTGACCCATGTTGTGCATTAGAAGGGGTGCGCATATGTTGCGCATCAAAGGGTTAAGGCATTTTATGAGGAGTTGTACACCTCTCAACAGTGCGAAGAAGGGCCAGTAGAGGATTTCTTTAGGAGGGTCAGGGTTCCTAGGTTGGAGGATGCAGACAGAGACAGCATAGAGGGTGAAGTACAGCTAATGGAAATAGAACAGGCAGTCAGGAAAATGAAGGCCGGGAAATCCCCAGGGCCGGATGGATTTCCAATAGAATTCTATCGAACTTTCTCGCTGAAACTCATTCCTTTCTTATGTAAAGTGTATAACGAAGCCTTCAGGGTCAAATCTCTTCCTCCAACGATGACACAGGCTACCATCTCAGTGCTTCTCAAGAGGGATAAAGACCCACTGCAATGCGAATCCTATCGTCCGGTGAGCTTGCTCTGCTGTGACTATAAAATACTAACTAGAGTGTTAGCAGACAGATTGGAGAGGGTGCTAGACAAAATCATTCATGCTGATCAAACAGGGTTTATGAGGGGTAGACAGCTATATAGTAACCTTCGCCGGGTATATAATGTGATGTATCTTCCAGGTAGTAATATTGTCCCTGAGGTTATTATTGCATTGGACGCCCATAAAGCATTTGACAGAGTTGAGCATAAATATTTGCTTTCGGCCCTGAAAAATTTTGGATTTGGACCTTCGTTCTGTTCTTGGGTGAATCTGTTGTACATCTGTCCACAAGCTGCAGTCAGGACAAACAGTAATTTGTCAAAATATTTCTTCTTATTTAGAGGGACTAGACAGGGGTGTCCCCTATCCCCTCTGCTCTTCAATGTTGCTATTGAGCCCTTGGCGGTTTCACTGAGATCTGACAGCACATTAACAGGAATTAGCAGAGGAGGATACACAAACAAACTTTCATTGTATGCAGACGACCTCCTTCTTTTTATGTCTGACCCCAGAAACTCCATCCCAAACGCTCTGAAAACCATTACCGATTTCGGACTAATTTCAGGTTATAAAATAAATATGGCAAAAAGTTTAATCTTCCCAGTCAATGATAAAGCCGCTCAAATGCAATTGGAGACTTATCAATTTAAGTTAAGTAAAGACAAATTTACCTATTTGGGAGTGTCGGTGACCAAACATTATAGGGACCTGTTTAAATACAATTTCGCATCAGCTCTAATACAGGCAAAAAAAGACATGGAACGATGGTCAACACTTCCTCTGTCAATGGCTGGACGCATAAATTCAGTAAAGATGGTAATATTGCCAAAATTCTTATTTCTCTTCCAAACCATTCCATTATTCATAACAAAGTCATTTTTTAAAGAACTGGATAGGGCTACTTCAGTGTTTATTTGGAACAAGAAAATACCACGTATCAGAAAGGAGTGCTTGGAAAGACGGAAGGAGGAAGGAGGGTTGGCCATGCCAAATTACATGCATTACTACTGGGCAGCTAACACGTCCAAGTTGAATATCTTGATGCGGGCCTCTGAGGGGGAACAAATGCCCTCTTGGGCACTCATGGAACAGCGTTCCTATAGCCCCATAGCACTGAGCTCCTTAATCTGTGCTCCACTGCCAATAAGTAAGAGACCGCTTGGGCACAACCCAGTCACTCAGGGATCGCTTAAGATATGGAAACAGTTAAGAATTCATTTTGGGTACAAACAGGGCCTCCCTTTGGCTCCCATCTCGGCAAACGCACTCTTCCCACCATCTCTTATTGACACGACTTTCCAGCTCTGGGCTAGAAAAGGGGTAGGCTTAGTCAGGGATTTCTTCAGAGAAGGCAACTTCATGTCATTTCAGCAGCTAAGGGCAAAACTCAATATTCCACAATCACATTTTTTCAGATATCTGCAGGTCCGAAGCTTTATCAAAAAACATTTTTCCCCCTCTCTTCAAAACATACAGAACAGTTGGTTAGAGGAATGCTTGAAGGTTGATCCTTTGCAGGGAGGGTGTGTGTCTGCTATATATGAGATGTTGCAAAAGGCAGCAACCCCCTCTTTGGACCATATCAAGCAGCAGTGGGAGGCGGAATTAGGCTATGGTCTTTCTGAGACAGAATGGAGAAGGGCAGTTGGCTGGGTGCATAACTCATCTATCTGTATCAGGCATGGTCTCCTTCAATTTAAGGTACTACACAGACTCCACCTATCGAATAGCAGGCTTGCCAGACTGTTTCCCGGAACCAGCGAGAACTGCCCTAGATGTAAATGTGACCCAGGCACCCTCAGCCATATGTTTTGGTCCTGCCCAAGATTGAAGGATTTTTGGGAGGGGGTTTTTAACACCATCACTGCAGTGTGGAAAATAAAAATTCAACCAAACCCTGTCACAGCCTTATTTGGGGTGGTGCAACTGGACTATAGAATCTCAGCCACCCATGCCACAGCAGTGGCCTTCGCTACACTTCTGGCACGGCGGAATATCCTGCTTAAATGGAAAAAGTCAGTACCCCCTTCCCATAAACGATGGGTGATGGACATGGTGGCTCATCTTAAGGTGGAACAATTAAGATTCATAATTCATGGCTCGGAGGGAAAGTTCAGAGAGCTTTGGCGGCCATTTCTGCTGCATGTTGAAAGACTCCCGGATGGGTAATTAATTATAAGGGCCCTGTGAGTTTGGATTTTTAATTTATGTAAGTGTTATGCATTATTTTGTGGTCACTCTTGTAATTGTATTTATTTATTTATTTATTTTTCTTTTCTACTCATTCATTTTGTACTTTTATTATTTTCATCCTATTCTATTTTATTTCATTCGATGTATCCATTTTTATTTATCTATTTATCTATTTCCATTATGATTCTGCCTTATTCTCTTTTTTTTTGTTTTGTTTTTTCATTGAGATGGGTATGTGCAAAGCATTGATGTTGTTTAATGTTTCATACTGTATATTTGTGAAAAATCCAATAAAAAATATTCAATATAAAACTGTAACCAAATGAACATGCACCGTCCAACTAACTCTATCATTTAGCTAAGTTGGGAACTGGAACCCCCCTCAAAGACCAATGTTGTCCCCAGACCACTGGTTGAGAATCACTGCTTTACAAAAAACTACATGATGCAGCCATTGTCGCGGTTTTGTGTTGACAAACGCAGTCGAGAGCACGGTTACTTTGGTGGTATCGTTATGGGGAGGGATGACGTATATCCGCTTTTACGTAGATCCCAGTGGAGAGCGTGCACTGTGATAGGTTTCCTTCTTTGACAAACACAGCTTGTGTCCAATAGTATTTTAGAAAAAAAAAAAAAAGAGCAGACCTGAAAGTAACAAGTACTTTTCAGCCTTCCTAGAAATTAACTCGAGTAAAAGTAAAAATATTTGTCTTGGAAATGTATTCAAGTAAGAGTAATCTAATACTCAAGTAAAGTACAAATCCTCTGGATATGTACTTAAGTACAGTACTCAAGTAAATTTACTCCGTTACTGTCCACCACTGAAAGTAACACCAAAAGCAGTAAGATCATATCATATTTGTTAGTGGCCTGATTCAATTGTTGTTTCATGTACTCCACCCATTTTACACATTAAAGTGTCTTTACAAGTCTTGGGGAGCACTACTGCATATGTGAAATAAGTAGTAGAAAGCCTTTTGTGACTCAAAAAGAGGCTGTGTGCAATCTGATAAATATCCCCCAGTGATGTTGTGCCAGGTTTTGACAAGGATGTATGGAATAAAAAAGGCGATATCTACGGTTCTGCTCTTTTTTTAATCAGTTTTCTAAATTTTCCATAATGGAGAAGTGACGCTAGGGGGGTACCTACAACACCAACCTTAGAAGCATGTGACCACTGATAATGGGATGCTGAATGACACAATCAGAAAGTTAAAACAAAAATTAACATTAATTGCTCATTTCACATCATCCCTGCAGCAGGAGAAAAAACACAACATTTAACTGAAAGCAAAGCTTTCAGTTAAATGTTACTGTTTTTTTCAGTAACACTGTTTTTTTCACAATAAACAGTAACCGATATGATTCTAAGTGCTGTATCGTAGGCAACTGGATGTGTTTCAGTTTCTTGAAATTGTTTCTCCTCTCATCCAAGAGGCTTCTTCAGTTCTAACTAACTGGAGGGGAGTTGCAGGCTTTTAAAGTCTGTCTGACTGTCCTTACAGAGTCATTAAAGTCACGTGTGAGCTCTGAGTTTCAGAGTCGTTAGGGCCACTTGTATATGTATATTGCCATTTTCTTCTAAACACATTAAATAGGTCATAAATGTATTTCCTTAAAACATGTAAAAAGCCATTCAGCCAATTAGAATTTAATTGTGGAGCTAGGCTCACAAACTGTGTTTCAAAATTTCTGTGTTCAGGATTTAATGGGCGGGTCATAGCTGCGTTACGTAACGCGGCTATGATTAGCATAAACCCGGACCTGCTGCGGAGGCGGTATAAATACATTCAACGCATTAGCTTCAGTGTTTTTTCTGCTCGCTCTCGAGTCTCGGATAGCATCTCTTATGATAGTTTGCAGCTAGCTAACCAGTCAACCAGTCAGCTCGTGCATCTTTCCTGGATGCCACAGTGTGCAGGGTAATGGCGCCGTAAGCTTATTTAAGTTTCCTACGGACGACAATGTAAGGAAATGGTGGATCGATTTTGTCAAGAGGAGCTACTGTGGAGAGTTGAAAATCTCCACCAACACCCGTCTCTGCAGTGTCCACTTTACCCACAATAGTTACAGCAACTATTACCAGGTAACGTCTGGATATCTGAAGAGTCTGTTGACGCTGGTCAGTGGGGCCGAACCAACCCTCTCCGTCCCCGGCTTGCATCCTCCCGTCCTGCCGACAGCGAGTGCCACCATCACGGCCACCGGCATTATGTGCCCGCCACCAGCCCTCTCAGTCTCACCGACAGCGAGTGCCACCATCACGGCCACCGGCATTATGTGCCCGCCACCAGCTTGTATCCTCCCGTACCGCTGACAGCGGGTGCTACCATCATGGCCACCGGCATTATGTGCCCGCCACCGACCCTCTCCGTCCCGCCAGAGAGTGTAAGTGTGTGCTCATGTTATAAATATTGTACATTTGAGTGTAAGCGACCACAGGAGCTGGGCTACTGGCTAAGTGCTTGGATATGTTACAGGTAACTGAGTTGATGCTACTGACGGTGGGTCTGAGTGGTGCTCCTTCCTTGTATGTTTGTGGGAGTCCATAGATGCATGGGATCACTTCCCTTGGGTATAGTCGGTAATATAATGTCAATGCCTTTCCAGTTTTTGCAGATATTCTATAACCTTCTTTTTGTATCTACAGGTAGGATCTCGACTCAGTGTCTAATAGGTCAACGAACCACAACGACTCTGTAAGGACACTCCCACACAGGCTTGAAAGCCTGCAACTCGTTTCAAATTAGTTAGAACTGGAGAGGCCTCTAGGATTAGAGGTGAAATTTCTTCAAGAAACTGAAACAAGTCCAGTTGCCTATGATGCAGCACCTAAAATTACTATGACCTGGATGACAGAGAACCTTCATCAACAGTAACCAATAGGCGACCTAATGTCAGCTTTGGAGAAAGTCCTAAGAATTCCCTAAAAATGTTTGAAAGTTTGTGAGTTGTTGAGTTGAGAGTATTTTATAAACCATGTGTAACACATTCCATGACAAAGGCTTAACTATTTTCACCTTCTTGTTAAATTGGCAAATGCTGTACATTAAATTTCTTCTTTTTGTAAAAAAACAACAACAAACAAACACAAAACTATTAACCTCCATGTTTTTTGACAGTTGGAGGATATGGGAGCACCCAGTCAGTCAAAGGAAGGTCAAGCAAATTCCACATAGAAAGGCCCCAGCTGACTTTTATGCTTATGATTTGGGATTGTACTACTTTTTACCCTCATGACGTTCATGACATAGTATGTTGTCTTATTTCTTACCAGCTCTTGCTTTCGCTAAATACCTTTTCTTTTAATGAGTCCTCCAAACACAATGTTGGCACAGTGCACAGGCACTAATGAGTGTGTCTGCGCATTGTCCACTACTTATTCCAAACACTCACTGTAAGATGAAAGAGGTGCACTATTCTGATTAGAAAAAATAAATATAAAAATAAGAAAGTCAAATAGCTGTACACGGTTTAACACAGCTGATTCCAGAGTGCAAAACAACCGCAACACAGCAGGACTGACCCATGAATAAAATTATTACTCAATTAAGGCATGATGGTCGCATTCCCCAAACCATCCCTGACATTCAACTGAGCTAAAACTGGAAGCATTGGGCTAAATCCTATTAGCTCCTGTTCAATGCTAATCCATGAAACCAATAAGCAGCTATTAAAAGTTCAAAAATTCATTGGCCTGAAAGAGACGCGCCAATAACAGGATTACTGATTATAAAACATTCCCAGCGTGACATGTTCACAGACTGTACAGTATGAAGGATTCTTGGTAAAGATATGCCTAAATGTCAGACCATACACTGTGAAAAACGAAAGTTGCAATGTACAGCAGTGCAACAAGACCTAAGTATTCTTGTGACTAAGAAGTGATCAAATCAATTCAATACTGAAAGTCATTGCTTATTTTTCACCAGTTTGCCACCCATTGTGTGAGATTTGGATTGCTGATTTTCTGCCCAAGCCCCATCCACATAACTTTGCCTGATTTTGACGGTCTTGGTTTTGAACTTAATGCTATCACAGGTCACCTTTTTCTTTTGTGTTCAAGTCTGTTGTGTTGGTAACATTACAAACATTGTGTTTGTTCACAAAGCTAAATCCATGTAGGATAAGCATCTATTTTTCGTTTTCATACACACAAAAAAGACCAAATGGCACTGGTTCCTAACACTGCTGAAATGTCTATGTACTAAAGTACTTTTTCTCCATTGCGCAATAATAATTGGAGTGTTTATGTGAACTGCAGGTCATTGTATCTCAAAGGGATGTTAAGGGAAAAGTGAATCCAAAAACATAAAACGTGTTCACCCAGTGTTATTTACAGGTCAAGCACCCACATCAGACAGTATGCGTGCTAGCATTTAGTTTAACAGCTATAGTGAAGATTTCAGCTTATTCAATGGTGTAAATAACATCTTTTTAAATCTTGCATCTTGGAGCTTCTGCCAGGTGAGCTCTATGCGGACAGACACTCATCAGGTAATAGGGCCACTTAGCTCCACGGCTTATTGAGCTCCTTTCTTACAACACCTAGTCTCTACAGCCAAAGATGGGGCAGCAGTTCGCGATTATGCTTACCCCTAGTTTTGGAGCTACCTTCACATTCTCAATTTACACTTTTAAGGATGATGAAGGTGCCCGTGTAAAGTTTCTCTTTTCAAGAGACAAAAGAACGACTGTATTATTCATGACATCCATGACTTTGGAGGGCTTTCAATGCCATTACACCATATAATTAGGAATTTGTTCATTCACAGGTCCCTCTGAGACACATGTACTTGCGCCCATTTCCCAAAGGAGTCAGAGTGACCTTCTATTTACAGGACGATCAGTCCACCATCAGGGTACCCTGCTACCTGCTACCCTACATACTGGAAATGTACAATAAGTCTGCACTATTTAGTGTCTTCCCTAATGCATCAAAGGTGAAGTGACTTTGATGTTCATCTCTAGAGGCAGCTGAATCCCTGTGCCAGAGAGCAAAGTGATAATTCACTTCTGAAGCCATTTTAGCACATACTACATTACTAGAATGAAAAGATTGCTATGTCCGTCTTTGGGTCCAATGCACCTAGACAATTACAAAAGTAAGCCATGCATATCAGTCATGCGCTGGCTTGAAATAAAGCCCAGCCATCACTTCTCACATAATGCACCCATGTAACCTTGTTTTGGAAAATGGACACTTGGCCAGTTATTTATTACTCATCACTCCTAACTTATTATAGACCGGTGTCACCTTTCATTTACAAAAAATCTCCATATTCTATTTCACTTCATAACACAATGATGACTATGTGCACAGTGGGCTGTAATGGTATATATGTATTCCAACTGAGAAAAAGTCTACTGTCTAATTACATTAATTTACCACACACTCTGCATTTTAACAGGAATATAGCGAGAATACCCAGCATAATGATAATAATAATAATAATAATAATAATAATAATATGATGATGATGATGATCACAATGTCCTTTAAAAGAAATGGACTGTACTAAAATATGTCACCTCCGCATTGGTTCAGTGACCACTTGTTATACAGCACAGGATGCTTTGCAGCTCCGTTTAAAGGAGCAACATGTTAACATGGAGCGGCTGTAGCTTTTTGTGAAATACATTTTTTCAGCCGCTATATTCTTGCAAGCACAATGAGAAAAGTGCCAAGTGGTACGTCAGTATCTGATCAGTACTGGCTGTCCAATCCATTCTGCACATGAACAAAAATGGTTACCACAAATATGTCTGTTCAAAACTAATTATTCAAATCAAAGACAACATGTTTTTGTATCTCTGCAAATTTAACAGATTATTTTATAGTAATATGAAAATTAATGAAGTTAAATAAAACAACCTCGGACAGTAGTGGAAATATGCAATTGGTGTTGATTTATTTTCCATATAACAAAACATAACTCATGACTCACTTGACTTGATTTAACATAACATTATATTCCCTAATATACCATTACATAATATTATATAATATTATATAACATAACATTACATGAAATAATGTATAAAATAACAAAACATAAAACCAGTGCCATGACAAAACATTTTAATGTTTTCTCTAGGGTATCACTCACTGTGTAGGTTATCTATCTAAAGAACACACAACATCAAATGTGTGAAAGAGGGTGAAAAAAATCAAATGTATAGAATATAGATAAAAGAAACAGATATTAATTCAATATCTAAAACAAAAACAGCGAATTCTATAACATAGGATTACATTATGACTTTAAAATAGTATATATATATATATATATATATATATATATATATATATATATATTATTATTTAATATGGCAACTTTCATAATGAAAAACCACATTGTAAAATGTATTTCTCATATATTTGATGATTTGAATTGAATGGGATTCATGTATCTTTTTTATGTAGATACCCTTTTTTAACAAATAATATCAATGTTAAATAGTGTGTGATTTCTAATAGGAGACTGGAATAGGAATTTAAATGCGATACTTTTATGTATAATACTTGGGAAATCACCTGGAAAACACACTGTTTATTGAGTCTGCATTCATTTAATCAACAGAAGTTATTTAATATATTACATTGACATTTTTAAAAAACATTTTCATTAAATGTGATTATGTTCAATTTATGTTATAAAAGTAGATGGAAAATTGAAATTTAATTAGATAATCATTCGGCATAATAATTTTGTTGAAGCAGTAAGTTTAAAATGTTTGTTTAAAACATTTTGTTTAAGGTTTTGGCAATGGTTTATATTTTTAAATCACATGGAAAAGCAGGTTTTATTCGTGTAGTAACTTTCAACAAGGAAATTCAAAGTTCTCTACGCAAGACTTAAGGCATTAACGAATGAAACAAGTGGCAATAGAAAATAGCACATTTAAAAAGGAGCTAGTGTATGGATTTGGATTTATTCGAACAAGCTAGCATGGTTCATACACTCAAAGTTTTAATGCATTTCAGATTGAAAAATAAATACATTTATCTTGAAAATATATGAAAATAGCTCCAAATTGAACTTGAAATCAGGTGGATGAAGCACGAAACATGGTATCAGTGTCCACATTCTGTAAATGATGTCAGAATTATGCAATATGTGATATTGATAATGGAATAGGCAGACTAAAACCGCATTTGGACAGAAAAGAGCATGCGTCCGCTGTGGAAACAGCATGTTTCCGGGCTCATCTCCTTAGGGTGGGGGCTCTCCCTGGACAGAACTGGGCCGCTTTTCACAACTGAAAACAGAAGGCATCCCCCAGGTTCAAAGACTTCGAAGCAGTCAATGAGAGCCTCAATGAGCCTAATGAGGATTAATACCTTACTCTGAGGAAGCACATGGCAAACATATCGTGCCCCGTGGGATATGGGCTAAATATGACAGGCTTCTGGCCCCTCAAGAATCACACAGAGGGACCTCAGAGGTTTGCTAATGGGGGAGGTGTGCTGTGGGAGACACATGTGAAAATAAGGGAAGTTACATGCTATGTTATATAACATAACAGCAGATACTGTACACAGATGTAATAGGAATGATTCAATAAAAGCATACCAACTCAAAATAAATACTAAACGTAGTATTGTACTTTATTTGATTTAGTTATGTGGTCCTTTTTCCAAATTAAGGCACCAGGATTTTGTATATGACAGTACCTCATACCAAGTCAAGTGAAATTGGAAAGTGTATTTCTTCTTCATGGGACCTGTTCCATCCATTTCCAGTGCTTAATTGAGCAGATAAGATGGTTTGAAGTGCGTTGACGAGATAATAATGATAGTAATAATAATAATAAAAATAATAGTAATGCATTTTATTTAAAAGCGCCTTTCAAAGCACTCAAGGACACCGCACAACAGTACAACAAAAACAGGAGACAATTTAGTTGCAGATTTAGAGATGTACATTAGGAAGAGTTGCATGATTTTTAACACTATTAAATCAACAGATTAACAGAAGAAATTACCAAGCAGGAGCACAGCAAGTGTTAAAAATAGAGAGACACCCATGAAAATATGTGTTGGCAAGTATGGTTACGTGTATTACCAGTAGATATGTTGCAGTGTGTGTGGTGGAAGATATGGACACGAAAAGCTCACAAACATATGCTTGAGCTGGACCATGGAATCCATTTCATCCTGACAACTGACAAGTTTCCCTTATGACTTGCTTCTGTTCTCCCTGAATCCTCGAAGGTCCAGGGGATGGAGCAGAGGGTGGGATTCTGAACAGTCCATCGCATGGTTTCCCTTCCAGCAGGCCAAGGCCAAACAGATAGCTCCAGAAGAGGCTGTTTGCAACACATCACATAGTCACATGGCAAAAGAAACTGGTTGTGACAAAGCCTGAAAATAAATACACTGACCTCAGCCGGTGGAAGGACATTGCCTTGGTTACATGTGTGTGATTTGGCTTGGCTGTTGGCAGCCTTGCTCTGGTGCTCATTTACACAGCTGGACGACTCTAGAGGACACCAGGACCACCAGTTGGTCAGCCAACACTTTGACCCGCGGCCCAACCTGTGTTCCCTGCAGACTCAGCTACAGTGTGCTCTGCATGCTTTGCCACTTGGCACTTGTCTAGGCAGCAATCCAAGGGATGTTGGTGTTGCATTGGAGCGGAGCTTCTCAAACATACTGTAAATGTAGGTGTAAACAATGGCAGGGCCAGATACAGTGTTCCAATGCTGCTGTGATTTTTTTACCTGCATTTACACAATTTGGATCTGCAGAGCACAAACGTTTTTCACCTCACACTCACTTTGTAGTACACAGTTCCACCAGGGAGCTGCCTACTATAGCCACTGTTTTATAGCTTCCCTGCTTTATAGTTTTCTCCAGAGCAGTTGGAGGTTTATTGTCTTGTTATAAGGGGGATCTCTGTCACTTCCCAGATTGTGATCCTGGGGAACCAAACCGGCAGTCGTTTGATCAGATACTACCTAATCTCCAAGCTTCTGTTGCCTTAGGAAATTAAAATTGGTGCATTATACAACAATTCTCCTATAATCTCTCTCTGTCTAACAAATATTACTCTGGCGCATGCAAATAACACTTGGGGTACACAGTCTGCCATGGGAGAATGTTCTAAGATAAACTTTTTCAATCAGAGGCAGACAGGTGAAACAATGAGGCCTGCAGACTGTTGTGTATTAATTGTGCTTCTGTCACACACAAGTTAATTATAACCACCTCGGATGAGGCTATGGGGTCCACTCCCCTTTCCTCTCATTGTGTCACATTTAATTTCATTTCACCAAACATTTAAATAGGTGCTGCGCGTGTTGTCTTTGCAGCTTTGGATCACTGTCATTCTGCCAAAGGAGCACAACAAATGCACTCTCCTCCCAGTCCCGTCCAGCCCAAGCTGTGTTTCACATCGACACAAACTCAATTATTGTCAGTAATTACAAGTATCTTGGGGTGTTTGAGTGGAGGCTGAATAACAAAAGCTGTAAAACATGGATTAAATAGCTTGAGCTCTTGATGGGAGGAAAGAGGGGCGTTAATTTGTCTCTCAGATTCAATTGGCCTAATTTCTCTAAAGCTAGTGGTGTGGCCAATAGTTTATTGGAAGTGTCTTTGTGGTCAGTTGAACACATACAAATTGGCCCCTTTACCCACAGGAGACAAGTAAAGCTACTGTGGGTGAGGTCAGCTGCTTACTTAAGACACACGCACATATAGGAATATATATGTCTGAGCCCCTACAAACACAATTTATACTGTATGTTTCTTAAACGCTGGCTGCTGGGCTATGAGGAAATAAAATGGGTTTATAGAAAATGTCAGTCAAGTTACTTACAAAATGTAATATCTTACACATTGCTAGTTATTTTTATTTAAAAGCAAAACGTTTTTCTGCAATATGTGTCTGCAAAGCAAATGCGTTAGTGATCACACTACTCTTGTATAATTTGGAGGAGGGTAATCGTGTTTCATAGCAATTAATCGAAGCACAGAAATTGAAGATTATTACAGTTCACTTGAAATCCAGTAGTGTATGATACAGCCTAATCAAGCGGCAATCTCAGGAGCTGGAAAAAATCAAACCAACACACAAGTATCAAAAACTGCAGGTCCTAGAATGGTCACTTAATGCTGGTTCCAAAAGCAAGAAATACATGTGTTTACAGCCTGGTGCAACAAAACAGCTTTTATAGTAGCTAATATTTTGGAGCCAGACTGTTTTGGAGTAACAGGAGACCCTGTTAGAATAACTGGCAGACATTGACAGGAACTGGAAAGCCCTGGAGGCAAGGGCGGACTGGCGTACGGGGACACCGGGGATTTCCCCGGCCCACCGGCCCATCGGCCGGCCACGCCATGAGAAAAAGAGGGCCAGGCCATGACAAGAAGAAAAAGACAGGTGGAAAACAGAAGGGAAACAACAGAGTTGTGGTCCGCTGGGGGGCTGGGTTGGGCGGCTATTGTTGTGATGGGCTATACCTGTGTTCACGTATCACTGCCTATGCTGATAGCCAATCACTTTTCGTCCATGTGGGTAAGTCCCACCCATTTCCTCAGGCTGTTGCAGCTGTCACTTGTCAATCACACTGCGCTAACGGTGCAAGACAGCTTAGGTGGATTAAGAGTCAGTGCTGTCCGGGAAGATGGAGAATAAAAAAGAAGCCCAAAAACGCAAAGGTGGTGCTGAAAAGCTTAGGGATAAAAAAAAGAAATCCCTCGATGAAGGTGCAGCCACAAGTCAGAAAATTATCAACCTATTTGGTGGTCGTTCGGGTTTAGCTGTCACCTCCAGAAAAGAATCTGATGATGTTGCCATACCCAGCACTAGCAGCGTTAGCAGCGGTGAGCTTCGACAGCAGGACATTTCCATACGTGCACCTGAGTCCAGCAAGGATGCAGAGCACCAAACAAAGCGGCCTCCAGAGCCAAATCAGAGCCCCAGCGATATAATAATGTTAAGTTGTGTTTGGAACTTGATGATGCTTTAGGTGAAAATGCTCATTTGGCTGATGTTAGTTAATGCCGCAAAGTGCCTAGCTTAGTGTTAGCTAGCATACGGAGTCCAAAATGAGCGCCATTCGCTGACCAGATGTTCCCTGTATTTGTCAACCTGCCTATAGATAATGTTATCGTCTGGTTGAAATCAACCTCTTACTGTCTTTGAATTGACTCTAATACTAATTGAATATAAATGAATGAATAGTTTGTTTATGTGTCTGTACGTGGCCCATCCTACATGGGATCATCATCAGACAGACATCACTTCACTAAGTAATAATATTCCAGAGTGTGTAATAGGCCTGCACGAAATGAGGTAAAACTGCAATGTGCCATAACGATATGACTTATGATAAATAAACATGTATGGAGCCCAACAGTCGTCATGGGGAAGAAAATAAATAATGTGCGGATGTGCACCAAAGATACAGGTCATTAAGTAATAATTTGAGGCTACAAGATATAATTATTACCATGTCTTAATTATCTTTATTATTTATTTTGGTTTAGTTTGTCTTGTCTATACTTAGTGTGTATGTCATTATCTTGATCACAATGAAAATATGATACATTGTGCAGCCCTAATGTGTATGTGTCTGGCTTAATAAGGCTTAATATCCTTACTTCATCTCATGTACATACTGTACTGATATCAAACTATTTCTTTTAAATATTTCCTGATGATGATGTTGTTGTATTGGCTACCTAGCATAATTAACAATATTAATCTCTTATCTAGATTGAAGATAATCCAGCTGTGGACAGAGGAGAGGATCCCAGACAAAGCACTGTTATTTTTACGGTAAGGCTGATGACAATAATGCTTGTTTGGCTTGTTTGCTTTTCAGCCATATGCACTAACTCATGCACTAATACCAAATACTGCCATCTTTATATTTTGTTGATGCAGTTTTAGTGATTTACTAACACAATTATCAATGATAATCATTTTTATAGTCTGAAGATGATCCTGCTGCTGACAGAGATGGCCAAGGCCAGGAAGTCAGTGCCCCCCATTCAGCAGTTGATTATTTCACCAGGCCAAGCCAGAGACATTAGACCTCTTCCTCCATTTTCATCCCCAACAGAAGGCAGACAATCATATAGTGCAGAGGGCATTTTTTTTCGCAAAAATGGTACAAACAGGAAATGGCTATCATACAATGAAGACACACAAGCACTCTTCTGCTTTCTTTGCATGGCTTATGCTAATCCTAGTGATAGCAGCTCCTTCATCACTGGCATGACCACCTTCACACACATACACCTTAGAGTGGATGAGCATGAGCAAAGCGATAATCACAGAAATTGTGCTGAGGCATACTTCCTCAGGTCATCTAATAAGACTATTAAGGACCTTCTCATGGGACCTCAGATGTCACTTCACAGACAGCAAGTCCGCAAGAGGCGACAAGTGTTGCTAGTGCAACATAGACGTGATGAAGCTCATCGGCAAAAGGGGTTTGAGCCACAGAGGCAAGCAGGCGGAGGCAGCATACACATTAGATGATGACACTATTGATCACGGTAATTTTTTAGAGATAATTCTTTTGCTGGGAAAATATGATGTCTGTCTCAAGGAACACCTCACTCTCAGCATTGAAAAAAGCAAGCAAATCCATCAGTCTGACTCTGGATCAAAAGGAGGTAGAGGTTCCCTTGTCACTTTCCTATCCAAAACAACCATCGACTACATCATCACCACTATCCAATACCTAATGAAGGTCACTATTGCCACTGAAATCCGGGAATCTGGCATGTTCTCCATCCAGATTGACACCACACCTGACATCACATCCCAAGACCAGTGCTCTGTTGTGATACGTAATGTGACAGACATCATTCATGAGCGACTTGTGGCTGTGATCAGATGTGAAGCATCCACTGGGCAGTACTTTGCCCAACTTGTGAATGAGGTGCTGAAGACCATGAACCTGGATGTGAGGCAGTGTACTGGAAGTTCCACCGATGGGGCCTCCAACATGCAAGGCCAATATAATGGCTTTTCTGCACTGCTGTCCGAAAAGTCCCCCACCCAAGTCCATGTGTGGTGCTACGCGCACATCCTTAACCTTGTGCTGACAGACACAACAGCGTGTGTATTGGCAAGCGGCTCTCTTTTTTTTTTTGTTAAACAACATTGCTGTCTTCATCAGAGATTCCTACCAGAGGATGAACATCTGGGAGAAGGAGAGCAAAGACCCAAGACACAGACGTCTTGCGCCCATCGGAGAAACATGCTGGTGGTCCAAAGACGTTGCTTTGTCAAAGGTATTTGGCTCTTTTGGAAAGCCAGATGGGGCCCTGTATGTTGATGTTCTCCACACCCTCACAGCCATTAAAGCTGTGAAGACCATCAGCACCACTGCATGGGTCAATGCAATGGGATACATCACCCAGCTCCTGAAGTATGAAACAAGACTAACAGCTCAGATTTTCCTGAGAATTTTCCAGGTCACCTCACCGGTCTCAAAATACCTCCAGACAAGGGGAATGGACATCCTGACAGCTCACCGGATGGTTGTGGCTGCAGAAACACAGCTGAAAGATATGAGCAGGGATTTCCATAAAGTCAAGGCAGCAGCTGACACGTTTGTCCAGTGGGCCAACAATCAAATACAGGAGCAAAATGAGGAGACTGAGCTGGAGGCTGAGGCCTCTCTGCCACAGAAACGTGGCAGAAAGAAGAAATCCATGCCTGGAGAGATGTGCCGAGATGAGGCTGTGACTGATGCTGAAACATCATTTGAGATTGATGTCCATAATCAAATTATGGACACAGTTTTAGGGAGCATCCATCAGCGATTCCTGAAAAATGGCACTTAGTATGCTGATTTGGCACTTCTTGACCCAAAAAACTTCAACCAGGTAACAGCTCATGCTGGTGGTTTCCCAGAGGCAGCACTCCAACAGTTGAGCAAGTGTCTGCTGCCATTTGATGACAGAGCAACGGTTGCCAATTTACAGAGCGAGCTCATTGGTCTGGCAGGACAGTGGAAGAGGTTAAAGACATCTGTATTTGAGGAATACACAAGCAAGACAACAGAGGATGGCCCAGAGAGTGCCGAAGATGAAGTGGAGATGGTTTACAAAAAGTGCTCATCTTGCAAGGACTGCGGACTATGTTGCTACCGTGTTCTGAGGCAATACAACCTCCTCACAGATGCATACCACATCATTGGTCTTGCATACAGGTTCCTGCTCACCCTGTCTGTCACACAATTCATCAAAAACAGGCTCAGAAGCTCTCTCTCTCAACAGCACCTCGAGGCTTTTATGCTCATGGCTACTCAACCAGATGTTTTAAAAGATGCTGGATGGTGACAAAATCATCGATGGCGTTGCAGAGAAAAGTGAGCTGCTGCAGAAACTACTAATTGAGTGAGGTAATAATATATGTCTATTCACATTGCTTTTACTATGTGACGTACCTACTCACCAATCTTTATATTAGTGAATGAATTATTATTGCAGACTATTGAACTAACAACTAAAATATGACCTATCAGTTTTAACCAAGGCTTCAGGACAGTATGTCATTTTAGTATAACTTATATAATGTATACATATTTTTTTCTTCACCCATATAGGCCAGCATGTGTGTTCCAGAGGGGACTCCAGAGAGGACTGTGACCCCCAGATTGTCAACATCATCCACTTCTACCCAGCCTCCTCCATTTAAAAGCAACACATCGGTGAGTACTCTATATACTGTAATGTCATTCAGTTTCCATGTACCTTGCATCTCTACTCGGACCAGTAAAAGGGCGAAAGTCTGAATGAGAGAATGAGTGAGTAAATGAGCCATGTCTGTCAGACAGTGAAAGCGGACCAGTAAAGAGAAAGAAAGAGAATAAGAAGCAACTGAGCGTGCAGGTAGGTGTTTGCCAGGGCTTTTCATAAATTGTTTGTTGTTTTTTATGTGTTTTAACACTTATTGCAGGACAGTTTTGTTTTGTGATTGCAGCTTGTCGTTTTAACTTGCATTTTGGTGTGTACTCTCACCTTATGGCTTATGACTTGATTCTCCTGGATGTGAAGATGGTAGTCGTTACTCTGATCCTTGTTTTTTTACTTAATGTATAACCTCATGTAACGCTCAGCATTTTTGGCCAGGTCAACACTGATAAGGAGATTTCAATCTCAGTTGTTTTCATCTGGTTGAATAAAGGTTAAATAACTATAACAAAAAACATTTTGTTTAGTTATCCTTGTCTGTCCATCTCTCTCTCTCAACAGCAGCTGGAGACTTTTATCCTCATGGCTGCTCAACCAGTTGTTGTTACAAAGATGTTACAAATTCAGTAAGGTAATACTATATAGTCATTAATACTTGTGTTTTTATAACAGTCTGACTTACATTTACATTAGTAAATGTATTATCATTGTAGACTATTGAACCAACAATTAAAGGATATTGTAACTTAAGTAATATTTTTTGTCTCTCAACCATATAGGCCAGCATGTGTTCCAGAGGGGACTCCAGAGAGGACTGTGACCTCCAGATTGTCAACATCAACCACTTGAACCCAGCCTCCTCCATAAGCGCTGACTAACTGACTGACTGACAGACAGACAAAGACCAAAAAAAGGTAAAGACAAGAAAGGTTCTTGAGTAGAGTGAACCAAGTGGATGTCCAAGCTGGTGGGCTTGCCAGGATTTTTCACATTTCAAGTTTTTAGTTTTCAAATGTCAGTTTGCTATTTTCAGTTTAGTTTTCATTTTCATAAATGTTCTGGGTTAAGTTTTTTCATACTATATAGTTAACTTTATTGTTTATCTATTTTTAAATAATATTTTTGTTGAAATGGGCTTATTGTTATAATTATGTTGCCCTCTAGTGGTTTACTCATGGTATAGACAGTCAGTGTCATTCAGTTCTAACAGCCTGGCAAATTGGTCGGCCAAATTTTATTGCATCAATGAATTAATTTGCATTAAAATCATTACATGCTGTAAAATCACTATACTGCTGTAATTATTTTACTGTAGGCTACTAAAGGGTTCAGGTTAATGAGTACTATATGGTTATGGTCCAAAACAACATCAAATGCAGTTTTTTTCATTAAGGTACGTGAAACTTGTGTTGCTGGCTGGCTACCCACACCGCGCATGAAGTGGGCCGGTCTGTCAATGACTCCCGGGCCACTTTTACCCCCCAGTCCGCCCCTGCCTGGAGGTGACAGTATGGTAATGTACTGCTACGTTATGTTATTCACTTTTATTAGACTGCTGAATGGAGTGAAAATGTACTTTACTTCATGTGCATACAGAGCTTGCATAGGGAATACCCAAAAGATCCTAAGGGCGTTTTCACACCTATAGTTCGTTTGCTCTGGTCCGAATGAGGGACCAACTTCTTACAATGTTGCATATTGCCTCGAGTTTGTGTTCACACAGCAGCATTTACAAGTGGAGCAAAATGTGTGATGCGCGAGGAAACTGCTCTCTAATTGGTCTAAATTTCGAAAACGAGGCAGCAATTCAGCTGAATTTAGCACCGAGCAGACAGGAAGTCAAGCACTGAAACAACAACAATTTGACATCCGGTTACTTTTCAAAATAAAACACTCCGTGTTTACACCAGCACACAAATCTCAAAAAAGAGACAAACACAAGCTCTTCTTCTGATCCTTCGGTCGGGAACACTTTGTGTTGTTGTTTTTATGACACAGACCTATAACTGCGGTCGCGAGTAATCATGTGATTATCGCGGGAACTCCTTGGCCTCGCGACGCCAGCTGCCTACCGTACTGCACCGTGTCAGACTCAAAACTCAACCGGGGGTTACCGGACGGCAGAGCAAAACACCTGATCGAGCTGTAACGCAGCGGACACGTATCCAGTGGAAATTCGGAGTTAAGCACTGATGCTTCCTGCAGTTGGATCGGATCAAGTTTGGATCATGTTCTCACCACAAATGAACTGTACCAGAGTCTGTTTGGAACCGGACCGAGACCACCTCTTCAACAAGGTCTCGGTCCGGTTGTTTTGGTCCGCATCCGAATGCGATTGATGTGTTTGTAGCAGCAGGATGCTTTTATATCTGTTCATTAATTGAGTGCCAATGGTAGCCACCCATGGTAGGCGGAACGGAGTATAAATAGGGCAGCTCTTCCCGGTGCTTTCTCTTTGCACTCCTGTCTGACGCGTCACTTCCGGTCCGGAAGTTTTGGCTCTCGGCAGAGCGGCTGAGCTGACGTGCCCTGCTTGCTGTGCGCTGGTCCCGTTGTGTTGCGGTGGTAAATGCTGGTAGCCGCATGTGTCTCTCCCTCTCTCACCGCCGTGTGTGTGTATCCGATCCAGCCAAAAGATGAGATACAGCCATTGGGACGAACGATCCATGTGACATAAGAAAAGTCACGATCAGCTGACCGCTGCTGCTTTGTCTGCTGCTTTGATGCAGCTTTGCCGTTGCTCTGTCGGCTGCTGTGTCACAGCTTTTGGCCACTGCATTGCCGCTGCTTTGCAGCTGTTCGCTGCCAAGTCACTGCTATCTTAAGTGTGCCTTCATGGCTATGTGTTTAGTTTCATTTTGACACCTTAACTTGTTTTTTTTTTGTTAACTTGTTTTCTTTATCCCACCTGTCTTGACTTTTGATATCCTTTTGGTTAATTTGATTTAATTAACTAGTGTAATACATTTGTTTAGGGCAGGTGGTGTTTAATTTTGTTTGTATACAATTGGTGCTATTTGCTTTATTCTGGGCAATAGATATTTTGTTTGGTTTAATCATAATTTGCCCAGTTTCCATTTTTATACTAGTTTTGTTTCACTATGTGACAATTCTCGTTTGTTTTCTTTGCAGAGGCCGGTGGTGGTGGCGGTGCTGGTGACCTGGGTGGTGGTGTCCCTCCCTTCCCTGTGTGCTGTGCTTCCCTGGGATTTTTGGTTATTCACAAAGTGTGTGTGAGTGTGTGATTGTCACGTGCCCGGGTGATTTATGATATTTTGTTTGGACCCCTTCCCTCACTAGTTTCCCCACACCAGCGGGCCTCAGGCTGAATAGTCTCTTTTATAATTTATGGGCGCTGCATTGTTTTAATATTTAATAATAAAATGTATTTGATTGTGAACCACGTCTCATGCCTAATGAGTGACCTTACTTGCGTGTCCTGAGATCAATTGACAGAGTTAAATCTTTGGGTGAAAGTCCCATGGTGGCATTGTTGCAGTCCTACCCTTTGAACACAGGCAATTCGATATTACTGTCTTGTGTCCTCCCCTACGCTCGCCACAAACCTGGCGTTGTTGGCAGGATTTACTCTATAAAGGCAGAGACGTGTGTTCCTTTGTGTAATTCTTTCTCCATTTCCTTTTGTGTCTTAATATTGTGTTTTTTCTTGTAGGCACATTGGGCAGCTGTAAAAGACAAAGCAGCAGTGGTTTTCAGCGGATCTCCGTGCCGGTTCGGGTGAGGTTTCTTGCTACGGGTTTAGTGTTGGTGGTGCTATTGCACCATAGTATTTACCTGTTGTGTAGTGAGTGTTTGAGTCATGGGGGAAGAGTTACAGGAACTTAGAGCCTTGGTTGCACAGTTAAAAGCTGACAACGACCGGCTGCGGCAGGAGCAAGCTGGCCCTAGTGCATCTTCTGCGACATCTACTGCCCCCTCCATAATGTCCCTGTATCGGAGAGATTAGTCTTCGTACCCCGAGATAGGAAGTGTCCTATCTTTAGGGGGAGGACGGGTATAGGGCTGAGTGAGTGGATAGAAGAGGTACAAGCATGTATGAGGGCGCGGCGTTTATCCTTGTCTGACCGTGCATTTTTCCTCTTTGACCATCTAGAGGGTGAGGCTAAGGAGGAGATCAAGCATCGTTCTTGTGCAGACAGAGAGGACCCTGATAAAATACTTGCTGTCTTGCAGGAACTATACGGGTGCACCGAGTCTTATGTCGCTCTGCAGGAGGCATTCTTTTCTAGGAAGCAGCAAGAGGGAGAGACTCTTGAGGAGTTCTCCCTCGCTTTGATGTCTCTCGTGGAGAAGGTGAGACAGCGTGCACCTACTGGTATGCTAAATGCCGTAGCTCTTCTGAGAGACCAATTCGTTGAGCATGTGTTGGAGGGTTCCCTGCGTCGTGAGTTAAAGCAGTTTGTCCGTAAACAGCCTGATTGCACTTTGCTCGATGTCAGGGCCGAGGCGATCCAGTGGGAGCGTGAAGGTTTGCCTGGCGGGGTGAGAGCCCGCAGTCATTCGGTCCCCTCGGTATTTGGTGTCCAGTATGGCGTTCAAGGTGGCCATCATGGTGCTGTCCGTTCACCCCCAGTGTCTGAGGTGAGTGAGATGAGAGAGATGCTAAAGCGGCAGCAAGAGCAGCTTAATCAGCTCACTGAAAGCATCGCACGGTTGCAGGACTCAAACTGGCGCAGCCGTCCTTCTCGTGTAGACCCTGTAATATGCAGGCGTTGTAAACAGCCCTGCCATTTTGCGAGGGAGTGTGACGGTGTGCGTGCTCCTTACACTCAATCTTCCGCACAACCCCCATCTAATCCAGGTAGACAGTCTTGCTCTGCTTCGATGTCAGGAAACTAGAGCCCACCGAACTGCAGAGCCACAGTTTGGGTGGGGCGGCTATTGGCTCGCAAGCTGGTTCCAATATTCAAAATGTTCCCAAGTTAATCTCATCTTGTCCTCATGTTGATGTTGGTATGGGTGGGGTGAAGGTCTCTTGTTTAGTGGATACCGGTTCCATGGTGTCCTGCGTTTCTGAGAGCTTTTTCCGCCGGTATTTTGAGCCTTGGGGTCATGAGCGCCTCCAGTCATGCCACTGGTTGCAGCATCAAGCTGCTAACGGTTTAGATATCCCTTACATTGGCTACTTGGAGCTTGAGGTACAACTTTGTGGGAAGTTGATGCCCAATTGTGGAGTGTTGATTGTAAAAGACCCTCCTGATGGTGTGCCTGCTCAAGTGCCTGGTGTTCTGGGTATGAACATCATTCGTAAATGCTACCAAGAGCTCTTTGGACAGTATGGTGAGGCTTTGTTCTCTCAGTCCTGTGTCTCGGGGACTCCATCCCCCATCGTGCAGGCACTGCAGCAGTGTCAACGTGTGGATGCTCAGATCCCTCAGGATAGTTCAGGGAGGGCAAAGGTCAGAGGTAAGAGGGCTTGGCGAATTCCTGGCGGTGTCATGAAGATCGTGGCAGCTACATGTGCTGAAAGGTATTCTGGTTCCACAGTGCTGTTTGAGCCCCCTGCTTCTGGTTTGCCTGCCGGCTTGCTTGCATCCCCTGCCCTGGTTCAAGTGATCAGAGGTACGACTTACATACCGGTCATTAATGTAGGCTCCACCGATGTGTTGTTGCATGCCCACACTGTTGTTGGCACACTAGATGCCGTAAATGTCATTAGCCTCCCTTCGGGAGTCAGTGAGGTGCCCCCTTGTGTTGCCACTTTGTCAGCTCAGACAGTTGCCCCTACTGTACAGCAGCAGGTCGAGGACGTAGACCTGTCATCGCTGTCTACAGAGGAACAGCTCCGGGTGAGGTCTCTGCTTGGGCAGTACGCCCCCATCTTCTCAGCCCACGATGGAGATCTGGGCTGTACCAACTTGATCTCCCATGACATCCCCGTGGCTGATGAGATCCCGGTAAGGCAACGTTATAGGCGCATCCCACCCTCGGAATACGAGGTGGTGAAGGAACACATAAATCAACTGCTTTCGTCACAGGTAATCCGGGAGAGTAGCAGCCCTTATGCCTCCCCCATTGTGTTGGCGAGGAAAAAGGATGGTAGCCTGCGTATGTGTGTTGACTACAGACAACTCAATAGTAAAACTAGGAAGGATGCCTTTCCTCTGCCTCACATTGAGGAGTCCCTTGATGCGCTTTCAGGTGCCTGCTGGTTTACCACCCTGGACTTGGCCAGTGGTTACAACCAAGTGCCAGTTACTGAGTCCGACAAGCCAAAAACTGCCTTTTGTACACCATTTGGCTTGTTCGAGTGGAACAGAATGCCCTTTGGGCTTTGTAACGCGCCCAGCACGTTTCAGAGGCTCATGCAGCGTATTTTTGGGGATAAACAGTGTGAGTCATTACTGCTGTACCTTGATGACATTGTTGTTTTTTCATCGACCGTGGAACAACATCTGGAGCGGTTGCGGGTTGTGCTGGACCGACTCCAAAAAGAGGGCCTCAAGGCCAAGCTCAGCAAGTGCTCCTTCTTCCAGAAGGAGGTGCATTATTTGGGCCATGTGATATCTGGAGATGGTGTCTCCACTGAGCCCAGCAAGGTTGAGGCAGTTGCTAATTGGCCAACACCCAAGACAGTCTCTGACCTGCGGTCTTTTCTTGGCTTTGCCAGTTATTACCGGCGGTTTGTGGAAGGTTTTGCCAAGTTGGCAGCCCCTCTGCATAAGGCTGTGGCAGAGTTTGGCAACTCTAAGACAGGTAAAAAGTCTAAGCATGAGGTCATCGGGCAGTGGACTGATGACTGTGAACAAGGTTTCCGAGTATTGAAGGCTAGGCTCACTACTGCACCAGTATTGGCCTATGCAGATTTTTCCCTCCCCTTCATTTCGGAGGTGGATGCGAGTCACGGTGGCTTGGGGGCAGTGCTCTCTCAGGAACAAGCGGGAAAGGTGTGGCCGATAGCTTATGCTAGTCAAGGTTTGAGGCCAACAGAAAGGAACATGGTAAACTATAGTTCCATGAAACTTGAGTTCTTGGCCCTTAAGTGGGCCATGACGGAAAAGTTTAGAGAGTACTTGTTGGGTAACAAGTGTGTTGTCTACACGGACAACAATCCTTTGAGTCACTTGTCCTCTGCTAAATTGTCTGCAGCTGAGCAGCGATGGGCCGCCCAGCTCGCCTCCTTCGACTTCGATATTAAGTATCGGTCGGGGAAGAGTAACCAGAATGCAGATGCCCTGTCTCGTCGGTGCCCACCTGGCCCTGTGGATATGGAGGCTATGCTCCCGGGTACTGCCATGCCAAAGCCTCTGCAACAAGTGTTGAATGTGAGAGAGCCTGAGGTAACCCAAGCTGCCATTGTTGCTCTGCCACAGCACACTACCCCTGAGATCTGTACCCTTCAGCAGGCTGATTCGGTTATTCTAGAGCTGCTGAAATTTTGGAAGAAAAAGCAGCATCCTAACTATGAGGAGCGGGCACAGCTGTCGCGGTCTGCCCTGATCCTGCTCCGTCAGTGGGACCGCCTGGTTGAGAGGGACGGAGTCCTGTACCGCCAGGTGTTCCGCTCAGATGGTGCGGAACCTGCGCTTCAGTTGCTGCTGCCTGATGCTCTCACTAGTGAGGTTTTGACCCAAGTCCATCAGGAGCATGGCCATCAGGGAGTGGAGCGAACGTTGGCGCTGCTGCGGTCCGGGTGCTACTGGCCTGGCATGTCCTCTGATGTGGCTCAATGGTGTCAGGCATGTGAGAGGTGTCAAGTTGCCAAAGATGTGCACCCAACAGCTCGCAGCTATATGGGCCATCTGTTGGCATGGCGTCCTAATGAAATCCTCGCTATTGATTACACCACCCTGGAGCCTGCCCAGAACGGTGTAGAAAACGTGTTGGTGATGACAGACGTTTTTAGTAGATATACCATAGCTGTCCCCACCCGGGATCAGCGTGCCTCCACAGTGGCCAAGGTGTTGGTGTCGGAGTGGTTTTATAAGTTTGGGGTCCCCTCTCGGTTACATTCTGACCAGGGCCGTAACTTTGAGAGCTCCCTTATACAGCAACTTTGCAGTCTGTACGGCATTGTGAAATCGCGCACCACCCCGTACCATCCTGAGGGGAATGGTCAGTGTGAGCGGTTCAATCGGACACTCCACAACTTACTGCATACACTGCCTGTCTCCCGAAAGAAGGACTGGAACTCATGTTTGCCTCAGGTCCTTTACTGTTATAACACGACTCCCCATCAGACTACTGGAGAGTCTCCTTTTTTTTATGATGTTTGGCCAGGAACCTCGACTGCCACTAGACTTTCTATTGGGTAGAGTTGAGAGTCCTGTTAATGGTTCTGTCCATGAGTGGGTCCAGGAACATCAGGCCCGACTACACATGGCATTTGAAGGTGCAAGGGAACGGTTGCAACAGGCTGCAGGCCGACGAAAGCGAGCCCATGACCAGCATGTTAAAGATCTTCCGCTGAGGGAAGGGCAGTGGGTATTCTTGCGGGACTTCAGTGCAAGAGGGCCTCACAAGACTCGGGATAGGTAGAGTTCAGTGAGGTATCAAGTGTTGAGGGCACCTGCAGGAGGTGGCTCGGTGTATACAATTGTGCCAGTGGACAACCCGACCAAGGTCAGGCAAGTCCACCACAAGATGTTGAAAGCTGTGGTTGGCGCAGAGCCACCCGGTTGTGCTCCGTCTCAGGACCCACCATCGGTGGAAGAACCACTTGCTGAGAATGACTGTTCATTTGATTATGATCTGTTGGTCCTTAGGCAACAACCCCCAGTGACCTCTGCAGCCAGGCCCGCTACCAGCCCAACTGCTGTGACTCTGACTCCACCCCAAATGCCAGTCCTGCCATCTGACTCCGACCCCCCGGTGTGTGTCCCTTTAACGGCTCCACACACTGGAGCACTGAACTTTGTGGCTGCCCCCCCAGTCAGTTCTCCTGGTCCTAGCCACATCGCCCCACGCCGGACCACACGTTCAACTGCTGGTCACCACTCTAATGTGTATCACATCCCACGGCCAGTTGGACCGGTGGAGGCTGCTGGTCCTCCTGCACCCGTTTCCAATGCAGTTTCTGCTCTATTTAGACCCTGGTTCTAGCCTGTGTTTCTTGCCTTGTTTTGTCCATCGTCGGGACGACGATTCAAGAAGCGGGGGTAGAATGTAGCAGCAGGATGCTTTTATATCTGGTCATTAATTGAGTGCCAATGGTAGCCACCCATGGTAGGCGGAACGGAGTATAAATAGGGCAGCTCTTCCCGGTGCTTTCTCTTTGCGCTCCTGTCTGACGCGTCACTTCCGGTCCGGAAGTTTTGGCTCTCGGCAGAGCGGCTGAGCTGACGTGCCCTGCTTGCTGTGCGCTGGTCCCGTTGTGTTGCGGTGGTAAATGCTGGTAGCCGCATGTGTCTCTCCCTCTCTCACTGCCGTGTGTGTATATCCGATCCGGCCAAAAGATGAGATACAGCCATTGGGACGAACGATCCATGTGACATAAGAAAAGTCACGATCAGCTGACTGCTGCTGCTTTGTCTGCTGCTTTGTTGCAGCTTTGCCGTTGCTCTGTCGGCTGCTGTGTCACAGCTTTTGGCCGCTGCATTGCCGCTGCTTTGCAGCTGTTCGCTGCCAAGTCACTGCTATCTTAAGTGTGCCTTCATGGCTATGTGTTTAGTTTCATTTTGACACCTTAACTTGTTTTTTTTTTGTTAACTTGTTTTCTTTATCCCACCTGTCTTGACTTTTGATATCCTTTTGGTTAATTTGATTTAATTAACTAGTGTAATTCATTTGTTTAGGGCAGGTGGTGTTTAATTTTGTTTGTATACAATTGGTGCTATTTGCTTTCTTTTCTTGTTGGTTTATTCTGGGCAATAGATATTTTGTTTGGTTTAATCATAATTTGCCCAGTTTCCATTTTTATACTAGTTTTGTTTCACTATGTGACCATTCTCGTTTGTTTTCTTTGCAGAGGCCG
Source organism: Sparus aurata (assembly GCF_900880675.1). Taxonomy (NCBI): domain Eukaryota; kingdom Metazoa; phylum Chordata; class Actinopteri; order Spariformes; family Sparidae; genus Sparus; species Sparus aurata. The sequence continues at coordinate 3,509,452 of NC_044208.1, forward strand.
GTGGTGGTGGCGGTGCTGGTGACCTGGGTGGTGGTGTCCCTCCCTTCCCTGTGTGCTGTGCTTCCCTGGGATTTTTGGTTATTCACAAAGTGTGTGTGAGTGTGTGATTGTCACGTGCCCGGGTGATTTATGATATTTTGTTTGGACCCCTTCCCTCACTAGTTTCCCCACACCAGCGGGCCTCAGGCTGAATAGTCTCTTTTATAATTTATGGGCGCTGCATTGTTTTAATATTTAATAATAAAATGTATTTGATTGTGAACCACGTCTCATGCCTAATGAGTGACCTTACTTGCGTGTCCTGAGATCAATTGACAGAGTTAAATCTTTGGGTGAAAGTCCCAAGGTGGCGTTGTTGCAGTCCTACCCTTTGAACACAGGCAATTCGATATTACTGTCTTGTGTCCTCCCCTACGCTCGCCACATGTTCACACTTTCCCAAACGAAGTGCACCAAGGGGGTAAACGCTCCAGGGTTCGATTCAACCGAACTAAACAAGGCAGGTGTGAAAACGCCCTAAGAATCTGGTGAGTGCTGACTTGGGTCACCAGCTAACAGAACACCAATATACAGACACAAACACGTCTGAAAACATAGTCTGACTTTGCAGCCATTTCAGCATTTCGCCAACACAGTTCTTCTTTTAGGTAAACACATTTATTTCTTGCTTTTGGAACCAGCATCAAGTGGCCATTCTAGGACCTTCAGTTTTTGGTACTTGTGTGTTGGTTTGATTTTGTCCAGCTCCTGAGGTTGCCGCTTTATTGAGCTGTATGAAACACTACTGGATTTCAAGTGAACTGCAATAATCTTCAACTTCTGTGCTTCGATTAATTGCTATGAAACACTATTACCCTCTTCCAAATTATACAGTAGTAGTGTGATCACTAACGCATTTGCTCTGCAGACACATATTGTAATAATAATAATAATAATAATAATAATAATACATTTTATTTATACAGCGCTTTTACAGCTCTCAAAGACGCTTTACATAAAACCAAAAACAGAGGAAAAATACATAGAGAAATAAATGAAAAGTACATATAAGGACAAACAAACAATGTGCAAATAACTGTGTGTGTTTATGAATACAAAAACTGATGGGGGGGGCACAGAGAAAGACAGCTATTATTGCAGGTTAAAAGCAGATTTAAAAAGGTGGGTCTTGAGTAATAATTTGAAGGTGGATGGGTTAGAACAGTCACGGATGTGTTTGGGGAGGGCGTTCCAGAGGGAGGGGGCAGCTATGGAGAAGGCTCTGTCACCCCAGGTGCGGTGCTTGGTCCTGAGCGGGTGTGAGAGGAGGTTAGCGTCGGATGATCGGAGGTTGCGGGATGGAGTGTGGTGGTGGAGCAAGTCTGTGAGGTAGGAAGGGGCCTGGTTATGTAGGGCTTTGTGGGTGAGGAGGAGGAGCTTGAAGTTGATTCGATATGGGACAGGGGAGCACAACAGCAATGTGTAAGATATTACATTTTGTAAGTAACTTGACTGTATCTACATTTTTTATAAACAAATTTTATTTCCTCATAGCCCAGCAGCCAGCGTTTAAGATACATACAGTATAACTTGTGTTTGTAGGGGCTCAGACATATATATTCCTATATGTGCATGCCTCTGGGCTGTATCTGCTCGGGTGCAGACACTTTTCTGCCTGCTCTTGCTTCTGCTTGCTTTCTTTTCCACTGTTATTCTTTTCTTCACTGAGAGATTACAGGCAGCGACTCCTGGATATTCAGAAACCACTGGGACTACAATTAATTGGCTGCTGCTGCCTTATTTCACAATTTTTTCAGAACTCAGTACTTTCAGAACGAGGCCTACGAAGTAGCACAAGCCTATTAGCAGCTAATGCTAACTAGTATCAAGTGCCTCCCTTTACCATGGACGACTTTCAGAAGATCCTTCAGAAAATTGCTGTGCTGGAAACCAAGATCCACCAGATAGAAGTAAATGTAGAAGTGAATGGACTATGTGGGAACAAAACTACTCTCCCATGGAATCAAAACAGCAGACAAGAGCCTGCTAACACACTGCTTATTAGCCCTGACAATGATTCGACTAAACAGGAGTTCTGGGGACTGGATAAAAAACCCAGGAACAGTCTTCCTTGCTGGAATACTCTTGGCGCAAAGCGATAAATGATAAATAGTTTTCGGGAGAACGAGTAACGGGCAGAGCCCAGCGCCCTGAGATCTGTGATGCAACTGGTTGGCCTGCACTGTCCTCTGAAAAGAGTGCCTCCTCAACGCCCGTACCAAAGAGGAAACAACCGTGGACAACAGTGAAAACAAAAAGTAAGAGCAAACCTACCCAAATAACAAAAATATAACAGGAGAACAGATTTGCTCCACTCTATCAAGACTTCGCAAGCTCTCCGTCAACGAACAAGGAGAGATATGAGACCAAATCCAAAAGTAAAAGACCACAGAAAGAGCTTATGACTGGACCACAAACACTGATTGTGGGTGATGTTGCTGTGAAGGAGGTAAACAGTTTTTGCAGCAAGAAGAACACCAAAGTACTAACCCTGTTTTACCAACGATATGGTCTCTGACATCTCAGAAAAAATTCGGGACATTGTTGCTGATCATCCAACAGCGAAATATCTCATCTTACACACAGGGGCCTGTGATGTTGTGAAGCAACAATCCGAGGAATTGAAACAAGACTTCACTGATCTGTTGAACAAAGTCTGATCTCTCTATACTTTGGTGTTTGTCAGTGGCCCTTTACCGACTGTCCGAACAGGTGATGAGAGATTCAACAGGTTGTTGATGTTGAACAAATGGCTCAAAGCTACATGTGCCGCTCAATCGGTGAACTTTATTGACAATTTTAACACTTCCTGGTTATGCAGACAACTCTTTAAGGCAGATGGATTCTGCCTTAACAAGTCAGGAGTAAGGTTGTTAACCTCAACCATATTCTACTCAGTGCACCACACATCAGTTCCTCCTTCCAAGGACAGCAGGCAAGACATACCAAATCAACTGATAAGACAGCCCTCGGAAGGAGAACTACTTGTGTCTGAGATAAGTTTCGAACAGACAAGTCAGCTGTGCCAGGAGGAGGAGTCCTTGCTGCCATCTTTGCCCCCTAAGGAGGAGTGCCCCCCAGTCACAACAAGAGGGAACATCCACTCTCCACCAACCCCAACCAACTCTCTGCCCTCTCCAGCCAGCCTCAGCCTCTCCCCCTCTTCCCCCCTGCTGGATTTTACGGACGAGATGAAAAAGCTTGTCAATGTTGGACTCAGACTCACACCCCGTCCAAATCTGCCATGCTTGAAACATCCATCGCCAAAATGTCATCGGCCCCTCCACCCCATCTGAATCATCCTCGGTCTCTACAGTCTGAAAACAGCGGAGTACATCCTGTCCATGTAGACAGTACAATTAACGCTTACTGATATGTGCCAGGTCCAGGCTACGAAGTTGATATCACTACTGTTTTCCCCTGAGAAAAGCCCAGGCCCCTTGGAGTTCAGGCAGCCTCCTCACTTCCTGTGCTTACAGGTAATAGAAAAATTGTGAATTTGTTGAAAAATAGAAAATGCCTAACTAAATGTGCCAATCCATTCAATTTAGCTCCAGTTCCTTATCAGCCACAAACTGTCACAAAAAATTGCACAGTTGGGTTTGATACTGTAACCGTAGCTCTATTAAACACCAGGTCTCTGGCAGGAAAATCTTTTTTAATACATGCTGTTATCATCAAACACAATCTTAATTTTTAACTGAACCAAATTTCTCTTTCATAAGTGAAACTAGAATGCATAAAAAAGGAGGTGTTAGTATTCTGTTTAATGAGTTACTCAAATGCAAGCAGATGTTTCATGGAAGTTTTACCTTTTTTGAATATGTTGCTCTTCAGGTAAACTCATCCTCTTGGGCTATATTTCTAAACATCTACAGGCCACCTAAATACTGTACCGATTTCTTTGATGACATTGTTGTGCTACTGTCTCTTATCTGCACTGACTTTGATTGTGTGTTAATTGTTGGTGACTTTAACATCCATCCACATCCATTTAACTGTGCTGTGTCCTTGATAACTTTAGACTCACTCAGCATGTGACACCAGGGGCGGACTTACCATTAGGCAAACACAGGCAATTGCCTAGGGCCCCGAGATTTCCAGGGGCCCCCAAACTCATAAACTCATAATCTCTTAAACTCATTATCTCATAAAAACTGATTTAATAAAGTTGTCTTCGATTGAAAGCAATTACTATTGTTTTAGTCTTAATTTGCACGCTTAAAAATACATAAAAATGCTTAATCTATCATGATTGTTTCGACTGCTTCCCCCTTCCCTTATCATGCAATGGACTATTCCATGTTACTGCGCATGTGCAGGCTTGATTCAGGAAGACGGTTGCAAAACAAACTAGTTGGCAAGGTTTTGAGTTGAGAAAAATGAAGCGGAGTTACGCTAGTGGAGCGGAGAGAAGAAGGCGAGAGGAAAGCAAACAGTTTTTTATCAAAACTACCAAAGGTGTCAACCTTTTTTCGAGTGACACCGAATGTAGCCGTAGGTACTCGACAACAGCAAGAGCCAGGAGCTGCTGTCATTGTCAGCCGAGGAGGAGATGAAGTGGAGAGTGACACGAGTGACGCTTTTCATCACAAAGATGTGAGTATTAAAGCGGTCAAAATGGTAAACTACATTAAATATTGATTAATGTTCTTATCAATTACAGTAAAAGCGTTGAGATGATTCACTTATTAGATAATAATCCTCAAGAAGGATTTTATCACTAGAATGGCCGAGACGGTCATTGACCGTTTTCAAATATATATGTTTATATGTGCAATAACTTTGTTCAATGAAAAAATGCAGTACTGCTGTTAACTTACCTGACTTTGGGTGGGCAGCAGCAGCAGCAGACACGGACACGGAGGCAGTGCCGGTCCAAAAGAGCTGCAAACGGAACCAAACGTCCGACACTTGAAATGCCACAAGCCAGTGTGTGGTAACTGGGAGGAGAGCGGAGGTAATCTGCAGACTGTGACCAGTGATCACAACGGCTCTTTGTTTTTGTTTTAGATCAACTCGTTTTCAGCTTTTTAGATTATTATTATTCATTTTATTATATATTAAGTGTTAAAATAAAATGTTTCATAATCAAATAAGTTAGGCTACTTTCAATAGTTAATTTTCTCTATTAAAATCTTGTATAAATATATGCAATAATTACGGTTTACTATGTGCGATGATATGAATATTGATAAATGTATAATTAAACTTGTTCAAATGTACATTTTAGTATTATTTTGTTGTTTTTTTTCAAATATCATGACACAATGAATGCCTTCATCACTCAGTTGGGTATTTACATGAGAGATTATAGAGTTTAAAATCTAGCGGTCAAAATGACTTACAGCCGTTCTAGTAGTGTTGAAATTCAGTCTCTTCTAAGGACTATCTAGCTCAGGGGTCACCAACCTTTTTGAAACTGAGAGCTACTTCATGGGTACTGAGTCATACGAAGGGCTACCAGTTTGATACACTCTTCTGAAATAACAAATTTGCCCAGTTTGCCTTTAGTTATATATGATTATTAATGATTAATGATACTCATCTATGTGAAGACACTGATCACGTTAATTATTTCTCACAATAATTATCAACAATGACTTAACAAGGTGGGAAACAGATAATATCAATATTCAATTTTAATTTTTAGAACAGGCCTGAGGGCTACTCATGTGGTCCTTGGGGGCTACCTGGTGCCCGTGGGCACCGTGTTGGTGACCCCTGCTCTAGCTCAACTAAGTAATAACACAAGATACAACAATATCCAGGCTGAACCTACTTGCTGCTGCCCGCATTGAAGACCTTGTGTTGAGGTGAGAATAAAACTTTTGTCAGTGCAGTACGAGGACGTGTAGGGCCCCAATGACTGGGTTTGCCTTGGGCCCCCAAATGACTAAATCCACCCCTGTGTGACACAGCCCACACAGAACAGGGGCCACATCCTAGACTTAGTTATCATTTCAATTCCAAAATTACAAATGTCATGAATGCCATTGCACCCACTAAAGTAAAGTTGGTCTATGGTGAGAAAAAATCTCTTTGGAGAAACGCCACGCTAGTCAAGATGGAAAAAAGGGAATGTCAAAAAGCTTAGCACAGGTGGCGAAAAACAAATCTCCAGGTTCATTCTGACATTTATAAAGAGAGACTTTACATTTTTAATTTAGAATTGAAAAAGTCAAGGCAGTCCTTCTTCTCAGACATTATCACCAAGAACAAAAATAATGCTTGTGCCTTGTTTGCTACTGTTGACAGGCTAACAAACCCTCCTGTGCCAGTAGCCTCTGAACATCTGTCTACCAGGGCCTGTAATGAATTTGAATATGAAATTCAGAACATTAGACAAGCGGTCAGTGCCACTGTACCAGGTACAGGAGGTGTGTTGTCCATCTAAAACCAACTCTTATACCATGACACAATTTAATCCAATCAATGACAAAAACCTGCAAGACATTATACAGCATTTGAAATCTTCCTCCTGCTGCCTTGATATTTTACCAGCAGGGTTCTTCAAAAAAATCTCAGACTGCATGATTCGAAATCTGCTGCAGATTGTCAACATGTCTCTTCTCTCAGGTGTCTTCCCCCAAGCCATGAAGACTGCAGTCATTAAACCACTCCTGAAGAAGAGAAATCTAGACACATCAGTAATGAATAATTATAGCCCATTTCAAACCTGCCAATTTTAAGTAAAATAATTAAAAAAGCTGTTTTTCAACAGCTGAACGATTATTTAATAGTACATGGCTGTTTTAATGTCTTCTAATCAGGATTTCATCACAGCACTGAGACGGCTCTTGTCAAGGTCCTCAATGACATTCATTTAAACACAGACAGCGGAAAAATCTCAGTCTTAGTATTACTGGATCTCAGTGCTGACACAGTCGACCATAATATACTACTGGACCGACTGGAAAACTGGGTTGGACTCTCTGGTACAACACTGAAATGGTTTAAATCTTATCTAAATGAGAGAGACTACTTTGTGTCTATTGGTGATTACACATCTGAACGGATGAAAATCACACGTGTAGTACCCTAGGGCTCCATTCTGGGGCCTCTACTATTCAACATTTACATGCTCCCTCTAGCTCAGATAATGGAAAACAATGAAATTTGCTACCATCATTATGCAGATGACACACAAATGTATATAACCATATCACCAGGGGACTATAATCCCATATAAACGCTGAGTAGATGCATTGAACAAATCAATGATTTGATGTGTCAGAGTTTTCTTCAGTTAAACAAAGATAAGACTGGAATAATTGTTTTTTGATCCAAGGAAGAACGACTAAAAGTCTCTGCTCAGCTACAGTCTGTAATGTTGGAACTACAGACCAAGCCAGAAATCTCGGTGTAATTATGGACTCAGACATGAATTTCAGCAGCCACATTAAGACAGTTATAAAGTCAGCCTTCTATCACCTCAAGAATATGTCCAGGATAAGAGGACTTATGTCTCGGCAGGATTTGGAGAAACTTGTTCACGACTCCCTAAAAACATCAGACTGTTGCAGCTGATTCAGAACGCTGCTGCTCGAGTCCTAACAAGAACCAAAAAAGTAGATCACATCACTCTAGTTCTTTGATCTTTACACTGGCTTCCTGTCTATCAAAGAAAAGATTTCACAATCCTGCTGTTGGTTTATAAAGCCCTAAATGGTTTCAGGCCATAATACATTTCTGATCTGCTGCCACATTATGAACCATCCAGACCTCTGAGATCGTCAGGTATCGGTCTGCTTTCAGTCCCCAGAGTCAGAACTAAACATGGAGCAGCAGCATTCAGTTACTATGTGCCACATATTTGGAACAAACTCCCAGAAAATTGCACGTCTGGTCCAACTTTCACCTCTTTTAAATCAAGACTTAAAACATTTCTTTTTGCCACTGCTTTTAACTGAAGCAATTCAAGTCTTTGAACTGCATTGTGACCTTTATTCTATAGTTTTGTTTCTTTTAAAGCTTTTCTATTTCAGCCCACTTGTTGTAATGTTTGTTTCTTAATGTTTTTACTTGTTTTTAAATGCAATTTTTACCTCGCCTAGTCCATTAGGACTACAGGGTGTAGGTCCTGAGGCGTTTATCTGTGTGGTCTGGGGGTTGATCTGTGTGCTCTGTGGTCTGTGTGGTTTAATCTGTGTGGTTTATCCTGTGTGGTTTAATCTGTGTGGTTTAACCTGTGTGGTTTAATCTGTGTGGTTTAACCTGTCTGGTTTAACCTGTGTGGTTTAATATGTGTGGTTTAATCTGTGTGGTTTACGCTGTGTGGTTTGATCTGTGTGGTTTGATCCGAGGTATGTCTTTTTAATTCAATTTTTAAAGTCTTTTAAATGAAATTTTTATGTATTTTAATTTAATTTGTATGCTCCCGTAAAGCACTTTGAGTTCTCTTGTGTCTGAATTGTGCTATACAAATAAACCTGCCTTGCTTTGCCTTGTCTAATTTATGGAACACTGGAGAAAGTGCCATGGTGTGGATAAAGTCTTAAAAAACATCAATAAACATTTAATTTTGGGTGCTGATGCATTATTGGACAAAGGACTTCAAGTGTCAATCATTTCATGGACATGAATACAAGTTCTTGTATTATTTGCTGCTTGACAATGTATAACAGAGCGATGAGTTTGCTATAGAGTCTCTGAAGTCAATTAAGTGGTCAACCGTCTGAAGGCAGCAGGACACATGTTGATGAATATGCAGCCTCCACTTTTAGAAATACTGCGTCAGAGCGCAGTGGCATTACACACGGACATCCACTGCATTTACCTTCATTAAATCCATCCTACAAATGACACCAGGCTGCGACAGAAAAACAACACACACCTCTACACAAATCAGAGTGGTCGGCTATAACTCAGTATTTTGCTGTTTATGCGGGGGATGATGGATTACTGGAGCACATTAATCCTAGGGGTCACTGCCTCCTCTCCAACTTTCTTTTTAGCAAAAGTGGTTGCATGTTTTATTCCTGAAATGCATTACAGAGCAGATACTGCTGTTACATCAATTAAAATATGACACGGTTTTCAGACATTATAATTTACAGGCGAAGCATCCATTTGTTGTTGTCATACGTTGTTTTAGTAACACATCCTCATATCTGACTGACACAATGGGTCGTTAGTTAATGACACCCAAAACAGCATTCATATGTAAGATATGGCCAGAAACATAAAACATAAAACAACAGAGATTGCTGAAATAGTCTAATTAAATTAGCATGCAAACCAGTTAGCCCCAGCCTGTGCTGTTTCCTAAACCACTTTGTACCTCAAGAGGCAATTTTTACAGTTCGAAAAGACTGCCAGGGTAGAGCCAGTGTCTTGTTATTGGAAGGTCACTGGTTAGATTCCCCTCGTCTTCGTGTCAAAGTGTCCTTGGGCAAAATACTGAACCCCACCTTGCACGGCAGCCACCGCCATCAGTGTATGAATGTATGTCTGAATTTCTGTAAGTTGCTTTGGACAAAAAATGTCTGCTAAATGTATATTGATCTTGGTTATTTCTACAGCAGCATTGACACAGAACACCACAATTTGTTTCCTGGTCCATTGACTATGGCACAATAAATGAGTGATGACGATTGGATAAACCTCATCAAAGGCAGTGGATTTTGAATTTTCAATGGACTTCAATTGGCCATCTGCAAACCACTCATTATTATAGATTCCCTCAAATCCAATGGATGGGGCCGCAACAGTCAATGAATGGAGAGAATACGAAGGTTCCACAAAGTCATTATAAAAGATTGAAATACCATTCCCATCATCTCAAAGCAGGGACCACAAATGCTGATCTTAGTGACAACCTCCATCTAAAGCCACGATATCTTTTAGATGTTGATCAGAATTAGACACTATTAGCAAGCAAGAAATGAACGACCATAGCAGCAGATGTTTTGCCTTGTTTGTAAGGGTTAACCTTAACCTACAGACAATATGTTTTTACCTTGCTATATATAAGTTCCAAGATAACCCATACAGTGTATACATACCATGATGAGATTGGTAATAAGCAGCCTTGTCAAATTCAAAGAAAGAAAGACCCAAGTTAAGGTTGCCTAACAGAGACAAAATATCTATTTTAGAAAGAATGGCAGCAGTAGACAAAGCAATGCTTTGGTGTGGTACAGCTTGTCTTGTAGCAGAGAAGTTTGCACATGTACACTTTTATGGATAATGCCTAGAAACTCCAAACGTGTAGAAGGGCCCAGGGTTTTCTCTTTTATAGAGGTTCACCTAACTCATGGAAGAGGCTTTTGACTGTGGCTGGCAGAGAAGACGGGACAGCAACTACTAGAGGATGTTTTCGAGGAGCCACCATAACACTTTTGTCAAGGTGTCAAAAGTGTGAGGGCTATTACATCCAAAGGTATATTTAACAAGTGGCATGACTTTGAAGACATCTGTGATGTCTGCTTTCCCCTGGACCACAGATGGAGCAGGCTAGTGTCTTTTTGCCAGTAAAATGTCTGCTGATTACAACCAGGTCAACGACAGACCAGTTTAGCCTCTGTTTGAATTTTTGGATATACATGGCAACTTTGGCTGAGAAGGTTTGTGGTTTTCATAGAACAGCAAGCCACTGCATAGAGGATAGAGCAAGGTCCAATTTTATGGCCAAATAGGTGTCAAACTCCTCCCTGTGTTGTATCCTCAACATGTCATGTCAAACATGCTTACTGTTCAGAGACACCATTTGCAGTCTTGGATCATTGTCTTCAAGAACAACCGAAAAGTCCCCACAATCCCCAAATCTATTGTCAGCAGATTCAGAACCACACAAGAGAATCTTTGCCAGATTTATGCCAAGGCCTATTAGAATGCAGGGGGCCGAAACCAATAAGCCATGGTTGGAGTTGGGACTACAGTTCCCAGGGTTCTATGGGGTATGACATCAGTGGGAAGCAGGGCCGAGACAGCGTTCATGGCGTTCATGACATTTAGAGCTGATTTTACTTTGGGGAGAGAGGACAAGATGATTGCTTCAGCAGAAGAGCCTGGATCTAATTACTTCAGACTTTTTGAGAGAATGTCATGCTCCGTTCTCGGAGATGCAGCAGCTATTTAGGATAGGCACGCTTCTCTGCTGGAGTTTTATCTTTACCTTTGGAAGGACAGCTGTTTGATATACCAGCACTCAGCTCTTGGGCATTGGTGCAGTTTTCCTGGATCAGGAGGTAATTAATGACTACCTTGTCGTTAGGGGGGATTATAACTGTAATGTTTTCAGACGTACAGCTTCCATCCTTCCAGGACGTGATGAACCGGCCATCCTGCTAGTTGTTTGGGGTTGATGATCTGGTGCGGGCGAGACACATCCGACCCATTCTCAAAATGAACCTCGGTGGACTGAGCCTGGGAAAAGTCAGTGTTGACTTTTAGTTTCACATAGGACACCAGCAGCAGTCTCCTAGGTGAACATCCTGTGTTTGATCCACCCCAAGCTCTGAGCTACATACACTTTTCAAACTATGTTACCTGCCATTCTCCTTTGCTCTCATAATTACTATGGTCACTGAAGAACACAAACACTGGTTTTTTTAAAGGTCATATTTGTAAGAAAAGTTGATGTTTGACTCCCATTTCCAATTCATCTAATACTTTGCGTTTCCCAATCATTAATTACAGACACTTTGGGATGGTATGGGACTGTCGCCACCCCAAAGCGTCTGTATTTGTCTAGTTGGGAATGAGACTAAAAAAATCAACCTCTTTTTACAAAAAAACCCTTTAACCCATTTAAAAGGTTGCCTAAAAATGAAAATTCAGTCATGATCTACTCACACCGATGTCGATGGAAAATCAGGTGTCAACTCTCAAGTTTTGTAGTCCACAAAACATTTATTCACAGCAAAACAGTATTGCAGCATTCTCCTAAACAACTGAAGTAGGAGGGGACTTCTACTTCAGTTCAAATGTAAAGGATGCTGAGGATGAGCTGGTTTCACAGCAATAAGATCAGTGATGTGAATTGCTGAAAGTGTATTTATTAGTTACTCCAACCTGGAATCTATATTCCATTTCACCAGACCTTTCTGCGCTTCTGCATATACACAAATCGCAATAGCAGCTTAACTTTGAAACATCCACTATTTAACATTGCCGTTTATTATTTTAGTGACTGAGCTAAGAATGAACCCAACCTTCACCTGGTGGCACTTTGCATCCTCATTCTCTTTTATTTCTTACTGTGAATTAGACTGTATAGACTAGATTAGTCTGCTTACTACCAATCTCATCACTGCATGTGTACAATTTATGGGTTATCTCAGAGCCCAGCTAGATGCTGGACAAGATAAAAGCCTATTGTTTGTAGTTTTTAACCCTTACACACAGGGGAAAAAACATCTTATCAGCGAGGATGAGGGTAGAGAGAGGAAGGTCCAGCAAGTCTTTAAGAAGTCACAGAGACACAGCAATTACCACAATCCATTCAACAGTTTAGGATCTCTGGTACACCCTTAAGACAAAACCCATAGTGAGAGGAAGTCTGAATGACTGGATGACATTGGTGCCAATGCTTTATTATTATTAGATCATATTAAATTGCCTTTGTCCTAAAACACATTGCATGACACTGTTACCTATTGAGTAGGAGGTCTGGAAAGTCTTAATCGAACTAAATGAATAATATGATACATGATGACATAAATATCATCTCTTCTAAAAGGCTGGACTTTACCTGAGCATTTAAAAATCTTCGAACAGAAATATGTAAATGGAGATAAAATGTTCAGCATATGCCTGCAGGTATAAACCAGGACTTTAAAGTGTAAGACTTTCATTACATTGCATTTTCAGTTTCTGCTGAAATATTTGCTTATCTGAATATATCAGCTTAACAGCTTTTTATTGCTACAGCTTTGAAAGACGATGGAAGAAATGCTCTGTGTGGAAAACAGGTTACAATCAGGTCAGTGTGCTGGAATTGCAGAGATGTGGAAATAAAAAAAACCCCTGAGGCTGTGTTTTCTTTTGAGACAGCTGCACCGCACCACTTCTGAAACAGAGCCTCCTCTGTAAGGAAATTGGAATAGCTAATATAATAAAACTGTGTAATAATGGTTTATGGTCTAATTCAAAAGGGAGGTTTAGTTCTTCTAATAGCCCTTTTTGGTTTGTGAACAACGTTATAGTCATTAAAAATAACTGAACACGCCACTAAAGATTTGTATAATGCACTTTCAGTCAAATATGAAATCAAGCAGAAATAAATCCTGTAAGTCCCACAATAAATGTGCCCTTGAGGGAGTTATATTCACAATGTATCATTACAAATCATTCACTCTGAGGTGGTCATGGTTTGTGTACACACTGTCAGCCATCTCTGGCTTATCATCACATCTGCCTGTCAAACCAAAAAAGATGCATGAGTCACTTCCTCAGAGGCGCGTAAAAACACCTCAGAGCTAACAGACCTCTGCCTCTTTTCAAGTTCCTGCTTAACTACCTCCTGCAGCAAGAAGCAGCTTGAGAAGAAGAGCTTTTTACTGTGAGAGACACATGCAGGATGTCCCATGAGAGAGCACGGTAATCTGATTTAAATTCAGCCGGCGTGGTTATTATCACATGTTAAGCAGCCCGGGCCCAGAGGAACTGCATGCATACAGCATGTAGATAAAATGGAAGCATACACATATACATATAAATCAGTGGCGAATCTTCAGGGCCTTCAAGGTATTCAGAGAAGGCATTTAAGACTTTCGAGGGCTCCAGGGTATTCTAGAAGGCCCTCTAGCTCAGTCACGCAAGACCTAGCTTAACTAGCGAGTTGTGATTGATAGTCGAAATTGAAAATAGCAACAGGTGGAGATGATAATGATACAGCAGGTGGAGATGATATTATCGCGGATTTATTGTCAGTGCCCTTTTCAAGACGACCGTTTAATGAAAAGATGGATATTTGTTAAAAAAAAGGCCGCCCAACGCCCGAACACCTCGAGCTCAATCAACCTGCAAAAACAGGTGATGTGCGTCACTTTCAGGCTAGCAACTGGGAACGATAGTTCTTGCAGGCTTGGTGAGTGGAACTGATTTTTTATTGCTGGTTTTGCTAGTCTTGCATCTCGTTGAACTGGTTGCATTTTGTTTCCACACACTTGTTATATAATTGTTCATAAAGTGACTGTCTACTTAACTTCGATAGTGTGTGTGTGTGCGGCTGTGTGCGTGTGCGGCTGTGTGCGTGTTTGTGGCTGTGCATGTGTGGCTGTGTGCATAACTAGAACAATGCAATCTTGAAGATGGAGCAGTAAAATAACGGCATGTATTTTTCGTTTGTGATTTTTATTTACATTACAGAAGGGCTAGTTCCGATAGGTACAGAAGGGCCAGTTCTGATAGGCACGATTCGCCACTGATATAAATACACTGTACATCTAAATCGAATGTAACATATCCCCTTCTTGCTGAAATGCAAACTCAGTTTGACTTTACTGGTAGGATGTTATTATTTACAGTTTTGCCAAAGCAGATTGTACAAGGTTTTTCTCCTTCAAGTAATTTTTTTAGAATGCAGTTTGCAGAGCTAGTGTATTGTATTGTGTCATGCAAATGTCGCACCACGGTGAGGGCTGTCCTGTCTTGGGTTTTCTGTCTTGTGAATTTCATGTTTTATTTTGAAAAGTTACTCTCCTCTCGTTTCAGGTCACTTGCCCTTCCTCTTGTGTCACCGGTCTGACGTCTCCCCTAATTCCTGATTGTTTCCACCTGTGCTCCCTTCCCTGATGTGTATATAGTCTGTGTCTTCCCCTGTCTCGTTGCCAGAGTATTTCGTCTGATCGTGTACTTCCAGCCCTTGATTCACAGCCCAGCCACAGTTCTTTGCCAAGTATTCTTGTTTTGTATTGTTGTTTGCATAGCGTCTTTGCTTTTCCTCCTTGTGAGAGATTTTTGTTTATAGATTTATAGCTCAGTGCAGCGTAGTTTAAGTTTGTAGCCTTTTGCTTTTTCCTCCTGGTGAGCGACTTTCCTTTGTTTAAATTTCATAGTATAATTCTTCTTAGATCAGTGTAGTTATTGCTGTTTGTTTTTCCGCCCTTGGGAGCGATTTTTAGTTTATTATTTTATTGCCAGGTGTGTTCCTGCTTTTTTTGATTCTTGGTTCCCCGTCTGTTTGACGAGGATAGATTTCATAGCCAAATTGTTTGTCACTCATTCTGAAGAAGATACTCAAGACTTTCAGAATAAAAGCCAATCTAAACTGTTCTACTTCTGCATCTGAGTCCTCCTTTTTGCCCAGGCCTGACAGCAAAGAGGTGTTTTTAAGATTTACTCTATCGTCTTTAGCAAATGTTAGCAGCTGCTAAAAGCAGAATTTAGGGGGTATGCAGGTATGCACTCCGACACATTTAGATTACTATTTATATTCATTATTTTCTGATCTTATTTGTGTATTTGGTTTCATATGAGGCAGAGTGACTGACGAGACACATGAAGTGTCGTTGTGTGTGCATGTGTATGGTTACAGACACTAGTATATCATTCATTATTTTAAATATCAGTCCTGTGAGTAATACCTTGTTTTACTGAATATATCTGTACTCAAATGTTTTTCTGTAACTGCAAAGGAATACAGTGCAGTACAGTACCTTTTTTGTATCCTAATTACATAGATTTACATACAGCAGCAAAACACACACACATGCACACACATAGCGGCAATGATCCTGGAGCAAAACAGGCTTCATATAACAACAAAGCTAAGGCTGTGCCAGCACTGCTGTGTAAACACACACAACAAATCTGTCTTCTGTGCTTGTACTTTCCACATCTTCATAAGCATGAGGTAAGCATGACTTTCACCTATGTGGACACGGTCCTGTTGTACATGTAATGTAGGTCAAGGTCAAGTTTATTTCTCTAGCCGATTTTAAAACAACCAAAGTTGACCAAAGTGCTTCACAGGTTCAAGAATCAACAATAAAAATAAATACATCAAGCAAACAGGGGACACAAAACAACAATATGTGATGTAGATAATTTGCAGAACTAAGGGCTGAACTACAAACAAAGCATTTCCGCAGGAGAGCATAACTCCCTTTGGCATGGACATCGGGGCGTCTAAAGGAAAGGGAAAAACCCAGATAGCATATGATGTGTTCAATGTTTTTCATGACAATTTAAGAAATCTGCCAGTACAGGAGTTGATAACGTAGATTTACTTGCAAAAATCTAGCTTTGCATTGCATTTTAATGAGGTTAGCAAGGTGGCTAAATGTAATGAATGACAATTCTTATTTCAACCTTAAAGCTCTGATTTCTTAACTGTTTGTCCAAAATTGTTGAGAATTCTCAGTTATATTCAATCGACTTTGTTTCAGTATTCTCAAACTTCAACCTGATATTCTTGAAATTTAAGTAATTCTTTTGCATAAATGACATACCATACAGTAAATGTATAGATAAATGGCACAGTGGATGCTGCTGTGTCTGCCTGTAGAATCAACTATCTTGCTGCTGTAGCACATCTGTAGACACACCGCTGCAGTGGCATAAGTTACACAGAGGCCTGACCCACTTTCAGAGTTGACTAGGTGTGTGTTTGCTCCTCAGCTGGGTGGGAAGGAGTGGTGCCGGACGAAGGAACAAACATCTTCTGTAGCTCACCAACATCACCTTAGGTCAGAATCACAAACACACATACACACACACACACGCACTCTCTCTCATACACACACACACACACACACACACACACACACACACACACACACACACACACACACACACACACACTCACTCTCTCTCATACACACACACACACACAAACACACACACACACACACACACACACACACACACACACACGCGCACGCACACACACACTCACTCTCTCTCATACACACACACACACACAAACACACAAACACACACACACACACACACACACACACACAAACACACTGAGCACAGCATGGAATACATCAGGATGTCAGGTAGTCTGACAGACCTACCACCAGGCAAGGCAGCAGTCTTTTTGAAAGGCCATCACTGTCATAGCCCTTCTCACTATTACTGAGCTAATCACTTAGCTTGACCAAACCTAGCAGCCCCCTTTTCATTCCATTAACATGTTTTTCTTTTGTCCATCTTTTTCTTTTACTCTCTTTTCTTTACTCCTCTTTTCAGCTAGGTGTTAAAGAGCTTTGTCCACAAAATAAGAATTGTGATAATTAATGGCACAACATGTTTCTCATTTAAAATCTAATCTAAAGGAGGTGGACACAAATTATCCATTCTAATTGAAAAGCTAAAAGCAATAAAACAGCTCTCCAACCTTAATGTGATTCTTGAATGGGTGGGGAATGAAGTAAGGGGCTTGGAGTTGGGTAATATCAATGTTGGTAATGTGGCTTCAGTACCCTTCCTCTTAGTGCTGCTTGCTTCAGAATCACCATCTGTGGACACATTGTCGGAGAGCAAAATTACGAGTGAGCATTGTGCTGTGGTGCAGTGTAGAATTATTATGAGTGTTTCTAATAGGGATGATTTAAAAAAGTACAGCATTAGATTTGCTGTAGAAGAGGTCTAACTACCATTTAAGATTTGCAGTTGAAACATCTGAAATAGTTCAAATGTGCAAGTTATTTAAAGTTACAACCCAATTGTCAGACTAAATGAAAACTTACATTGCCAACATTTGGCAATGTAAGTTTCTGCAAACCATGAATATATTGAAATGTTTCATTTATTTTTGTTGCAACCACTTTACTTTAGAGTAAATGTTCAATGCTATAACGTGACAGCGCTCTGTTTATTGTCTGGTTAGGTTAAGGCACAATAACTAATTGGTCAGAGTTAGGAAAACTGACTAAAAATGACCAGCTTTGGTTGGTGCAAACACAACAAAGTGTCCCTAGATCTTCTATCCAGTGGGGTCTCTACAAATGTGAAAAAAAGCTGTGTTCCCTTGTCAGAAATGTCCCATGCTTACAAAGGCTGAAACAAAGTCTCAAAGCATGGGCTCTGGCTTGAAAGCCTTGCCTAGCTCTAACCACACCATTGGGGTGGGCGGTATACCACTGTCACATTCTGCCACAGCATGGATTTAGCAATACCATCATGACCATCATCGTGTTTTAGCATAATTATGAATAGTTTTCTTCACTATAGCTGCAATGATATATAGCTTAATGGCTAAATATACAGTTAGTAATATTCTGTTTGACTCAATAATGCATACCTTGGTAACACAAACTTGTGGGAGGTAAGAACTAACACAACTTCATCTACCCCCACAATCCGAGGAAGTGATGAACAATATGATAAACTTTGTGATAGAATTGTCCCCACAACAGGAAAACTCCAGTATATGTTTGTGCTAACCATTCAGCATGGATTGTTACTCAGTCAAAACTTTAAACTTGTAAGTTTTGGCATCACTCTAATTACTATTTATTATACGGTTTCTATGTCAGCCTATACTTAGCATGAGCACATTCCACAGCTAATGTGGTCACCATTTATTGGAGCAGTGTTGGAGTATTTAGTATTATGGGACAGTTAAGAGAAATAATGTAAATGTTAATCCTTGTTTGAAGCTGATTAAATAAACACAGTAGTAGGCTAGATGTGGGAAACAGTTCTTTCATGTTAAGCTTTTGTGGAATTTAATACTGCAACATAAGCTCAGCTGGCTCTGATGTGAACATGGCACAAAAGCTGCCCTGGGATCCTCACCAGTATATGTGTCTGTTGCTGCTGTATGTAATATGACACATTGTGCAAATATCATTATGGTACATAGACGCGCACAAATGTGATTCTATCAGTGATTTGCAGAAATGTGTTTTGCCAAAATGTTTTTTTGGCAATCGGGGTGTTGTAAGTTAACCTTTTGTTGTCATTGTTTTGTTAAACAATTATTTATAGGGATTGCATTTTGTTTTTCAGATTTCTCTCTGTTCCGGGGGCTGTTTAGAGGAAGATAAAAGGAAAAAACTTCTCAGCGATGACTGCCTATGATTGTGCACTGTCTTCCTTCACCCAAAAACTAAATTAGCATGAACAATTTACAGAAGTTGGCTCCCTTCCAAGCTAAACATTTTTGAATCAGTTTTTTCAAAACAATTAATGATGAAATGACATGTTAACAGAACATAACTGAGCATGGGTGCTGGTTAAACTGAATTTTAACAGAATGTGGCTTTGCCTGAAGAGAGCTGCAGAGCTTTTGATCATTGCCAAATCTCCAGGCAGACAAACAAGATTCTCATGAAAACAACAAAATAGAATGCAGGATCGCACATTTTTGATCTCGTGGAGAGGCCTGGAAGCTGGGACACGAGAAGCTGACCCTCACTATTATGCACCTCCATAATTCCATTGAAACCGAGCAAATGTGTCTCTCACAGCTGGCCTGTTCTCAGACGTGTGTTCAGACAGTGGATAGAAAAAGAAATCTACAGGCTAATTATCCCTGACCTGAGTGGATTTGGAGGACCTGCCAAGCGTCTTCTTATTGGTCGACTCACTGGTTGTCAAGACCAGGATTATTGAGGACAGCGAGGGAGGTGGACAAACCCCTGCAGTGAGGCAGTCAGACCTCCACCCCATCTGGCAAGAGCACCAATAGGCCTCTTTATCAGGGTGCAGATGGAAATGCCTGCAGAGAGGGCCGAGTGTGGTATGTGGCTATCTATTATGCTTCTCCTTTGTTGAGAGATGGCAATGGTGGGGAGAGTGAAGGGGGATTTCATCTTTTTTTAAGGCAGTCTCAGAGTAGAGTGTGATCTAACTCTAACTCCAGCTGAGTGTTTGATACCAGAGGCCTTCAAAGGTCCAAAGTACTACCTGTGACTTATCTCAGGAGGGCCTCATACCGTTTTTGGTCTGAATGATTCCGATAGCAACTGGAGCTGAGCCTGAACAGACACAAAGGAGAATGGATTACATTTTAAAAGGTTTCACGTTGCATTTCACAGCTTCAACTTGATTTGTTTTAATATCTATTGAATCTAAGGCTCTCCTCACCAGGATGTTGATGAATATGATGTCTTTAGAGAGCCTCCAAATATTCATTCTGAATTGTTAAAGGTCCAAAACAGACACTGATGCAGACGTGTGCATATGGCTCTGTTTGAACTTTATTGGATTTCTGCATTCATGTTTAATTTAATGTTTATGTATAGCTAGCACCTATACTTTCTGTTGTCTTGAATTCTGCACATGAAATTCATGGGCATTCAATGGACATGAGATCATGGACAGTAAAATGTCAACTTAAAAACAGCAAATGTAACTTCTGCTACTCGAGGCCTTGAAAATGACAATGAAAACAAATGACAGGCTTTAATGATGCCATGACGTAGAGTCAGATCACGGGAGTTGTTGTCATTGTTAGCTACCATTGTCAGCTACCATTGCCAATGAATATATATATATATATTAGGGCTGTCAAACGATTACTTTTTTAATCGCGATTAATCGCATTTTGTCCATAGTTAACTTGCGATTAATCGCAAATTAATCGCAATTTTTTTGGCACATTTTTTTCTGTTTTAAATGTACCTTAATGTATTTTTTTTATGTTCTTGATACTTTTAACAACATAAGAAAGGGTTAGAGTTAGGGTTTGGCAAATATGCTTGCTTTATGAAAATGTTTATTCAACACTTAAAATCATGCAGGAAAATAAAAGGCTCAAAAAATATCCCCTTAGCCTAAATGGGATCAAAACATGGGGATGTCTGCTTTTGGCGAGGGGGGCCGGTACATCTGCCATGTGTTTGGCTTGCAAATAATATCTGAGACTCGACATACTTCAATGGTAACTCATTTCATGTCGACAGTACGTGCAGATAACTTTTGTCCATCGACCGAACCATCTGGCAGTGTTTTGAAAGTGAATTTGCCGTTCATAAGTCCTTTCTCCATTTCCTTTCACTTTTCACTTTTCGCTTTTCAGTCTACCGTGTTTTTCCCGAACCGCCAACCCTGCTTCTTTTTCTTCTGATTCCCTTTCTTATTCTTCTGCCACCCTCTGGATCAAGACTACAGGTGCCACCACTGGCCGTAAATCATACAATGCGCGTTTCTTAATTTTTTTAATACTGAGCGTTAATCGCGCAATAAAATAATTAACGGTGTTAAGAGGATGTTGCGTTAATGCGTTATTAATGAGCTAACTTTGACAGCCCTAATATATATATATATATATATATATATATATATATATATATATATATATATATATATATATATATATATTAGGGCTGTCAAAGTTAGCCAGTGGTGGCACCTGTAGTCTTGATCCAGAGGGTGGCAGAAGAATAAGAAAGGGAATCAGAAGAAAAAGAAGCAGGGTTTGCGGTTCGGGAAAAACAAGGTAGACTGAAAAGCGAAAAGTGAAAAGTGAAAGGAAATGGAGAAAGGACTTATGAACGGCAAATTCACTTTCAAAACACTGCCAGATGGTTCGGTCGATGGACAAAAGTTATCTGCACGTACTGTCGACATGAAATGAGTTACCATTGAAGTATGTCGAGTATATATAGTATATATAGATAGATAGATAGATAGATAGATAGATAGATAGATATGAATTCTAGACATTTGGATGCAAAATTGTTACATCATATATCTTTGAATAATTTTTTTAATAAAACACTTTTGCACAAAAGATATGGCAGTAGTATCGTATTTCTCATCTCATTGTGCACATGGCAATTAAAGCTATATTTTTTCATACATGCTTGGTCACACAGTCCTGTGTGTGGCCCATCCAACTGCCCCACCATCTCAGATTTCTCACACTCTTTATACTGCTACATCAGAGGATGCTTCAAGTTGTGATGCTACTAACTACGGCGTCAAACTTTGAAGTGTAATGTCACTGTACAGACTGTTGTATTGCTGCGTTGGGAGTGAGAACAGGCTCATAACATCTATAGTTGTTGTCATGCTTCAAGTGTGTAATTTCTCATTTAGATTTACAATTTGAATTGAACAATTTGTTTCCTGGCCAGCAAAAAATGAATTCTGGGTTGTTGACCGTGCTTTTCAGTAGGGCTTGGTATGACTCTGCATACAAACATAGGTACTAATAGATGCAGCAGTCTGCAGAGCTCCTCCGACCCAGCAGGGTAATGAGCGAGGTCTTCAGAGTAGCAGGTTAATATGTTTTTATTGCTGTGGTGAAGCTAATAGAGTTGTGATGACTCTGCACCTGCCACAGCCAGACATGGGGAAAGGCAAAAAAAAAAGTCACTGTGAAGTCCCCCACAAGGCCCAGGGCTGTCTGTGGACAAGAGTGTGGCTGACAGATAAAGCGTTTGACAGTGACACACTGCTATGGGATGACAACAAAAAAGACTAGAATTTTAAAATACACATTGTCTTTTCACCCCACTACCTTCTCCTCCCTCCCTCTCCCTTCTTTGAGACTTTTTTCTTTCTCCTCTTCTTGAATTTTACATAAATAAGTGGAGAAGAGAGGAAATTACATAGAGACACAGACATTAAGGGTCTGCCTGTGTAAATTACTCCATTGTTCTTTCCTTTCACAGGCTGATTTTTTTTTTTACGGACGACTGCTTTTCACTCATCCACCCTCCATAAATTTTCCAAGTATTGATCATTACATTACCCTAAAATGCTCTTCATTAAGGTTATCCTATTTAAAAATAATCTTAACAGCACTAGCAACAAAGGAAGACCACAAATTACCAGACCCACATTACCTATATGGCTTCATTCTACTCCAGTCAGTCACAGTGAGGGTGAGGAGGGTTACTTTCACAGTGTCATCTGCTACACAACACTGAACGTCTGCTTTGAATTATACTTAGCAGTGGAATGGACTGGAGAAATGGAATAAAAAAGTGGTCCTAGTAGACCACTTTTTTATTCCATTGTCCATAGCTATGCAGTGAAAGCAACATTTGATGCTAATTTACCTTATTGTGGAGTGTGTTAACACACTGAAAAATAAAGCAGTTCATTGAATGGGCCCGATTGTTAGCCTTAGCTGGTTTGGTATGTATGTATGCTTGTGTGATGCATTATACTTGCATTATAATTCCATGTTCCATTTCTGACAGCACCACAGGCACTTTCAAAGCATTGTAAGTTTTACCAGTTAAACATAGAGAGAGGAGAACCATGCAGGAAGCAAAACATTAAACACAATTTTTTGTACATGAGAGCAGTACAGTGTTTTGGGTTGGAATGTTCCTTTAACTCAAGCAATGTGCAGGTGCCTGTGTGAAATAAAAGTTAGTTGTCAGATTACTTTTAATTCCATTTCAGCCCTGCCAATTAAGCACTGTATGACCAATCACTCAACAGTTGCATGACAAGGTTAGTTTGACACAGCGCTGAAGCAGTGAGTTTTCAGTGAAAAAGTTTCTTTTGCCAAAATGTAATCAGTTTGGAATTTATTTAATCCCCAATTCATAGGGTGAATTGTAATATGTCTTTTCCTTAATCATTGTGTCTCCAGCTGAGTTCAATAGCATGCTACATTCCTCCTCCGACATCTCAGCCTGTGTGCACAGAAAAGCCTTTCATTCCTTGTCACATCACTTTGACAACAGTGTAAAGTGCATGGAACATCTAAGCACAGCACAGCAGTCGTACACAGTGTTGGTTCAGCACCAACAATAATCCACCTCAGATCCTCCTAATTCTGTTAAAACAACAGATCAGGGCAGTCACGTCTGACGGGAAGATTTGGACAGCTTATCTTCCACCTTTCCAGTGTTAGATGAAATATATTCTTCTCTATTTCGGGATGTTTGATTATGTATGTCTGTATGTGAAAATGCATGTATAGAGTCTGCAGTTTGTGCGTCCATTCTGTTCTATTTGCAGTGGTGATCCATAATTTCTTTGTATTTATTTTGGCAAAGACTTTCAACATAACTTTTTTGAGGGGCACTTTTCTTTCTTTGTTGTCATTGTGGAACTTGCTCCTTATTCACACTGGTAAAGCTGCATTCAGTGTTTCAATGGGCAACCCAAATGCCACAATAAATACATTTACGTTTTTGCAAAGCATGGATATGTTGAAACTTGCATATTTGCAACTTAAAAAAATTAGTTTGTTCTGGTTCATTTTTCACTTGGTTAGGGTTAAGAAAAGGTTGTGTTTTGGCTTAAAATACCTGCTTTGGTCACCACAGACATAGCTGGAAATTGTCCCGAGGACTCCTTAAAAAAATAGAAAGTGTCACACAAATGTGTCTCGGATCACTGTCACTGGTGTGGAAGCCTTCGCTCATGCAGCTCAACCATCATCACCTTCACCCCCTGAAATGGAAATCAGGTAATAACATGTATTGAGGAGGGACAGAGAGATGCCTCCTCATGGTGTAAAACAACTGCGTTAGTGCTAGATATGTAAAATGAGGTGGAATAATGAACTATGAAGCCATGGTTTGGTGAGCAAGTGACTCAAGTGCAGTGTGTTTTTCTTTAAAGTTTGTCATCATCATCATCGCATGGCAAGTGTCTTTTTCAAAATAATATTTTGGAAGCTTTTTATTTTGTTTTACATTTTATTACAGTTTAAAAAACAAACCAAACAAAAAACATTGTAATGAGTAGTGTAACTAACTTTTTAAGTTACTTTGAACAGGAAGTACATAAGTTAAGTAATGCTTTCAGTTACAAGTAATTTGGTAATACATTACTTTTTGGCATAACTACCTCTGTAACACTGGCTATAACACAATCAGTTTATTGATGCTTTTTCACTGGAAACAGCTGCCCGCCACTGCTGTAAATGAGGTTGATGAGAGCAGTGAAACTGAACATCAAAGCTGAGGATTGTAAATTCAAAAACAATGAGCTGGAAGCTGGGGGGAACTGCAGAGCTGGTGATCATTCTCTACAGGTTCAAGGATGATTACACATGCACAATCTTATCACCATGCTGGTGTTGTTCCTGGAACATCATGATAAATATTGCTCCAGGACTATTATTGAAACTTTTGAAATGTCACATTTTTGCAAGACCAGGAAAAAAGCCAGAAAGAATATGAACATGGGAGAAGTTATCCTTCTAACAAGCAAGTATGATAGCCCAGCTAGACAACCAAAAAAAAACTGTAATGGCTACACCCTTGTCCCCTTGGTGAATGCCCTATGCTTGACATATTCAGTCACAACAGCTTGCTCTACATGTGGACATGTGGTCAAAAGGATATCCCGCAGAAGCGTTGATGTGGACTTTGTGCAGCAATGGTTGCAGGGATGGCTATGCGCATGCATGATTCTGTCTCAACTCTTCCTGATGTTGTAGTCCAACTGGTTTGCCATACTGAACAATATGTGTTGTTATGTTATTTTTAGTGATATTTGTTTTCTACTCCTGCTGAATTGCAAAGCCACTACTATAGAATGTTTGCCGGACACTGTAGCCATCCCTTCATCCTCACTGCTTAAAATCCTGAATTGGTATCTATCTATGTTTTCTCTGGTAACTATCCCCAGTGCAACAACTGGAATAACCGCAAAAACTCCAGGAAGGAAAGGGAAAATAATCATGTTGATGGAGGTGGCAAAGAAGGTGAAGAGAGAGAGTGATAGAAACAAAACAAGAGTGAACGGATGGGCATTCACTTGATGGAGAGTGCCAGCGCTGTGGTACGTTTCCCTGCTGATATGTGAGAGACCTGAGAAAGTTAAAAACTGCCATTCTTTCTACTGGATCAGTAAGTCACAAAACCTGCCTACTTATTATTAAAACCAGGCGTTTTACTTTGCTATTTCATAGCACTGGGATTGGGGTTTAGAAGTCAAATTGGGATTCTTACAGTTGTTTTTTGCTTTGGACACTAGCCAGGCTGCTGGTGGTAGCCATGTTGGTAACACTGTCTTTATGGCAGTGAGGCCACCAGTAATATTATAGAGAGGCACTTTAAATATTCAGAGCATGATCCATCTGGGATATATCAATGTGCAACAGTATCATAACAGCCATTTCTTACAATGAAAATTATAATTATTTCACAAAAGGTCAGAGGTCGTAGTGCTTGGACTTTACCTTTCAGTAAAGAGGGTAACACATGTAAAACTTATATTTCAGAGAGTGTACACTTTGATCACTGTGCTAGATCAATTAAATGATTCTGAATGCAAACTGCAGCAGTGCCAGATTCACCATGTGTAAATCTATGCCAAGGAACCAGAGTACCTTGATTTCTGTGAACACACTTACATACACACCTGCCTGTGTTACAGTTATGAAATCAGTTCATCTTAACCTGCATGTGCCCTGTTGGTTTAAAAGATTGCATCCGTATTTTGATTAAAGCTCCTTGCGTCCTGACTAAACTCCCCTGGTGGAAGCATCTCCATTGTCTCTATTCAGTCATCAAGGAACCCTCGATCCTCTCCATGCTGTTTCAATCATGCCCTGCCTTCTTAATCTGGGCCTCGATGCTGAACAGCACCCTATTAAACACTGTGGTCAGACAGACAAGCTGGCTATTTATCTGCGTTTGGAATGAAAACAGCAATGTTCCAAACGCCTTTACTTCCTTGAAAATGGGATTATTTTTCCTACGGGGCCGCTAAGTCTCTAAACCCCAATTACTGTGCTACCATTTGATTTATGGGTTTATTTTTAATGACACATTAAAATGCAATTAGCATCTGTATCCAGAACAAACTGTGTGCATCCAATGAAGGACTTAAAGAAAAAATGACATGGATTCCCTTACACTACATCTACGGCAGAGTCTTTCAGGCACTTTAGCCTCAGTTTTTTTTGCACTTACTTAAAATGAAAGAGCTCTGCCTTTAATGGAAGTCTATTGAACCACATATACTAACTTCTTTAACATAACAGTGGAGTAGAGAAGATCTTTATATGAAAACACCTCCAAGCAAAAAATAAAAAAGATCAAGTCTGATTTACTTGGCTCAAAATCACATTCTCAGATTTCAAATTTCTGTTTTTGCTTTTCTCAGTAACACAATAAAAACCTGTAAAGAGAAAATCAACCACCACCGACTACATGCACGCACATACACTACACACACACTGTGTGTTCATTTAGGTTGTGGTAGTGACATTGTGTTAGCAGATGAAAACTCACTGAATTTTCAAACATACATTATGTTCCAGCCAGATAGATGCAGCAACTTCTCCAACCCACTACTGACCTGAGGAACTGTCAGTGGATTTAATATGCCCTAAAACACCCTCAGTCAATATGTGACTGACCTACACAGCACAGCCGAAGATTGTGCTTTAGAAAGTCAGCTTTAGACATGGCAAAAGGCAGGAATAGCAGCGAGATCAGCAGCTTGCATTCCTGCATGCTGTGCTGCATGCTGATTGAGCTGCCAGTATTGTATTCTCATAAAAAATGGATTCGCTTTACACAGGCCAGTAGACAGAATATCTTTGATAATCTTCCTCTTTTCTGGTTTAAAAAGGTGCAATATGTAAGAATAGACGACCTGTTGAATTTATACTGCAAACAAAAAGGGGTCAATATATAACCAGGGTAATCACTATCTGCTGCTAGCTGCATTCTCTTTATACATTTATAGCTGCCATTAGCCAGTAAGCTGCATTTAGCCAGACAACCAGGGCTAGCTGGCTCCAACAGTACTCTGGCTGTTGGGATGATGAAGACATAGCAGGTTCAGGCAGGATTAGCATTAAGCAAGAGAAAAGCAAGAGGGAATTCGGGCATCAGAGATGAAGGCAGTGGAAAAAACAGCAAATAGATCCATCATACTTTGACATCAAACCCAAAAAAATTAAGGTTTAATTTCACCAAACCAGAGATGGTGATTGTTGGAGCAGCAGAAAGACTAACCAACAAAGAAAGACGTACAAAGAGTTTTATTTTTACAATCAACAAGCCAATGAAGCTAATTGGTAAAAGATACTAGACTACCGCACCCATCAGATAATCATAAGTCAAACATAATACCCCTGCCAGCCTCCCGGCTGATTGACTGCATTTCTTGTAAGCATTAGGTGGAATGGAATGGATGCACAGAGAACCTCAATAACAGCTGCATGCCTGTTTCCTCTCAGTCCCATCGTAATGTGTTTCTGGAAGCATCAGCTTTCACCTGTGCAGCAGTTACTATGAGGGATCAACCAAATGTTTGGATTTTAACCTTTGCCAAGGCTGCAGTTTTTTACTTCGCCGGATGAGAAAGACTGCCCTGTGCTAACCAAACATGGTCAGGTTAGTTTTTTGTTTGCTACTTTGTATTTAGGCATTTTGCACATCTTGGATTTTGGTTTATTCTCAGCTTTAGTTATTAAAGCTCACCTTTTGTTTCTTAATCCTGCCTTCTGTGTGTTTGTTGCATTTGGGCCCTCATCTTTTTTACCAAATCATAACAACTGAGATCTGCACACCACATTGCACACACAGAAGCACCACAGCACTCCCCCTCCTACAGTTAGAGCATTTCTTACAATGTATGTATGTGTCCTTTATTGCTCAACAACATGCAAACATAGATTAAGAATCAAAGACATAATACATAAAGAAGACTAAAACAAAAAAATGTTTGTGCTTTTGAAATGAAGTAAGTAGGGGAGTGGGGTTTTACCCTTGGCCTGTTTTCCGGGACAGGGACACAGTCAAACAAAATGACATGTTTTATTTCTTCACATTCTGTGTGTGTGTATTAGACAGCAGCAGCAGGGCCAGGCCAGCAGGGCTATTATGACTACATACTTAGTTATTATAACAGTGGACCTCTGTTGACTTAATGGGCCACTGTCTTCCAGCAGCCACAAGGTGCATTGTCACACTGAGAGCAAGAGCCTTGCATACTGTGCTGAATACAAGGGATCTAATCTGTATTATTAATGCAGCCTGAATCTGCACTCTACAGTATTTACATTAAGTGATGCTTACTGCTGCTATGGCAACAAGTGGCAACTGCCATTAGCAAGTTTTGTCTGAAGAACAATATCCTATAAAATTACAATTTGGCATATTTGAACAAAAAACAACAACAGCTACCAACAGCTGTGGTCCTTACAACCTTAACTAATGTGTTGTCACGGGTCAGATTGTCAAAATTAGAACAATAACGTCCCTGGGGAGCAACATTAGCATTAGTGATGGTTGTGCCCACAAGTATGCAGTTACCTGTAGTTCCCTCAAACAATGTAACAAAGGTGCGCATCAGATGAGATTCATAAGTGGGTATACGCAATGCCAACTGAAAAATAAGATGGATGTACCACACTCTGCCACAACTAATTAACAGCAATCTCCACACTGCCTTTGAGCTGGGCATAAACATATACCTCAGGCTGTGGCATCACAATGATAACACAGCAGAAAACTGGTCATTTGAAAGACAACATCTGTATTTTACATGCCCAGAAGAATCAAGGTAATGTAAAGAAATCAGGGAAACAGCAATTCCATCCAGCTGGGGATACACACCCTATGAAACAGACTGGGTATTAGCCAAACATTGCAGATCCAATTTTAATGCTCTCTCTCTGCATGTGCTTCACAGGTAGGGCTTTAAAGTCCCACTCCAATGTATTTTTTTAAAATCCTCTCCCGATAATTGGCTTTTGAGTCGTTTTAGATGCTGCATATGGATATGTGCAATAACCAGGAGCCTCAGTTCAGGCGAAACACACGCCGGTCAAATCCCGTTCTTCCACACCTCCACCTCTGAGTTTTGGCCACAGGATCATTTCAGAGAGAGATAGGAGACAGGTCAGGCATTTCACAGCCCTCTTTGAGTCATGTGCTTCGGAGAGTACTGAAAGCGATAATATCATTCATGCCTCAGTATGTATTGTTCCGGTACACTGCTAACCTGCAGGTAGAGATTAATTGAGTAGAGATTAAGATTTTTTTGCTGTAGTGCCAAATGTCATTGGTGCTCTAGGTTGCATGCATATACTGATCAAAGCACCCTCTCCAGATCCATTCCCATTTCTCAAACAAAAACTGTATCACTCTATTAATGTCCAAATAATATCAGATGCAAACTGCCACCTTCTCATTGTCATGGCCCACTGGCTGGAGTGAGCACATGACTTTGTTGTGCTGCAGAATATTTCATTGGAGATGTGTCTGGCTCAAGGAGCTGGTGGAGATGGGTGGCTGATTGACTAAGAGTTGTAATTCTAAAAACCACCATCCAGTCTAACTTTCTTTTTATAAAAATGTAATATGGGTGACCGAGGTTATGCCCTCACTCCTCACCTGCTGTTGACCCCCCTGGCAAATCCCCAGGCCAAGACAGGAGTGTTCTTATAACCACCAGCATTAGATTTTGTAATGCTTGCAAATATTTAAATGTTACAGTTAAAAATAGTTGAGAATTCAGGCTTCTTGGTAGCAGTTAAAGCAAAATTCTCAGTAGCTTAACATGCTGTTAGCCAATGACGTTAACTGGTGATGTTGGAGACAATAGTGAATACAGCTTTCTGTGTTGAGTGTATGGTGGAAAGTAAAGAGGGGTTGTTACTGTACCTTCTCTGTGTGGTGGGCTCAACTCAGTGAAACATAAGCTATTGAGTTAGTGCAAATGATGGTGCCCAACTGATGACCTTGTAGACTTGCTCACTCCAGTATACCACTTACCCCTTCGTTTTGTGTGTTGACCCTCAGGTGTAGGGTAACCTGATTCTTGTTGGGATAAAAGGGTAAGGGCTGCATGCCCCCCCACACAGAGGTTTTTCTTTATTTGAAGCATACTTCAAAAGGTACATGCATAAAACAATTATATCTAGTTTGTGGATGTCTCAGTACCTAGTTAGCAACTAGCTGGCTAACATTACATTGACATTGCTATGGTACGTGTGTGAAGTTGCTACACTTGGTACTATCCCTCTAATATCAGTGCATAGGGTGGCAGGGGACTAGCACAGCTTGTTAATATTAGCTTGTACAACACCGCTATTGGCCAGGTAATGAAGAAGTATTTTCATATTTGATGACTTGATCGATAGCGTGAATTTGTTAATTAATTGTGAGAATCTATACTTTTCTATCTCCATCAGGGAAATTAGAAATGCCATTGTGTATAACCTGTTATACCAGTGTTGCCACAGTAACACAAGAGAAATCACCACAGCTGAAGATGATATATTGGACAGGTCACGTCTATTCACATTAGTGCCTTAGAAGACGACTGATGACGTTTGAGGGTCTTGAAGGGTTGTCCCATTTCAGTGGAGGATTTCATCTACTACCCTTGTGACTCTGTTTTGTGGGGCTTGAAAATTAGGGTCAGGGGTAAAAATTGGAAATGGGATTCTCTTGCACAGACATTCATGATTAAACCATGTATTTTACTATATACAGGTGGAATATTTTCTCTTACTGCAGGGTCATTCATGAGGCTTGTGGAGCCAGATCAACTGTGATACTATAATTTTGCCTAGGCAGGTACAATGTAAGGCTTTGCCTTGGTGTGTTACATGGTGTGTATATTTCACTGAGTAGGCCTATTGATGGGTTGGAAGACAAAATGGATTGGCCAAAACCCCACCTCCCTCAGCTTAGGTGCACCTGATTCAGGAAATTTACATTCACTTGACCACTAATCTTTTCGGAGATTGAACAGCTCCCAGGCAAGAGTAAAGTTAGGCTGTGGTTGTACAGGATAGCTTTTTGGTATGCATTTTGCTGGAAAAATGCATTCATGCTCAGAGAATCTTTTTGGCCTATACTGTATCTATACCATATGACAGACAAGTGAGACTTTATTTCTATTATATATGTATGTATTTATTTTGTAATTTGGGGGCAGCATAGTGGTGCAAAGGACAGCATGTTCTTCAGTGTCTGTGTGGGTTCCCTCAGTTACTCATGCATCCTCCCACAGTCAAAAAACATGGAGGCTAGGTTGTTCAGTGACTCTAAATTGCTTGTAGTTTTTAATGTGAGTGTGGATGGTTGTTTGTCTCTATAACCCCATTCACATTGCCCTTTCAGTGCTGGAATCATGTGCTGATTCTCCACTGCACCGTCTGTGTGAAAGTTACAGATGCAGAGAGGGGGGACAGTTTCACTGCAGCTCTGATCTGCCTCTGGAGATAGCATCAGAGCGGCAGCAGAGGTAATCCGGCGTCTGTGTGAATAACCAAAATGACAGACTGGTCAAGGACGGTAAGAGTGGCTATATTTTGACCTGTGCCAGTCTACCTGGGGGACCAGCCACTCAGCTAACTGGGTGTCAAAGCAACATGGACAAGTCCGCCGAGGAAATTCATGAGGCGTCTCCCTCCTGCAGCAGTAGCATGGCCACCGAGGAAGTTAGTACCCTCGAAACCAACACCAGTAATGAAGGGGACCCCTTTCATGACCGACCAGGTAAATCTTTCTTTTGTTCATGCTTAAGATGTTTTCCCTGTGAGCTTTTTTGTGTGTTTGCCAACGAAGAGCCGCCTGGATAACGCTTATTTTCTATTGTTCTCTAGAATGACTGCCGCCGCACAAAAAGTGTAAACAATAAGGCCCGTATGGTCAGCAAGGAGATAAAGGAGCTATGGCTATGGACCATGAGGATGAGGAGCGAGGGGGGGGGACGCTACGCTACGTGTATGTAATGCTGTTACTGTGATGATAAATGACACTTAAATATTGAATCTGTGTCTATAATTACCACATCCTGACATGTAAATGTGACATCTGTCTACCATACTGTCAACTTGGCTAATTTAATCTAACTTTAAATATGGACAACTGACTGCAAAATATATTTATCAGAATCAGAAATATTTTTTTGATCCCTGACGAAAAATTGCAGCGTTACAGCTGCTCCCATCAAAGTCAAGAATATGCAGTAAAATAGTAATAATGATAATAATAATAAGAATAAGAATAAGAATAAGAATAAGAATAATATTAATAATAAACTAATATATGGTGCATATTTATAAAAGTAGCCTACTGCAACTGTACTTTTTTCTTTTTACCATTAAATGTTATTGTATACATTATAATTTTTTATAATGTTCTGTCATGGAGTACATCACTTCACTGCTAACAGAAAAGAAAGCAGCTCACTGCTGCTGCAGCTTCTTGTCTTGATCTGCAGTCTTTGTTATTCTTTCATGGTGGCCTCAATCCTCAGTGTCTTGCCATGTCTCCTTATTGCCAGTAGTAAGAGTGTGCAGGTGTTTGTGTGTGTGTGTATGTGTGTGTCTGTGTGTGTACGCTCGCGTGTGTGTGTGTGTATGTATGTGTGCGTGTATATAGTATGGAAGATGGGAGGGAGGGGCTTTCTTTATTATTGTTCTATCTTTCTTGTGTAAAGCACTTTGTGCTACATGTCCATGTATGAAAAGTGCTCTATAAATAAAGTTGATTTGATTTGATTTGATTTATCATGATTGTTATTATTAGTACTTAGATTATCAAAAATCACTGCTTTTTATTCTCACAGATGCCACATTTACATGTCAGGATGTGGTTATTATAGACAGATTCAATATTTATCTGTCATTTATCATCACAGTAACAGTGTTACATACATTGACAGCTGTAAAAACTCATAACAACACTATTATAATCCATCCTTTTGGTTTGGTGCCGACCTGTATACCGAACATATAAGTAGTAGTTAATGTTTATAATTATCAGAGAGCGTTACAGACGTTGTTTTAGGTTCCTCTCTGTTTCCTGAATATATCTGTACGTGTGTGAATGTTTAAATGAGGCATTAACTTATAGCACTTTGTAGAAGGAGCTTTATAAAGTTCACTCCACTGACTTGTATCAAGTCAACCCGCTCAGTGAGGCATCTATGTGTCTATATGCCGGTGTCAACTATGAACCTAGCTAGTTCCCGCCTCCTCAGCACGAGTTTAACAATAAATCTAACACAGCAAGAGAGGCGGGACTTAAGGCAGAACAGCCAATCATCAGCCGGTCAGACCCAAAGCCGGTGTCATGTTTGAAGCAGCAACAGGAGAGGGAGGGGAGAGGAGGCAGCAGCAGCGAGCGCAGACACAGAGCAGCCAGAGAAACTGCGCGACTGTAGTGAGGTGTTTGTACAAAACTGCGGAAAAACTGCAGAACAAGTGTGGGTGTTGAACCCTCTAACTGGGAAAGTGTGGGTGTTAAAATACCTACATCCCCCACGGGTGCGACACCCCTGGTGGGCTGAACAGTTGAACATGTTCGGCACCATGGTCCAGGACATCCAGTGGGTGATGCAATGCCAGGCCCCTCTTCTGCATAACATCATTGCACAGTTGCCAGCTTCAACAGTGGAATGCCCAGGTCCCCAGACCCCAGCAAGACACCACCCTGCTTCTGCCCCTCAGAGACAGTACTGTTCTCACCCACCGCAGTACCGCCACCACACAGACAAATTTGACTCTTTCCACCTGGCTGCCTCCTCGTCCTTTCTGCAACAGCTGGAGTGATTGGAGTTGCTGATGAACTCAACTTTACCTGTACCTTCCCATTGCTGCTGTTGCACTTTTGTTTTTATTTGCATGGTTACTTGTACATTGCATTATCCTTATTTTCTTTTTTTGCACGATTTGAAAGTCTTCATGTTACTTTCATTCATGGGACACTTTTACTTGATCCCTTAATTTTCTTCTATTTGTCCAGTCATAATTGCATTATTTACTAGTACTATAATGACCGGAAGACATCAATTATGAAAAATGAGCAAGGTAAAACAATGGATTAGTCAGACAAATTATCATTACATTTGAACACAGTTTTTATGGTGCTGCATAGTGATGCAAATTCTATTAAATGTTTGGATCAGGTCAAATTTAAGATTGCGGTAATAATTAAGGAAAAAAATATTATTCTGGGCACCATTCAAAAAAATGGGTTATGATAGGCAGGGGGGTTATACATGTAATTTTAAAAAACACTGCATACAACTAAGAACAGTCTGTATTTGAGTGTATGGGGTGGACTTGTGGAATGGGTTGGGCGCTGAGGTGAAACGTAGCATAAATATAAACCATTCTAAAAAATTGCAAAAATATTTTTGGCTGGTATATTGGAGACGAAAGGTTGTGTCAGGGATGTGATTTTGTAACATTGGGTGGATATTTGCTATGTAAAGAAACTGGGATTATTCATTTAATTGGAGAGCTACAAACAGGATAATTGTTTGTATATTAGTGGTAAATCATGTGAGTTTGTTGAAATAATGAGTTAGAAGAAGTATGGATATATAAGGGATATACAAGTTTTACTTCTGCCTTCTCCTTTTCGTACACTGTTACAGTTTGTAGGTGTAGATGGACCCAGAAGCGGACAATAAGGCAGGCAGTAGTTTAGCAAGGAAATGTATTGAGGCTTCACAGGGAGTATGCAGGTATGAGTAGTCAAAGGCTCTGGCTGACGAATCCGCTGGAGAGAAGGAGGAGAGGTAGCTCATGGTGACACTTGTGGATACTTGGAGTGTGGAGCTCAGGGGAACTCAGGGCAAGGCTTTCGGCTGCAGAGGTGCTGAAGGCTGAGTAACAGGATGAAACAGGAGAAAACTATGCAGGGGCCATTTACCACTTAATACTGATGAAATCATCTGGCAACAGGTAGAGTGGAGACCAGGGGAAACCCCACCCAGCTTCTTAGTGTATCTCTGAAAGCACAACAAGCACAGAAAACAAACAAAAAACAGCGCAAATCCACAACAGAAACTTTCTGAATGTGACACACGGTTCACTCTTCATTTCCTGCCAGTCTTAGCAAAGAAGTCCTCCATGAAAAATCATGACTTGCTGTCTGAGGCCAGAATTCAAAATTAGCTCACCCTTTTATCAACTATAAATGTGCTTTTACGGGCAAGCAGCACAGAACCTTGTGTCAAATGATTAATGAGCCTTGTGACGTTTTTGCCCCAACAGACGACCTGTCTGTAATGTTAACAGTTCACAGAATGTCCATGGTGGCTTCATGGACTACCTGATGGCTGTGTGCTTGTGCACCCTGATAAGCAACTTGGTCAGGCTCAGGAAGATCAGGTTGTTCTGTGTTCCACTCTGACAAGAAGTCATGCATGCTTTGTTAGGGGTGATGCAAATACTGGTATAATGAGTAAAAGATTCAGACATTGATACATTGGCCAATATGAACAATATTTTTTTGCAATGATCACTAGATTATTAAACAGACACATTTATAAAGATATATACACATTTTTCTGCATTGTGATCTTTAAAACCAAAAGTCTATCAGCTTTTATTAATAACATATCCGCCACTAATATATACAGTCAACATATATACTTACTTTGTGTGGAAAGAAGTATCCACCTTGCTTTTCGGACCTTCTATAGATTGGTGAGTTGACTAAAACTCAAGTATTACCAGGCCAACCCATGTACAAAAAAAGTAGTAGTAGGCTGGTGCATCTGGTGATGATGAGAATATGTGTGTAGGAGCACATGTCCTCGTCTCTGGATTTTCAAAGAAAGCCTGTTCTAAAATTACACTGAACAAAAATATAAACACAACACTTTTGTTTTTGCTCCCATTTTTCATTAGCTGAACTCAAAGATCTAAAACATTGTCTATATACACAAAAGAACCATTTCTCTCAAATAGTGTCCACAAATCTGTCTAAATCAGAGTTAGTGACCACTTCTCCTTTGCTGAGATAATCATCCCACCTCACAGGTGTGGCATATTAAGATGCTGACTAGACAGCATGAATATTGCACAGGTGTGCCTTAGGCTGGCCACAATAAAAGGCCACTCTGAAATGTGCAGTTTTGCTTTATTGGGGGGGTCTGGGGGGTCAGAAAACCAGTCAGTATCTGGTGTGACCACCATCTGCTTCACGCAGTGCAACACATCTCCTTCGCATAGAGTTGATCAGGTTGTTGATTAAAGCCTGTGGCATGTTGGTCCACTCCTCTTCAATGGCTGTTCGAAGTTGCTGGATATTGGCTGGAACAGGAGCACACTGTCATATACACTGATCCAGAGCATCCCAAACATGCTCAATGCTGGCCATCCAAGAACTGGGATGTTTTCAGCTTCCAGGAATTGTGTACAGATCCTTGCAACATGGGGCCGTGCATTATCATGCTGCAACATGAGTTGATGGTCATGGATGAATGGCACAACAATGGTCCTCAGGATCTCATCAGGGTATCTGTGCATTCAAAATGGCATCAATAAAATGCGCCTGTGTTCGTTGTCCATAACATATGCCTGCCATCGAATGTGAGCATTTGCCCACTCAAGTCGGTTACGACGATGAACCGCAGTCAGGTCGAGACCCCGATGAGGACGATGAGCATGCAGATGAGCTTCCCTGAGACGGTTTCTGACAGTTTGTGCAGAAAGTCTTTGGTTATGCAAACCGATTGTTGCAGTAGCTGTCCGGGTGGCTGGTCTCAGACGGTCTTGGAGGTGAACATGCTGGATGTGGAGGTCCTGGGCAGGTGTGGTTACACACGGTCTGTGGTTGTGAGGCCGGTTGGATGTACTTGCCAATGCATCTCTCCTTGTTATATACAGAGTTAGTGTTGAATTGTGCAGTGTTCCTGTTCAAATAAATTCATAATAATAATATGGTAGAGAAACATTTCAACATTCAATTCACAGGCAACAGCTTTGGTGGACATTCCTGCAGTCAGCATGCCAATTGCACGCTCCCTCAAAACTTGCAACATCTGTGGCATTGTGCTGTGTGATAAAACTCAGCAGTTTAGAGTGGCCTTTTATTGTAGCCAGCCTAAGGTACACCTGTGCAATAATCATGCCGTCTAATCAGCATCTTGATATGCCACACCTGTGAGGTGGGATGGATTATCTCGGCAAAGGAGAAGTGCTCACTAAGGCGTTCCTAGGTTTCTGACACATCCAGGGGCTTAGCCCATAGCAGGTCAGTTAATGAAAATTTTTTGGACATAGAGACATTCTCCACGTAGCCTACAGGCAGGGGTGTAGCAAGCTTTTCAAAAGTGTGGGGGATGGATGTGGTGGTGGTGTTTTTTTGAAAACAATTTTGGGGCAGGCGCGGGGGGGGGGGGGGGGGGGGGGGGGGTATGTAACGCTGTTACTGTGATGATAAATGACATTTAAATATTGAATCTGTGTCTATAATAACCACACCCTGACATGTAAATATGACATCTGTCTTGGTTCATTTAATTTAACTTAAAATATGGACAACTGACTGCATAATATATAAATCAGAAACATAAATACTTTACAGCAGCTCCCATTCAAAGTCAAGAATATGCAGAAAAATAGTAGTAGTAGTAATAATAATAATAATAATAATAATAATAATAACAATAATAATAATAAATATAATAATTATGATAATAATAATAAATATGCAGCATATATATAGTTTATAATAGAAGCCTACTGCAACTGTACTTTTTTGCCATTAAATGTTATTTTATACATTATCATATTTTATAATGTTCTGTCATGGAGTACATCACTTCACTGCTGAAAGAAAAGAAAGCAGGCTCACTGCCAGTTGCAGCTTCTTATCTTGATCTGCAGTCTTTGTTAATTTTTTGTCATTATTGTTATTATTAGTACTTAGATTATCAAAAATCACAGTTAGGCTACATGTCAGGATCTGGTTATTATAGACAGATTCAATATTTAACTGTCATGTATCATCACAGTAACAGCGTTACATACATTAGCAGCTGTAAACACTCATAAAAACATTATCAAACACATCCTGTGGTTTGATGTCGACCTGTATACTGAACACAACCAGCTCAGTGAGGCGTCTATATGTCTAGGTGGATATGTGCCAGTGCCAACTATGAACCTAGCTACTGTAAATTACCAAATAATAGCCAGGTTTCAATTAACTTCAGGGTCACCTTTAAACTCCGGGTACAGGTGTATATTTCGGTAAATGACCGCCGGTTCCAAATAAATGTTGAGTCTAATTTATTTATTTTTCTAAAAAATCAAGGAAGAAGACGTGACCACTGACACTACACGTTTTTCCTCTTCGCCTTTTTCACATGTGCTTGCTTTCTGTCAGTCAGTCAATAACATACTGATGATCGCCATGGCTCCGGTGCAGCAAAACAATAAAACAGTACGACTTGAAATTCAAACTTTCTGTCGTAAAATATACAGAGGAAAACTCGGGAGAAGCAGACCCTAGACGTTTCTCTGTCGACCCAAAGAGGGCCAGGCTGCCTGGTGGAGGGAGGAAGAAGGCTAGCGAGGAGCCTGAGATAAACATGCGGGGATGGGTTATCAGCAAACGGGCACGCCACGAGAGAGTGTCCCGCAAAATGATCAGGGCGATGGAGAAACAAATGTGCGCCACCGTGAGTGACAGCAGAGATGAGAAGTTTGCAGTGAGTGCTGGTTGGCTGAATCGTTTCCTCCACCCCAACAACTTCACTTGCAGAAGACAACTATTGTCCAGAGGGATGCCAGAGAATTCACCAAGAAGCTGGTGAAGTTTGTGACATTTTCATCCCGGATTTTTGTGAGGAGGGAATTAAACGCCTGTCCCAAATAAACGCCTGGTCTGTTAAGTGATTGAAACAAATAAACGCCCCGACTATTATTTGGTATTTTACGGTAGTTCCCGCCTCATCAGCACGAGCTGAACAATAAATCTAACACAGCAAGAGAGGCGGGACATAAGGCAGAACAGCCAATCATCAGCCGGTCAGTCCCAAAGCCGGTGTCATGTTTGAAGCAGCAACAGGAGAGGGAGGGGGAGAGGAGGCAGCTGCAGCGAGCGCAGACACAGAGCAGCCAGAGACACTGAGCGACTGTAGTGAGGCGTTTGTGCAAAACTTTTTTTTTTTTTTTTTTTATTTATATTCAGGGCTAATTTAAAAAACATCTGGGGCTTTAGCCCCTAATAAAACAGCATAGGGACGCCACTGCTCACTAACACAGATTTAGACAGATTTGTGAACAATATTTGAGAGAAATGGTTCTTTTTTGTACATAGAAAATGTTTTAGATATTTGAGTTCAGCTCATGAAAAATGGGAGCACAAACAAAAGCGTTACGTTTATATTTTTGTTCAGAGTAATTACTCCTTTCACCCCCAAACTTACTGTTTTAAGGAGAAGTGCCTCATTACCTCTTAACCTGGCAAGGAGAGGCAACGTTTGCCTTGTAATAAAACTCTCAAATGAACCCTCCACAGGAGATTATACCCTTAATTTACAACTTGAAAACGCATCTGCAAGAGCATGACATTCCAATCTACAACGGTTCTATACTAGTCCAGAATTTTAACAAGTTCTGAATAACCATTAAACCACAATCTTATCTTCTTAAAGTTAACAAATTAAGAGATAGTAGAGAAAATCTGAACTGATGTTTTCCACATTTCTCTAGCATAAAGTTAAAGCAAGATGAAATTTCTATTTTAATGTGTTTGATGTTTGATGGAGCCACAGCACCCCGTTTTGCTGAGTCCTGGTATGAATGGAAGATACTTTCAAGCAGTCTGTTAATTTGATCATTTTTGTTTATCTTACTAATAAATGTCTCTGCCATGTTTTGGCAAGTATTAAGCTAGAACTAGAGGAATATGTATAAGTCCTCAGTTCTAGTGTATATTCAAGTGTGTTTTATGTTTGATCAAGTTTGACATCTTTTTGAATAATAAGTGATTTTAATCATGTCATATTCTTTCCTGTAGACAAAGTCCACCTATTAAGCCATGTTGAAATTCTGGGAAAGGTGAAACACAATCTCGAAACATTAAAAATGTTAGTTTAGTTTAATTAAGTCTTGTGAGATTAAATTTATAATATCGGCGTAGAAGTGACGCTGCCAGCCCGCCCCTCTGGGTCCGCCTGCCAGACAGGTAACAAAAAAGAGAGGGTTGGCTCTCTCTCACTCTCTTCTTATCCACTCACTCTCTTCTTATCTCGTACTCTTCTGCGCTCTTATCTGCCTTTAACTCTCCTATTCCTTTTAAATCACTCTTTTTAAAGGTCCCATATTATGCTGTTTTTCATCAGTTTCACACAGCTGTCAGAGGTTCAACAACACTGTATTTGAAATGTATTGCCCCAAACCCATCTCTGGTCCTGAATTTCAGCTGTCTAAAAGCCACTCAAGTGAACTCTACTGAGAGCAAGCTGTTTCTGCGCCTGCACCTTTAAATGCTAATGAGCTCCGTCTGTCAATGCCTGCTTTGCTTTCTGCTACACGCCC
This sequence comes from Sparus aurata, assembly GCF_900880675.1. NCBI lineage: Eukaryota > Metazoa > Chordata > Actinopteri > Spariformes > Sparidae > Sparus > Sparus aurata. Next base: position 3,550,580 of record NC_044208.1, read on the forward strand.
CTCTCAGGAAGAGGATGCCAGTTACGCTAGTGGTAGCATGAGCTAATGTTTATGGTGGATGTAACGCTATGGCTCGCCAAGATGCTGTCGTTCAACCATACCAGTTTGATCCAATATCGGACCCAGAAGGAGAGGTTCCTGAAGAAATTCAGACTCAGCGGCTGCAGCAGGAAGTTTCAGGATGAATTTAGTGAATCTGAATATGTTACTTACTTTGTTCGTATTTGTTGTTACATTTACTACTATGTAGCTAATGGCTAACAGCGAAAGCTGTGTTTGTCTAAGAGACACTCTGTCCAAGAGACACTCCAACACAGTATACTGTCTCCAGTTATACTGGAGACAGTATATCTCTGTCTACAGAGACAGAGATATACTGGAGACAGTATATCTCTGTCTCCAGTCTGCACATGTTTCCAGACTTTTTATTGTGACAACCAAGCTCCCTCGTAATATTATTAAAATTAAACTTGCGTCAAACGCCATTGCATAGCAGACCGAAGCGGAGCTAACTAGTTAGCCAATTTCCAGCTGACTTCACCATACTCCTAGGCAACTGTAAATACTATCAAAACGTGGCGACACTTACCTGTGGCTTGGGTGTAGTTGCTGGGTCCCGTATGGTTGGGACTGATCCTTTTACGAGGGTCAGTGTTGAGGCAAAGCCAGCTTTGTACTGACCCTCATTACTGAAGCAGTCCGACGTGAAGTGGTTAGCACACACACACAAACTAACAGGAAGCGTAGCCGGCACGTTAAAAATGAAATGCAACCACTGTCTCTGCTGTTATTCTGTAGCTGGGACAGAATATAGGCACTAATGTTAATTTATACAACCAACAACCGAGCAATTTGCGTGTCTAGCTCTGAGCGTCGACATTTTGAAACACTGCTTACCGCTGGACACACTGTTCTTCACCTCGGGGATGGACCCCCCCCCTCGGATGTCTCCTATCATCACACAGAGGAGGCTGGCCTATGAAAATCTCTCCTTTCGTTACGTAACGACAAGAGCTGAATCTGAACAGCCTGTCGGAGTGCTGTTTTACCAGTGGGTGGGCTGCAGAAACGATGCAGGACTCATTTGCTTTCCTCATTCTGGGAGTCGGTAGGTTCAGGGAGGACCAGTTTATATATGTAGAGACCATAGAAAATGTGTTTTTCATAATATGGGACCTTTAAAGTATAATCTCTTACTTTACTTCTAAGCTCTAAGACAAGGGAACTCTGCAGATATCAACTAAGTGTTGATTTTTCTCAATTGTATCATTTACAGTGTTGAATCAAGTGCTTCCACTTTGCTAAAGCTCTAACAGAACGAGGTTTTGTCCATTTTGATTTAGTTTTCTTTATATATTGTAAGTAAGTATCACATAAGTATCACAGCCTGATTCAGAGGAAGTGAATCTAATTTAATTTCTCTTGTATAAAGTAATAATGGAAGATCCGCCAGGCCAGCGTTTCAGCCTCCAGATATTTTAGTCAAGAAGTAGAATTAGTTTACGAGTCATAGCTTAAGAACCACCACTCGAAGCAACGAAGAAGAAAAGCTTATTAAGACCATCAACATTGATAAAGACGTTGCCGTAATTGGCTGCTTCAGAAGCAGGTTTCCAATGAAAGAGACTTTTCGTGGGCCTTAGGACCAATAGTTCTTCAACAGAGTACCGAAATTCCCTCTGGCTATTGGACCGACACAGCGAGCCCGCAGTTGAGCCCAGAACACCCCAGGAAACAAAAACTTCAGGACTTCCCGACTCCCAGCCAAAGTCGGCTGAACGTCTCCATACAGCTGGATTCCCACACGTGAAGACAGAGTTGGTGACTAAAGTTCTGATTCTTAACTTATGAGCCTAAGAGAAATTAGATTAGGGTCTAGTTAGTATTAAAATTACGGCCGTAATATTTGAAAGCTAAAAAGCTGACCTGTAATTTCACCATTCGCCTGTGATCACATAACCTTATTACTTTATTCATTACAGTCTCTACACTTTCTGTTATCTGTTGTTGTTCGTCTAAATTGCCAATTCATTTATTTACCATGAATTATTTAGTTAATTAGAATATATAACCATCTGTCGATGTCTGTGCACATTTAAAAAACAACTGTAGAAGAAGGAATCAAAGATGGCGCCACTGTGTGAGGCGTGCCATCTGTCACTGCCAGTGCTGTGTGTGTTTATGCTGTGTGTTTCGCTTCTTGCTCTGGATGACATCTCTCTACTGGTGTATAATTGCCAACACTGCTGGATCTTCGACTTTCTGCCGAAGATGTAGTAAAATTGGATGATAGTGGACGTGAAACTTTGCCCCCGCTCCTGACGAGGGTCCCGGTTCACCTTTGCCGTGGCCCGGCCCCACCTTCTTGGCATAAGTGCCCCCGCCGCCGGAGAAAACACAGCGGCCGGCTGGTGAGGCTGGAGGCCTGTCTCACACGCTTTTCTATGCCTTCTTGGATTGAGATTGGAGCTGTGCCTTGCCTCGTTATTCCACAGCGCTCGCTGGACCCTGCCGATGCCTGACTGATACCTGTCATCGGCCTGGAAGAAGTGTTCCAGCCCCGCGGCCCCTGCTCTCCTCATCCCCGCTGGTGAGGGGTTAACCACCGCAAGTTGCGGCCTCTGTGTCGGGCTCCCTGGGCAGCCAACACGGGTCCTGCCAGGATTGGCCTGGTAAATGCTAGATCACTAGCGAACAAGACTTGTCTTAAAGGATTTCTCCACATCCCGAGGATTGGATTACCTATGTGTGACTGAGACATGGTTGAGTGTTGGTGAGTCCAGCGCTTTCACTGAACTTCTACCCCATGATTGCTGCTATTTTAACTCCCCGCGGACGTCGGGCCGAGGAGGAGGAATAGTGACTGTCTATAAGAGTCATTATAAATGTGAGCAGTTATTGCTGTCATCCTCTTTCACCAGCTTTGAACTGAACTTATTTGAGCTTGGTCGCTCTCACACAGTCAGTGCGTTTACATGACACTCAAGAAAACCAAAATTACTGGGTTAGACCGACTATGATCGGATTTTTAAGATGCATGTATACACCTTAGTCTGACTAAATTCAGACCGGATCGGATTTCTCATAGTCCGATTAAAACACCTAGATTATTCGATTGATTGATAGATTGATATGTTCTATCAAATTGGATTCAGATTTTGCTTTCTGCGCAGGCTCGAGATATTTTTCCCGGGGCTGTGAGCCGGAAGTAGAAACATGGCGTTGGCAGCTGCAGCTTTCCTCTGAAATCACTGCAAGCAAGAGTACCATTTTGCATCTAGTTTGTGTAATTATGTACGAATGTACAAAGATGTAGCTTCGTCCTGCTCTTCATATGCCATCTTTTTTCGAATGCCGAGGCAGAGTATGTTGTCGCTGGTATACAGATATGTGACACAGTGTTTTCTGACCATATGCCTGTATTATTTGAGGCTGCTCTTGCCTGTAATACTGTTAAACCTCGCGCTGCTGCTCTATGGAAGCAAATCTGTACCATAATTCAAAGTAAAATGCATTAACAGAAATGCTTTTTCATTTTCAAAATGTAGCTGCATTTTTTGACTCATAAATAAAATTAGTAATAAATCATCCAAATTGCATTTTCATTTTCTTCTTCAAGACTGCTCAATTTGTAACTTAATTCAAATGATAAAGAAAAGGACATTTAAGATTTAATTTTCAAAAGATGGCCCAGCAAATAGGTGCCAAAATTAAATTTGAAATGTCAAATTTGAAAATTAAAATGCATTAGCAGAAAGGCTTTTTCATTTCAAAGTCAGAGCTGCATTTTTTGACTCAAAAATAAAATGAGTAATAAATCATCCAGATTGCATTTTCATTTTCTTCTATAAGACTGCTCATTTTGTTACACAAATGAAAAGTAAACTGCTTTTTCGTTTTCAAGCCCGCCCCCCGCTAAAAAAGGTCCAAAATTCAATTTGAATTCGCAATCCCAAGCGGCGCAGGTGAGTGACGTCAGCGGCCTCTCTTCTTCAGTGTTGCCAACTTGGCGACTTTCTCGCTGGACTTAGCGACTTTTCAGACCCTCTTAGCGACATTATTTCTAAAAAGCGACTAGCGACAAATTTAGTGACTTACTCAGATCATCGGGGGAAAGGCGAGAAATAGATTATATTGTAATTCACATGCTGCTCAGAGTCATCGCAGTCCACGGCTCCTCTGCAGCAGCGCCGAGGTCTCTCCTGTCCCCTCCCACGCGGCTGCGCAGGCGACAGGCCGGTGTGTGGGGGCTGGCTGGGGCAGGCAGGAGCGGACACCACGGACGCTCGCTCTGTGGATTTGATACCGGATAGCTGCTGTTTACTCTGTTTTGACCTGTTAATGTTAGGTGTCTTTAGCACAGGTGAGACCCAGAAGCGGACAGGAGGCTGTAGCTGGATGCAAGGAGTGTTTATTGTAACACGGAAAAAGTCAGAGTAGGAGGGGGTGTGCACGGGGAAGCTACGCTCCGGGGCGCTGGAGAGCTGGGAGTCGTGTCGGCACTCGGAGGAGCGCCGGGCAGGTGGAGCGTGCAGAGGTGCTGGCTCGCTGAAGCGGGGTCGTGGCTCGGTCGCGGCACGGAAGGTCATTGGAGGCAGAGTAAAGCAGAGTTAGGGGGAAAACACTGGTAGAAGTTAATGCACAAAAGCTTTAGTCTAGGCAAAACTATGACTGAGCCAAATACTGGCTGTACTGTAGTACACAAAATAATCGGCAACGGGGCGGTGGGAGGCTCCAGGTTATAAAGCAGTCGGTGATTTTGTGACCCGCTGCAGGTGCGTGGGTGTGCGAGAGAGAGAGACATTAGCTTATAGCACTTTGTAGAAGGAGCTTTATAAAGTTCACTCCATTGACTTGTATTAGTTCACGGGGCTGAGCTGCCACATCAAATATGGCGGCGACGTCAACGTCAAAAAATGCAGCTCTGAAATCAAAAAGCCTTTCAGCTAATGCATTTTAATTTTCAAATTTGACATTTCAATTTGAATTTTGGTACCTATTTGCTGGGCCATCTTCTGAAAATTAAATATTAAATGTCCTTTTCTTTATCATTTGAATTAAGTTACAAAATGAGAAGTCTTGAAGAAGAAAATGAAAATGCAATTTGAATGTTTATTACTAATTTTATGTATGAGTCAAAAAATGCAGCTACCCAGCTAGCAATTTATTGTTCCAAAAATGTTCTGAGAATGTTACCGAGAATATTCTTGTAATGTTTTCAGCGGGAAGTTTTCATTAAGTTCCCAGAATGTTCGAGGATAACATTCTCTAAAACATTCCAAAAATGTTTTGTGATAACCTCCTTAAAATGTTCAGTGACAACATTGCTTGAACGTTATTCCCTAATGTTCTTGAAAACGTTCTCAGCGGGAAGTTTTCTTTAAGTTCCCAGCATGTTCGAGGATAACGTTCTCTAAAAACTTTACAAAAACGTTAAGTGATAACCTTAAAATGTTTACTAAAAGCCCTGTTAGAACATCATGCCCAAATGTTCTTAAAACATTTTTAAATGAAAGTTTTTTAATGTTCCTGGAAAGATACTATTTTAGAGTTGGATAACATGCTTTGAAAAAAATCTATAAATGTTTGCAGTAACTTTTCATTAAAATATTTAAACATTAAAACATTATGACAACATTCCTACTTCATCTTAAGACAAAAATGTCCTTACTAGGATCACTGATAATTTCCTTAACTATTTGAATTGGACTATTAACACATGAAAAAGTTTGATAACATCAATATTCAAAAAACAGAGTTATTCATTTATATTCTTTTAGTTAAAACAAGGGTTAGGGTTACGTTTTTTCAACTGCACTTTCCCCAATAGACATTCTGCTAGAACCAAAAAGACAAAAAAATCAACAAAAACTGGCAAATCCCCCAGACATGTGCACTTTAAACCTAAACTTTAAACTTTTTTTTTTTATTTTTTTTTTATAACATTTAACAACAAAAGAAAACACATACATTGGGAAAGAAGAAAAGGATTGAAAAAATAAATAAATAAATAAAATAAAATAAAAAATAAAAAAAAGAAACTTTAAACTTAACGTTTTGGCAACAACAATGATGTAAAACATACTGTAATACAGTTGTGTTGATCTGACATTGTCATCCTCCTGAATTTATCTTTAACTTTGTCACCCAGATTGTCCATACTGGCATTTTACATGTCTTTCAATCCCAGGAGAGGGATCCGACTCTGTTGATCTTCCTGAGGTTTCCTCCATTGCTCACCCTGTAGGAAATCCATCCCATGTAGCCTGTGCTGTAGAAAAAAACCCTTGGGGTAATTTTGTGATTTGTAATATTGGCCTAAAAAATGATTTGTTTGATTTTACCTGAATATCATTGAATCATTTATTGTGATTGCTTGAGATAAGGAAAGCCTACTAGGCCTATGTGTAAGAATCAGAATGACACTGATGGCCATTAGGGCAACTGCAGACAGCGACCTTGCACAGGAGCGAGCAGCCAGTGGCCAGACAGCATGGATCTGGCATTAGTTGCTTTGTAGCTGGTAAAGTTATTTGCAAACAGCAACCTAGCAAATTTATCAGTCCTAGGACGGCTGGGAGTCTGGATGGATTAGCGACTTCATTGTGGTGTGTTTGGTCGTGTCTTGGCTTGCATTGGCTTCCTGGAGCTGGCATGGGTTTATGACATTTAAAAAAAAAGTTCTGTTATCTGAGGACTTAAAAACATCCCTAAAACATTTTCCAAATGTTGCTTTGAGAATGTTCTTTCTTTAACATATCACATTACTGAAACGTTTCATAAAAAAACATTTTGTAATCTGAAGCCTGAATAACATTCTGAAAAGATTTTCTGAACGTGATAATGTTATTCCTTTGTGAACATGTAATGTTGTGGTAATTATTTATAAAACAATGTCCCCCAAACATCCTCAGGATGTTGCAGTGAGAATGTCATTCCTTTGTGAACATATCACAATACAGAAACATTTTATATAAAAAAAGTTCTGTAATCTAAGGCCTTAACAACATCCCCAAAAAATCCCAAGAATGTCACAACTAAAACATCCTTCCTTTGTTAACATATCACATATAGCTTTGAGAATGTTTTTCCTTTGTTATTACATAACATCGTGGGAACGTTTTATTAAAAAAAATACGCTGAAATCTGAGGCTTTAATAACATCCTGAAAACATTTTCCGCATGTTGCTTTGACAAAGTTCTTCCGTTGATATCGTGTAACATTGTGGGAATGTTTTATTAAAAAACTTTCTGTAATTGGATGCCTTAAAGACATGCTGAACTCTGAAAACAGAGTGTTGCTTTGAGAATATTTTTCCTTTGTTATCATCTAACATTGTGGGAATGTTTTAAAGAAGAACATTCTATAATCTGTTAACTGAACAACATCACCAAAACATTCTCAGAATGTTGCAGACAAAATGTTCTACCTTTGTTAACATATCACATTACAGGAATGTTGTAGAAAAAATGTTTTGTGAACTGAGGCCTTCATAACACCCTGAAAACATTTTCCAAGTGTTGCTTACAGAATGTGCTTCCTTTGTTATCATATAACATTGGGGGAATGTTTTAAAGAAGAACATTCAATATATGTTAACTCAACAACATCACCAAAACATTTTCAGAATGTTGCAGACAAAGTGCTCCACCTTTGTTAACATATCACATTTCAGGAATGTTGTAGAAAAAATGTTTTGTGAACTAAGGCCTTCATAACATCCCGAAAACATTTTCCAACTGTTGATTAAAGAATGTTTTTCCTTTGTTATCATATAACATTGTTGAAATGTTTTATAACAAACATGATATAATCTGAGGCCCTAATAACATCCTGAAAACATTTTCTAAATGTTGCTTTCGGAATGTTCTTCCTTTGTTTTCATGTAACATTCTCAGAATGTTTTATAGAAGAACATTCTATTATATGTTACCTCACCGACGTCCCCAAAACATCCCGAGAATGTTACAGCTAAAACTTCCTTCCTTTGTTAACATATCACTTCATCTCTTCATGTTGCTTTGCCAGTGTTCTTCCTTTGTTATCGTATAACGTTGTGGGAACATTTTATAAAAAACGTTCTGTAATTGGAGGCCTTAAAAACATGCCAAAAACATTTTCTAAATGTTGCCTTAAGAATGTGCAGCAGTGCAGCTGATGCTGTGACACGGTTATTTGTTTGCTCGCTGTTCACGCGACTGTTTACTGCAAGACTTCCGCGCATGCCTCTGCGGAACTACGTTGGTAGCCTACATCAGCGAACATCATGTCAAGAGACGAAGTAAGTAAACTAAGTGTTTATTTTAGTGCAGCTTTAGTATATTTCTTAGACAACATTAGCGCATCAATTCAGCAAAATCACAGTTGTAATGTAAAGTCCGTTTACCTTACACTGGCCAAATGGTTACTAAAGTTCAAATTTCACCAGCCACGGTGAATAACGAGCTAGCGATAACCATTGTTTTGTGACTGAAGCTAATGTGACTGCTAACAACGTTATGGTGTTTGACGAGCATTTGGCTTGTGGCTGCAGCTAATTTCTGACTGTGGTAATTACCAACATAGCTAATATTTATAAGATTGGATAAAGCTTGCTAACAAGCTGACATAAGTGTGCAGTCATTATCATGTAACAGCAATAGTATGATTCAATATCTCAAGCCACGTGTTGTGTGCTAGTGCCACTGAGATAATTTGTGTTACCATTTCCATTATAAGACAATATAAATGGTATGAATAGCACTGCGCCATAACAAAGTAAATAAAAGGAAAACACAAATGTCAATATGTCATCACTGGTATTATACTAAGTTGAATCAGAATAAACATAACATCAAATACAATCAAAACATCACTTTGAGGATTACTAAAGTTATTCTTATTAGTACTGTTCTTCAATGTTTTTGTTTCAGGATTTGGAATTGACTCTGGAAGGAGTGGCACACATGGAGATGTACTGCCTGGATGAGGGTACACTGCGTCTGGTTTGGATGACGTGGAACAACATCTTTGCTCTGGAAGACAGCCAAGATGTGGGCAGCGATAACCGAGAGTTTCGGTTTGCTGCCTACCGGCAATTTACGATCTGGCAGGATGGGCGTCAGGGAAGAGGGAACTGAAGGCCGATACCGAGCCGCCGTGTTCTTCGTATCCGGTTAAACTTCCCTGACCACTTTGCAAACTACACAGGTTACAAAGAAGCTCCATTTAGGGTGCCTGACTGATATTTTCTCCTGTTTTGTGTACCTGTGCCCACAATACCTAAAGAAATAAAAAATTTTAGCCAAAGATTCCACTTTCATCCAAAAATAAAAACTATTTATGTACATTCTATATTTTTATATTTATTTTCAAAGTTTACAGTATTTTTCAAATTTGCAGTATGTACATAGTTTTATTTTGTATTTTTTTTACATGTTTATAATAAAATAAATGTGTGGTAAACAAGACAGTCTTCTTCTGGTCTCCAAGCCGTCGAGGACGCGCATTCAGCGTCATTTAATGTCACGTCCGCAGGGCTGCCTGGGAAATTCGGACCCAGAATAGCAGTACATCATGCAACACACAGCCTGTTCAAGGCAATGGGGAGATATGTGTGTGGGCTCATTCTTTTTGGTTTTGAACGCTTCATCACCCATTAGCATTCACTGCATGAAAAGTGCGATTTTCGTCAGTATGCGGCACTGTAGATTGTCGTGGAATTTCAGGTTTACGGCTGCACGCGGCAATTTGCAGGCAACACTGAAAACTGACGTAAATTGACGTAAATTGACGTGGGCCTTGCCTGGCAGTTGTCCCTCAATGACCCCCCTCCCCCTGATTCTAGGGGAGGCTTTAACATGTAAATGAAACTGCTGTGAGCTATACAAATGCAAATCAGGGTTGCAGGGGGAGTTTTACACCAGGTGACCTTTTTCTAAGAGGTGTTAACTTCATTTAAGAAAATCTCTGGTATAAATAGATGAGGCTCAGTATAGCCTAATTATAGACCCTTATATTTGAGCTTGAATGGATTTATTTAATGAAAGTATGCTAGATTAATTACTGTGTATGTCATTAGCAATGGCCAATGTTATGTAAACAAGATTATTTATTCTTTTCTCTCTCTCTCCTGGGAACAAGTTAAAGATAAAACGCCAGTTGTTAAGTTAAAATTTGCATGAAATATTTTGAGATAACCAAGATATTAAAATGTAAAAAAAAAAAGTATTTCTATAATTTCATGGGTTCTGAATGTTTTAAAAGCAGTTGAAAAGTAAATCTTATTGCGTGTGAGAGTTCATGACCTGTAAGAGTTTTTACACTTCCGGGTTGACCGGAGCGTGAGTGACGAGGAAGAAGGAGCGGAGAGTTAATGGCGTCGAGCAGCTAACAGTGGACAGTGTGTGTCGTCAGTGTCGTGTTTTATCACTAACAGACTGTGAACTGTTGTCGGACGATGTGCTGTGAGTGTGTGAGTTGGACCCTCCATCACAGTCGAAGTGTTTGTGTTTTAATGGACGCGAAGCAAGTTCGGCTAAGCTAGCTAGCAGGAGCTAAGCTAGCTAGCAGGAGCTAGGCTAGCGGCCCGGCCATTGTCGAGTGGACGTCTGCGCGGATGGGAGAAGCTTTGCCGGGTCGCCACGAAGAATGTCGCCGACGGACGGAGCTTCGCTGCCGCAGAGGGACACGGGGGTTTATCGCTGCGAGCATTTTGTTTTCACAGACTAACCTCGCCTCATAACAAGGCCGCGACCTCCTGTTAGCTCGGAGCCACGTCTGCAAGTCCAGATTTACACGATGCCGATAATGACGCCATTGTGTAAGTAACTGTTACTGTTTTCTCCCTCGCTTAATTTTACTGTGACTTATGTTTCTTTCTTTATTATTCATACCAGTCTTTTAATTATTTTCCAGCTGCCTGTAAGACATTACGAGACAGTACGCAGGACAACAAACAACCAGATCTTGCATCGCAGGCTGACGCTGTGAGGAGTTCAGCTCGGAGTCGATCGAGGACAAAGAGGGTAAGATTTATTAGATTAGATCCGTTTTTGGTCAATGTGATTATTATTCTATCAAATAATATATGTGTTGTATCCATGCGCAGTACTGATCGTCTTTATTGATTGTTTTTACAGCTGCTGGTAGCGAGACAGTGTGCTAGCTGAGGATGAGGTGGACCTTTGGAAGTGCGCCGCCATGGACCTGATGTCTGAGGAGGAAGACGGCACAAGATGGCGGGTGTCTGGATAAATTGTGCGACCTCCGTCCTTTGGCAGCTGGGAGCTCACCGAGTTCTGCGCCACACTGATATCACATGAGAGGCGATTCCGAAGTACAGGGCAGCGCAACACAGACGTCTGCAAAAACAGACACTTCGGTGCTGTAGGATTTTGGGCTTCTCGTGAGCTTCCCGTTTGTTGTGTGGGCAGATTATGCTTTGTACATGCTGTGTGTTTGTGCTAATAATACTCTGTCTTTGATTAAACACCTTCCTGGCAAATGTTCCTTTCCTCAGTAAATTCATTCGTGTCATTGATGATACCATAAATATGAATGAATAAATCATATTTTATATATATATATATATATATATATATATATATATATTCCCACCAGGGTTTACATTTATAATGACCCAGGGTGACCAATCACGAGTGATTTTGCTTGTTCATGAGTAGTGGTTTCATCCAATACTGAGTGAGGATATTCAAGCCAGCCCACACATTCTCTGGCCAGGCGTGGTTTCGCTTCTATTCATATGCAAATTAGAGACGTTCGCACCTCCGGGAGCTCCACTGACGTCATGGTTCGTTTCCGACAATTTTCAGCACAGACAAATGCCACGTTCACAGCCTGTAAATTGTCGTTAACTGCCGAAAATTAAGGGAGATTTCCGGGCGTTTACGGGGCCGAAAATCCCACTTTTCATGCAGTGATTAAAATAAATATTTTGTGGCGAGCGTAGGGAGGACAGAAGACACAGTAATATCGAATAGCCTGTGTTCAAAGGGTAGTAGGACTGCAACAACGCCACCTTGGGACTTTCACCCAAAGATTTAACTCCGTCAATCAATCTCAGGACACGCAAGTAAGGTTACTCATTAGGCATGAGACGTGGTTCAATTAAATACACTTTTATTATTAAATATTAAAACAATTCAGCGCCCACAAATTGTAAAAGAGACTATTCAGCCTGAGGCCCGCTGGTGTGGGGAAACTAGTGAGGGAAGGCGTCCAAACAAAATATCATAAATCACCCGGGCACGTGACAATCACACACTCACACACACTTTGTGAAGAACCAAAAATCCCAGGGAAGCACAGCACACAGGGGAGGAAGGGACACCACCACCCAGGTCACCAGTACCGCCACCACCACCGGCCTCTGCAAAGAAAATGAACAACAAGAGAATAGTCACATAGTGAAACAGAACTAGTATAAAAATGGAAACTGGGCAAATTATGATTAAACCAAACAAAATATCTATTGCCCAGAATAAACCAACTATAAAGAAAAGGAAGCAAATAGCACAAATTGTATGCAAACAAAATTAAACACCACCTGCCCGAAACAAATGAATTACAATAGTTAATTAAATCAAATTAACCAAAAGGATATCAAAAAGTCAAGACAGGTGGGATAAAGAAAACAAATTAACAAAACCCAAGTTAAGGTGTCAAAATGAAACTAATCACATAGCCATGAAGGCACACTTAAGATAGCAGTGACTTGGCAGCGGCAATGCAGCAGCCAAAGCCGCGACACAGCAGCCGACAAAGCAGCGGCAATGCTGCGACAGTGTGGCGACGAAGCAGCAGACAAAGCAGTAGACAAAGCAGCAGACAAAGCAGCAGCGGTCAGCTGATCGTGACTTTTCTTATGTCACATGGATCGTTTGGCCCAATGGCTGTATCTCATCTAAAAAGCACAAAATTAACACTATTAAAATGAGCCTACCATACTGGTTTCAAGTGCCGCAGTAAAACTACAACATACCTTTTGGCCGCATCGGATACACACACACGGCGGTGAGAGAGGGAAAGACACATGCGGCTACCGGCATTTACCTGCAACCATGCTAATGTTAGCTTAAAAATGTATCGACCAAGACCAGGCAGACAGAGAGGACACTTACCACCGCAACACAACGGGACCAGCACACACCATGCGGGGCACGTCAGCTCAGCCGCTCTGCAGCAAAACATACATGTGCTATGAGAACAAAAGGGTCAACACCTGGCAACGTGGTAAGGACGAGCAGCGTACAATCCTACCTGAATGTTTATTTTTTCACAAATCTTGCCCTAAGTTCCTTTAACATTTAACGTTATAGGAACATTATTTGAAATGATAAACATCCTTAAAATGTTCTCTGAACATTAGATAAAAACATTTTTTTAAAAACATAAGAACTTGTAGGGAATGTTAGCCAATGTTGTGGGAACATTCCCTGCTAGCTGAGTACATTCTGAAAATGAAAAAGCATTTCTGTTAATGCATTTTTATTTGAATACAGATTCGCTTCCATACTGCTTGGCACTGTCGCATTATTAACCCATCCACTACTGTTCAGCTCTCGGTTGCTTTTCTCCATGAGTCTGTGTGCAATGCAGAGGAGCTTAGCTCATGGTTTCACTCCACCTGCCGAACTGTTTTAGACACTGTGGCTCCATTAAAATCCAGGCAGCCTAAAACTAAATCTGAGCCATGGCTAAATAACACAACTCATGCTGTCAGACGTGAGTGCCGTAGAGCTGAGCGCAAGTGGAAGAAGGATAAACTGCAGGTGTCTTTTCAAATGTTAAGGGACTGCTGGCGTCATTATCATAAAACTGTGAAAGATGCTAAAAGAAAACATTTCTCGGATATCATCCTGTCAACCTGTCACAAGCCTTGTGTATTGTTTAGCACTATTGACTCAGTTATTAATACCCCGCAGACTGCCTGTGTGGAGGCATCCCCTGCTGTGTGTGAAAACTTCACTTTTTTATTGGTAAGGTCACTTCAATCAGGGCTCTAATATCACCTTCTGTTTTTGACCCCTCAATCTCTGTCCCCTGCTCTGATGTCTTTGACCAGTTTGAGCCTCCTTTTTACAGGAGTTTGTTGGTCATTTAAACCCCTCAGGTTCTCCAAATGATGCTGTCCCTCCTCGACTATTTAAAGAGGTTTTCCCCACTGTAGGAACATCTGTTATTGCAGTCATTAATAGCAGTCTGTCCTCAGGTGTGAAGATTTTAAACATGCACTAGTGCACGGCATTTCATTCTACTGTTATGCAGACGACAGTCAGATTTATGTGCCTCTTAAAAATTAAGATGAATACTCTGTCAGATTGTTACTGAAGTGTTTTGACGACATAAAGGCCTGGGTGGCTTTGAACTTTTTAAATTTCAATGATAAAAAGACGGAAGTGATGGTTTTTGGTGGCACTACTGGGACCCCCTCCTGTTGATCTGGGTTCCTTTGCCCAGTATATTAAACTAAGCATCACAAACCTAGGGGTTAAAGTGGACCCTGAGCCTAAGTTTAACAGTCAGATCAAGGCTGTTGTCAAATCAAGCTTTTTCCATTTGAGGCAGCTGGCCAAAATGAAGCCAATTCTGTCAAGGCAGCACTTGGAGATGGTAATCCACGCCTTTGTTACCGCTCGGCTGGATTACTGTAATGCACTGTATGTGGGGGTTAGTGGGTCCTCCATCACCTGTCTCCAGATGGTACTTCTCTGTCTGTTTTTTCAATTACTTCTTGAAACCCATCTCTTCTCCTTGGCCTTTGACACCTTTATTTACTTGATTTAATAGTAACACACGAAAGGTCCCGTTTGACTCTGGTGACTTTGTTATCCTTGTGCTTCTTGTTAACAGGGAGGCTTATTTGCTGGGCACAAGAACATACGTGGTGATGCCGTTTTACAGTTTGGGTCAATCATCAGTAGCTGGTAGAAAGGACAACTCTCCCCGTCGGGGAATCGAATCCTGGTCTTCTGCGTGACAGGCGGAGATACTGTCCACTATACTAACGAGGACCGATTCTGCTCTTTAGCGGGCTGCTCGGGCCGTTTCAGCTGTTACTGAGAATATGCTGAGATTTACCAGGAAGCGCTTCCGCTGAAGTGACAGTGACACATTATTGCTAATGTTCAGCTGATGTTATGCTCCCAATTGAGGTCCTGTTGGCCAGGAAGCGAAAGGACAGAACAGTAGGACAGCAGTAGAACTCACCATGGTCATTGGCCCGGAGCAAGTCATTAGCGGCTTGGTGAGCTTGAGCTTTGTAGTTGGGGATCTGTCTGAAACCTCTTCATAAGGAGGCGGACTCGTTAGTGCGGAGCTGCTGTTGATGACTCTCGGAGTACAGTCGTTTACACCTCTCCAGCAGCAAAGATCCTCCACAGCCTCACTGCTCCACTTCTGTGATATCCTCACCACAACTTTAGTGAGCTTTAAGCTCGGCGCGCATGCAGCGATGAGTTGGACCGTGTCGGACATTTGAGAAACTGTCCCTATGTGGGGAGTTCATGGATTCGATCGCTTTATTTGGAAACGTTTACAATAACAACTATTGATGGTTATGAAATTTCGTCAACCCTATCCCTAACATTGAAACATTTTTTATGGCATGGGCAACGTTTGCAAATCAGATTTCCGCTGTACGTGTGCAAATACCGCACCCTTCAGGCGGTTTCCGTAGTGTCGTGGTCATCACGTTCGCCTAACACACGAAAGGCCACCGGTTGGAAACTGGGCGGAAACACAACTCTTGGCGTATTACTTGGTGAATGTGAAAATCAAACCCTTGTCAGGCAAACAGAAAACACTACAATGTGTAGCACTGGGAACACCTTGACAAGTCCTGGTACTTCTTGTTAACAGGGAGGCTAATTTGTTGGGCACAAGAACATATGCGGTGATGCCGTTTTACAGTTTGGGTCAATCATCAGTAGCTGGTAGAAAACACAACTCTCCCCGTCGGGGAATCGAACCGCAGTCTTCCCCCCGGTAACACGCTAGAGGTCCCCATTTCAAAACTGGGCGGAAACAACTTTCTCTCTACGTGCTAGCACTGGATTTTTCAGTCAAACAGGCACAATTACACTGGACAAAACACACACATAAAAATCCCCCAATGCTGCCACTGCGTCCTTAATATGTTCTACATGCCAAGGAAGGCAACATACGGGCACTAGCATCTCCACTCAAAGACTCAAAACTTTCATAGATTTTCCTTCTGCTATTGCTCTGGAATTTACAGTACTGAAGTCTTCAAGCTCTTTTATCGCTTTTGAATGTGTCGTCCCGCAAACCTTGCCATTCAGTAAGGAGGTGCATGAAGACGTGCACCTGCGAAGAAAGGGCACCCGCAGGTTTCCGTAGTGAAGTGTTTATCACGTTCGCCTCACATGCAAAAGGTCCCCGGTTCGAAACTGGGCGGAAACCCAACTACTGGCGTATTACTGGTGAGTGTGAAAATCAAACCCTTGTTAGGCAAACAGAAAACCCTACAATGTGAAGCACTGGGAACACCTCGACAAGTCCTGGTGCTTCTTGTTAACAGGGAGGCTTATTTGCTGGGCACAAGAACATACGTGTTGATGCCGTTTTACAGTTTCGGTCAATCATCAGTAGCTGGTAGAAAAGCCAACCCTCCCCGTCGGGGAATCGAACCCCAGTTTTTCGCGTGACAGGCGGAGATACTGTCCACTATACTAACGAGGACCAATTCTACTCATTAGCGGGCTGCTCGTCCCGTTTCAGCGGTTACTGAGAATATGCTGAGATTTACCACAAAGCGCTTCCGCTGAAGTGACAGTGACGCATTTTTTCTAATGTTCAGCTGATGTTATGCTCCCAATTGAGGTCCTGTTGGCCAGGAAGCGAAAGGACAGAACAGTAGGACAGCAGTAGAACTCACCATGGTCATTGGCCCGGAGCAAGTCGTTAGCGGCTTGGTGAGCTTGAGCTTTGTAGTTGGGGATCTGTCTGAAACCTCTTCATAAGGAGGCAGACTCGTAAGTGCGGAGCTGCTGTTGATGACTCTCAGAGTACAGTCGTTTACACCTCTCCAGCAGAAAGCAGTGTCGTTAGTGCCCCGCCGCTGTTGAAGACTTTCAAAGTACAGTTGTTTCACTGTCTTACCGCCTTTCTAGGCAGGCACAAAAATCCTCCACAGCCTCACTGCTCCACTTTTGTGATATCCTCATCACAACTTTAGAGAACTTTAAGTTGGAAAGAGTTGGTGGTGATATGTTCATCATTTTATTAGGCCTAACACCATTTTTGTAGCATCAGATAGGCTGGCATCTTGGTCCAGACTAATAAGCGGGAGGCATTTGGGCAATTTGCTGCCTCTACCTGTGACCAGTTAGCCAAGAAATGCTTCAGCAGTGAAAGTAACATAACTAGGACAGTAATCATTCCAGTAGAGGATACACACTCTAATCATAAAACACAAACCTGGTATCTACAACGAGTAAAGTGCACATCACACACTCATTCTACTGAAGGACACCTAAGGGACATCTTGAACTCGTGACTTTTATGTTGCAATTTCACTTCACTGGATAAAATCCAATGAAAGAAGCTTCAACATCAAAAACAGATTTCTTTACATGGAAACTTGTTGTTTCTGCCCTTCACAGTTAAGATCAGAAACAGCATTTTCCCCCTTTTGGTATATCTCAAATTATTTCAGAAGGTATATACTGGAGTTTTTTTTCTGTGAAAGGGAACATTATAGAGGTTATATTAAGCAAATAAGAAGCAACAAGGAAAAAATGGTGGTTTGAATGTGTAGGGAGATCATGATGATCCTCCACATGGCTTTGTTAGTGTGTGGTGACAGCTCGGGTGAGTGGACTGACCCACTCCAAGACGGCAGTGTCAGTGGAAATGACATGAATTCAATTGATCTTGGCTCTGCTGTTGGAGCAACCATGTATATAAAGTCTGACAAAGGGTCAGTTCCTTTCAGAGAGGGGTGTGTCTGCTTTTTCCTCTAGACATTAAAACATAAGGAAATGCCACAATAGATTGGAGATGACACAGCTTTCATTGCATGCCTCATCTTAAAAGGAAGCTTCTCATGGGAGGTCTAAACCCCCCTGTGCTTCCATTAAGCAATTTACACAGGTGGCACATATGGGTGCTGCAGATTAACGTAATCACTTATGCAAATGTGCAAAATAAATTCAGTGAATTAATTGCAGCCCAAACACGTGCAGTGAGAGATGTCATGAACATGTACAGATGGAGATCAAGACAATCTTTTCATCAAGCATGCTTGTCACACAGTTAAAATATTGCAGTTTGCTTTACATGTGGAATCCTAGTTCAGTGAGTGTGAGCTGCACTTAGATACATAAAGAAAATAATAATGATAAAAATGTATTATGATCAGGAATGTAATTTTCCGACCTGAAAGATTTGACCCACATGAATCATGCAGAGATGTAAAAATATATTTTCAGAGGCTGGTGGGGGTTTCAACTATCTATCTCACATACCTAGTGGTGCTGTCAGTATTCAGTTTCCCAATTTGTATAAAATGTAAGCCTGTGACTGGAGACGCGCAACTTTTGACGCACAGAGAGAACACACACTTTTGAGGCCCCAGTGATGGTGAACATAAACTTTCATGCTATAAACAACTGCACCAGAACATGGACATATGAATGCACAACCCCAATGCATAAAAAAATTAATAAATCATCAGAGCCAGCCCCCCCCCCCCCCCCTCTTGTGTTGGTTGATGCCTTGATTCACTTTCACTTAATCTCAGTCAACTTCCAACTTCCAACAACCACGTAGACATAATCTACTCAGTTCAGGCTTGAAATTCCCAGAAGGCATTGCTTTGTTTTAACTTTTGCAAACGAATAATCAAATAAAACAAATGCAGGTAGATTTGTTTTATTTCAAACATGCATGTTTTTGAACATCTGATTAAGACATTTCGCTGCAGACTGATATAAACATTTGTGACTGTAGACCATGACTGTGATACAGAGACTCCTATGTGGTATATAAATACTGATCAGATTGCCAATTCTATTAAGTGCAAAGGATTTGGAGTAATGGGTCTGTCATTTAGATGAAGAACATTATTGTATGGAGGACCAAACCTGACATAAGTATAAATAAATGCATAAATAGACAAATGCATAAATAAATGAATAAATAAATAAATGCTGAAATAAATGTATAAATAAATAAATAAAAGAATAAATGCTTTTTATTTATTTCTACATTTCTGTTCACCTACATTTATTTATTTCTGTATTTCTGTTCACCTACATTTATTTATTTCTGTATTTCTGTTCACCTACATTTATTTATTTCTGTATTTCTGTGTCCATATGTAAATGAGGAGGTAGGAGGTCCTAACCTCAGTCAAGAGCATGATTGGTCAAATCAGAGAGCCAGACAAAAGCAAACGATTCCTGATCTCAAGCCTCGCTCTCTGTAACGTTGTAAAACAGCTCCAGTTAGCTTAATGGTCTCGACCAGTGTGACAGGTTAACTGGCGTTCATTTTAACTTGCGAGGGTCCCAGATGTGCTGGTGGTGTGGTTTGAGAATCCTGTCTTGAGAGAGAGGGGTCCTCAGCCATGTCCGCTAACCAGGAAAAACATTCCGCTCCAAGTCATGTATATATGTATTCTAGACGAGCGCTACAGAGCACAAATCGTCCAAAAGTGCATGTTGTCGGTCTCATATCTTTGTCGTGAATGTCTGTACTCTCAAATAACTCATGTGTGGAACAGGCTGAGGCATTTGTTCACGCCGAGCGGCTCGAGAGCGGAGTGGAGACCCCTTTTAGCTCTAATGTTAGCTGTTAGCTGCTCGCTGTAGCGCAGCGTCCAGGTTACCTTGTGACACCGGTTACCATCGGGTATTTTTCATTCCGCACTGTTCAAATGGTCACTTAAAGCCATCGTTCCGAGCCGCATACATTGTTATTAAGCTGAAGCTAAGTCAGTGTGAAAACTGTACACTGTCATACAGCCTGCTGGTCAAACAGTCTGTCATGTATATGTGTATTCGTTTTGACGTGGCTTGAACACTTCTATCCACACGGAGATACTGGGGCTGCGACTTGCAAACCACTGCTAGACGAGCGCTACAGAGCACAAATCGTCCAAAAGTGCATGTTGTCGGTCTCGTATCTTTGTCGTGAATCTCTGTACTCTCAAACAACTCATGTGTAGAACAGTATTAAGCATTTGTTCACGCCGATCGGCTCGAGAGCGGCGTGGACACCGCTGTTAGCAGTTAGCTGTTAGCTTTTAGCTGCTCGCTGTAGCGCTAAGAGCGTAGCGTCCAGGTTAACTGTTGACACATGTTACCATCGAGAGTGAGATACATGTCTGGGCTTTCCATGAACCATTGTCGCTACTGGTGTTTGTATCACAGGTTGATCTGGACGTCTCACGATTTGCCACAGCTGATTGACCTCACGCTGAGCTCGGGCTGGATGTCAACGTACTCTGCAGACTGTTTGACCGGCAGACTGTATGACAGTGTACAGTTTTCACACTGACTTAGCTTCAGCTTAATAACGATGTATGTGGCTCGGAATGATGGCTTTAAGTGACCATTTGAACAGTGCGGAATGAAAAATACCCGATGGTAACCGGTGTCACAAGGTAACCTGGACGCTGCGCTACAGCGAGCAGCTAACAGCTAACATAAGAGCTAAAAGGGCTCTCCACTCCGCTCTCGAGCCGCTTGGCGTGAACAAATGCCTCAGCCTGTTCCACACGAGTTATTTGAGAGTACAGACATTCACAACAAAGATATGAGACATGAGATATGAGAACATGCACTTTTGGACGATTTGTGCTCTGTAGCGCTCGTCTAGAATACACATATACATGACTTGGAGCGATGAGCAGAATGTTTTTCCTGGTTAGCGGACATGGCTGAGGATCCCTCTCTTTCCAGACGGGATTCTCAAACCACACCACCTGCACACCTGGGACCCTCACAAGTTAAAATGAACGCCAGTCAAATTCATAACTAAACCAGAGCTACATGAACAAATGTCAACAACTGCAGCTAACAGTTAGCTGAGCAGGCTTGCTGGTAGCCAGCAACATTCCTGTACAGTGTACAGGAATCAGTGCAGCTAGTAAGGCAGAAGTAGTAGACCCTCATCGAGCACACTCCTGTAACCAATCGTGCTCTTGACTCATTTACATATGGACACAGAAATACAGAAATACAGAAATAAATAAATGTAGGTGAACAGAAATGTAGAAATAAATAAAAAGCATTTATTCTTTTATTTATACTTGTATTTATTTATTTATACATTTATTTCAGCATTTATTTATTTATTCATTTATTTATGCATTTATTTATTTATTTATGCATTTATTTATTTATTTATGCATTTATTTATTTATGTATTTATTTATTTATTTATTTATGCATTTATTCATTTATTTATTTATACTTATGTCAGGTTTGGTCCTCCATATTATTGAAGCTTGAAAGGGGGCTGAGAGAAATGGTCTTGGGGCTACATGGCTGCGACAATCATGCCACTCTGTGATTGGTCGGCCGGCCCAAACAGCCCACGAAGGCCTGGCATCTGCCCAAATTCCAGATTACCAGTCAGTCACTTCCTCTAGAAGAAGTTCTGGTAACTTTCGCTACCTTGAAGAAAAATTTCACTGTAATGGGAATCGACAGCACCATCCCTCTCTCTAACCTAACCTTAACCTATCAGTCTCAATGGGGCAAGTAACACATTTAGTCTCTAGCAGGGGCCATAAATTAGGGTCCATTTACATCAAGCATGCCAAATGAAGGGCCATTCGACCAATAAAAGTTGTTTTATGTGCAGGTGCTGTTGTTGCTGCTATTATTTGTATTAATATTATTAGTATTAGTAACCAAAAATGTAATTTGCCATACTTTTTTTATTCATTATTTTAATTTCTTTTTCTATTATTTTAACGACTAGTTTGTTGTTGTTGGTAGCAATGCCTTATTCACTCTTTCTATTGTCTCATTTCATTTCTTTGTTCTTTTTAATTGAGGTATGAAGCATTTTAAGTCGGAAATGTACTATAAAAAGGAGATCGTTGTTGTTGTTGTTATTAAGCGTGTCATTTTAGCATTGATGTGGCCAAAACTGATCAGTCTAGTCAGATTTGAAATGACGGTTCTCCTGGTTGACCTTGCGCTTCTGTGTAAAGTTGATCTTGATTTATTGATCATGTGATACCTACTGGTGATCATTTGCCCAGATGTCTGGGGCCAGCTAGTGCTAGTTGAGTGCATGGCACTGACTATTGGAGACAGCGTTGCGGTTACGTGCATAGTGTCACTGATTTAGCGAGTGGCTGATCTGACGTCAGCAAAATGTATAAGCTTTGTAAAAAAGCAACTTAACACCTGATTTATGCTTGGACATGTCCCCATCACAAATTGAAAGAACACATTTCCAGTCCAGCATGTACTAATTCATAAGACTATTTGGAGTGTTTCTATTTCATTAACAACATTCTAAATCTGTATGACTCAGACCCAGCCAGTTATCAGGATGCAGTTTAGATGTTATCGTTAAAAGAATGCTAACAGTATATTAAGATGTCCTCGTCAGAATAAAAGAATGACATATTTGGCATTTTCATATCTTGAAATAAATACTGACGTCTTTTTTCATGATTTTCATGTTGTTTGTCTCCCTTCAGCCTTCAAATTCAAGCCATATGGGAGGTAATATTTGGAGTCTTTGGTCAGAGACTCCCTCTATCAATCATACAAATTACCCCTCACCTTGCAATATTTATGATAATGCAGCCAATGACACAGCGTTAATTACATCCATTCCTCACCTCTTCTGATGGTCTGACACACAGATCAGGAAGAAGCCACTCCCCTCTCACTGCTGCTGATGCTCAATCCATCATCATCTATCCTTTCTGTGTGATGAATACTACATTTATGGGGCATTATTTCAGTTGTTTGTACCGCTCTGCCATTCCACTTCAGCTGCTCATGTAAAATCTCAACACATAGAAACAGCAACTGCTCACATGCATCTATTTTTCATTAGTCAAATGTGTTTTGGGGGGAATGCATTGCTGTCTGGATTATGTGTTCATAAGATAAAGCAAACCTATGAAATTCCTATTTCAGGAAGATTGTCAGAATTGAATTATTAAAAAGTCAACACAGACCACAAGTAAGTTTTATTTGAAGGACATATCCTTTTCAATTTGCAAAATATGAGCAGACGTTTGGTTTAAAACAAACAAACAAACAAAAAACTTGCATTATCAACAGTGTGAAGATGAACAGTGTGAATGTTATGTATAAGATGACTATTTTCTGTGTCTATTTAAGTTAACAGTCTAACCAGCTAGTTCTGGTCCATCCTGTCTCCTAATATAATGTTGTACCTCAAGAGTTGATAGTCTGATAACGCCTTTAGTTTCAGCTGGGATATCTAAAAATACAACCATACATTGTCTGAATTCAAGTAAACTCATCCTAAAACTATATTAAAGTGAAACTCTCGCCAAAAAGCAACCAAAGCTTTATTTGTGATTGAATATGAGTCAAACCTTCATGTAAATGTATAATTACGATGAAAGAGGCACTTTTACTGTAGTTTCGTTTTCGGGCAAGCTAATTTTCAATGGAGTGCATGGGGCACTGGCACGCTAGTGTTACACCACTCAAGCGACAACGTCTGGTGCAAAAAATGAGTTCAGCTTTATTACTCCGTGGCAAGACAAGACAACTCAAGACGGACGATGCAGACACTTCTTCACGGCTGCAGCGCGGGCTCACTCTAAGAACTCAACAAAAAACTTTCTTCTACTTCTACTATGTGGCTGACAGTCCTGCCCCCTGCTAGCAAGCATAATGAAACATACTCAAACAGCAGAGCTGAAACTGTAGATTACAGACAGGCATGTAAAATAAATAATAATAAAAGAAAATAAGATTTTCTTCAGGTGCTACAATCCTCCCCTGCAAAATGAGTGTTGTCCTCATCATTAGCATCGCTTCTCAATACACCTTTGCCTGGAATATAATACTCAACTTGTAATTACAACATTAAAGGTAACACTCTAGATCTAACACATCACACAATGGCAATTGCTTCCTTTCACAACTTGGACAGAAGTAAATGTCTTTAAGTGCACTTCAACAGGTTTTACCATAAAAGTACATTACTATTGTATACCATGCGATCTCATCACACTCCACTCTCAGATAACACTACAGTGGTTAGATTTAAGAATAATCTAATTTTTAGCAGTATTAACAATAGTACAGCACTACTTAAATGCTCTGCATTTGCATTTCACTATACACTCCATGGAGACTTCTGGCTTGTATAGACACACATATACTGCAAACATTCCATTCACATTTTTCAAATGCCACAACGTAATCCTAAATGTAGATTATGATTTGAATTTATTTCCAGTTATGTAAATCATATAGGAATCACATTTGAGAGACATACAACTTACTTTACACATTTTTCACACTTTGGTGTCTCTGCCCTTAATGTCCCATGACTTCCATAATGGACAGTAACCACTCAGTTCACAAACAGTCCATGTTACTGTGTCCATTTTTCACTGAATAACCTGCATCAGTCCATAGTGAACCTATAACAGTTTTTCAGTTGTAGCCTGCAGGAACAAGAGTAGGATAGACTAGATGTGCTCCAAACATGTATTGAGGTAGCCAGGGCACACTGTGTTGTCCATATGCTGGTGCCACTGTATTAACATACAGTGGGTTAGTGTGAAGCCCCACCACACAATGAGTAGGTTGGCCAAGTGATTCATATGTCAATCAGTGCGTTTACATGACACACAAGAAAACCGAATTACTGTGTTAGTCAGACTATGATCGGATCTTTAAGATGCATGTATACACCTTAGTCTGACTAAAATCGGACCGGATCGGATTACTCATAGTCGAATTAAAGCACCCAGATTATTCGATTGATAGTCGCATTACTCCTGCGTGTGTACGTTCCATCAGATCAGATCGTATTTTGCGTTCTGCGCAGGTGCGAGATTTTTTCCCCGGGGTCGTGAGCTGGAAGTAGACGGACAGACGGTGCATGTAAACGCACTGAATGTTTCTCTAGGCCGTCTTTCTCTCTGTGACCTGCGTGGCTGTGTGTCAGAAGGCTCGAGCTCCTGTGGGCTGGGCAGGTCTACAGACTGAGCAGTTTGTGTGGCCTCCTGAGTGTCATGTCCAGTTGTGACATATTCAGTACAGTCATTGTCCACAAGCGTTTGTACTGGAGTCTCCATTCTGAACTCCTGTGCTTCAGCATCCAGTTCCGGCTGAGGTTCTGTTTCAGGAGTAATGGGAGGTGCAACATATTGCTCTCCAGACTGGTTGTGATAGTGCCTCAGTCTATTAGCCCAATGACATTCCTCCTCATCTGAGCTGTCTGCGTCCTCTGATGTTTCATTTGATTTATTCTCCTTGCGTCTCTTTCTTTGTTGGATACAAGGATTTTGTCCTCCCAGCATGCTTTGAGCTGGTTCCTGAAGTGGCAAAGCGTTACATGCCATTAACATGTTGCGATGGAGGATTCTGCCCCTCCCTGTGCCATGTTCAGGTTTTACCTCATAAACTGGGCTGTCTTTCCCCTTTTGAGAAACCACAATGTGTATATGATTCTCCCAATATGAGCGTAGTTTAGCTGGTCCCCCCCGCTCAGACATATTTCTCACAAGGACCCTGTCACCTGGGGAAAGAACTGAACTTGGTCTCTTTTGATCGTGATACATCTTTCCTCTTGCTGTTGTCTTTTTAATGGTTTTGGATGCAATGTCGTACGCTTCTTTCATCTGCTGCTGCCATTTTTGAGCATATTCTTGGTGTGACTTACATCCTTCCTCCTCATTTATTCCAAAGATCAAATCAATTGATAAACAGGGATTTCTTCCAAAAAGCAAGTAGAAAGGAGAATATCCTGTTGCCTCACTGGTTTTGCAGTTGTAAGCATGTACAACTTTACTCACATAGTCATTCCAGTTTCCCTTTTTCTCCTCATCCAAGGTCCGCAGCATCGATAACAAGGTGCGATTAAACCTTTCGGCTGGGTTCGCTTGTGGATGATAGGGGGTTGTTTTTGAGTTTGTCATTCCTGTGTATTTTTGCAGCTGTTTGAATAACTGGTTCTCAAATTATTTGCCCTGATCATGATGAATTTTAGCAGGGAAGCCTAATTTGAGAGAAAAGTCATTAAAGATTTTTTCTGCTGCCGTTTTGTCTGATTTGTTGCGAGTGGGGTAGGCTTGGGCAAACTTAGTGAAGTTGTCAATGACCACTAAGATATACTCATACCTTCCCATGCTTTTTTCAAGGTGAAGATAGTCTATCGAAACCATTTCCAATGGTGCTGTCGCCGGTACATGACACATCGGGGCTCTGCTAAGCACAGGAGGTTTTTTCTGGATATTGCATTTACAAACTTGAGTTATAAAAAACTCAATGTCTCTTTGCATCCCAGAACCAGGTGTAAGACACGCCCTACCCCTAAGTGTCCCATTTCACAATGAAGGTACTTGTTCACAAGTTCTTTATACTTTTCTGGAAGTACAATCTGAGTATTGGTTGCTGTTTTACGCTTCAACAAACCCTCTGGGAAAACATACAGTCTTTTCCATTCACGTAGCATTTGCTTAGTTTTTGTTGTTTCCCTATCCATGACCCTCTTATCTGGTTTTTCCCCAGATGCTTTCAAATGGAGTACACGGGATACGACAGGATCTTGTAACTGTGTTTGTAGTAACTCTTGCTGTGTTTGTTGAATGTCTGGTTGCTTATCTGCAGCTAGCTCATGAACAAGTGGGCTGCAGGTGATGGCCGAAATCCAGTCCACTTTGTTTTGTTTTTATGTTTCAATTGGGCTGAGTATTGCACTCAAAACTTCAGGGGTGCACTGCTCTGTACATTCGCTCATGTAAGAGTCCATACTCACAGGTGTGCGGGACAGGAAATCTGTGTCTACCGTATATTACCATATAATAGCTGGGTTTCAATTAACTGCCGGGTCCCCTTTAAACGCCGGGTGCAGGTGTATATTTTGGTAAATAACTGCCGGTTCCAAATAAATGCTGGGTCTGGGTTATTTTAAAAAACATCAAAGAAGAAGGCGTGACCACTGACACGGCAAGTTTTTCTTCTTCGCCTTTTTCAAGTGTTGTGCTGCTTTCTGTCAGTCATCACATTGATGATCGCCATGGCTCCAGCACAGAAAAGAAAACAGAAATACGACTTGAAATTCAAACTTTCAGTCATAATATATGCAGAAGAAAACTCGGGAGAAGCAGCCGCAAGACGTTTCTCTGTCGACCCCCAGAGGGTGAGAGACTGGCGGAAAAATAAGACAGAGCTTCAGTGTCTGTCCGAGGAGGACAGCAAAAGGGCCAGGCTGCCTGGTGAAGGGAGGAAGAAGGCTAGCGAGGAGCTTGAGTTAAATATGCGGGACTGGGTAATCAGCAAACGGGCACGCCATGAGAGATTGTCCCGTAAAATGATCAGGGCGATGGCGAAAGAAATGTACGCCACCGTGAGTGATAGCAGAGGTGAGGAGTTTGCCGCGAGTGTTGGTTGGCTTAATCGTTTCCTCCGCCGCAACAACTTCACCTCCAGAAGACGTACAACTATTGCCCACAAGGATGCCAGGGAATTCATAGAGAAGCTGGTAAAGTTTGTGACATTTTCCTCTCAGATGATTGAAACAAAGAAGATACCGGACAGAGACATCATAGCAATGGATGAAATGGCGGTGTGGTTCGACATGGTCGGGTCCACTACTGTGGAGACACGTGGGGCCCGCAGTGTCCCTTTGAAAACTACAGGCCACGAGAAGAGCCACTTGACTGTGGTTCTGGCAGCAAAAGACCAAACTGAAACCTTTTGTGGTTTTCAAAGGAGGTGTCAGGGAAGTCAATGCGATGCAAAGCATCAGTGGAGTGGTGGTAGCCTCCTCTAAAAACGGCTGGATGAATGACGACGTGACTGCAGATTGGCTGCAGAAAGTTGTGGGGAAATTCAACTTTGGCCCTCATCTCCTCGTCTGGGATTCCTACTGACGCCACATCAGCCAGGCCACTAAACAAGAGCTCAAGCGGAGCTACAAGATAACTACGGCTGTGATACCTGGAGGATGTACAAAATACATCCAGGCACCTGACGTTGTTTGGAATCAGCCGTTCAAAGCCAGTCTGCATGAGTCATATGACAGCTGGATGGCCGGTAACGTGGACAAAACCTACACCGCTGGAGGAAACTTGAGAGCCCCAGCTCGTCGCCTACTTGTCGCCTGGGTGCTTAAAGCTTGGGAGGAGTTGGATATGGAGCTGGTGAAAAAATCCTTGGTGATTGTGTGTGTGTGAGTTTGTCTGTTTGTGTGTGGAAAAGTGGAGAGAGTGTCTGTGTCTATGTGAGCAACAGAGAGACAGAAATAGAGAGAGAGTATAACAGTAAATGTTATAATTATTTTAATGTACGTTTTTGGGATATTGTGCTTTAAGGTGTGTGGCCTGACAGTGGCAGCTGATGGCAGTGAGGACCATTTGATCCACTGTTTCAAAGAAGGGGAGCCATGTGCAACAGGGAGAGAGATGTTGGCTCAGGCCAGACAAGGAGAGCAGGAGGATAATGGAGAAGCTGAGCAGCAGGAGGAAGATGAGGGTGAAGAGTTTGAAAATGAACTGGTAATTGAGGATGATGATGATGATGATGATGAGGAGGAGGAGGAGGTGGATAGTGATGAGGTGGATGCTGATGAGGAGGATGAGTGAGAGGATGGACATGGACTTGGTCTAACAGTTGTCTTGTTGTCTTACTCAGGTTGCCTTCCTTCATGTTTTTTATATTCATGTACATGTTATTTTTTCTGTGTGTTTCACAAAACAAGTTGCTGATATACAGGTCATTGTTGTTCAGTATTTGGCCTTATATTGTCTACCTTCCTCATTCAGCAATCTTTTACTGGTTTAGGGTTTAATTGAGTTTGTATGAGAGTGTTGTGTTGACAAAAGGAGAAAAAAGTTTAACTACAAAATCATACTTTTGAAAAATGTAAATGTTATAGTCATACTGGTTTAATATAAGAGTTTGAGTAAATGACCATATTTTCCTAGTTTTGCTGAGCAAGATTTTTGTAAGGAAGGAATTAAACGCCTGTCCCAAATTGCCGCCTGGTCCCAAATAAACGCCTGGTCTGTTAGGTGATTGAAACACATAAACGCCCCAGCTATTATTTGGTAATTTACGGTATGTTTGTTTTTCCTGGGCGGTACTTCACTGTTATGTTGAAGTCGGCAAGTTCTGATACACAGCAACGTCCAGTCTTTCAGTTTAGCTGTGCTCAAAACATAAGTAACAGGGTTGTTATCACTGTATATTGTTACAGAGGGGGCATAAAACAAATAGTCTCTAAACCTGTCTGTAACAGCCCATTTGAGCGCTAAAAACTCAAGCTTCCCTGAATGTAAGCACTAGTTTTTTTTCTGCTGGTGTCAGTGTTCGCAAGCCGTACCCAATAACTCTGAGTTTGCCTTCCTGCCTCTGACACAAGACTGCTCCTAGTCCTTGTTCTGAAGCATCAATATGAAGAATGAAGGGATCTTCAAACCTTGGATATGCCATTACAGGTGGGTTAGTCAAGACATCTACTAAATAGTTCAGAGCTTTCTGGTGACTATCACTCCACACTATTTTCTGATGTGGGGGAAGCTGCCCTGTCCCTACTGACCGGGAGGGGGGCTTTGACTTGGGATTTAGGGTTACGCCTGTTGAAAGCAGGTCATACAGGGATTTTGCATGATGAGAAAAATCCTGCACATAGCTTCGGTAGTACCCCAGAAAACGCAGATGTTTGTGCAGCTCTTTGATGTTTGTAGGGGGTGTTGTCTTTAGCGCTTGCACAGCCGCTACTTCTTTCTTGTCCATCCTGTAGCCTTCAGCTGAGATCACTTTGCCAAAATAACGTACCTATTTTCTGAACAAGTCACATTTGTCTGGTCTCAGCTTAATTCCACAAGTTTGCTGTCGTTTGAGAACAACCCTCACATCCTCAACATGCTGTGTGAATGTCTTATTGTAGACTAGGGCATCATCTAAGTATGGAATGCATATTTTGTCTCTGAAACCGTCCAGGCTCTCTTCCATACTGCGCTGGAAAGCTGTTTGTGAGGCCAAATGGGGTCCTGTTCCATTTGTACAGCCCCCATGGCGTCGTGAAGGCTGTGAATTTCTTTGAGTCCTCACTGACACTCCCTTGGTGATACGCCTTGCCTTGGTCCAGTACGCTGAACTAAGCGTTTCCACCAAGACCATCAAGTAACTCTTGTATGCGTGGTATGGGGTGCCTATCTGGGATTGTCTTTTCGTTAAGCCCCCTGTAGTTAATACAAAGTCTTAGGCTACTATCTTTTTTCCTCACACAAACCACTGCAGCTGCGTATGGGGAGGTGGATTTGCGGATGAAACCTTGGTTAAGCAAGTCCTGGATGTGGTTCTTGACCTCGTCATACAATGGGCGAGGTATGGCATTGTATGTTTTGGCTACTGGGACCTCATCAGTTAGCTTAATGTCCATTTTTAAGTTTATAATGTAGCCTACATCCTCTTTGTGTCTGGCAAATGCTCCGGATTCCTCCCTCATCATTTGTTTGACAACTGCTTGTTGTTCACCAGTCAAGTGGTCCACATTGACTGGCGGATCAAACAGTTTGTCTTGGGGGTCACCTTGAGACATTTCTCTGGTGGAGCATGGTGTGGTCTGGGGATTTTCAACAACTATAGAATTTACCTGGTGTTCCTCTGGGTACACCAGGTAACAGTCTGTTTTTCTCTTTATGCTCCCTAACACAGTTGTACTTGGCATTGTGAGGTCATGTTGCGTTATATTTCTCACATAAATGTTCACTTTGCGTGAGGAGCAGGAAACACTTATTAGCTGACAGGTAAGTTAAAGTCCTTCATCTAATGAAAGGTTCTCCTCAGGTTCAAAGAGCATTTCAGTTTTCATTTTACGATCTGTTTTGACAGGACAGGTAATACACTTGGTTTGTCCCCCTGAAATTACAACGGATGTGCGCCCTGTTCTGACAGGGAAAGTAGCATTCTCATTTGTAGCTCCCTGAATGAGATTTAGCAATGCTTCTGCCTTTCCTGATCCTAGCCTTAGTGAGTTTCTGAGCAAAGCAACGCTTTCACTGGGCTGAACCTGGTTCTCTGTGTTGATGAACATTTCCTCAATGAAATTAACCCTATTATGGGCCTCTGTATGATGTCCCTGCTCACTAGTACTGGAACTAGTATCTCATCAGACTTTTCTTCTTTAGCTTTTGGCTCACACAGACTGAAACTAATTGGGACCCAGCCCTCAAATGGGATTTCTAAACCATTTGCCGCTCTCAAATCTAGCAGTTCATTATCATTTAACAGGTCACTAATGGGTCAGATTTTTGTGTCAGGTAAGTTCTGGGACTTCCATTTCTCACTCACAACGCACACTTGTGCTCCTGAGTCCCACAGGGCTTGAGTCCTAACACTGTTCATTCTGCACCAAACAAGACACTTTTTGCCTATCAACCGTGCAACTCGCTTGCGCTTTGTACATGGGGTGTGCGGGTTAGAGGGTTGGTCTCCTTTACGTTTCATATCTGACTTTAAAGGTGTTGAGGGGTTGTGAGTGTGTAGTTTCTTCTTTTCTCGAGTTACTTTGCACAGGTTTACTGTGTTTAGGTCATTTTGGGACTTAAGCTCTGAGGTCATGGTACGTCCCTCTGTCACAACCTCTGCTAGTTTACCGACGTTTTCTGCCTACCCTCTGCTCTGCACCCTCTTGCCCAATGTGTGTCACTGCCGCACTTAAAACAATGGTTGCAATCCCTTTTATCTTGCTGACATGCTACACATTGTCTCCTTGGTCTTTTAAATGCATTAGCTGGAGCTTTGGTTTGGTCTTCATCAACGGTTTTTCTCCCACGCTTGACAGTTTGCACTAGCGATGCTACTTGACCTATGAGCTTCCTTATTGCTGTGTTACTCTCTTCTATTTTTGTAAATAGGGAGTTCTCTTTAATTGGTTTGTTAGGTTTAGCTGCAACTGTGGTTGTTAACAGGTCACTGTCCTCACTACTCATCTCCACTGTGCTCAGATTTGCCCTATGAGTGGCTTTATTTGAGGCTTTAATCTTTTGGGCCCTCTCATTTTCCTTGTACTGAGCTATCTGCATTTTTTGCAATGGTAGCTCAGTAGCCCTGTACAGCTTTTGTCAGTTGTTGGTACAGTACAGTTGCATTTTCTGCATAGTGGGCTCTTAGTATTTGTCTGAGAGTGGCTAGTGTTAGATCTGTTTTTCCCTCCAAATAGCTCCTCAGTTTCAAGTTGGGATTTACAGCATGTATCACAGCCTCCATAATTTCCATTTCTGGATATCCCTTTCTGAGACCACTTTCAATCTGGTGTTCAAGGCTGCTAAAGCTCAATGTGTCCCTTGATGTTGACTCACCAACATGTCCGTTTATTTTAAAGTCCTTTCTGAATCCGCTGGAAGGCCAGCAGCTGCTGCTCCTGGTGTCTCTGTCTCTGCTCTGAGTCTCCTCATCTCGCGCCGTCTCCCGGGCTATCTGTGTCTCCGGCGATGGCAGAAACAGTGCGCAGAGTCCTTGTTGTTGTCACGACGTGGGCCGCGCCAAGCGAACTGTCTTCTCCACTTCTCCGTCAGCTGCAGGTGGAGAGATGAGTGGCGCCGCTACCATGTCGTCTGTCTCCATCGGATTCTCCTGCAGAGAGTTGAGTGCGTCGTTCAGCTCCAAAAGCACAGACATGCCTTTGTCCTCCCTCTCCAGAAGCTCGTCGCGTTCACAGAACTTTACAATGTGCTTAACAAGTGCACAGCGTGTTTTGTGTTTAATGTCCTCAGAGTCTTTTCCGGCAATTTTACAGTAGTCACAAACTCGGTGCAGTCCTTTCACAGTCAGTCCGAGCAGTTTAGTTTCTATTTCCAACAAAAATTCTTCTCGGTGCTCCGACACATTACTCGTAACGTTGTTCAACAGTCAACACTTGGGAAAACAACAAAACGGGACGGTGTCGTAATAGCTAGACTTCAACTTTTACCTGTAGCTAACGTTAGCTCACTTAGTTGACTTGCTGCTCTCACACGTGTCTGACGTTACCATTTTTTTCCGGCGCTGAAAAATGCGTCTGCCTTGAAGTAATATCCATCGTGATCTCGCTGGGGCCTCCAAATTGTTACACCACTCAAGCGACAACGTCTGGTGCAAAAAATGAGTTCAGCTTTATTACTCCGTGGCAAGACTGACAAGACAACTCAAGACGGACGATGCAGCACCGGGTAGACACTTATTCACCGCTGCAGAGCGTGCTCAGTCTAACAACTCAACAAAAAACTTTCTTCTACTTCTACAATGTGGCTGACAGTCCTTTACCATCAAGTGTGTCCCCTGCTGGCAAGCATAATGAAACACACTCAAACAGCAGAGCTGAAACTGTAGATTACTGACAGGCATGTAAAATAAATAATAATAATAAAATAACATTTTCTTCAGGTGCTACAATCGCATCAAAATCGCTATTTTTAAAACACTAAGAATGCTCGACAACAAGAAACTTTGCTCTTAGTATCACCAGGCTCTCTACACATGAACACGAGCATTGAGAACATTGTTTGTGTTTGTTTTTGAACTACTCATCATTGGAGCTGGATCTCGCGCCGTCGTCATGGCAGAAAAAAAAGTGTCGATCCCTGAGTACGACCTAACAGGCAGGAGAGTAATGATGGACTTCCTACCTATTAGGTCCCACTTGGGAATCGACACTTTCTGTCTGCCATGACGGCGGTGCTCCGGAGGTGCTACTGCTAATGTGAGCTGTCCAAAAACCTTCTTTTTAGTAAACTCTGTATACACAAACAATGTTCTCAATGCTCGTGTTCATGTGTAGAGACCCTGGTGATACTACAAGCAAAGTTTTATGTTGTGTCGAGCCTTCTTACTGTTTTAAAAATAGCTAGCGTCAGAGTGCCCCTGCACCCCATTGAAAAATTAGCTTGCCCGAAAACAAAACTACGGTAAATCTTGTGCTTCTTTCTTCGTAATTAGCTATGCATTTACACAAAGGTTTGACTCATATTCAATCACAAATAAAGCCTCGGTTGCTTTGTGACAAGAGTTTCACTTCAATTCAAACTCGAAAAAGAAAAAATAAGAAAAAGAAAACATCTTCACACAATCACCTCTGGTTTGGTCAAATTAAATCTTCAATTTGCAGAGCAAGAGGTGAAAAGATTTGGCTCTAGATGTTGTTTCACCCGCTGCTAATGACTAATGTTCTCTCTTCTCTGCTGCTTCATGCCTCTCCTGCCCCCGCCTGCTGTGCCTTCTCATCCATGGAGTCAAAGTCCTGGTCAGAACTGCTGTAAATCACCTCTGTACTGTATTCCTTGACTTCAGACTGGCATATGTCGGTCTCAGAGGCTGTGTTCAGTCCCAGTTTGGTGTCCAACTGTTGAACCCCAGCTGACTGTAGTGACTCCCCACATCATCTGAGGTTGTGGTGCGGTCAGACCACAGTCAGTTAAAAGGGTCACATCTAACTGAGATATTTTCCATGGTAGCTAGTTGCTGCAGCAAAGATTATAGTGGTCAGCAGTTAGCGGTCATGTTGCCCCCTACTGTTTTGGAGCTACCTTCAAAATCCAGGCATATCTTATATCTTAAAAAATCTGAGAGATTCTGATTGACATGAATTGTGCACTTTTACTTAAAAGTCCAATTATTCACTTTGCTTAATTTACAACTTTTTAACTGGTGTTTATCACTTGGACACCCAAACTTTAAACATCCTATCTTTACACCTTATTACAGTATGTTAACATGATACGACTTCCTGCACTAGACTGAGACATAAATAACTTGTGCAACAGGATTGCAAAACAAAAGATAGATCGAAGGCCATTTTTCAATCAAGGTAATTAAAAACTAGAAAACAAATCTACCCTTTTCAACTTGTAAAAGCCAAGGTTTTCAAAGGCATCACAGTCATTATCTCAAAGAATATTTCAACACAGATATCTGCACACATTTTGTGAGAGATAGCAGGTGGAATAAATCACTAGTTGTGTAACAGTCAAAATGGGGTGAAACCTGCTGGATGACAGCCACTTATACAGGTATTTCATGCTTTTAAAATTCACATATATATTCCAAGTTTAAAACTGAGATTAATTATTGCCTTTCCTGCAGTTATCTTAAATTGACTCTTGGTATAGGAAAGAAGAGAACAAAACTTCAGCTTTCTGAGTCGTCTCACTGACCATCAACAGAACAGCACTTTAATCTTCAGGCAATCATTTTATCATGCATTTAGTTGACCTTTCCCATAGATCACAGCTGAGTGATCTGATCGAACTCCGCAGGATGTGGAAAAGTTTGCTGTATAATGCAATGTACCCTTTATGTGTTGGGAATCATATCTGTTCTGGCTGCTGCGTGTTCTTTCTCCCATATACCCAATTTGCCTGCAGATGTGCACTGCAGCTGACAGCTGCGTTGGTGGCTTAAATAGAATGAGAAATTGCAGGCAAACGTTTCTTGTTAACAATTACAGTTGAATAGTGATCTGAAGGTTAATTTGGTAATCAGTGAATCTGCAGTAATGATAGCTGCAATAAATTATAAAAACGACATTTGTCGTTGCATCAAAAGAAAAGGATGTTTTCCATCTGAAGAATGAAAATCTATGCATGAAACATGGAACAGCATAGTGAAAATTAAAATTATGTATACATTTCAACATTGTATAAGTTTTATCTATTATTTATGTTTAACTAATTTTTATATATACATATTGTGTCATATGTATGACTTTTTTTAAAAGAATGTAGGGATGTCTGATCTTCAGACACATATGGGATATATATGATTTTTGAAAACTTAATCAATCCTTTAGATGACATATAATTCTGTGTTCCTCCTTTCAGAGGTTAAGGTGTATGCATGGTCAATCAGCAGGTTCACATTTAATGGGTCAAACTTCCTGGGACCGTCTTGCAGTTATTTATTTAAAAGGACCTGTATAAATTCCCCTGAGACAACAATAGCTGTTTTTATATATATATATATATATATACATATATATATATATATATTAGGGCTGTCAAACGATGAATTTTTTTAATCTCGATTAATCCATCCATAGTTAACATAGTTTAATCGCAAATTAATCGCAATTTTTGGCAGTGGGCTCTCAGCATCTGCCACCTTGCAAATGATATTTGTGACTCGATGTACTTCAATGGTAACTCATTTCATGTCGACAGTATGTGCAGATAACTTTTGTCCTATCGACCGAACCATCTGGCAGTGTTTTGAAAGTGAATTTGCCGTCCTTTCTCCGTTTCCTTTCACTTTCGCTTTTCAGTCCACCGTGTTTTTCCCGAACGCCAACCCTGCTTCTTCTTCTTCTGATTCCCTTTCTTATTCTTCTGCCACCCTCTGGATCAAGACTACAGGTGCCATCAACAGCCGTAAATCAAACAATGCGCGTTTCTTTTTTTTTTTATACCGAGAGTTAATCGCGTGTTAAAAAAATTAACAGTGTTAAGAGGATGTTGCGTCAACGAGTTATTAACGCGTTAACTTTGACAGCCCTAATATATATGATGAAGAAATGCATATATTAAAATATATGAGAATTGATTTGTTTTGTTAACTAAACCACTAAAATATTCACATTAACAATAATAATAATTATGTTATACAACCAAGCTCCATCGTTTAAGCACAATAATTGATGGGTAATCTTGCTTGACATCTGCCAAAGTGATGAAACTTTGTTCAGTTCTTCACTACTCAGTTCACAGTTCCCACTGAAATGGGCATGTTCTCCTCCCTATGGTTTGGAATCTTTGTGTGTCTTAACTGAGTCTATACTTTTCGGGGAACTACAGGCAATCGGAGCACACCCTCGGCTTTTACAAAGATCACTAGGGTTCGACTGTCACTGGCTTCTGCTGTTGAAATAGTTGTACTGTAGCAGTCTGTTGTAGCTCACAGTGGCATCAGTAAACTTCAACTGTAGCTCGCAATGATATCAGGAGAGTTCTACTGTAGACTGCAATGACATCATTTAAGTTCTACTGTAGTTTGATATGACATCACAGCAGTTTTACTGTAGCCTGCAATGGCATCACTTCAGTTTGACAATTACATCAGAGAGAACTAGCATATACTATCTATAATGCAATTTTAGCCCAGTAGAGTTTTATTCAGATTTTATCACATGTCTGAGGAAATGCTGATATTCCTAATGGCCTCACCATTCTCCTCAGTAATTATGCTGGCATTATGTTACCTACTTGCTGGCTTGGCAAACTGTTAGTCTTCCTGCCCTCTAGATGCTGTTGTCTGGTTGTGATGTTCTCAGACTTAACCACTTGTACATGACTTTCCATGTTGTTATCACAAGTTCCATTTGAACCTGTGGCAATTCCCAGCGACATCACTCAAGTTCTACTACATCTCCAAAGGACATCACAAGAGTTATGACATCACAGGTTTTCTACAGTTGCTTACAAAAGAATATTTTGATTTTTTTTCTCTCTCTCAATTAAATAATTTCTGTTCTTTTTTGCTCACAATAACATGACTTGAGTTCTAACCTAGCTCACCATCACATCACTTAGTATGTTTGTTTTTACTCTCATTACCTATAGTTATATAAGTGCTGCTGCTAAACTGTTACAACTCCAGTATGCTGTAAGTAAGCTGTGGGAGATAAGAAAAGTGTTTTACTGTCACTCACAATTTCGTCTCCAGAGTAATGACATCACTAGTGTTCTACTATAGTTCTCAGTGACATCACTAGTGTTACACTATAGTTCTCAATGACATCACTAGTGTTCAACTACAGTTCTCCACTATAGTTCTCAGTGATATCAGTAGTGTTCCACTATAGTTCTCACTGAAATCATTAGTGTTCCACTCTAGTTCTCAATGACATCACTATTGTTCCACTACAGTTCTCCAGTATAGTTCTCAGTGATATCACTAGTGTTCCACTATAGTTCTCAGTGACATCACTAGTGTTCCGCTATAGTTCACAATGACATCACTAGTGTTCCACTCTAGTTCTCAGTGACATCACTAGTGTTCCGCTATAGTTCACAATGACATCACTAGTGTTCCACTCTAGTTCTCAGTGACATCACTAGTGTTCCACTATAGTTCTAGGTGACATCATTAGTGTTCCACTATAGTTCTTAGGGACATCACTAGTGTTCCACAATAGTTCTCAGTGCCATCATATTGTTCCAGTATAGTTCACAATGGCATCACTGGTGTTCCACTATAGTTCTCAGTGACATCATTAGTGTTCCACTATAGTTCACAGTGAAATCATTAGTGTTCCACTATAGTTCTCAATGACATCACTAGTGTTCCACTACAGTTCTCCACTATAGTTCTCAGTGATATCACTAGTGTTCCACTATAGTTCTCAGTGAAATCATTAGTGTTCCACTATAGTTCTCAATGACATCACTAGTGTTCCACTACAGTTCTCCACTATAGTTCTCAGTGATATCACTAGTGTTCCGCTATAGTTCACAATGACATCACTAGTGTTCCACTCTAGTTCTCAGTGACATCACTAGTGTTCCGCTATAGTTCACAATGACATCACTAGTGTTCCACTCTAGTTCTCAGTGACATCACTAGTGTTCCACTATAGTTCTAGGTGACATCATTAGT
Organism: Sparus aurata; assembly: GCF_900880675.1. Taxonomy (NCBI): domain Eukaryota; kingdom Metazoa; phylum Chordata; class Actinopteri; order Spariformes; family Sparidae; genus Sparus; species Sparus aurata. Next base: position 3,589,367 of record NC_044208.1, read on the forward strand.
GTTCCACTATAGTTCTTAGGGACATCACTAGTGTTACACTATAGTTCTCCACTATAGTTCTCAGTGACATCATTAGTGTTCCAGTATAGTTCTTAGTGACATCACTAGTGTTCCACAATAGTTCTCAGTGCCATCATATTGTTCCAGTATAGTTCACAATGGCATCACTGGTGTTCCACTATAGTTCACAATGACATCACTAGTGTTCCACTATAGTTCACAGTGAAATCATTAGTGTTCCACTATAGTTCTCAATGACATCACTAGTGTTCCACTACAGTTCTCCACTATAGTTCTCAGTGATATCACTAGTGTTCCACTATAGTTCTCAGTGAAATCATTAGTGTTCCACTATAGTTCTCAATGACATCACTAGTGTTCCACTACAGTTCTCCACTATAGTTCTCAGTGATATCACTAGTGTTCCACTATAATTCTCAGTGACATCACTAGTGTTCCGCTATAGTTCACAATGACATCACTAGTGTTCCACTCTAGTTCTCAGTGACATCACTAGTGTTCCACTGTAGTTCTAGGTGACATCATTAGTGTTCCGCTATAGTTCACAATGACATCACTAGTGTTCCACTCTAGTTCTCAATGACATTACTAGTGTTCCACTACAGTTCTCCACTATAGTTCTCAGTGATATCACTAGTGTTCCACTATAGTTCACAATGACATCACTAGTGTTCCACTCTAGTTCTCAGTGACATCACTAGTGTTCCACTATAGTTCTAGGTGACATCATTAGTGTTCCACTATAGTTCTTAGGGACATCACTAGTGTTACACTATAGTTCTCCACTATAGTTCTCAGTGACATCATTAGTGTTCCAGTATAGTTCTTAGTGACATCACTAGTGTTCCACTATAGTTCTCAGTGCCATCATATTGTTCCAGTATAGTTCACAATGACATCACTGGTGTTCCACTATAGTTCTCAGTGACATCATTAGTGTTCCACTATAGTTCACAATGACATCACTAGTGTTCCACTATAGTTCTCAGTGACATCATTAGTGTTTCACCATAGTTCCCACTGACATCGCTAGTGTTCCACTATAGGTCTCAATGACATCATTAGAGTTCTGCTCTAACTCATAATGTGATCAACAGTGTGTACCTCACTTTACATAACTTGTATCAGACTTTCTGTTGATGTAACTTGTAAACTGTGAATTGTTGCTCTTTTCTGTACACGCAACATCTATTGCATGTCTGTCCGTCCTGGAAGAGGGATCCCTCCTCTGTGGCTCTTCCTGAGGTTTCTTCCATTGTTTTTTTACCCTGTTAAAAGGTTTTTTTTCCATCAACATGTGAAGTTTTTCCTCACTCGAATCGAGGGTTCACTAGCAAGGACCACACCATCAACAAGATGCGTTTTAAGGATTTATTCGTGATATAGACAACGAGTGACGAAGATCTTGTTTCTTGAGTGTTCTCGAGTGCGTTGTGGGGATTTCTTGCGTTTACCCATCAACAAGGATTTTATTTCGTGATATAGACACGAGTGACGAAGATCTTGTTTCTTGAGTGTTCTCGAGTGCTTGTGGGGATTTCTTGCAGTCCTTGTTTGGGAGGACCAGCGGCCCATGAGACGTATGAAATGTTCTGGAATGCCGTTGCGCGAAGCTGACGTGGCAGCTCCGATTCTAAAGGAGTGCCCGGAGTAATTGTCGGGCGAGATGCCGGACGATGAGAGCACGTGGCGAAGTGATGGTGAAAACCAGAAACGAGTAGCAACTTGGCCGGATTCGGAGATGAAGAGAGGATCTGTCGTCGAGGTGCTCTGAGATTTACGGAATAACAAGAAGTTTGCGAGGGTTTTGAAGGGATTTAGTGGTGATTGTACCTTGAAGAAGAAGACAGGTGTAGGAGGACCAAATTGATTGGTTTTTGATCGCTTTAAGTGGAACACCATGGTGTCGTCTGAAAAGCGAGATAAATCGGAAATGCAGGCATGGCGGCTTGGGTTGAAGTGAGTGGTTGAGGAGGTGAATTCGGAGCATCTGAGGAACCCAAAAAAGGCTAGTAGGAACATGGCTTCCAGGGTTTGAGCGATTTGAGGGGTGCCATACCCGGAACGGATTGTGTGGAGGCAGGTGGACAGCAAGTCGGCGGTAAGGGGAAGGCGACGAGGGTTTTTTGCTGGTTCTTGGCGCAGGAGTCCTTTGAGGAGGGAAGTGATCTGGGGATGGTTGGGGGTTAGGCTCGAACTGCCGGTTATTAACTTGGAGAAGAAGCTGATACCACTAAGGTACGCTTTGATGGTATGTGTTTTGATGGCCATGGTGGAATGTGCGTAAGTGATGTAAGAAGTCAAGGTGATAAGATCGAACGATGGAAAGGTTATGTTGTATTGGTTGTGGAAGTTTTGGAAGCTTTTCCAAGCTGTCCAATATGAAGAGAGGGTTGAGGGTGAAAGGCTGTTGATTATGGAGCTCTGGGATTCGCTTATCAGGGGTATAAGCGCTGGATTTACAAGTTGAAAGTCAATGCTGAATATGGAGGAACTGGAGTTGGGAAGGTGTCGGCATGAGGTGCCAAGCTTCTGAATTTCTGAAACGAGAAGCGGGAAAGAGAGTCAGCGATGGTGTTAGCGTGACCGGGAACGTGAGCTGCACGGAGAACATATTGGTGCGTAACGGAGTGCCAGATGAGGCGCCGTGTGAATGGCATGATGGAAGGGGAGTTGGAGCGTCCTTTGTTAATTATGTCTACAACTGCGAGGTTGTCGGAGTATATGAGAATGGACTTGCGGGACCATTCATGTCCCCACAAGATGGCGGCGGCTAGTATGGGGTAGATCTCGAAGAGCGCGGAGGAAGCGACCTGGCATTCGTTTGCGAGCTCTGGGGGCCATACTGCTGCGAACCATCTTCCGTCGTAGAAACCCCCGAAGCCAACTGAGGGGGCGGCGTCGGTGTACAGATGGATATCTTGTGGGTGGGTCAGTTGGTCGTCGTAGAAAAAAGTGATTCCGTTCCAATTAGTGAGAAGGTTGAGCCACAGACGGAGTTCGGCACGGCTTGAGCTATCCAGGGAGATGGAAGTCAAAAGTGATGGAACGGAAGAAGCGATGGATAGTAAGTGGGATATGAAGGCTCGCCCTTGGGGGATGATGCGTAGGGCGAAGTTGAGGTGACCCAGAAGGGACAGAAGTTGACGTTTGGTGCAGCTTGGGGCGTGGAGGAAATTGGATATCAGGAGGCTGATTCGATTGAGCTTTTCGACCGGTAGTGAAGCCTGGAACTTGTTTGTATCGAGGTTGATACCGAGAAACTCGAGGGATGTGGAGGGGCCTTCGGTTTTTTCTGCGGACAGTGGAACTCCGAGGTCGGAGAAGACTGAAGTCAAAGTGACCAGGCCGGAAGCGGGTGGTAACGACGGTGGGGAAATGATGAGAAAATCATCCAAGAGATGGACGAGGTATGGTATCCCGTGGTTGTTGGACAGGATCCAGCAAAGGGCTTCGGACAGGGTGTCAAAGAGTTTGGGACTGCTTTTGCAGCCGAAGGTGAGCCTGACTGCAAAGTAGTATGCACCGCGCCAGCGGACGCCAAAGAAACGCCAGAAATTGGGGTGGATCGGGAGGACTTTGAAGGCGCTGGTGATGTCGGTTTTAGAGAGCCACGACCCTTTACCGGCGAGTTTGATCAGGGCGATGGCATGGTTGATGGTGGCGTAGTGAAGGGAAAAGTCTTCACTCGGGATCAAGCTATTGATACTGGGAATGGTACTGCCGTGGGGTGCTGAAAGATCAATGATGATGCGTTTCTTGCCGGAGTATTTTCTGGTTGCGATACCTAGGGGGCTAATGCGGAAGTTAGGAAATGGAGGATGGACGAACGGTCCGATCATGAAGCCTTCCTTAACTTCCTTAGCTAGCAGGCGGTCGACTGATTCTGGCTCGGATATAGCTGACTGAAGATTTTTAATCTCGAAGGAGATGGATGGTTGTGTGGAAAGTCCGGGGTGGAAACCTTCTTCAAATCCTTTAATGAGGAACTGAACGAAAGCTGGGTCAGGGTGGTTACGAAGTGCCTCTGCTAAAGCTGCAATGTTGATGGGTGTAGATAAATGCTCACCTGGCTTCAGCTCGGTAGGGTTGTGCGGGCATGCTGGGCGGGCGTGGCCCCCGCCGCAGAAGGAGCAGACGTGGAGGAAGCGGCACTGGGACATGTTGCATCCGGTGCTGTTGAAGTTGTTGCAGATGGAACGACCTCCTTGGTGTAATATGGGTCTGCCTTTTTTATCTATGCCTTTGGTAATGGGAAAGTTGGAAGGAGGTGCAGATGTCGCCTGTTTAGGGGTTATGGGTGCTGGCGGAGCTGCCGACGACAAGCGAGAGAATGCTGAAACTCTCGTTCGGCTTTGGTACGGCTCGGTGTGGGTGGGGATGGAGCAGGAAGAAGCTGGATGAGATGGGGCGCCGCAAAGGGAGCATGTGAGGGCTGCGCGGGCGGCGAAGATGCGGCAGTAAACCTCGTTGTCGAGTGTGCCCCAGTAGGTGGCCTCGTTAAACTGTGAGAGGCGGGCTGCGGCTTCGGAGGCGAAGTGTTTGTGGTATTGGTAAAAACCATTGCCGCCAAAGCGGAGGGCCAGATTGAGAATGATAGATAGGTAATCGTCTAGTTCATTGCGGCGCATGGGGAATTTGGAACAGAGGAGGTCTCTGTAAAGTGAGAAGGCGTAAGCGAACTCTGTAGGAGTAAGCTCTCTGGAATGTGTGGGTGCCCTCACTTTATAGTGGGGGCACCCTTCGTGACCTTCAATGAATCTGTCTGCAGGTGGTTGATGTAGGGAAGGCAGAATTAGGAGAGCGAGGTCGATGTAATTACCGTCGATAATCTGCCTACGAAGATTGGTGGGAACTGGGGAAGGACGGGAAATGAACATGTTGGGTTGGTGGGCGGAAAGATTGGCTGTGGACAGAGTGAAGTTGGAGGTCAGTTGCTGGGGTGGAAACCCGGATGCTGGCATCCCGGTGCCAATGACCCCAGCTGACCAGGGCTGCTGGAACTGCTGAAGCTGGGAAATGTTAGATCCCTGTATCCCGGCGCAGGGCGCTGGCATCCCGGTGCCAGGAGCCCCGGCTGAAAAAAGCTGCTGTGGTTGCTGGAACAAGACAGCGGGGGGCGCTGGCATCCCGGTGCCAGGGGCCCCCGCTGAAACAGGCTGGTGTGTTTGCTGGCAGTAAGCAGCAGGGGGCACCGGCATCCCTGTGCCATGAGCCCCTGCTGCGGCGGGCTGCTGTTGATGGTAAAAAGCCGTGGGGGGCGCTGGCATCCCGGTGCCAGGAGCCCCGGCTGAAAAAGGCTGCTGTGGTTGCTGGAACAAAACAGTGGGGGGCGCTGGCATCCCGGTGCCAGGGGCCCCCGCTGAAACGGGCTGCTGTGTTTGCTGGCAGTAGGCAGCGGGGGGCGCCGGCATCCCTGTGCCGGGCGCCCCCGCATAGGTTAGCTGCGGTGATGGCTGGCGCTGGATGGTGGCTGTGGCGCTTGCCCTTGAAGGTTGCTGTGGCTGATGATGGTGATCCTGATTGAAGTTGGAGGGTCTTGGAAGCCAACTGGGAGCTCCCTCTGGAGTATAATGATGACGAGAGGTGGTGTATCTAGCAGAAGATCTCGGTCTCTGCTTTTGCTGCCGCTCTCTTTGGGCTGTGCTGAATGATTGTACTGTCCCTTTAACGGAATCGCTGACGTCACTGCTTGTGGGGATGTGCGTGATGACGTCACCCGGAAATGGTCTGGTGTTGCCGGAACGAGCGGCCATGAGTGTGGAGAAGAGTTTAGCTTTGTTGTCCGTTCGGTAAAACTTGATCCCTTTATCCTTTAATGCCTTTTGGAGTGTGGCTAGGAGACGGCTGGTGGCTGGAGTGATCTTCGGAGGCGAAGGGGTCGGCGAATTCCGGCGACGGCGACGTTCCGTCCGTGAATTTCCTCGTCCTCTCTTAGCTGCTGAAGGAGGTGGGCTGGGAGACACGGAGGATTCGTCGGGCGAGCTATGGTAGCCTTGGAGATTGAGCAGAGATGAACCAGGCGGAATACGTACCATGGATGAGACTGAATTGGTTGTCTTTGAAGTCGCTCGCGTCCTGGACATCGTTGGGGCCACTGAAGTCGGAGTCTCGGGTACGGAGGTAACGTCGGTTTCTGGTGAATTATGGTCCTGATCTCTATGGAGAAGATCGTCGTCGGACGGGGATAGGGAAACAAAATCCATGTTGAGGTAAGTTGAAGGCTGCTGTTTGCTCATGCAAAAGTTTGCTGTGCTCGAGGCGAAGTCGCGTACTCTCGTACTGCTGGATACGAGAGTGAACGAATACGAGAGCGAAGCAGAGGAGAGGGTCAGGTGGTTATTTATGGAAATGCGGAAGTTGGCGCTGTTGGGGTGTGGTCCTGCTCCTGAAACTTCGCCAATTAAGCTTCAATCTAAGAACAGAGGATGTTGTTCACTGTACAGATTGTAAAGCCCACTGAGGCAATGTGATTGTGATTTTGGGCTATATAAATAAAATTGATTTGATTTGATTTGATACCTATTCACCTATCCAGGAGAGATTCCAGAATGAGTAGAGAAATGCTAACATATATGAGTGCTCATACACACGGTGAAATAAAAGCAGCATTAAGATAACTCTTCCCAACATATTTGCTGTGCACAATTAAAAATAATTCCATGCAAATATATTTGGTAGTTGAGTGAATCAATGAATAAGTGGGCATTCCAAACTTTAAGAGGAGACAATATTTTTAGCTTGAAGTAATCAGATGGTATAAAAATTCCTTGCTGCATAAACTTCACAAAACAGTGCTCTTATCAATAGTTCCACCTGGGCATTATTTCAAGCCACACTCCAGTGTGACTTTGGACAAATGACTCAGTTTTGTGATTAAACTGAACAGGGCAGTTTGTAGTGAGTGAGTGAAGGGACGGAGGAATGTTTAGTTGTCCCGTGGCTATAAATGCATAGTACAGGTTACAGTTTACCCATGAATAAACTCTGCATCTCCTTAATACACAAGAAGAGTGATAGCTATTGCTGCCACTCTTAGTCTCAATACAATTTTTATCCATGCTAATGATTTTAATCATGCTGAAATGGCAGTTTGGTAGCAGTGGCATATGTCCAACTATTTACCACAGTCTGTTCTCAGTTTAAGAAAGAATGTTAACCAATTGACAATTAGAAATACTGGCTTGAGTGGAACTTTTCCATTATGTAGGCCTGTGCTCAGCAGCATTTAGTCATCTGTCTACATTGTGTTTACAAAGCTGCTGTTGGATGTGAAGGGAACGTTCAATGATGTAAGATCAAAAGGGCATCATTGAGTACATTTCTTTGATAGACATAAATACGTATATCAGCATTGTTTCCCAGAAGAACCATGCTGATATTCACATGCCAGCAAATGGGCCTTACCTAACCTGTATCTTTGGCCCCCAAGGCTGACCCAGATCAAACCAAGTAGTTTGTTTATCTTGCCTTAAGAGTGACCATGAGCCTCCTGCACCATGTACCACACTTTATGTGTAAACATACTCTGAAACCTAGTTTACATTCAATATACCACATCAAGGTCATTATGGGACATGTAGGCTATATATCATAGATGGCGGTGAATGCTTATTCAAAGGAGGAGTGAAACACTCAAGGGCAGCCTGGTTTTCCAACATGAGCCTCCTGAGCCTCTCTTGTCTTATATTGGCTCACCTCTGAGCAACAACTCACTGCTCTCAAGTTCTCAAATAAACATCCTCCAGAACAGTTTTGTCTATCTGAAGGACATGACAAAGTGAACACATCCCTTTTTTTCTGCAGTCATTCCCATTAGACCCATAAGGTGAACACCATGCTTGGATCAATGCAAGCCCCATTAGAGACCCCTATTGTGATGGCTTCTCAGCATCAGCCTGCCCACCCCGGTCAGCGAAGAGACCCTACCAGCTGCCGTGGCACTCGTCCATTCCGCTCTATTGAGCTACACTTCCTAAAGGTGCATTTCTTGCATTACTAACCTTTCATGCATTCTAGCTGAACACTATTATTATTACAGTGATTAATGGATACTGTGCAAGGTGCATACATCAGCTGCGTTTATCAAAATCAAGCTTACTGTGAGAGGACTGCCAAGCAGCTGTTTGCCAGTAGTACCAGACTATTATACATTCCGTCTAAGAGTTGCAATGAATTGTGACTGATTTCAGAGCTATCTGAATGTTATCTGCAAATCTGTTTGTGCGAAATAAAGCAGGAAAGCGACATATGTTAACAATTGCTGTTCATTTTATGAAAATCTGCAAAGGTGCACAGTCTAATCATCCCTAAAGGGATGGCATATAACGCACCTTATAGATCAGTTTGTAAGTAATCTACAGGCAGCGCTTCCACAACAGAGACTGCATAAATACTAATCTATTGTTTTGTTTGCCCATCTCCACTCACCCAAGCCTTTGGGATCCCCCATCTATTCATTCGCCCTGAATAATGTGCCACATCTCATGTCAGATGGAAAGATAATAGTGTCACAATGCTGGTCCCACATCTCCTGCTCAGCACAATTTACAATAGACCATTCTGTGATTTCCCAGCCACTTCATGCCTCACATTGCTGCCCAGTGAGATGGTGATTTGCAGAGAGGCACGTCCTGACCTTACAAAGGCATACACCCACTCAAATCGTTCTTGTTGACCTCTGACTGCTGGGATGCTACTGATCAGTCCTGATTAAACTGGTTCATTCACTTCCCTCAGCTCCGCTGACAAGATGCCCAATACAGTTTTGCCTAACACGCATAGTATGTATCTTCCGCCACTAGACATCAGATCAATCAATACAACAAAGACAGAGTTTGATGATGTCATGAAATAGCATGGGATCACGAGAATTTGTTTTCTGTCCAACTCAAAAGATGAGGCTATACAACACAGGGTCTCGTCCTTTATAGACATTTTAATGTGGAAATGTTCATGCTTTTAAGCAATTGGCTGGCTGTTTACACTCTTGCACCCATCTCACCACCGCCCTTGCATCATTGCATTTCAATAATAACTTCTAACAATCTTTTATTTTTTATCTTTTGAACACATTCCTGTACAGCTCTTCCGTCTTTATTTATCAATCATCTCACACTCTTTCACTGTTTGTTTATTGTCTTCAATGTATGTACCTTCTTCATCAAGACAAATTCCTTGTTGGTGTAAAATCCTTCTTGGTTATTAATCTGTTTCTGATTCTGAGTCTGTTTAGTAGACTACAATTTTAACGAGCTGCTCTTGATGAATCAGTTGTTTACATTTCTATGCAATGGGTTAGCTCTAGGCCTAGAATGAAATTAATGTTGTAGGAATCATTCTGGACTTGGCATTTAGCTCCCGCTGTCTTTCATACTATATTTTTAAGCGTGAGAGAACTGGATATTTTTGATGAGGGACAACTGCATTGTTAACATTTGTAACCATGACACAGCTGACCTTAAGACATCATGATTTTTAAACCAAAACATGATCTTTTCCTGACCCTAATTAAGTGTTTTTTGTGCCTTAAGCTGATCAGACAAAACTACAGTGATATAACATCATAAGATATATAGTTGAACCTAAACTAACATAAAATACCAACATCAAGAAATGAACAGTTTCAAAATATCTGTTGTTTGCAAAAATATACACTGCAAACATTTATTCTAGTGATTAAGCGGCTGTACTTTGTGTTTCGCAATAATTAAGACATTAGGAAAACATGCTAAATTACGATAGTAACAATGAAAAACCCGCTAAACATTAGCATGTTAGCATTGCTGTTGTAACAGCATTAGCATGCTGAGGCTCAAAGCTCAAAATACAGCCTCACAAGGCTGCTAGCATGGCTATAGCCCATTTTTTTATAAGGAATTAAAGTCCTGAATGGTACTAGCGCCACCTCAAGAAAAAAAAGGAGTAAAACAGTATATTTTATTTAATATAATGATTTGGTTTGGTTTCAGAATTTGTTTGCCAACTGTTAAAAAGAAAACAAAAAGAAAACAAATCAAAAAGAAAACAATGCACCAACATCTATCAGGTAGGATGAATCTACCTCTCTCCTAAAGGGGCAACATTATTTACTCTACCATACTGATAAAGATAATGATCTACAGAGGATTGGGATTGTTTATAAATATCAATAACCTTGTGATTTATTGATTAGGTTTGAATTCTCCCATATTGATTATGTTGTTATTCAGTATCCCCCCTGAATCACTGCTGTGTAATGAAAATGTGACTTTCTGTCTGTTTCAGGCAACCTTGTCTGTACAACAGAGACCTGAGAGTGCTGTTGCAGATGAAGAGGGTTTTTATGAAACTCATGCAGTCCACTTTAAGTTTGAACTTGCACTTGTAATTAGAGTGAATATCAACACATAAACTGTTTTTCCAAATGTCATTGCATTATCGCCACCCAAGTGAATCTGTTGAACTTTTCCAAAGATCACTTTGTGGTGTAACAAAATTCATTCAGTCTGATTACCAGCAGAGGCTGCTCTGCAAACTGCTGCAAGTTAGAACAATGGCAGCAGATGCTGTAGACTGTTGTACTGTATACAGCACTTATCCTCTCTGACATAACAAGACTATAACCATTACAAACAGGAATCACACAAATCAAGTCTTTCATCTGCTTTTGTTTCTGCTGCTATAACTGCATTTCATGCTGTTCACACTGCTATCTTCAGTGGCTTAAGGGCAAAATGTACATGCTCCTATGAACCCCCATTACTCACGCTCTATACTGTGGGCACAATTACAATGTGATGCTACCTGGTCTCAGCTTTGCTTTGTAGTAAAATTAGATTTATAAGCATAAAACTAAACTACTGAAGGTAGGACCCGATTTAACCACAGGGTGTTTCTTTAGGTCAGCGATCCATGATAAGGTAGCACAATTACTACCATCTTAAAGCACTCATTGTGTCTGTCATACTGTCTTGGTGTTTATCCCATAATGTATTTTAAATCAGATTATAAAACATAAAACAGTTTACACAACATATAAAAGGGGCTATTGAGAAATCTGGCCTGACTAAGTGACCGGACCAGTTGTGGTTCCATCAAACTATCCACCACCCAGTTCTATTCTTCTACAGCAGTTTGCCTCATCTTCTTTCATTATAATTTGTGTTTAGATACACTTTGCACTTTCATGGGAAACTGTACAAGCTGCCTCTTACTCTATGCTACCTGTTTTTCATACCTCACATCTAATTCATATCTGATAATGATGTTAACTGCATTCTAGGGCACTATTTAACTTATTAACAAAGTTGGGAAAGAAACTTATTTTATTCAGCTTAAATGTTAACAACCTGTCATGTATGCACTGATGCTGATTTTTTATTTTGGTCAGATGTAAATGATGTCTTAGCTTTAATTCTGGCACAGGCAAGAAGCTGTGCAGTGTCCCTGTCAAATAAACAAACAAATACATTGTTTGCACTATAAGAAGTACAATACAATACTTCCTTTACTGCCATGACACTTTAAATTGGATCATCTCATCTCATATTAAATCATTCATTTTACACTTGTGAAAATTTAGCCAAACCTGAAAGCTAATTTTAATCATCAAATAAAAATAACAAGAAAAAACATATAAAAACAGCTCTACTAGTATATGGAAACCCTCAAAATATCAACTTGAAACACTAGACTTACATTTTTACATTTTTCATTTAATAGTGGTGATAATTAGTATAGTTTTATTTGAGCAAACACTGTATGGTACTTGGAAAAAGACACTCATAGTATAGAGCATTGACTATGGGACATGTGTTTGCAATGAATATAATAATACGAAATAAAATAAAATTAGACAATTTGCTAAAAAATTGCATAATAACAATTAACGCAAACAAGACTCTATAAATGAAAATAGGATAAAAACACCTCTTTCCATTGTCATTCTGCTTATAATTATAATGAATCTACCTACTGTAATACGATTTCCTTGTAGTACATTAGTTTATAGAAATAATGGTAGAAATTATTTAGTCTCTCTGAGTCCCTTCAGAGTTGCACACAGGACTGAACTACTCTCAGCAAGCAGCAAGCAAATGGCAGCAGTTCCATCTCTCATTCTGTTCCACTGTGTCTTTGAAGAAACCATTGTATCTGCCAAATCCATCAGCCTTTCCCACTGAGGCATTTCCCAGCCAGTGAAACTGATCATCTACCTTTGGGATTGTAGACCATAGCACAGGGAGCCATATTTTACTGCCTCCTTAAATACTTAATGCAGGAAGGTGCCACAGGCCTGGACATAAAAAGGACCCCATGAATCCAAGGCGGCCAGGCCACTCTCAATCAGCCCAAAGTATCCTGAGACACTCTGAATACAGGCATTTGATGAATCAGACTGTAGCTGCAACACTTAATCAAGATGAAATTTAACGTAAAAACGGCATTGAAATAAAGCTGCGGCCAAACTTTTGGCTCGGGATCCATGTGAATTATGAGCATGTTGGAAGATTCTGCGCCACATCATATTGAACAATTCTGCATCTTGTGATTTTAGTGTACTGAATGTGGTGCGATGGAAATCAGTGTTGTGGTGTCAGATGCTCATGCATGAGACTGGAGTTTACATCCTGTTGAAGTTTCAACATCACTCTAGTGTGGTCTGGGTCTTATCCATTCACCTCCAAAACATTAAGACTGAATTGGGTAGAGATGTTGGTGTTGGATTAAAAAAAAATGCTTTTTCAATATTGTGACAAGTGCAACTAAAATTCTATTAAGTTCTGTTTTACATGTGTATAATTATAAATCTCAGACACACATCTGTCCAGACAAATAAAAGCATATATAATTTTTTAGGGTAATTTGGGTGGGCTGACCCTTCAAATGGAGGAACAGAAAATTTCACTTCAATGAAGCAATTTGAAGTCCCAAATCACAGTTATGTAACTTAAAATATCAATATACATCGCTTCAAATATGCATACAATTTTGTCATTCGACTTATTGAGGGCTGCATTTCCACTAAATAATCAAAGATGCCTGTACCATATTTTTCTAAGTTGCTGGGCAAAAATGTTGTCGTTTTACATTTCTGCAAACCACAGATATGTTTAATTTGTACATTTCGTGTGTGTCATTTCGACATTTTAACAATCCATGTCATATCATGTTCATATTACACGTACATGAGCTGATGTTCATGCCAGGAAATGGAGGGGATAGTGCTGGTGTGAGCAAGGCGAGACATCTACCAAGTGAGAGGCCACTGTTGAAGGCAGAGAGTCAAACCACTGGATATTTTTAAGTAGAATTTGGGTAAAACCTTTCCAGCTGTGTTCGGGCAACAAAACATTTTTGACAAGATTTCAGGACAATTTCCAGCTGTTTTTGTTGCAATAAAACCTGATGTTTTTGGTTAAATGTTGGGACAATTTCCAGTCCTGTTTGTGGTGACAGAAACAGGTGGCTATATGTATTTATTGAAATCGAAGGTAACCTGTAAACAGATGTGGGCCACAAACAGAACATCAGTGTCGAACACTTATATTGGATATTTTTTATGGAGGAGTGGCCATGTGGCTTTGTTTCATTTGGCATGACATTTGATTGGACAGTGTGAGAACCTGAGGCCGAACCTGAAAGTGGTTGTCTCACACCAGAAATGTCAACTTACACATCCAGCACACGGAGAACTATTAATTTGGAGCAGTGCTGGCCATGTGACCGAAAAAAATGCTTGGATCCTTAGCTGCTAAATATTCCACTATACAAGCTAGTTGTTAAGGTCACTACAGTGAACTTTTCAGTGTTTATGAAAGAGTCTGTTGATCCCTTTGATGATTATAAATGACCTCTAACAGCAAACAAGACCATTATAAAGTTAATAATAAATGCTTGAGCCATTACATATCACGTATAAAAACACATATAAAACCTCATCATGATCCATCCTGCGGTGTCTCTCTGTCACCCGCTTCCAAAACAAATTCGCGCACCACCAGAATGCGCTAACTAAGCTCTTTACAACTGCAGGCGCTGGTGTAGTTCCGCTTTTGTGAAAAGAGGCCGCTAGAATCGAAAACAACTGAACCGCATCACTTTAAATTGTCTGTGGATTTCTCAGTACCTTTGGTGCAGCTAATGGTTGCTTCACTTCAGCCAACAGTGCTTCATTTGTAGAGCAAAATCATAAAAAATAAAATTAAGGAAAACATGACTTCTTCTTTGATAATAACATTGATGTGTTTTCCTCAGACAGGAATTCATACATTATTTGAGCTTGATCAGTGGGTGAACTTCCACACAAAAGATTGTATCTGCTGATGTAACACCACTGCTGTTTGCTAATTTTCTTTAAAACGAGATTTGTTGTTTATTTACCCTTGTAACTGTCACTCAGAATTCTCAATTACCTTTGCCATAATCGTTTATCCTGAATTGACAATCAATCGGCTTCAGAGGGATGCGAATAAGCTGTGCTGAAAATATGATGTTTTTCCTTATAATGATGAAACCTGAGAGAAGATTAAACCGAGAGACATTGTTTGATTTTCAGATTATTTTGTTGACATCTGACATAGCGCCAGAGTAGCTTTTTACTTAAGCGTACACACAACATTAAAGGGAAAGTCAGGGCAAAGTTCAATTCAACCCATTCTCTTCAATACTGCACACAGTGAACTTGAGCAGTTATGATGTTTGCGCCATGGGAGTGGGGGTGCGTCTCTGTTAACATAGCTATCACAGCAGCTTTAGACTGCTGGAAGGAGGAGGTTTTCCAGTCCAGTACAGGAATGAACACCAGAACCAGAGTGGGGGCGAGGGGACAACAGAGACTAAGACCAGAAAAAGAGGCGGTTACAGAGCAAGAAGCAAGTCATGGAACAACACAGCCACATTAGATGCCTTCCCAAGTTCTATGTCTTGTGCTGTTATACCCGCTTGATGTTTGACTGGGTTAGTAAAGTTGTCAACTCACTAGTTTTTGATCATATGCCAAGTCAGCCCATTTCAACAGAGGTTTAGCTGGTAGCATCTTACAGCCAGGTGTTATTGTCTCTGGTTCTAGTTATGTTACTGTAGCTTTACATTACTTCAAGCCATACGTTTTCAAAGTGTAACATTGTTATGGCATGCTCAGATTTGTTTGTAGTTAGCACGCAAAGTTAAAGTTGCATGTCCTCTCTGGTCTGCACCCCTGTCATGATGTCAGTAATAGCCATGGACACAGAAGGTGGCTGTTCTGAGGGGGCTGCAGCACCTTTCTAAAAGAAGCCACTATAAAAACTATCAATTGATTAAAAACAATTGTGATGTGTGATTGCAGGGTTCTCCCCTGAAATTTTTAGTGTTGCGGCGCACCGTCTGTCCGGGGGGGGGGGGGGGGGGGGGGTGCGAACGCTCGTCAACGTCAGTCCGGGGGGGGAAGACACGGACGGACGGACAGACGGTCATCAACTCCGTCAGCCGGGGGACGGACGGACGCTCATCGCTCATCGTCCGTCCGTGCGACCTGACAGGCAGGAGAGTAATGGTGAACCGCTCCTCAAGCGTGCCTGTCAGGTCGCACTCAGGGAACGTCACTTTTTGCCTGCCATGACGGCAACGCGCAGGAGGTGCAGCAGCTAACGTGAATAGTTCAAAAACCTTCTTTTTCATAAACTCTGTGTACACAAACAATGTTCTCAATGCTCTTGTTCATGAGTAGAGACCCTAGTGATGCTACGAGCAAAGTTTCATGTTGTGTCGAGCCTTCTTAGTGTTCTAAAAATAGCAATTTTGATGCTAGCATGTCCTTCCCCATGCACTCCCGTTCAAAATTAACGTGCCCAAAACTGAAACTACAGTAAATCTTAAAAGTGCCTCTTTCGTCCTAATTATGCTTTCACACAAAGGTTTGACTCATATTCAATCCCAAATAAAGCCTTGGTTGCTTTTTGGCGAGAGTTTCGCTTTAAGTTCACACAAGGATTTAAGGGGTCAGACAAACCTGCAATGAAAAAAAGCACTATATATGCAACTTGGTCTAATAGGCAACAACTCATTTGATTTAACTTTGCAACAAAATCCACGACATAATGAGAATGGATTGATGAGTGATGCTCTTCCCTACAAGCTAAACTTTTGTTGAAGCACCAATTCTTTCTTTTGGGATACAGGGCCCTTTTCCCTGGAAATGACCTCTATTTTTCATCAAGAGCAACAGATTAGGCTTGAAAACTCTCCTTTGTTGCATCTGTAAAAACAACACAAGATTTCCTCAGAGAATTCACTTAAACTGTGAAAAGCAAAGCCTTTGTTTTCTAAATGGGTCATGATCTGTTTTCCCTGTGGAGTCCAACAGGTAAACCATTAGTCAAGCCTGCACGTTCCTCCGAATCAATTTACACAGTTTACAACCATTCATCTCCATATCCTCGTTTGACTTATATATTAGATGCAAAATGTCAGATACTGTAATAATGGTGACACAGGGTTCAGGATTATTGCAGAATCACCAAATACAAATGATTTCTCTCTCTGTTATCTTCCTCTGGCAGTCTGCCAGGTCCCTTTGTTTTTCTGCGTACATCATGTGTTTGAGAGATGAAGACATTTTGTACTCTGATACATAAATATCCAATATGTGATATGTAATGTAATATGTAATATGCTCCCTCACATTTAAAATTCTATTAAGGAAATACAAACACAGCTAAAGTTAGCAAATAGGCTAACAGGCTGGGCACACTGGATTGTGTGCAGCACTGCTGCGTGGTGTTACCTCTCACTTTTCCTTTCGGCGTTCATGTTAACAGATAAGACTGTTAACACTGAATCAATGAGAAGCGATTCTCACGTGCGTGTCAAGCTTGGTTGCTGCATTGTATCATCTAGAAACTCTGAGTCTTGCCTATTTCTACTGCGACACGTTCAAAATTCAAGCTGAAAATGACCTGAAGACAGTCATATGGACATCATGCCAGCTTTTCACTACAGTTTTAACTTCTGTATCTGTAGAATATGTTACAGACATGAAGACACAAACAGGTGAGGAGCAGTGTCTTTCCTGTGCACTCTCTTTCTTTCACGTTCACTTTCGCTCCCTCGTTGCCTCGACTTTTCTCATCCTGAGTTTCTTTGACAGTCACAACTTAAAAGAAGGCACTGATCTGGTCACAGATTAAGGGCACCTTATTTAAACAGGAACTTTTCAACCAGCTTGTGTGTAACTGTAAAATGTGTAACTTCATCCCTTTTTGCATCCTCCCAAAAAAGAGAGGCAGAGCTGCCCCTCTCTCTCTCCCATTTGATCCAACTACACTCTGTGTCTGTGGACCCACAGACCCACATTTCAGTATAGTTGGATCGAAGAGTGTAGTTGGATTGAGAGAGAGGCCGCTCTCCCTCTCTCTTTTAGGGGTGTCTCACCAAACTCTGATCAAACTATCTAAACTAGGCAGTGCTGATAAACTACAAACCAGGATTATGTTACTACATTGCTTAATCATGCCTAAAATGTTTCAGAAATATTGTTTAGCTGCAATAGAGGAAGATCGTGAAGCGGTGGTTGCCACCATATTTTTTTCTGCATTGTGTAAAGCAGAGGCTCAAAAAATCTGTACTGTACTGTTGCAGGTTTAAAAAATATTTGTCTTTTTACTGCATAGTTGTAATCAAGGCCTATTTTCCCAGCAGTGAAATACTTCTTTAAATACTGACTATAAAGCGGAGTATCCATCTTTAGATTTTAAACCCAGGCCTTAAGACAAAGCCCCGGAGAGCTATTACCTTCTGCGCTCTAAGACTCTTACTGCAATACTTCTGCAGATGATCTCACCATATAAGCATGATCAGACTGTGCAGCTCCAGTGACTTAGAAGTGACGAGTAGCCACCGAGAACCACATAGAAGGAAGCCAAATTCATGCGAAAACCAAACTATTGTTTCACAGAGACAGTCGTGCAGCAGGCTTGGAGACAGCATGTTGAGCCACTACTGGACTTACCAAAATAAATACCAAAACTGCTGAAAGATGTGATCAGGAGAAATCCATTCAGGCTCCTTCATGGAA
The DNA here is from genome assembly GCF_900880675.1 of Sparus aurata. NCBI lineage: Eukaryota > Metazoa > Chordata > Actinopteri > Spariformes > Sparidae > Sparus > Sparus aurata. The sequence goes on from NC_044208.1 coordinate 3,607,425, forward strand.
TTTGAAGTTCTGGAAGATTAGAGTACAAAACTGAGATGTTTTGAGGAGTGTTTGGACAGTTCTGGCTGTCTTATCATGTATGCATGTATAAACAAGCATTTCCACGCGGTCTCACAAGCAAATACACATACAAACCTCAACGGTGGCTGTGAGTGTAATACAGGACAAAATGAATAATAGAAAATCAACTGTATCAGGGAGAGGATATCTTTGAACAGTCTTTTAAAAAAAACAGAAAAAACAAAAAAAAATCCTGACTCTTTATATTCTGGTTGGCAGATAAATAGCAGATGAAATTGATGTTGATCGACGACTGGTCTCCCTCTATGACTGGTTCTTCTTCCCAGCAGCCAACCCAGTATTCCTAATAACTATGCCCGTATTGGATGACTCTGAATCTCATGATTTATTCAGTGCGAATGTATAAAGCAATGTAGCCTTTATTTAGTAAGACTGGTGTGGAAGCCGGCATGGTGGGAAAGGGTTGTCACATGTAAGATCTTCAGGGCTCTGAATTCTGGCTCCATCATAGACCTACATAACATCTGTCTTTTCATAAACTGTAGCCACTATCTTGTCAACTGTATTTTAAAGGTAATTTAAATTCTGTTTATATTCAGTATTCAGCATTCTAACAAGCTTTTTGAATGCATGTCCTTACTCATAAAACATTTGTAGAGAAAATTCTAAATCCTGTAAATCCTGATAAGGTCTTGATTTATTCTTTAAATTGGTACCTCTTTCTGATAAAGCACCACTTAAAATGTTTGGTATTATACCTACTGGCTTTAATAATAGTTTTATATATAATTTTTAAACCATGACTTGGATCAACTTTGGGTTGTCAGATTGTGAAAAAAATCCTGATAGAACTGTCTGACCACTTAGTTTAAGATAAGGGCAATTCAATTCTGATACATAAGTATAACCACAGGGCCCAGATTTATCACATCTATCACACACAGTTATCCATGTAGGATGTTAAATGCTGAGAACAGATCTGTAAAGCTCAAAATATAGTCTTCAATTATTTGACATCAGACCTGACCTGACCTTTTCTATATTTGAAAGAAAACAAAATAAAAATAAAATCTTAAACACATAGCATGTGTTTCATGGCCAACGCCTATGTTGCCAATGAAATCAGTTGTGGAATATAACCTAGACCTGACAAAAATACTATACTGTACTATACTGTATGTTCAAACAAGGACCAGGCTAAAATATTCACAAAGGTTTTCTTAGCATTTATCACTGACTACAGAAAGACTAACATAACGAGTATTTTATCTCAATTAAAGCTCAGCTAAAATGTATGTGTTTCTTTGATTTTGACAAAAAAATTGGAGTTCTCGCGGGCTAAAGATTGGTGACAAATATGAAAGGTAGAACAGTAGTTGACTAAATATGACCAAAAATGACATTGTCTTCTGATCTCTGCAACTCTGAAAAATAGCTCATAAAATGAACACCCAGTGGATAAAACATGACAAAAGGACAGCCAAAACTTCTATAGAGATTGTATTATATTTCCAAAAATATATGTACAGTCTATTACAAAGGTTACAAAGCAAAAAGAATTGTCTATGTAACAAGAAATTGTCTAATTAAATGATCTTACAGTTCTGCTGCTGGGGAAAATACTTTTGACCAGTGAATATTCTCAATACCTTCGTCACAGAAAAATAAATAATAAATTGACAATTTTTATTACTGTACAACAAACTAAAAGGCAAATCAAAGCAACATCAAAGTAAAGATGGAAATCCTATCAGCTGTCTTTGGTCCTAAATGAAAAATTATGTACAACTGAAATCTTGTGGGTGACAATAATTCATCTGCGAGATAGAAAAATATAGTGCATTTTCAATGTATTCAGAGCTCTCTACTGAGTAATATGTGTAAAAAACAATATAAATAAAATGTACAAGTTTTACAATTAGAACATATACAAAGATTCCCTCAGATCTCAGCTCTTTCTGAAACAATCAACAATGCTGCGCTCTTTGGAATTATCCACCACCTCGCCACAGTGGTGAAACTAATTTCCAACTGCTGAACCACAGGATATGAAAAATAACTTCATTCTTTATCTGCTGTTCTGATTCCAACCAAATACTCTACATCCTTTTTTTTTTTTATTTATTTTTTCAAACATTTTTTATTCTTTTTGTGTTTTTGTTGAAATAAAGTTGTTTAAGTCCAGAGTCGAGCCACCTGAAGTTTAAAATGTGGATGAAACAAGTTGAACCGGACAGTAAAGTGACTGTTATTGGGGAAGGTTACGTATGATTTGGACATTTAATCGATTGTATCCTGGCCATAATCTCAATTTGGCTCAACCGCTGTTTCCCCAGCACAGGAAAAAGGGGACAGAGGTATTTAACCCTGGGGTGTGAGGGGCCTCCAGGGGCCTGGTTTTAAAATCAGAGCAGGGAGTGGGGTTCAGAGAGAGTGCTGCTTGTGAACTGGGGAGTTTTGTGCTGACGAAATGACTTCATGCCGGTACTCAATTCAAAGGTCTGGCAAAGGCCCAATTGCTGAGCTCTGCTGTATGGATAAAGGGAGGGTGTGTGTGACATGAGTTCGGAGCTGGTTGGGGCTAATTCCTGGTGTCTCCTCACAAAAGGCGTGCCCTATGGTGAAATTATAAATTCACATCCAGACTATGCTGGATCATTCCAGTTGATGCCTAAAATTAACAAGCATCCACATTAGCTTTTCAGGTCATTTTGTCAAAATCTTCTGTCTCCTGTCCTCGCTAAGTGGATTACAAGCTAACTTTAGTCAGTTAGCAAACGGCAAAAGTGCATATCCATCCCAGTCATCATGAATAAAATGTTGGTTGTTTCTGCAAACCACTGATATGTTCATATTTTGTATGTGTCGACATCTATTCTGGTAACTAGGCCACAGCCAGTGCCTGATTAAACTGTGGCACAGATAGAGCTTAGTTAGTGTACTGAGTCTCAACCAGTTAAACCTCCTGGATTTTGTGATGATTTATAATTTGTTTAAACAAAGTAAACAGGTAGTAGTGCTGTCGTGCTGTGTATGTGAGGTCAGACAATGACACAAGTACAAAATAATTCATTGATTGCAGCTCATCAATATTTAGTTTCCTGCAGTCCTCTATGAAAGTGAATGGAATAATTTTGAACACTTGAATGTGTGTGTTTGTTGCTCCACAAATCATTATTCTGTTTTATGATTTTAAAGTTTTGGGGCAAAATAAATACAAATGAATGAAAGCAACCTGTTATCTTTAATCAGCTATATTGCATTTGCAGTAAATGACCAAAGATAGGAGTATGCCTTAGTGTGGACAGAGGACCAGCATGGAGAGAAAAAGACGTGTTCTGGCTTAATGTGGATGCAGACACAATGAATGAAGAAAGCCACTAATGGTTTTACTGCTCGTCAGCGAGCTGAAGGTCGATTCCTGACACCGTTATGGTTTTTCTATGTGTTTGAGATGAAAAAAGTTGAAAGAGATGACTGCAGCTTTGAAAATATAGATTTATCTCCCAGGTTACAGCAGCAGCAGTAAAAGAAAACTTTGTAATGGTTTTCTTCAGCTAACACCGCTCCTCTTTACATGACAGTTGAAAAACTGCATTTTCTCACCTAAGAATACTGCACTAAAACACACTCAACATGGAAACTTACTCTTTTTTTGCAGTTGGGGTGGAGACAGATGGCACTGAAAAGGTTGATTGGCTTTTAGCACATGTTCTACGAAGCCCCCTCCCGCTGTTTTCCATACAAAGCTGTATGGAGGAAAAGAGGAGCAATCTTTAGAGACATACATGTTCCATCACATCTATGCCTGTGAGGGATGAGTGGCGGAGATGCATGGATAAACAAGGGAACTGCATGGCTGTCTACAGAGCCAGTGATGTTGCGATTCAATTGCACAATTTGGCTCAGGCTCCGTTGTTTGGTCCTACACTCTCAGACCCAAACCCTGAAGAGGCTTTTTGACTGGTGTCTGAAGATGATGTCAGCATGACTAATTGGCACCTTTGTAGCATTTCAATCGGGGCCTCTTTAACCCCTTCAGCCACTTGATTCAACATCTCCACACCACCTTAGATTTTCATACAATGTTTAGAATATTATAGTGGCAAAACACGACACGATCATTTCATCTGATGACTTGGCACAGCAGTTTTGCAAGCACTTTTCATACCATTTTTTATGAGGAGAAGAAGCACATTGCTTTCCTTTTCTGGTAGTGACTGAATCGTTCCAAAGGGTTTGTCTCAGCACAGCACACACGCGATTAAACCTAGCACCTTAGAAATCTCAGGTGAGGACCATTTCTACCTGGTAATTATTGCTCTATTTAGTCCACTTCTTCTTCTTTGCTGACTGTGTCACTCGTGGCATTAAAACTGTATCCATGCACTTCACCAGTTCAAGTTCCAGACAAAAAGACATCACACAAGAAGGAAAACAAAAAAAAAACATAGGGAGGGAGCTTGTCCACACTTTAAATGAACCGCATAAAGCATTGCCATTGAAGTGCCTAAAATAGTGGCAATACTTAATCTAACACATTTTAAGGCAGTTTTACATCTATACCTTCCCTGGATCCACCTTTAAAAATTGTATTTGCAGCTGAAAATGGACAGTGTGTGCAACATTTTAGGCAAATGATGGCAAAACAATTTGCGGTGGGTTCAATTTCAGTACAATCTTTCAACAGTGCTGCAACACTCTACTCAATAACCAAGTAACAGTTTTGTTTCCTGTAGTGAACACAAGACAAAGGATATTGCTACTCAGATATAAAAGTCTGGTGATTCAAGAACAACTCGCCTCAGAGTTGCACTCTTCAGAAAAATCCTTAATAATAAAAAATCTAAAACCACTTCAAATACCCACTACTGTAGGCTGCAAACAAGCACGTGAGGATACCATTTTCACTTCAACAGCACATGAAGGAAAACATGAGTCACTGCAAACAGTTCAAACAGTCCAGCATGTGTCAGCACAAAAAGTACCTTTGAATCTGCGGCTAAAAGGTTCCCTCTGTGTTTGGATAAGAGTTTACCCTGTTGTCAAGTCCAAATAGAAGAGAAAAAACTAAAACTTCTGCTGGGGCCACAACAAGCCACTGTGGCAGACGGAAAGAAAATTAACCAAAAAAGTAACAAGTGAAACCACAGCAAAGTAGACAAAGTTGTTTTTGTTCTTTTTAAAGGAAATCTTAAGCCATGGTGTGCACAGAAATCATTCACTAAGTTAAAGAAACGTAAAAGTCAAAATCCTGTCCTACGCGCCATTTGATATGTGGTTGAGTTCGTAAGCGCTTCTAAAAAAACTAAAATAAACAAAAAAGGAAGTCGTCTTGTCCAGGTAGTTTCTTTTTTTGTTGCTGTTTTTTTGCCCTTTTCCTCTCTTTAGTGCCCTTCAAAGAGGCGGACCACAATCCTTCACTGAGGGACAAAGGAATGATTTCACTCTGGACACAGCCAGAGGAGTCGGACATAACAGATGTCCGTTTACTTTGACAATTATCCCAGCTACGTCCGAGGCACTGCTCCAGAGAAGTTCTGTTTCTGTTCGTTGTAGCCCGTCCATCACACCTGGACACCCGTGCCATGGAGATGCAACATCTGGGCTCTCATAGTCTGTATGCTGCTCATGATTTTTTTCTGATGGCCCACCAGCGTGATCCCCAAGCTCATCACGTCCCTGGAAGACAGGACAACACATCAATCAATGCACCGGACCACAGTAAGGGGCAAAACAAGTGAGATTTATGGCCTCAGCTTTTTCATTATTGAGAGTAAGGGGTCTACAAAAGGCAACACAGCAGTCCTGTTTATGAATCTCTATAATACATTTCAACATCAATTTCAAGGATGATGAAGCAAAAAACTGTGATCTGAAGTTTTGCTCTATTCCTTGGCAAGCATGTTTGGAAAGTTTATGTGAACCCTTGAGCAGTTTATGGAGATGTGGAGACGGATGTTGACATCTGATGGTCGATGGAAGGTCTGAGTAGCAACTCAAGGGCAAGCCACAGTCTGGGCTCGCGCTCACATTCAGCTGCTCTCAATGCGTAAGAATGCAATAAACAGCAAAGGGTTCGCACAAGTTCAAGACACTGAATATGAGGACACAAATGTTTGATATGGCGTGAGGGGAGACATTGAAATGGTTGTTGACCACAAAACATCAAGGTTGCTTCAGACAGCTGCAGCTGATTCAGAACGCTGCTGCTCGAGTCCTAACAAGAACCAAAAAATGATATCACATCACTCTGGTTCTCAGATCTTTACACTGGCTTCTTGTCTGTCAAGGAATAGATTTCAATATCCTGCTGTTGGTTTATAAAGCACTGAATGGTTTTGGGCCAAAATACATTTCTCTGCTGCCACGGTCTGAACCATCCAGACCTCTGAGATCTTCAGGTACAGGTCTGCTTTCAGTCCCTAGAGTCAGAACTAAACATGGTGAAACAGTGTTCACTTATTATGCACCACATATCTGGAACAAACTGACTCTCACCTCTTTTAAATCAAGGTGTGCCACAGCCTTTCACTGAAGCCATTCCAAGGCTTTGAATGGCACTGTTACTTTAATCTTTAGTCTTGTCTCTTTTAAACCTATTCCATTTTAGCTGATTTTTCCTACTTCTCAAATTGTTTTAATGTTTTGCTTCTTGATGTCTTAATACTTGTTTTTTAATGTATTCTAAATGTACATTTTTTATTTCTTAATGTAAATCTTATGCCCCCGTAAAGCTCTTTAAGTTGCCTTGTGTCTGAATTGTGTTATACAAAAAATTGTGCCGTATCTTGCCATTATCCTGTGAGATTTTAGATCAGTCAAAAAACTAAGCCAACATGTAGCTCTTAAATAACAGTACATGTTGGTGTTTCTGTTCATGTTAATGATGATCTGAAAGAAGAAATAGATTAAGGCGAGGCTGAAAATGGGCTCATAATGGCTTTCACTTTCTACCAAGCAAAATAATATGCTAGTCATTGTAATTTTTTTACATAAAATGCTGTTCAATCAATTCCAATCATTTGGGCCTTGCTGTTTTGTAAGTGTTCAGCTACAATCAACAAAACATACTTTGTTTAGACGTTTACATTTAAAACCAGTGGGAAAGAGTGTTGGATTTTTATTTTATTATTATTGCTTATTGCTCAACTTAACAATAATGAGACAGTAAAGTTATACATAAGGGAAGAAATACATGCCTGTCTGTGAAAATGTTTCAAATAATGGGCCTGATCCTCTGTGTAGTTTTGTATAAAGCTGAATTAAACAATTCTAGAGAAAGACAGGTGATTATTGAGTCTCATTCTCAGGTAGTCAAATACTAACCAACACAGGCATCAGTCTAGGTGATATCACAGTCTAAATGCGGCTGCTATTAATCTTCTCCACCGATTCTTAACCACTCGAAAAACTTCATGTCTACTTACTCAATCGACATCCTGGCCACAGATTCCAGGGAACTGTAGCCAGCTGCTGTGAAGTTGTCTCTGTATCGCTCCATCTTGATGGCTTCCAGCCACTCTCCCACTGTGCAGAAAGCGGTGAAGTCTGGTGTGCTCTGATCTAACAGTGGACTAATTGGTCTGCGGGACGAGCACAGAGAGATGTTTATGTCTTATGTACAAAGGAAACATTCCGCTGAAAGCACAATCAAGCAGGAGACGAGACAAAGCGTGGACCAAAGGCATCCAACAGTGCAGCAAATTGCGAGAAGGGGAAAAAAAAGTAGCTGATTGGTGTCTTCAATTATCAAAAAATTCACAAAAAGATTGAGAATGTCAGCTTTTGTCTCTGAAAAGTATTTTTGTAAATATCTGATCGCATTCACCACATACAGTCTCCATATAATAGTGCTTTTTTAACCAGCTGTAACCTCTGAGTTTGAATCTCACCTCAGGTAAGTATGTTCTGACTGCAAATAGAATTCATCTGACAAACGTCAGACTGAGGTCTGGAGTTCCCACTGCACTTTAAAGTACCAGGAACTCATTACAGCGATTGATTTAAAAGCCCTGCTATTGACCATAAAGTGATGGAAGGTGCTCGGGGGTATCGATCCCCTAGGATTTATCTTTCATCTCTGAACTATAGAGACTAAATCATCCACTTAACTCTTTGGATCATCCACTAATGTGCTAAAATAAAAGTTTAAATTATTTATTGTATGAAGCCAGATTTCACATGATTCACCTTAGGGTTTTATTTCCTCACCTTGTACATGTTCCCACTGGAGTTTTTAAGGTGTTAGGGTTGCGGATCATCTTATCAAGGATGCCAACAATCTGATCAAACTTGGGACGCTCGGCTCTGTCTTTCTGCCAGCAGTCCAGCATTAGCTGATGCAGGCCTGGTGGGCAGTCCATCGGGGCTGGAAGACGGTAGCCCTCCTCTATTGCCTTTATGACCTGGACAATGCAAAAAATATTGAGTCATTAGTGTCAGTGTTAAGTATAATCCTTACCACATCCCTTTGTTATCACCCTGACAACTCCAAGCTATTCTTACAAAGTGAATAGTTTACTCCTTGCCATCTATATTCTTCAATCATCATTTTGTGAACAGACGTGTCAGAGCGTGATCATTTGTTGGTTACCTACAGCAGATGTTGTGCATTGAGGAATAAAGGGTCTAACCAGATTTGATGACTGTGTGCCAGTTTTGTCACAGTGAATGGGAACAAAGTAGAAACATTGAAGGTAGCTACACTGATGAGCTTTGAGCAGTAATTGTGGAGTGACAGGTTTCTTACGCCTCATTACCTACTCAGCCTGTAAAACACTGTTGCATAATACCTTCCTGGCTCCAGGAGACCTTTGTCAAGTCTGAAAAATAATACTCATGTGATATCAGCCAGGCATATGGATCCAGCCATTTTGGAACCTTTCTAAGGACTAAAAGTCAGGATTTTTTAACTCTTTAGCATCAATTTTGGCCATTTTCATTTAAATCTGTTTCTCACATCCCCCTAACTTTAAGGAAGTATAACACTGAATTGTTGGAGAACCTCTTAAATAAATGATACCTCGTATTACTCATGTACTCGATCATTTCTAATAACAGCATTTACCTCTTCTGAGATCTGGTGACACAATGACACCAGTAGACTAATCATTTAGACCACTCATTTGAAAGAGAACGTGAATGTAAATGGACTTCACCACAAAAGTTATTTGCATAGGGTAAATTGCATGCATTTAAGTATGACTGAAACATCTAGTCGATGGCAGAGTATAGAGGCTGATCATTACACCTTTTGGAGTCATTTTACCTTTTGATTAAATGGCTTAAATAATATGACTGATTCAAAAGCTTACTGTTAGGTTTGGTTCTTGAGCTAAGTGATCTGTTGTAAATGTCTGTTAAGTTAAGTCACCATGTCCCTTCATATCAGCAGGGAAGTTGCTACACAAAATGTTGATATAATTCACAAGTGATAATAGCAAAAACATTACTGAGCTTTCATTTGATGGTGATGTGAAAAAGGTTGTGTAATTTATTCATTACCAAATCAGATGGGTTTTTTTTCTAATCTACTGATCCTAAAAAGGTTATGCATGATTTTTTTTTTTGCCCAGCTTGATTTTTGTTGTTCTCCACCTCCTGCTTTCAGTAAATGCTGAATGCTGCAACTAAGATTTTAACCAACTCTTTGAAATAGGCTCATATCCTTGATATCCATCCTTGTCTTCTTTACTGTCTGACAGCAAGTCTTATAATTGATTTCAATAATGCATTGTTGACATTTATGGCATTATGCCACAGTGTAGACTAAGTTGTTTCCCTGGGATTAATTCCCTGCATTTGACTCAACAAAAAGCTATGTTTGGCTCTGATGAATTATAGACAAGATCTTTCTGCAGACCCTTTAAAACCTAAGCCAGTGTCACTCCACATCATGCATGCAGTTTAGCAGAGAGTTCATTAAAAGTCAATGCTGTCAGAACAGTAAGTGCAGCATGCACTTTGATTTTAAGCCCCTAGCTCACCTTTCTTTATCGTGTGGATAAGAAGCTGTATACGTTTATGCATGTGTTCATCAGGTATTCCTGTCAGGACTGCTCAGACAAGAATGAGTCATGGAGGGAAAAGGTGTCAAAACACTGAAACTGTTTGGAAACATTCAAATAATGTTCTCCCTCCAGCTCCAGAGGATGTTTGCTGACATCTTGACAAAGTGAAACAATTTCTGACATTGATGTCTGTCAAGAAGCAAGCCTCAAAACATCACATTTGCCACTTTAATGCCTGGCCATCTTGTTTAGCATTTCTAACATCTGATTGTTCAATCAGCAGGCCTCTGCCTTGGAGCACCAGAGAATCTTAATCATGTTCAGCCATGATGCTGTGGGTGCTAAACACTAGGCGCAGTAAAGCCAGAACTCATTTGCCTCCTGCTATCAATCAAACTGTGTCAAGTGTCCGGCAATAAGGAACACCTTCAAGTGGTTGGGAGAGGTTGGACTCCCTCAGTGGGAGCTGGCATTAAAGCACGCTAGAGCTCTCAGAAAGCGGCAGGTGAGTCAATCATGATTGCAATTTGTGACATCTGTGAAAAGAAGTGAGGAAAAATGTGTTCTTTGAGGAAGAAAACTGTGGGCAACGTAAGGCATCACCTCACAGAATGCATTTGATAGTCTTTGATCTTAATTAGAAATCATTTTTCTGCGTTTCTAAAATAATATGAGTTTTTTCCCTTGCAATATGATGTAATTACAGAACCTAATAAATCCCAAATCTCTACAATTCCATTCTACTCGGTGCACTGACTTTCCTCACATCAACAGTCAGGTGGGAGTGGGACTCTGAAGGACTGTGACGGTTTTTGCTGTATGTATGTGTATTAGTTTCCTTGTTTTCTTATTCAGTTCTTCAGTGCTACATTGGTACAAGTTGCAGGAACTAAAATATCTTGCTTTGACTGAATTTAATGACTGCCCCCTGAGCAAAAGATATCCAACTCTCAGGAGCCAGCATGTTTTTGTGTCTTTTTTAGAAGTCTTTTAAACTTGGCTTGAAATTAAATTTTTTACGACCTCATTTAGGACGTCAACTTTAATTCAAGATGTCCAAAGGACAACTTCCTTATGATGTCACAGGTGGGAATCAGCCTCCAGCTGCAACCTCAGAACATGGGGAAGACTCTCTACCAGGTCTGCTACCATCCTCTAGAGCAGGGGTACTCAAATACAAGTCTTAAAGGGCCACACATTTTTCTTTTCAATGACTCAAAGGTCCACGTATGGAGGTCGGTCAGGCCACATGCAATAATACTGTAATATATATATATATATATTATATTTATTATTTTATTTCAAAACAAAATGTCTTTTTCATTCAAAACAACAACAAAAATACAAACTAAAATAAAATGTAATTTCCATTTTGACAAATTAAAATAGTTGAATAAAACTAAGTTTCTACCTCTCTAAGTGAGCACTCTGTTGCTTTTTGTTGTTGTGTCATAGATGTGACAAGAATCCTGCTTGCAGCTTGATATGACTATTTCAGTACATTTATTTTTGTTGTTCTTACCTCTGAATTTTGAGGAAATGTCTCCTCAAAATTCCAATGCTTTGTCTCATAATGCCATTTCAAATTGGAAATCTTCATCACAGCTATAGTTTCTTGGCATATTAAGCACATCTTGTGCTAGTTGGAGGGAGAATGAATCTAGAGGCTCCTACAGCCGGCAAAATGTCAATCGCGAACTGCTCCAAAAACGAAAGTGAAAGTTAAAAATTGCGCTCGCAGCAGTGAGTGACCCAGCTGTCTGTGTATCGTTGGCATGGAGACAAGTCCCAGTATACACGTGCCGACCCAACAAAAACACATAGTGAAGGAATAATAGTTTGGGGGCCATAAATAGGCGGCCGGCGGGCCGGATGCGGCCCGGGGGCCGTCCATTGAGGTCCACTGCTCTAGAGTACCATCCTTCCTCATTTAATTTCAGTTTAACTGAATATGATGTCTTAGTCATCAAACCTTCACTGTTCCAAGTGAGATAACAAAAACATGCTATGTACAGGATCTATCAATAATCAATTAACTTATTCAATAAATTTGGGGGATTTGCAAGAGACAGAAGCAGAAGACACTAAAATATCCTGACTTTTGGATTACATTACCCAGCTTTTCATTAGATGCTCGTTCACTGGTACATGTCAATATTGTTCAGACTACACGCCTCCAACACAGGCTTTCTGCTAAAAATGTTTAGTCTCTCAGTCAATGCTGAGTTGATCCTGTTGACATCAATATGACACAATCAGCCACATGGACCTTTTTATCATAAGTGGAGTAGTTTATTAGTAAACTAATCTTGATGTGTAAAATTGGTGAATTGACCCTTTAAAATCAGTGCATATATATATGTCTTTATACTGACTTCTATGTCAAAAGAAGACAACAACAATAGCAAGCTGTAGAATATGTATGAGTTGCTTGCTGTGTAATTGGCTCAACACTGCTGCTCACAATGATTCACATTACCATAAGTCATTATAAACATTTAAAGAAGTTTTCTGCATGACAAATATTTTCCACTTCTGTTATTCATAATAATATCAGCTTTGAATCCATGTTCTCAGGACTTAATTTTTACACCTGTCCCATTTCACAAATGTTTCTTCTTCAAATTGATTCAAATGGCATGATTATAGCAAGACTTCTCGAACTAATTAAGCCCAAGGTTACTGTCCCCGCCAAGCTGTTCTCATGGGGGTTCTGCAAGGAAGCCCCAAAGACCACAAAACTGAGCTGAACAGATTTTGTCTGTCATTTTCTATGTTTTAGTTGGAAGACGAATGATTAGACATGGACTACCAGTTTTATGGAATCATTCAATGTGTGCGGGGGATTAGATAATGACTGGTGATTTTCATTTTAGGGTGGACTGTTCCTTTAAATAAATGAATAATGTCTTTATACACAGATTTTGATCCTTTGTGATGTCCTCCATAAACATAATAAAAAACTTATAGCAGTAGCAAGTTAATGACTTCATATCAGGTAGTAACTCACGTCTTGATTGGACATATCCCAGTAGGGTCGTTCCCCATAGGACATGACCTCCCACATGACAATGCCATAACTCCACACGTCACTTGCAGAGGTGAATTTACGATACTGTATGGCTTCTGGTGCGGTCCATCGGACAGGTATTTTGCCACCCTGTTCAGTAAAATTCAGGTCAGTGGCTAGAATAAATATGAGATTCATCACATCCTACATCTTCACCTAAAACATCAATTAGACAAAAAAAACAAAAAACAAAAAACAAGAAAAAACTTTCTCACAGATTTAAGTAAGTATACTGGCACTACTTTCTCACAAGGCACTATTTGTGGTTGGTTATTATGTAACTTATGACATCATTAATTGTTACTAAATCATTAATACATTATTCATTGATTAATTTTGATCTCATTCATAAGAATGAGGATGTGCGATATGCACTAAACAGCTATTAAAATAGCTGGGAAATGTATTGTATATGTTCAAATTGTTACCATGGACTATATATGATCTAGGGCTTTGGATGTCATTATATGATGTTATGACATAAGTGTTGACTTGCACTGGTTTTAAAGGCATTAACTGCATTACAGTAAAGTGATGTCATTTTCTGAACTTACCAGATGGTTCTACTTGCTGTAATACTTTATATTCACAGTACTGATGATTATTTATCCATGGTCTATTTTTTTCAAAGTACCAATAGTCATATTGAGAAACCTGATTTTGTCACCCAATTGTAGTAATTAAGAAGTGGTATTGGAGAGATGTCAAAATATTGTGATTTATATTGTTTATCGCAATATATTTCAAACCACATAGCCTAGCCCTAGTATTCAACAGCTTATCAACTTTAAGAAGCTATGGCTAGACTATGAGTAACAGGAAATAAAGTAACTAATGACCGTTTATGAATGCCTTGAAGACAGTTTCCTATTTTTTTATATTTGGATGTAAACTGTAATATTTATCACAACTTGGCTTGTTATTTATGTATGTATGTGTTTGTTTGTTTATACATTCATTTAGTTAATCCAAATGTCAATTACTAATTTTAATGCCATTGACCTGATATGTGCATTCTAAAATTCTGAATAATTCAATTTACAATGACAAAAACAAAGGGAAAGATGCAATTTCTCAAGGTTGCACATTTCTTGACTTACAGAGTTATTTGATCATGAATATATGTGATGATAGTTGATTTTCTGCCCATTGTGTATGTTATAAACTTGGTGCTGACAGTGTAAGGGAAACAAACTGAAAATTGATTTCCTAGGATTTCCTAACCTGGCAGCCCTAAAGTTATTACCTGCTTGTGAAGTCTAATCCTTGCATTATCAGTAACCATTATACAGCATTAGTAAATGATTAACAAACCATAAATAAGGCATTTGTTAGAACTTATAAAGCCTTTAAAGTGGTGCCTTGTCAGAAAGTTGTATTGAATTATAACTTGTTTTGCATTTCAAAAACGGTGCAGACGACATGGTCGTGCACCTGAACTTCTGCTCTATGTTCATGCACCGGCTGCGACTTGATTAGAGAATTCAGACAGGGCGCTGGGTGGAGAGAGTGAGTGCTTTAATTGACTCACAGTTGTTGTGTAGACAGCCTCGGGATCGTCGTCTATCACCCTTGACAGGCCGAAGTCCGACACTTTACATACAAGATTGCTGTTGACAAGGATGTTTCGTGCAGCCAGATCTCGATGGACGTATCCCATATCAGAGAGATATCTCATTCCTGCTGCGATGCCCCGCAGCATCCCCACCAACTGGATGACTGTGAACTGACCATCATGTTTCTGCACAGCATAGAGAAACACAGGCAGGTCAGCCATCTTCACTGACCATGAGGAAAATGTAGGTCACAGCACTGCAGCAGCTCTAGCACAAGATTTATGATATTTATGTGATGCACAGATCCTGCTGCAGACTGCCTGCTGTCTGGGACACTTTCCAGCCAATGCAAAGAAAAGTTATAAAAGATGCTGCTGCTTTGAGCCTCATGCTCTATGAAGGTGATACTCACCCTCAGGAAGCCGTCTAATGAGCCGTTCTCCATGTACTCGATGACAATCATCACTGGTTTTCCTGGAGAGAAAAAAAAAGATGAATAAAAAAGAAAGTGATTAATTGATACCTGGATTTTGTTTGCTTACATAATGCTTCACAATAAACAACTGCGCCGAAACTGCCTCCAAGTTATTATTAGCTGCGTGTTTCATTGGCTTTTAATTAAAAGTTACCATCTGTTCATTTTATTACAGTGTCTAAATGAGAAAATGTTAAACAGGGAGTGTGGCTAATTGAATCAGATATAATGTCACTCTAACTACAGCGCCTTTACATCCCAAAGCTAAATATACTCAGATAAAAGTGATCGTACATGATTTTTAAACTGTCTCATGGCACTCAAAGTTTATATTGTAGTTTTTGTCAACTTTTACAGAGCAGCAATAGAAAGCCTTCTGACTGCTAACATCGCAAACTTGCACAATTCATGCATGGCCCTGGACAGGACGGCTCTGCAGCAGGTGACTAAAACCCTTATAACTCCTCAATATATATCATCCACCAGTACCTATTTTTGCTTATTGTGATGTAATTTCTTCGAGTTTCTACAAATGCTTCACATTCCTGCAATTTGCGTAACCCTCAATACAGAGTTATGTAGGTCAATGAACAACAATAAAATATTTAAGTGTAAAAACATATAAAAATCTGACTTTGTCATCCAATTTCGTGGCATAAAAACACAGAACATATTGATCCAGAAGATTACTAATGTAGAAACATGAGCAACAGTTATTTTCGTTTTGATAGTTTCCTCTGCAGTGGAAATACTTCCCCCAGTGGCTAAATTTATATTTTTGCTTGGTGTTATTTCTTGTTGTTGTTTAATGTTATTTGTTATTTCTTGGGTTATCTTCAAATGCTCAATATGCTCACAACTAAAACATATATGATAATCAAAACTACAAAATACACTATGCTCAGAACTGCTGTTTCTCTCAGTCTTTCTCTGACATCGGCCTGCTTCTTTACTCCCCTCCCAGCACTCACTGGCTTCTCACCACATCACGTGACATAATGATGTCATCATGCACATACAACATAATTAGATGGGAAACAAAAGCCTTAGCTTCCAGCTGCAAAAAGAATGCTCTACTGATTATGGTTGTTATTTTAGATTGAGTTAAACAGGATTATTTCAACAATCTCCTGCAACCAGTTAAGGGCTACCCGTTGGATGTCCATTTTCTTTGGGTTAAAACCACCAAGAACATCACTGGTGCCCAACCATAGAGCAACACTGACATTAGTGAGGTGTCTGCACAAAGCCCAAAGGATACTTAAAGCCAACACCCACCCCAGCCACAGTCTGTTCACCCTGCTGCCATCAGACAAAAAATACAGAAGAATCCGCTGCTAAGGAGCAGCTTCTTTCCGCAAGCTGTGATGCTCCTGAACTCATCCTCAATGATGCACAACCTTGTGTTGTAGAGTGACAAATACACATTAACCTTGACCCTTGATGTCACATTCAAGTGTGATTACCTCTCGTCACAACTCCCTCCAGATGAACTACATTAGGATGGTCGAACTGGCCCATAATGCTAGCCTCACACAGGAAGTCCCGCCTCTGCTTCTCCGTGTAGCCCACTTTTAATGTCTTGATGGCAACCGACACATCCCGTTTTCCAGGCAGCTTGAGCCGGCCACTGCACACCTCTCCAAACTCTCCTGTGTGGGATGAAGCCATTCATGAGTGAGGGGCGGTTGGGTAGAGAAAAAAAATCAAGCACTTCACAATGACAAATTTATTAGTGTATTTTGAGACAAAGCAGCTGTGCAGTGGTGGAATACAAATTGGAGTGCGACATCTTGTTATACTCAGGGGAGTGTAACCGAGACCTATAATAAGACATGCTAGAGATGCATACTGTCATTGACCGCCTCTGTAAAACCCATGTGGCAGCAATTTCTCAGCTGTGGAAACCTCTGCGGCTGCCTCTACCAGACGCAGCCCACACATTAATTGCAATGAACTTTTCCCCCTCTTTGCAATTGCACTATCAATATACAATGCATAAAGCTGCGTCTCCATTCAAGGTGTAAATATTTGGCTGTCAACGTGATATATGAGAGCACTGTGTAACTAAACAGCAAGAGGTAAGAGACAGAGGATGGGCTCACCTGCTCCAATAACCCGCTCAATTTTAATGCAAGAGGCATCCAGCTCCTTGGCAAATTGATGGACAGCCCTGTTTGGGTCCTCGTAGGTTTCAGGGTCAATGTAGGTTTTGGTGCCTGGAAATTTGACTGTAGAAAGGTAAGAGGATTACTGTTATGATTAAATATGCACACTGCGCACCAGTGGATGCTTGACAGGCAAACGATTACAAAGACCAGTGATTCAGAGGGAACTGCTGAACAGTCAGGGGCTGGTGTTAAAAGTGTTTTCACAAAGGAAAATGGGAAGCAAAGATTTTAGTAACCCGAGCGTGGTACTTTTTTGAGGCTGACAGTTACCTTTCACCTCCCTCCAGCTGAGACTGCCTCACTGAATGTCTCATGTTGTGTCACAAACTTATCAGGCCTGGTGTCATATTGACCTTTCTACATTCCAAATGAATGTGAGCAAGTTAAATACATTTGAATTTTCTCTCTGAATTTGTGAATCCTAAAAATATGCAGTAAGTGCTTGAAATAAAGTTTTAGATATTGCACCACTTGAAATGACCTGGAAATTTAAAACAGTTGAATTAAATTCGCTGTTGGCTTTCAAAGTGAAATATTTCAGTGCTGATTATCATTTGAGTGTTAAGAATAATGCCCTTGGTTTTGTCTCTTAGGCTATTAGACAGCTTGCTATTCCACGCCCTCCAATCAAACCTAACTGCAGTTTTCGTAAAGGTTTATAAACATCACTTGCAACTTTATAATCTGCATCCAAATAGTGTTTATAGATGACTACACATAATATATTATAAATAATTGTTTATTGTTTGTTAACAGTGAAATAACTATAAAGCTTGATGAACTATGAATTTGACCTTTTATTAACAATGGATTTTATAAAGCGTTACAAAAAATACAAATTTATTCACAAATTCAAAGCGCAATATTTTTTTGAGAATATTTAAATCAAATATAAGGCAGAAAAGGACACTTCCCTTTTAGTATAGATGGAAATGCAACATTTTCTATAATAAAATTACAGGTCTCTGTCAGAGAAACTAAATAGGACTGTGTGAGAAAAAGTGGGATACTAATTTTTTTTTTGGTAAAAAAAGCTAAAAACATTCAATTACAAATTACGCTGCTGAGGGAAGAGCTCATGAATATACATAAAGTAAGAGAGGAGGCGGTTTGTTGAAAATAAGAAACATAAAGAAGGTTAGAAAAAGGCCAGTGACAGGGTACAGGGTTGCAAACTTTGCAAAGTGCTCCAAAATTAACAGCAAATTACAATATTATGGACTGTTAAGAGAACAGTCCACTCATGGGGGCGATAACACTATGCATTTTAAATTCCACTGATAACAATATAAACTGTCAACTTTAAAATTTAATGAGATAGTACAGGCATAATACACTGGGTAAATGCTGCATCAAAACAACAGAATAGAACAATGAGCTCATCCAGCTAGAGAGACACTTATTCTCTGCATGGAGGACAAGCATGGCGGTCAATCCAACAGTGTAAATACAACAAACGCATTGTGCTCTGGCGAGTGAATGCCGGCAGCTGAGATTTCCCTCCACTTGCTCCTATAATTGCTTAGTCCATCTGAGATGTCAGTGGATCTGATAGGAGATGTCTTATCACGACTTCCTCGCCACTACATGGCAGACAAATTGGGTCTACATGTTGAATTTGCGCAGTATCTCGCTTCTGTCGCCCTGGCAGCCTGTCGTCATTTGATCTAGCATGGTGGAGCCTTCCATTAAGCCTGACACTAGCCTTGTTTGTGTTTTCTTCCAGTTTCCTTTTTTTTTTTCTCCAGCTGGTGGGACCTGTGCTGCGGAGGTGGATCTGTCAGGTACTTAGCAGTAGCCAACCTGGGCTCAGCAGCTCTGTCTCAGCTTTAGTCTTATACTTTGTGTCACCTGTGACCCTTTGTTTCCAAATCAGCAGTTTGCCTACAGCGCAGATCATTACGGCTCCACTTGGGGAGGCTGTCTGCAGCTGTATCTCCAGGGGCATCATTAGGGGTGGTGTATCAGTGTTAAAAAAAACAAAAACAAAACCTCTTACTGATAGAAGGCACCTAGAAGCAGCCCCTACGACGAAGCTAACTGATGGTAAACCAGAAACTCTGTCACTCTCTAAAACCATCGGAGTTATGGCTTTTTTTAAGAACAATCCTTCCTCACAGGTCATCCTCCTCTCTGACAGCTGTCACATTCATGCATTTGTAGCCTGCTAACTTCTATATCTCGACATACTGAGACTAGCCAATCAGCAGCAGATGTTAGCCTGATTGTTACCGGCTTTGACTCAAAGCAAACGAACTGCGATCAAATACTCCTGCCTGTGGGTGCTAATGGGTTTTAAGGCACCCTTCCTGTTCAGTATGCAGTGATTGAGATGTCTCTATCTGCGTGTGTATATATGCTATATGTGTTTGCGTTTGGGCTGATGAATGCAGGCACTCACACTGGAAGTAGAGCTCCTCGTCTCCCTCCTGATCGGCTTTGCTGTACCCGCAGTGCCTGCATGGGGGGAGAGGGAGAGAGCGGCAGAATAAAGTGATTGTGCGCAGGAAATAAACTCCCTAAATTACAAGATTTTTAATGCGATGGCTAATGCCGCGCATGACAAATCTCTTATGAAACCCAGCTGAGCAGCAGGAGCTGTGAACCCAACAGCCTATGGACTGAGGAAGGAGCTTGAAATCTAGTCATGTAACATATCAAGTAATGCATGCACTGTAAAGGGCTGTTCAACAAGTCTTGTAATATTCATTTGTAATATTAACGTGTTGAAGGTTGCCTCGAGCAGGTGATTTGCTTCACAAAGTTGGTCTTTGAGCATTAACTGAAAAAAGGGGATGGCGTGGGAAGGTGATAAGCCACAAGTGATGGACATGCACTCACTGGAGATGAAACATGTGCAGCATGTCTTCACTGTTCATACTCATTACTTAAAACACTGCCTTTATTTTACATCTCTTCAGAACAAACAGCATATCTCAGACTCACAGACTCACAGACTCTCATAATGCCAATGCCACATCCCAAGGATACCAAAAACAAAATGAATTATTCTAAATGATTGGTACATTTGTACGAATGATTCAAAAACATCTATCATCTTAATTTCATGTAGAACATTGATATTTTACTTAAATATTTGAGGTTATATAGCGGGATAGGGCACATATTATAAAATATTTCATACAGAAAATTTCGGGGTTTTTTTTTTTGTGTCTTTACCAGTTTTCTATGAACATGTTGATGATCTCTGTCAACACTAACCTCGTGACAAAAACACTATTTCTTGTAATTATCAATCCATGTTTCACCAGTCAAATGATTTTAATGTGAATCAGAAGCAGCAGGAGATGTTGGCTTTGCTGTAACTTACAGACCAATAAGAGAGTGTAAATACTGACACTTTTGTGTCAATGAGATAAGACTCTGAACAGTAACACTGGGCTACATGCTGCAGTTGACAACACTCCAGAATGGAGAATGAATGGATGACCCCGCTACTAACAACGAAAATTAATTTACAGATGGTAATTAAGGGATTTACATATAACTGAATGGCTATAGTGAAAAGTTGCAGACTATACATATCTTCCTTCGCTCCTGAACTTCAATGAAACGTTTTATTTATTTTGCTATTACATTTTAAGATAAACCCCCATTTACTCCAGTTGTTGAGAAGAATAATGCAACACTGACTTGCTGTGAAACTCCAGAAATTTTTGTGGACTATGAACATTTCCATCAGCATGGAAAAGAGTAGACAATGAATGCATTTTCATGTTTGGATGAACTCTTCCTTTAGACCAGGTGACATTCATCATCATGGTTTACTTGGGACGTATAATATTAAATGAAACGAGGCAACTTTAAGAGATTTTGTAATCATATGGTTTTCTTTTCTTATTGAGGAGCAGGGTGGGAGTCGTCCAAAGGTTTCTAAGATAATGGTTCCACTCATTTTCTGCATTGACAATGTTAAGTGACTGACAGCTGGAGCACTTGGATAGCTTGGATGCGCATTAACTCCAAACATAGAATCATTAATATTAGATTTACAAGGAGACGCCGGTGTTTCAGAGAGTATAAAAGACACTGAGAGGGGAAAAAGTACACCAGTGAGTTAGCAAGGTGCTATATAAAATTTTGATTAAACTGCTTCATGAAAAACTCTAAATTAAGACCTAATTTTTGGCATTGTGTTTTGCATAACTCCTATTTGTACTGAAGAATAAGCTGAACTTGATTGCAAGGTAAGTTCTGAAGCTGTAAAGCCCGTCATTTCTACATGATTTGTACACAGATCTTTATCTTTGACTGATTGATCGGAGATAATTCTTTGACTGGAAAGTCAC
Organism: Sparus aurata; assembly: GCF_900880675.1. Taxonomy (NCBI): domain Eukaryota; kingdom Metazoa; phylum Chordata; class Actinopteri; order Spariformes; family Sparidae; genus Sparus; species Sparus aurata. The sequence goes on from NC_044208.1 coordinate 3,629,041, forward strand.
ACCAGTACCTGTGGGATGTGTGTAAGATCTGTACATATTCTGAAGTTATGACTTGTGTCTTCAAAACAATTGATTGATCGAATAATATTGATCAAATGAAATATTTGAAACGGTTTCGATTGCTAGCTGCATTTTTTGCAGTCCTCTATGACAGCGTGTTGACACACACTGCTGCAGTGCCTCATGCAAAAGTAATATTCTGTTCTGCTTAGAAGACAGTACACAAGCTTTGTTATAGTTACCTTTTAATGTTAATTTAAAATTGTATGCCCTAAATGTTGTGATCATTTCCTTGTAGTTTTGATCGTAGTATAAAATATTGTTTTTTTCAAGGTACTGTCTTAAACTTAGAAATTTCAGTATCATGACAACACTAGTTACGACTCAGAGAAAACGTACCAAGCATTAACACTGTACTACTGAGGACTCCTTCTGATGAACGCACCCTTTAAAGCAAGCTCTGATTAAATGCCATCGTGCAGATGAAAACACAAATGAAGTATGCGAGGGGAATGGTGATGATGACAATGGGCATGGTGCTTTGTGATGGTGGAGGAATAAATGTGTGCCATACTTCATCCTGCCCTCAGGATCTCACACACTCACACACAGGATGCAGAGCCAAAGCTCTCTTGCTATGGGGTACTTGTCTCATAATGGCGCTGCAGAAATAGCTTAAAAATTTTGCAGAGGCTGGGAAAAAAAAAGAAAAAAAAAGGAAAGATGCATCACAACCCATTAGCACAGCATGCCACGAGATGATGGGTGCACGTGTGTGTGCGTGTGACGACTCCACAGATATGGAGGCCTGTGAGTGACAGAAAGGCTAATTGACAAGCGCAGACTCACAGGAGCGGAGAGTCAATGGGGCCCGCGAGAGCGTACCTTCTCCCGATGATGAAGCCGAACACCATGAACACCAGGATGATGGTCCCCGCCACGGCCACCACCGCGATGATGATGACGGGGTTCTGCTCGCTGGAGACGATCGCAGCTGATGAGATGGACACAGACACAAACACACACACAGACGGACATTCAGAAAGACAGAAATGCTCAGTGTGAACTTCAACACATCAAAGACTACAATCTGCAGGACATAATTGAGCCCAATGAGAGGCATGGAGATTGATAACCTCCCCCCCCCTTCCCTCTGAGAGAGTGGGGGAGGGACGCTTCTATTATTATACACACGGTTCTACTGTTTCAGAAAGTGGGCTTAATAGTCCCAGACGGCGACGGCAATGCCCTTCATCTCAAACAAAGACACATTCAGGTTGGATTGTTTCCCATTCAGAGCTCTCACGGTTCTCAAACTGTTTGCGTTGACAAACTGCCGATTGCTCCAAAGAATGGGTTGCCGTAGCATCATATAAAGTCAACGCGAGTGGTGTATGGGGGGGGGGAATTCATGCATTTTAAATCAGGCGGATCTGTGCTGTATAAATGAAAGAGAATGATTTTCTTGTGGCCTGTCTCTGGAGGAGGGGGGATGGAAAATGTAGCAACATTTGATCAGCTGTTACTCAATCAAGCTTCATTATCTTAGCAATTTTCTATTTTAGGAGGAATTAAGAGAATTCAACTGTCATATTCCCTCTCGAGGCTGTCACAGTCGAGGCTAGTGGTTGACTGTGCCGGTCAAGGACACTTTGACAGCACTGCAAACTTGTAACCTTGTTACAGGACGCTCTCTGCATGTGGTATGAGTAATTAATGTGTCCTGTTATGCACAAATGTTGGATGTGAAGTGGGTGGGGAGGTTATGATGCCGGGGTTCTTCACAAATTAAAAGGGGGCTTTAAACTTAAAAAATGCAGAGAATAAAACATGAGAAATAAAAAAAGTACAAGGTACTACGTACATACACACTACTTAACACACTTTGTTTTTTGTGTAATTTGTTTGTTCTTAGCTGAAACCTAGAAACCACAATTTACGGTTTTATGGGACGTTACAAGCTGAAGCTGTTTTTTGGTCTTGGTGCAGTGGCTGTGGGCTGTAGCCAAAATCACTCCCTTGCTTGCTTATTCACTGCCTCTTATATTATAAACACTAAATAGTTTACTCTAAATATTTCCCTCTATGATGATCAGTAAATTGAGATTTTAGACACACAAAAATCCTAATGATTTTGACCCATTATTATTAATATTCTGAGAGTCAAATAAAATGTCAGACAGTAAATATAGTACACTATAAGAAATGTGGAGCTCTCTCAGCCACAGCCTTGGTGTCACAATAAAATTGACGCATTTGTTACCATTGTGCCTGTACAGAGACCAGTACAAAGACCTGTGCTAACCAGCCAAATCAAGTGGACCTTGATATGTGAATTGCTGTTTCTCAAAAAAATAGTAGGGCAAAATAAGTCCCCTTTTTCATGTTTGTTTATGTGCAATCTGATTTTAAGGTCATAATTTAAATTCCATTTTTGATTTAAACATTTTTAAGCCCATAGACTATGGAATCTTGATCTGTAAGCGCAAAAGGGTTGTAGAGGGTTTTATTTGTTTAGATGCCGTATTGTTAATATTTGTCCACCGGCCTCAAGTCTTTATGCAAAGATAGACTAAGCACTTCCATATAGAAACAGACATAAAACACATTCCACTTAACATCTCCAGTGTCCCTCCACACTAGGAGTGGAGAGGGGTGATGGCAGGTAAAAAAAGAAGATGCATTGGTCATCTTGCTAACAAAGGGGGTTGGCAACCCACCCCCATTCCCTTTCAAATTGCCTGCGCTTATAATGCTAGACATTATGATCTATAACACCTCACACCTCACAGCAGCATCCCTCACCAGAACCAGAAGTAACGCAGAGTGATACAAAGCAAAGCTACTGTAACCGATTAGATGTAAATGTCTTTATCCTCATGACGCTACACTTACTAGTGATTTTTCCCATGATGTGTTTTTTAGCATAAAATCAACGCAATCTCAAAGTTTGGTTTGCTTGAAAGCAAATCATTTCCCTGGGTTATTACTACACACACTGGAAACACTATCAGGCTGTGCATACATTTGGAATTGAAAGTCTATGTTCCAAAATAATGTTCGAATATAGGCTGTGGTCAAACTCTCCATTGGTGCATTTCGAGACATACTAATACATGCTCTTTGTTGGTTCATTCATTTATCACTGAAAGAGGTGAAACACTATCAAATGCAAAGCTTAAGAAGAGACAGTCTTGCAGTGATACATCATTCCTTAGTGCTGCAGTGGCTAACACAGACAAGTCCTTCAACTTCATTCATTCATGACCAGCTGTCGTTCTTTTAACTCATCATTTGAGTGTTATCGCAAGTCTTTACGATGCCAGGCTTTAATACCTGAGCATAGGCGAAGAATCAAACATGTGGAACACACTGGTTGAAGACACCACACTGACCCTACAATTATCTACATAATAACTGCACATGTTCTGATGATTTTATCAGCAAAGAACCAATTTTTTGTTCATACCGTAATAATGTATTTGTCCCGACCATACAAATGCACAACTAAGCAATACTGAATGAAACAAATGTGTACTCTTGCATTCTTTATATACATCCTACCTGTGGCCTCTTCTTTGGTGGTTATCTCTAATCTGGGGCCGTAAGTGCCATATCCTGCCTCCGTGAAGGCCCTGATCTGGAACACGTAAGCCGTACTGGGCTTCAGGTTGTTCACTGTGGCTGACGTGGACTTGGACCTCACTGTGGAGTAGATCCGGTCCTTCTGATCCTGTACAAGGGATAAATCATATCTTAATCAAAAGATTGACTATTTCACCTTTTTCACACACAAAAAAAACAAAACATTCAACTACTGTGTGAAAGTTAGAACAGAGTCCCATTGAAGTGTTCTAATCTAATGTCCCTGCCTAAAGAATACTGCAGATATACTTCAGAAGATGTAATTACCTTTACTTTTTAAATTGAATGAATGAAAGAATTAATTGAACTTTGTTTCATCCACCTAGATACAAAGTGTGGCAATTTAAGATGAAGCCATTTAAATGTGGTAGTCATTTTAATATTCAGGATGTGCCTTATATCATGAGTTCTAAAAGAGTGCATATCTTTTTAAAACAGGCCTTTATTTATAATGGTCCATACTTCAGTGAGATGTCTTCCTATTTTAGTTTGCACAGCACTAATTCCATCAGTAAACTCACAAGTCTACTGTTTTGATACTGTGTTAATTCAGTCATTATCTTCTCACCCCCATGCTGATGGAGGGTGAAGTTTCATAGTCCAGAAACATTTCTGGAGCTTCACGTTGAAGCAGTGTTGTAGTACTCTCTAGAATAACTGAAGCAGTTGACTCCATTCAGCTTGCCCAGCATAATCCAAGTCTCTGGAAGGCCAGAGATTCCAAATTGATTTTAATAGACACTACTTTAAAAATAACCCTTTTCTATTTTATTTCCTTTAGCTTAGTCGCTATAGTGAAGATTTGGGCTTAAAAAGGGTGTAAATAAACCTCTTATCAAATCAATTTGGGGCTCAGGGCTTCAGGAGATGTAGATTACACTGGACAAACTTCATGGAGCCATTTTTGTTTGTCTGAATTTTGGGTAAACTTCAGAACCTTCAATGCAAGTGGAACTGATGTGTCAGGGATATCAATATTTTTGTTTAACTCTGCTGTTAGACTGTGGAATATGTGCTGTGAACATATGCATTATGAATAAATTAACATATATAGCACAACAAATTCCACCCTCATCATTTTGATTTTACTCAGCTTGTGTTTAAAATGCTAGCTTTTATTCAATAATTTAGGGTTAAAGAATTCAATTAATCTAATCAGTTATGCTTAATGCTGATTGTACATGACACAGCATCTCTAATTTTAATTGAAGTGATTATCTTATCATTAGGCAGCCTTAATCATAGAAAACATAAACACATATGAAATCGTCTCCATCAAGGAATCCATTTGGATGCACAGGCTGCACGCATTGTGTACTTTGTTGTTGATCTGTAAATGTTTTGCTCGGCAAAAGCCCAAATGGAATGCCAGGGTCTGTTAGGGGTGTAGTTGTTGTTTCCAATTTTCCGCTTTTACAGCTGGGCGGACCACAGCCACAGTACGTGACATAGGAGACTGATTCGCAGTGGCTGTGGCCGCCAGGACTGGCATCAGAGCTCTGCTACCAGCCTTTGATTTGCTGGGTTAAATTCGCTCCATTAAATCTTGCTGTTAAAAGCTGATGTGTTCAGACTTGAAACACAGGGAAGCAGCAGCATAATCTATGTGCAAGAGGGAAGGAGATAACAGTAACAGATTGCTAATTCTGCCAGTACGGCAACTACGGATTGTGTGTGTGCTAACATGTGCATGGGGGTGGCTGTGAGGGACTACAGCCTGATTAAAATCTTATGAGCATCTCATTCATTATTGCAATTATGAGACAAAGAAGGTACTTGCAGAATCTTGTGAATTCCACTCAAAGCAGCGTGCAGATAGAATACGAAATGTAGAGTCGGCAGAAGTGAATGTGATGATGATGGAGGGAAAGGGATTCAGAAAGAGACAAGGACACAAACAAATCTAGTAAAAACTCACTTTTTCGTAGTACTTGATCTCATATTCTGTGATGACACCATTGGGCTGGTGCGGCTCCTGCCAGGAGAGCTGGATGCTGCGCTGCTGCACCTTCTCCTTGATGACCTCGCTGACCTGGGACGGGGCTGTTTAGACAAGAACATGTCAATAAAGGGATGGCAAACCCTCTCTGCACGCACATGCATACAGCCAGCCACTAATCAGCTACACCCACTCCTCTGCCAACGCTTGGTAGCCCTCGGGAGCTGACGAATATTCACACGGACGCTTCGAAATGTTTACACCTCATGATCAAAATTTCAATTACAGTGCAAACCCAGCTAGATAGCATTCCCCAAGCCAGTGGATAACTGCAACATGTAGATTATGAATGACAATTCAGTTCAATTAATTCCAACATTTCCAGCGCAACAAGCTGGCACTTACTCTCCCTGATGACACAACTATTCAGAAAGCCTCTTAGAGGCAGAGGGCTGTACCTGTAACCCCCTGACACCAGTCTTATGCACACAAATTATCTCTGGCTCTTTGCATGACTCATTTGAAGTGTCTGGCTGCATGGGTTAAGTGCTACCACATTTAGATTTGCTCACAGTGAACACACACACACACGCACACACACATACATATTCACACAAAAACACTCACAATATATTTTAAGTTGTCATACCCATAGGTAAATGATGGTATAACACCATCCTCAAGTCATTCTAAGGTTTCACAGCTGTCCGTTCCCCCTGATATGAATTATTTTGTGTTTGTGTTGGAAAAATAATTCCACTGGACTGGCTTTGTGTTTGGCCAGTAGGCGATATGAAAGCGGCAGGAAGAAATAAAAAAAGGATTGTCAAACAGCCAAACTGTGTGCAATATTTCCAACACGTTGAAAATGTACTTGTTGTGGTGGTGTGGGCCGCAAACGTGTCGTATATTTATCATATATTTATTTATATTGACTGTGACTCACTTCTTCTTCTCCAGAGTTCATCTCTGCCATGCAGCAGGTTGCGTGAGCAGGCCCTCTCACTCACACACTCATCCACAAGCTTACAACCAAGTACATAGGCTGGTAACATTCTAATTTGTCAATGTTTATATCATGCTTTTATTGTTTCATCTGAGTTACATTTTTACTGTTCAGCAGGAGGTCTTCTCACTATGGATTACACCCAGCATTACACAATAAATACATTTCCACATCTTTTGACAGCTGTGGACTTGTATGAATCCACACACAGTTCAATGCATACTACAATGAGCCCAAGTAGAGCCTAATCAGGGGGCATAACATCAGCAGCTACTGACAATAACTTAGGTGGACTTTTTTCTCACGTGTTGGTCAATGAACAAGTTGATAGCAATTAATCAGCCCATCTTAAGTTGGCCACGGAGGTCCCTGCCCTGTGTACATTATGAAATGACAGTTGTACATCCTGATTGACAAAAACATTTATCTACCTGGGCGGACTTTAATTAACCTGGGCAAGTTGCCCAAGTGTAGTTAATGTATTGGAAACGCTGGCGTGTATGCACTAGTTTTTCATCATTTTGATTTGAAATGGTAAAAGAATCAATTATTCTGCAAATTACTACATTTCTAAAGTTCTTTTTGGTATGATTTCAAGCACTCTCTTGGAAATGGAAAAGGGCCTAGTTTTACTGAAGCCCTCTACAGCACAATTTATGGTGCCTAATCTAAAAAAAATGTTTTTTTTAAAGAATTATATTCCATTGAAGAACCTCTTGCTAAATTAGTACCTTTATTTCACTGTCTGTACTGCGCTAAACAAACCTTTACAGACCGAGCTTAAGCCTGCATTGGTGCCATGTACTGTCTTAGTACTTGGTCAGTCTTTTATTGTATTTGTACTGCCTTCTATACCTACCATATTACTGCTGTGACTGATGTAGCACCAACTGCAGCTGCTGTTTCTGCATTGCACTGCACTGATTTAGCTACTAATAATGCAATGGCTCACACTACTGCTCATGCTGCAACCACTCCTGCGACTACAACTACAACATCTAATTGTAAAGCTACAAGCACAGACAAGTATTCAGTAAACCAGTATCTGATTTTCAGAAACCTTTTATGAAGAGTCCAACTCAAATTAGCTTGATGCTAAAATGCTATGTAGAACTGACAGACTACAATAACAGTCTACTTATTGTGTACTGATGTTGGTTGTTAGGCAGCAACCTCTAGTGGATGAAGTAATAATTGCAGCAGCAAAGGAGAAAGTGAAGTGAAATAGTAAGTAGAAGAGTGACAAGCTAGCATGGTGATGCTGTTTTGGTATGAGAATATGCTAAAAAGTCATTTAGTGAAGGTTTAATGTCACATTTTCGTGAAACAAGTGAAATGTCTCCCAGCACGTTTAAAAGTAGTTGAACAGGTTTCTAATGAAGTCATTTTTTTCCTCCTATTTCTTGATTTGTTTGTGGTAATGAGTACCTTCCATGTTCTTGTCTGATGACATATTGTTCTGGTGACATACTTTTAGACTTTATTTTTAGGACTTAGTTATTCACAGAATGACTTTTTTTTGCTACTAGTTCTGCAGCTGTGACCTTGCACTTCAGGTACAATTTATTTTACATTTACATCATCATCATCATCCTGATTATAATCATAATCATGTTTACAGCACTTTTCTTAAAGGCCTACTAAACCTCGCCCCTAGGAGATGATGCTTTACAAAAAATATGCTCACTGCAAATCTGCACTTTAAACAGCCCAGAAATCCTTTCTGTAAACACACTGTGAAATCTTGATGAGTCATTCTGCTCTTGGGGCAAAACATATTCATTAACATGTCTTAGCAAGTTTGAGAAGCTGTCCTGGGAACAACATAAACTCCAAGGTAAAACACACTTGTCAGAAGCTGTACCTCGATTTCTGGGTCCTTCACAGATCAGATAATTTACATGAAAGAAAATGTGAAATCCTTAATGACGGTGTGGCGTTATCAATTTTGTTCGAGGAATTTACAAACAATGAAAACAACACTGTACCGTTTGGCAGTGTAATGTTTTAAAAAATCATATATTAATATATATCAAGCATATTGTACAGTCTTAACCATGAGTCATGTGGCAGAGATATGCTATTTTTCTTTTAATCCTAACTAGATACTAAAAGCCTCTTCCTGCACTAGCAGGGGCTGCTGAAGTGCTGAAGTGTGGGTGCCATGCTCAGTGACCCAGTGGGAGTGGGCCTCTGTAGCCTTAATGCAGCCTGACCCGAGATTGTTTTAAGATGACCTGCCACTAATGACTCCGGCTGGATTAAAACCTCATTAGGCCTCATCGGCATTCTTGACAGTAATGCTCACGACAGCAGACACCCAAGACCTTGTCAAAAACCTGCTGTTGTGACATGTCCCCTCATAATCCACCCAAAACACAGGAACAATGCATCTTTTCTCAGCGCAGTCGGCCGGTCAAAAGGACGATTGAGTTTTCTCTCCCGAGTCACAACAAGCAGTTAGTACAGCTTAACTTCATCCAATTTGGCTGCTTTCTCTGCCCCCGTGCAGACGGCGCTCTTGAAATATAGACCTTTCTCTTCCCGATCTCGAATCTGCTTCGGCTTTATGGGCACTAAATGATGCTTCTTGTCTGTGTTTACTGCTTTAATCAGACATTTGCTTTCATCCCCTGCAGATGTCTTTGTCTACCCTGCATGTGCAAAGAGGAAGTACTTTAGGATATACACTATTTCCAATGTTAGGAACTCTTGGACCTTGCCAGAAGGACATTTCTAGTTTCACATTGGCCCAGTGGTCTTTTTCAAGATTAACTGGGAGAGTGTTTTTATTTCAATAATTATACATTTTTGAGTAAATATGGTAACACACTAAGATTACTTTATCTGATATTTTATTTAAATGTTGGATTTGCTGATGACAGAGTGATATTTGGTTTGATCACTGATGATGAAGCAGAGTATCATGGATGGGTGGGTGAGTTTGTTGACTGGTTGTCACGCAAGTTCTCTCCAGGTAAATACAAAAAAAAACTAAGGATCTTTGATTGCAGAGCTTAAAGCAACATTGTGTAACTTTTTTACCCTAAAACAACAACTTCAAAAGCAAGTTAATGGCAGAGTGTCTTATAATAGCATGAATGGTGTCTCTGTCACAGTCACTCCAACCCCCTTAATTTGTTGCTGCACTATGTCACTTCAGGGAGAGGATAGGATCCCAGCGTTACATCTATGTTTACCTCTAGATACAACCTTCCAAGACATAATATTGCTATGATGTAATGTGCTTTGTTTGTGGGTAGCACCTACATTAAGGGAGAAATTGTACTGGGATTTGTATTTACAACAGTGGTGTTGCACACTTTGGAATTGTTCTTGTTTTCTGTTTCTCTTTGAAAAAAAATCATTTAATAAGAAAGAAAAGGACTCACAGGCTGTTCTTACAAAAGAAGCACCAAAACAAACACATCGATTTACCCGAAAGCTGCTTGTGATATAATCTGAATTCAACTCTTTGCTTTAATCTGTTTTGTTTTTTTTCTTATCATTGAAACAACACAATGTACACTGGTTCTATTGCCAAATAGTACACTTTCTTTTCTACCTCATACTTTGGCCTTTTACTTCTTCCAATAAAAGTCTGAAATGTCACGCATGCATATATGAGCTGTACTTATTTCAAAAGTGATGAAGCATTAATTAATTTGTAAAAACCACACATTTGTCAAAGATACGTGGTTTTAAAGTAGTATCTGAGCTGGCGAGCAGCATGGTGAGCTCCTTTCCCACACAGCTTCTTCTCCCTCCAGAGTGCGACGTGGGCTCAGGCACCAGATCTGCCTCATTTACCCCGCTGCGGCCGGTGGATGAAGTAGCAATGACTCAGCCGCGGCCCCGCCACATCCTAAACTCCCTTACAGGTGACAGAGAGCTGCGGTCTTGTGTTTCCGCAGAGATCATGAGATCAGTTATCAGCATTAGCAGATGCTGTGTTCCACAGGCTAAAAGGTGATCATTCATGGAAGGTGTAAAGCAGCCACTCTTGATTTCTCAGTGCTGGAAGGAAGACCAGAGTTGAGCATTAATTCTATGAAAAACCTGCTCCTCTGTCTCCCCTGCGGTTCACTCAGGCAGCACTGTGTGGCAGCCATTAATGACTGACTTGATATCATGAAGACCAGAAGCAGTCAGCCACTCTCAGACTTTTAACGTACCTGTGGGGCTTCGCATGGTGGGATATTGTATAATTGTTATGCCAGTGTTAAAGAGACTGTTTGGTTATGCATTTGTGCATTCATTTTACTATATTAGAAAAAGTGTTAGTGACCCTGAAAACCTCCTTCTGTAAAGCTAACTGATCCAGAAGCCAGTCGTCACCGTGCTCCGCATCTGAATCTGTTATGAATACATTAGACAGTGCTTTTTAATATCCTCCTCTTTCACTCAGCCGGCAGATTTCAACTCAGAGGCGAAGAGCAGAGCGGAGGTAGTTCATTACATAAGCGTCTTTCTCTGCCTCCACGCTTGCCTCATGGACCGAAGCAATGCTATAAACTCACATATTAATTACTGCTGTTTTTAGGCAGTGTATCTTAGCGCCTATGGCACCATCTCTGTTGAAGTGTGCGAGATCTTAGAGGGTTTTAATTTGAACAGGAGATTATAATGTCTCCCTGAGAAAATAATAAAATAAAGTCCTTTGTGCCTCACATGGTCATATAAACAAACATAAAGCACATGTTTTTTTACAGTGGAAAGGAAACTGCAGACATTAAAACACGGGAGACTTATTTTTCTTTTGGAACCGGGAACTTCTGAGCAACTACAGACACCGTATCCACCATAAAAACAAATTTGACACATTAATGAAAGCCCTTTTATCATCTTCAGGCTGTAGAGTTTTTTTTTTTTGTTTTTTTTTTTAATCTAGAATCTATGTTAACATGGTTATCATCCGGCTGGCTCTGCTCTCCATCACATCAAGTGCTTCAGACATTGACAGCGATTGATGCATTTGTCATACTGTATAGGTCTAATCAGCCTCTCCTTTCATCCCAGTGTTTACAGTTTAGAGGAGTGTGGTTATTAGAGAGAAGCCTTTTTCACACATCCTCACCAGCAGCCTGTGAATCAAACGCCTGGTGACAGTTTGGTCAAGTGACGAGGTATGACATAATCAAGATTACTTCTACACGTTGATTGGACTCTCATAACAGAGCAGAAAGTGAATGCTGGTAAAGCTCCCAGTGAAGTGCTATCTGCTTCAGCATAGCTGTCGCAAAACCAGGCAGTCAGGGAGGGATCTGTCATGAATGGAGACTGGAATTGATTGAATTTTTTTGTGTATAAGTGGTGGAATTCCCCTTTAAGTTTGGTTAACTTTTACTCATGGTTAAATGAAAAAACACTTTAGCCGTAAATAAAGACTTCACTCAGGCTCAGGAAAATTGCTTGCATGAGTTGAGAATTGGACATGGGTCGCTGGATTCCAAGGCAGATGTATCGGAGCAGTCAGCCCCCCTCTGACCTCCACACCCTCACTCTCCACCACTTTGCTTCAGTGTCAAACCGCTGCCTGCTCATAGAGCTCTGTCGCTCTCTGCGAGGAGAATGCAATTTGCATTTTAAGACAGCACGATCATTTCAACACATTTAATGCAAACCTGGCTGTTTTTTACAGCAGGAATGCCTGTATGCTTGTGTATGTGTGTGGGATTTTACTTGCCTGTGTGAACTCTGTAAAAACTGTGTGTGTATTTGTGTGTGGGTGGATGTTTATCTGCCCCCAGCTACTCTCCACCTGTCTGCGGAGCTGGCCAGACTGAAACTAGCTTGCAGCATAGCTCCAAAAGCCATTCATCCACTCAGTGGGCAGTGTACCTTGAGCATTCTTGAATTAAAGGCAAAATTCCCTTTAGTGACTGAGTGCACTCTGAGAATACACAGTGAGTCCCAGAGTAGAGGATGGAGGACAATAACAGACCCAGACTCTGATGAATGTGAGGGGAACTGTCAAAATTGGTGTGACAAGTTGCTTGCTCTTGGGTTACAGAGCCAGAGTCAAGCCAGTGGCATTTAGACAACACAGCATTGCGTTTCAACAGCCGCTGCCACGCAGTGCCACATCACCTCTGTTTAGACCCAAACAGGGAGGAAAAGAGAGCACTGATGCAGTTGGTAGCACTTTTCATTGTGTTAGGGAACATGGCTTTCACTTGCACATGGACAAGAACCAACAGTAAGCTGACTCACAGAATTTACATGTCAAGACATGGACCCAGTTGCACCTACTACTCAAATCTATCTCTGTCTTTGTCTGTGCGATCACTCTTACGATTAGGGTGTCCTGATTCTTGTTGAGGTGTAATGTGAAGTGCTTGGGCTACGTGGCCTTCCAAACTTGGGATTGCGAGAAGCACACTCAAACCAATGGTTATGACAAGTCTCTGTTTTTTTAATGTATCATGGTCGTTTTCGTTATAACAAGCATAAACCAATTGCTACCACTTTGCTGATGTCTCGGCAGCTAACTAGCTAGCCCACGCTACATAGCTGTTGATAATTTATGATGATAGCTCTTATTTTGATGAATTCCTTCCCTTTGTTGGCATATGAGTCCAGCAGTGAGGTTGCTGCACACTGTGCTGCTTCTCTAATATCAGTGCAGACTGGCAGGGTAGGAACACTGGTTGCTAATGTTAGCCTATAAAGCACCACTCCACCACCGTGGTGTTTTTTTATTTGATGACCTGAGTTATAGCATGAAGCTGAAAACAAATAGCAAGTCTGTGCTTTTGGTAATGCAGGAGAAATTCCCCAAGCTGATGAAGGCATATTGGAAATGTCAGGTGGCCATCGACAAACTACTGATGACGTATGAGGGTCTTGAAAGTTGTCCCATTTCATAGGGGGAGAGTTTAACCACTACCCCTTGTAACTCTATTCTGAGGGGCTAGGGGGCACTCGAAATATGGGTAAATTAATATGTGCGATGCTTAAGGCATTCGTCATCGTGGGAAATTATCATGCAAGTACGATTAGCCTCTTTTAACTCACTAACTTGGTTTTCCTGAACACATACTTGTTTCAGTACTGCAATTATCAAGCTTTTGATGTTAGCAGCAGGCAGCTACTTTTAGAGAAAAGGTCGGATAGGCCCTGAACTTTATTGTGTCCCCTCACCTTTAAAACCAAAACTCTACTCTTGTACTTTACTCTTATCTATATTATCCAATCTGATAAATGTAATTCCTTTCTAAGCTCTCTAATGGAAGGATCATTTAGACTTTGTCCAGACATAGCTCCAGCTAAAGCGTGTCCTCCCATCAAAAGGTATCATTTCAGTGAACATTTTGATAGCCTGATGATTCCTATTCACCGCCAACACTTCAGCTAGGTCAGGGTTACCCTTGAACCAAGTGTGTTTGAAAATAGTGTTTTAAAGAGCTTGACAGAGGACACAGTGTTCGCTGCATAACAATGCCGGTCGAGGCAGGGACACCTTTAGTGACCATGCGGGGAGGTCAAAGGCGGCTCCGTTTGAAAGCAATTAGTTAGGGCTGATTTGAAGGAGACCTAGGTTCAGTCTTTCATGTTCTATAGGGCTGACAGTTCCAGAGGTGGTGGGATGATTATTAATACATATCTGATGCGTTCACCACTGACAGCTCAACACAGCCATCAAATTTCCACTCATTATTTCCCAGTTCAAGGACCCCGCTATCATATATTCATATCAATCCTTGGCAACAACAGTGAGGTATCAAATCCAATTCTCTTAGCCTCAGAGCCTTTTCTCTTAAGTGTAACAGTCAACAGTAAGGTCTGGTAGAGACATGATTATCAAATGATGCTGGGATGTGTTTGGCCATAAAGGAAGCGCATTAGATGTCAAAGAGAATTTCTCCAGCTAATAGAATCCCTCCTCGAATTCTCCCTGCGCTCAAGCAAGTAAATGTTTTTTGGTGTGTGATTCGCTGAGTGCATCACCCACACCTAACAGCTTAAGTATAGCTCTGTGCACTGCTGTGAAGCCAGGAATCAGAATCACAGTGGAAGGTCAGTGGGGGAAATTGCTTTCATGCTACACTGACATGCACACACAAGGCGCACTGTGCATGATTGCCCCTCCAATGCCTTCTGACAGGGAGTTCATTTTAACCCGCAGTGGTGTTCAGCGCCACACGCTCTAGGATAATATCAAAATGCCATTCAGTAGTGTAACAGATGCAGAAATCATTGGTCAGCTTTGTTACATAATTGTTGAGGCAGCAGGGACCCCGCTGATTGAAGAAGCACTCAGCTTTATGTCAGTGTCCAAATTAGGGAGCCGGGCTGGCAGCCTATCATCAGAGCCTCTTAGCACACTCCCTGATTTCTTCAAGTCAGCTAGATTCGCCATATTTATTTTGCCCCATGTAGAGCAAGAATAGAGTCATCTACACTCCATTGTAGCATAACCAAAATTTACATAATCATATACCAGGAATGGTGAAACAATAGCCACTTAAATGCACCTTGGAGAGTTCCTTTCACAAATGGACAGATTTACATGACAACACCCAAACCACACTGACATGATTCATGGCTGGCAGTTTCTAGCTCTGCAAGCTAGTATTTGCTGATATATCTGTAGATCCAGAGAATTCAGAGATTGTGCTATCATGATATTAGGGCTACAAGCATTACAATTGTTTTGACAGATATTATGATTGCAACATAAAAATAATTCAAATTAAAAAAATAAAATCATGATTTGTTAGGGTCTGTACCAAACAAACATCTAGAAAACAAGGTGTTAGGCCAGGACATCCACAGAGCACTACAGTACGTCTTCATAATACCTTGATCTAAAACTTGCAGCTTCTGTGATTTGAATTTTGGAACTATATTGCAATTTTCTGGCAATTCAACCGATAACTGTCAGATAAAAAAAACAAAAAAAAAAACAAATATGTTGGAATGTTTTGGATAATTAGGGTTTTCCATCACATTAACACATACATTCTTTATAGCTGTAAAACAGTCCTAAATTAAATGAAATATTTCCAAGCATGAATATAACAGGAGATACAGGGCAGCACAGCATATTCTCATGACAGATTTCTATTGTTAACTGGTAAATATCTTACAATTGCTTAAATGTTATTGGTAAACTCTAAAATATTCTGCCCTAATAACCACATTTAATGGACCATTGCATGATATGTGTGTGTATCAGTCAATGTATGTATATATATTGGGAAAGGCCATGGTGATTCTCATACAGAGCTTGCAAATGTATGTTTCGTCTTTTCACAGATATCATAAAATCATAAAATATAAGCAGTGGAACACATCTACTTACAAGCAATCGGCTGAAACATATTTCAATAATGCCAGGTGTGAACTGTCATTTCCTTCTCTGTCTCGTAGAAAGCGTCATGTTTGAGAAGGTCATAATGAATGACTGAACAGATGGGGAACAGCAATATGACTCAAAGGACAATGACATGGAACATAAACTGAATGTGTGCTGCTGCGTGATTGTGCCAAAACTGTGTATTTACCACAGACATAAAACTGAGCCTCTTGGTTTAAAATACTTAACCGTTCACATAAGAAACCAGGGGCCCAGTTGTTTGTTATAAATGTCCCGAACACCAATTAAGAACATTTGTTGACTTAATCTGGCAATCATAATTATGGTGACAATACACAGCAGGCCAGCATGTGTGTGCAGGATGTAATGTGATGTGGGGTGGTGTGGTGAGATGGAGCTAAACTCTTTGAGATGCAGGCTGGTTTCAGGGAGGTCGCTGGGAATAAATGACAGGGTCAAAAACAGAGGAACAGCTTTGAGAGTTTGTAAATAAACCTCAGTTTTGTTCACAGACCGTTTTCCATCTGAACCCACTTAATCAGAGTAAATCCCAGAGAGCTCCCCGACTGCATGATGCACAGCCTGATTTAATACTTAATTGCTGAATGTCCAGGGATCTGCAGAATTCATTGCCCAGACAGCCTGATGAAGTCATAAAAATACACCAGACTTGTCCATTTCCCTTTTGATGGTGTGTTATAATGATGCTATCCAACCCCGGCTCAGCACACGGACTGTCACAAAGAATACACTATGAAACGAACAGGCACAGGCCAGATGACAAATGAAAGCACTGGTACTTGTTATAATGTACACGCTTGGCTTTGCTTATCCACTGCCTTGCTGACCTTTTTGCTACTAGCAGCTGCAAGGCATGTCTTTTCAGATACATGACCAGGGTAAGCAGAGATATGCGTTTGCATACACAGTGGCTTTATCATTTATCTTAATAAAACAAAGACCGTGGAGTGAAAAGGCACAGAGGCGATTAGGGCGAGAGCCCGGCGTGGTGACTCTGGATATTTACAGGAGCTGCTAAGCAGCCAAACGGTCTTCCACCTCTTTGCCTCCTTTAAATGTCAAAGCACAGCCTGAGGGCCCCATACTCCAATCGGAAACCCTGATTGGACGTCTGAGCTCTGCGGGGATTGATAAGTGAGATAATTCACAAAAGGAAATGTGCTGTGGACTGATGGCGCACACTGGTCACAATCCTGAGGCACTGCTATTATTTTGAGGTTTCAACCCCTATAGTCACACTTATCTGTGGTTTCACACAGAGGCAGCTGCTCTCAGTCCCTTATCAATGAGAAATCTAATATTTGGCATCTGGCATGAGAAATATTAAAATTTCAAATTATACCCAACACTGGTGTTTGCTGAATGTGGGGACATATGATGGCTGAGGGCTGGCATCATAAACATCAATTTATTATAAAAATACCTCTGTCATCAGGAAGATGATCGTATTAATCAGAGCTCATATGCTCTTTAATCACAGTCTTGGACAGACTCCATCTCAGGGAAATCATATCCACGGCCCCTCCAGCCGCCTCTCTCTAATTTTGCACAGCGCAATCTAGTCCAACACACTGCTGATTGCCAACAGATCCAGGCCAGGCCTGCAGCTCTCCCAGACACCATGCAGTTAAATCAGATCAGAGCCCGACACCAGGCAGACAAGCACCGAAAATGACCCTGCTCGTACTGCTGTGGACAGTTGTGCAAGGTGTACAAGGTCCCCTGGCGCTGTAGTCGGGTTGCTGAGCACCTTGAATCTGTCAACAAGTTCACTGCTCTTTCAGATGAAGTGGCATCCACACATTCCGAGTTTGGTTACTTTAGCACTGGCCCGGTGTTTTGATATTTCATTTTGCAAGAAGACAGAAAACAATCTGCCGCACAGCAAGTGGGACAAATTGGGAAAGAGTGCAAACACACCTTGTTCTAGAGGGATCACCTTCATCTCCAAAGTGAAAATAAAGCAGTCGGAGTCAAAGACAACTGGAAAAAAAAAAAACCTGTTTAAACCTCTTCAACCCCACTGACCCTTTGGTACTGTGTGGTTAAGTAGCTGAATCCAACAAACCATTATTTTGAATAGTAGTGACAAATTTTCCAATGATATAACTAAAAAGCTGAAGCAGTTAGTCATTTAATTGAATACCTGATAAACAGAGAATCAATCAGTCAAAACGGATTACTTGTATGGAGTACTGAACCTGCCAAACTAAAAATAATGAATGACTCAATAAATAAATGAATATGCCAATAAAACGCACCAAAAACTATATAAAAAATAAACGTAGGCAATTTGTTAAATGTGGCACAATTGGATATCTACATTTTAACTTCGTTCTGTATTAATTTATCTTTGTCTGAAGTCACACATTTATTTGATTATTCACCATCCTTAATTTTCCATTTTATCTATCAATTTCTCAACGATCAATGTATATATTTAAGATACTTTGAATGACAGCCCCCTCATTTGCATAATGAAGCAGAAATGTATAAAGAAATGCAAAAGAAAAGAAAAGAAAAGAAACAAACCATAAATAAGAACTAAATAGGGCTAAACGGCAACATTAAACACATTACATGTTGATGAAGGTTCTCAGTCATCCAGGTCTGGTCTAAATGTGATCTGGTGCTCCATCATAAGCAACTGGACTTGTTTCAGTAAAAACATGGAAAAATAATCCATAAAAGCAAATCAAAACAGACATGTATGTCACATTAAGTCCATTTATTAGTGCCTTCCTTTATTTTTAATATTGTCTTTGGTGCATTGTTAATATTGTATCATGATAGATTAAACATATTTCGGTGCATCTTGTATAGTTGGTTAGATAAAACAAGTCATTGAAACAAGCAGCTTAAAAATGTCAACTTGTTGCTGTCATGGACAATTTATTGCTATTTTCTGAAATTGTATAGACCACAGCATTAATGAAGTTATCATGAAATCATGCATGTGTGTGTGTATTTATATATATATATATATATATATATATATATATATATATATATATATATATATATATATATACATACATATACATATACATATATGTTTGTATTCAATGAAATTGATTTTAAATTCTCCTTAAAGTTTCTTCTCTAAAGTTGAAGAAACTTTAAGGAGAATTTAAAATCAATTTCATATGATGGAAAATTAAGGAGAAAGGAACTTCTCTAATGAAACAGTTTCTGATGCCCTTGTGATTCTGACGTCTGTTTCAAAAACACCTCATGCTGAAAGGTAGTAATGCTCAGGTCACATTCACGGGCAGGTATATGCCCTGCCTTTTTTTTGTATAAATCTCACACAGATCCAGTAAATGCCTGCTTCAAAGCTCTTCCTAGTGACACCTTATTCAGCCTGAGAAAACTCAAATGGGATGGTGATAATGACCTAACACTGGAAGTATAGATCTCATTTGACGGCACACTCAGTTTGAGTCAACCGAGTGCATCTGCAGGAAATGGAGCGACTCACCGCCAAAGTTAATGCACCTGGTGATAAGGGATAAGACCGGAACGCCCAGTCGACTCAACAGCAGCCCTGTAATCAAGGGGACGACCTGATGCCAGCAGCTGTGATCGTGATGAGTAACCCCCGGCCCAGACACTCCAGACAGGCCTCCAGCCAGAAGGCATGAGGGAGAAAAAAAGTCTGCACAAAAGCCTACTTAGTGGCTGACTGTAGTTTGAGGACTGGCTTTCTTTTCCTGTGTCTGTCATCAGCAGTGAGCTCTTCTATCACTCATCTGTCTGCCATGAGCTGACTTGATGTCTTCTTTATGTGCAGACAAAAAGCAAATGACAGGACGTGAAGGGAAGCAGACGGCAGCGCTTACGAATGGGCGTGTCGCTTTACACAAACACATGCAAAGCATATTTGTCCCGGCGGAAAACCTTACAGTGACGTGAATCACTGCAGAGAAAGTGTAATGGCTGACCTCCTAAGCCACATCTTTTCTTCTTTACGTTCTCTTCACTTATGGAAGCAGCTAAATGATTATGATTAATGATTGCTAAGCAGAGACAGAAACAAGCAGTGGCTCTATCTCTGTATGGTTTATGGATATGATGGGATTAAAAAAGTATCTTTTGAAATGATTTCAGAGTTGGTTTGCCACAACTCAGTGCTTGCAACAATCTGTTTGGATCACGTCATAACTATGATTTATTATCAAGCATCATGTAAAAGCTGTTCGCAGAGCTAAAAAGAGTCTAACAAGAGCTGGTTATTCCCAGACTCAGGACGACACAGCCTGCCCTCTAATCCTCCCAACAGTTTTCAACCGAAACTGTGCTGAGTGATCGGCTGCTTGTGGAGACAAAGCCAGCACTCAGGTTGCCCGGCTGAACTCAGCACAGATCGGCCCCCAGCTCCCTCGGCCCTACAAAGGCACGTCCACTGTCCTTTGTCCCACCTATGCCTCCCCTCACCTCCAGTCAACACTGGCTTCCAGGGTGAGTGACTGGCCATAATCGGCATGCACAGAGTCAGGTTTGCTGCGTGGAGAGAAGCCTGGTAATGCTGTAACACCTGCTGGATAAACAAGAGGTGTTTCGCACACAAAGCAACGTCCAGATCCTCCTCTCTCCAATTTATGGGCGAGATCAAAATGATTCCAGGGCTGACCAATTATAACCTTTGACTGAAGACAGAGAGGGTTGGGAGATGCTGCTGCTTAAGTTCAAGGTGCAATCTACCCTGAAGCCTCTGCAGCGTTGGCAGCTTTCAGAGAAGTTCCTTGCTTTTGTTGCGACACTTCATTACTAACTGGGCAACTGTCCCCATGGGCCCCAAAGCCCAAGGTCAGTTGTTTTCATTATTTATAAAGTGAAATTGATACATTTTTAGCACAAACTTACACAAACAATATGGACTAAGCCAAGCCCTGCATTCTAAGCTAATGTGGTCTTTTTTTTCTTAAAAATAGAAGACCTTTAGTTTACCGAGCTCACACAGGGCTGGCTGAGGACAACATCTTATCTCCCAGTATGTGTATATATATATATATATATATATATATATATATATATATATATATATATATATATATATATATATATACATATACATATATACATATATTTTTTTTCCCCAGAGTGAATTAATTCTTTATTGAACAGAATATCAAAAAGGTTGCCCCATTTTCCATGAGCCAAAGGGGATATCTTCAAACCATGAACCAAGAGCCCAAATATACCCAATATACAATGATCATGGGTTTTGGGCAATATATAGATATTATATCATTATCAGGGGTGTAACAAATCCCTGATTCAATTT